>NC_134093.1:25716724-26374224 GCF_000715075.1 Nicotiana tabacum | reverse complement strand
TAGGAGCGAATGATTTTGTAAGTTTTTTCTTAGCTTTCTTGAGTCATACAAGCTATATAGTGTGAATGTCAAAAACTGTTATTGGAAGGGAAAGAAAAAAGAACCTTTTTTGTTTGAAATGATGCAAAGTTACTACCTTTATGTTACTTTTTACTTTTTTGCTTTGTCATTGTCATTGTCAACAGAAACATTAATATCATCTTGGTTGTGCCTTTGTGTTGTGTTAAATCAATAGTATAATTTGATATCAATTACACTTGTCCAAGTTTTGCTTTTCATCCTGCTGGTAGTTGCCATAATGGTAGCATGTGCTTAAGATTGTTAGAGTGCAAAACTAACTTTAATGATGAGTGTGCCTTTTGAAGTCATGATACCGTTAAAACTTTGGAGATTTATATGCCTAATGGTTTGTCGTGAATAAATCAACTCCACTTAGGCATAATCTATTATCATAATGATGAAAAAAGATTTTTGTCACATGGGATTCCTTATTTTTACTCTATAAATTTGGTAAAGCTTGAGGATTAAAACTAAATAGAACTATAAAGAGCTTAAATTACCTTCCTCTTGTTTTATAAGGAGATGAAATCATCTCATTTGGGATGAGACGCACTGAAAATTTCATGGCATTATCTCTGAAAAATAAAGATGAAACTTATTCTAAAGAACGAAACAAAAATGTTAATTGCCAGAAACACCCCCCCCCCCCCAAATGGTAGTATACACTTCTTCACAAATTTCTTTTTATCCTTGAGGAAAAGAAATCCTCCACTTAATAATTTGTGGAAAAGTAGTCCAATTATCCTTGTTTGAACAACAACTGCTACTACCCTCAATCCCCAGGAAATTGGAGTTGGCTGTATGAATCTTCACATTCATATCGTTCCATTTACACTCATGTCAATTCAGTTCCATTTACACTCATGTCAATTCAATGTATTATATAAACGATCAAAGTTTCTTTAACTCTAAAAATTCACCATACTTTTTACAGTCATATAAATTCTGACTAGACTAAAAGACTCCAATCGAACATTGCATCTCAAATACACGTAATAGTACAAATTATGAGTCAGAAAACCTCCCTCTTCTATACCTATAGAATTCAACACCAGTAACAAGAAAAGAAAGGACAGTCCGGTGCATTAAGCTCCCGTTATGCGCGGAGTCCGGGGAAGAGCCGGACCACAAGGGTTTATCGTACGCAACCTTACCCTGTATTTCTGCAAGAGACTATTTCCACGGCTCGAACTCATAACCTCCTGATCACATGACAACAACTTTAGCGATTACGCGAGGTCTCCCCTATAAAGATACAAGTTCAAAATTGTTGTATGAATGTGACGGTGGTGTACCTAACATATTGCTACAATGACTTTGATGGAACAATGAGCTAAGAGTCTCAGTTTCACATTCTGATTCTGGGGAGGAATTAAACTCACAAAGCTATGCATGTGAGGATGGACCCCATAGGGCATGTGACCTATTCTTTAATTTTGCCTCAATTTTGATACATTACTTTGTAGTTGTAGGGTTGAAGATTGGGTGTCTTTCAATATTCTTAATGCACTGACCAACTTACCACATGTATACCCATGTTATATGTTATACATAGATTGAAATATATAAAAAGATAAAGCCCTAATTTGCTACTTTTTTTCAAGAAAATTTTGAAAACATTGTTTGTTCATAGAATTTGATCAGTTTTTGAAAAAAAAAAATAATTTTTTTTCAAGTTCCCAAAAATTGTCCTAGTGAAAAAATTTCTCACTCACAAAACTTCCGACTTTTTTTCAAATAAAATACATATTCAAACACAACTTCAACTTCCAAAAACTTTCAGCACAAATTCAAAACTCTTTTTTCAAGTTATCTATGTCCAAACGATAGTTTAGAATCATCTTCATTATGAATTATGTGTCCCAATTATCTTTGCATTGTATGATTTTCCTTCATTTAGCTAGAACACACAATTATTTTTTTCCAGATTTGCAAAAAGTAACTCGATAGCGTGTTATTTAGTTTTGCTTTAAGCATTTGAATCCAGAACTCACTAACCTGATTAATTTAGATTTACGCTGAGTATACTTATTAAGAGAGTAAAACGCTCCATACAGAAAGAGCAAGATAAAAAAAAAATTGAAAGAACTTGAGGGATAGTGGGATTAGGGGATGTTTAGTGCCATCTCCATCTCCCCAAATTAAAGCCGTAATTGTTTCATGAATCCATATGAAACTTTTTCGTCTTTAAAAATTGCTAATTAGATCATAAATAGCTGATTAGATCAATAATGATTATGAGAACCTTTAGTTGGACAAAGATGGATTAAACGTTAGATGGATCTGATTTCTACTGGCACAACACTGATCTTTTTTTTTTTTTAATAAAAGCATAATAGATAATATATGTATTTTGTATTAGAAATGAGACAAGATCTAATGTGGTTACTTGTTTTGGTTAACCACAATGATTATGCTGGAGAGTCGATTCCAACCAGTGAGGGAAATGATAATAAATCATTATAAGTCGATAACAGAAGTTATCTTTTTCCTCGTTTAAACTTTGATGCCTTTCAACTTATGTACCAATTGTTTACCCATATTTTGCTTTTAGTTGCTTAATTAACACTAATCTTTCAATGCTATGAAAAATAGGTCTACCTAGGCTCAGACTGCAAAGTGATTTCCTATCTCAAAAATACTATGGTCATTAAGGCTTCTGATTTTTGTTGTTGAGAAAACCTCAAAATTACTTATGAGAAAGATTTTTGTTTTTCATTGCAACTAACAACAACAACAACAACAACAACAAAAAACCCAGTATAATCCCACGAGTGAGGTCTGGGGAGGGTACTGAGTACGCCGATCTTACCCCTACTGTGAATGAAGAGAGACTGTTCCCAGTAGACCCTCGGCACGAGGAGTTTTTCATTGCATCTAAGAACATGCAAAATAAGCAAACAATCACTGCTGTTGGTGGAGCTTCAACTTATCAGGTTACGATATGCTATAATCATTAGATAAGTGACATTGGAATCTATAGGAGAATACGCTTCTAATCTGAAAATACATCAGTACATTAACAATAGAATATTTGCTGTCTTATCTATGATCTAACATTCTAAAATAGATCACAAAATCTATTAACAACAATTGTAAGTTCTCATATTTCATATATCTCATCCTCCACCCTATTTTATCTAGGGGAATAACACTGTCATCAATTGTAACTCTTGAGCAAAAACATGAAAATTATGTCACTACAGAAGCATACACCCTAGTCTTAGGCAGAGGTGTCCGTCTGGAAAGTGTATCGAGCCTCAGCGAAGTGTGACTTCACTAGTTCAAGAGCCTTACCCCTGTGAGAAATCTTGTTCTTTTCTTCCTTGGGCATCTCAGCATAACTGCAAGAACAGTTCTATCAGTTAGTACTCTTCATGTCAAGACGTTCAATAGGCAAATATAAAGAGGACAGGAGATTTACGTCTGGTCATAGCCATGAGGTTGAAATATTGGATCCCATCCGAAATCATTGGGCCCCCTCGCTGGAACTATCCTTCCCTGAAGAGCCATGTTCGCAATGTTAGTGCTATTGTTTGCATAGTCCAATAAAGAAATATTAAAAGAGAATCTATCAAGTTTCGCAAGTTATTCATTTTAGGGTAGTATAACTGATTATCTTTATAAGGATGTAAAAGAACTTTCCACCCTTCTGTTTTGGGGGCTTCTTTCAATTTCTTAGTAAGAATGGACGAGGGTATTCTGCCTAAATAGTAGACACTAGACACAGGCAATAAACAAGAAGCACCATCCTAAGAAGTCAAATAGGCACTGCTTTTCCATTTTCTTTGCATAAGTAAACAAATAACCAGCATTCTGGTACTTAATTTTTAAAATATTTAACCAGCAGTCTTGATATTACTTTAGCAAAATATTCGTGCAACATCCACCAAGGATCTTTCTAGTTTGAAACATAAGCCTCATCAGCAGAAAGATTAATGGAAATACGAAGTCTAAAGGAAATATTCATGGACTAAAAAAGCAAATGCTTACCAGAGTTTTTCCAACAAAAGTCAATGGCTCTGTATTTGGCCCAAGAGCGAGAGAAAAGACACACATGGCATATGCTGTTTTATCCTCACAAGCCAACAGTAAGTTGTTGAGGCCTAGAAGATGTCAGAAAATAAAAATAAAAGTAAAGTTAAAACAAAACAACAGAGTGATTTCACAGCAATGGAATGAGAATAAGCAAGCTAAGCGATTACCTTCGTGACCAATCTTTTGCAGAAACCACTTGCTGCAAAACGTAAATTGGCATGCATCCCCAGCATAAAGCAAGAATTATAAATTATATGATGTCAAAGGCAAAAGACAATAGTTAGCTAACATAGGGAAATAACAGCATATACAAGAATTACAAAAAAACTATTTGGCATGTCCACAACAAGTGAATTACAGAACATTCTATTAAAATTAAAGATTTCATATGATTCAAGAAGGTAAATCAAATCTTTGGACATAATTCCAAATTTCTTACAAGTTCACACGATTGATTTCCAATTTTCTCTCCATTTTAGCCTTCATATTTTGACTGGGTTAAGGGATTAATGTAAGGTTGTAACTTTTTATTGTGTGTTAATAAAGATCCTGCAAAGTCCACTGACTAGCAACTGTAACAACTATATTTTCCTCTTCACAAGTGTGCAGTGTAAGTTCACCCAACAACCATTCTTTTCAAAGGTGAGAAAAAGACATCACTATTTGTGGTAACTTTTGGTTGACAAAACTTCCCTTTTCACTTTGTTAAGGAACTGATGAAGCAAATGCGTGTTTCTATGGTCAGCTAATGGAAAAACGAAAATGTCATGTCTTCTCTAGCTTCATGCACGAAAATTAGACCAATCTATGGTAACATGAAGCATGCTGAGTAAGATTCTAGTATCGAGCAAGAAGATTGTCCTACGGAAAGAAAAGCCTTTACATTTTTACATTGGAGCAACAATCTCTAGGAACCTATTTTAAGTAGCAGGTATTTGGTGGAATAGTCAAGACGCGTTCAAGCTATCCCAGACACCACCGTTATCCAAAAAAAATCTCCAGAAACCTATTTCATAAAAATGGATACAATTTTTCTAGCTTAGGATGCCTTCATTAAAATAAAAATAAAAACTAGCTTAGGCTGCATGTTCAACTTTTCAAGAGGTTCTAGAAAGGAAATTAGATGTTCTGTCTTTACTCCAGGATCTAAAGGGTGAACTTCATGCTTGCAAAAGACTCCAATGATTAAGAACAAGCCCCCAGAGATTCCCACTAACTGAAAGTTTTTAAATACACTTCCGCCATCAACATTAGCTCCAATTCCTCCCACCCACCCCCCACCCCCACCCCACCCCCACCCCCACCCAAAACCCCAAAATCTCACCCCCCACAAGAAGGGAAAAGGAATACAGAAAGTTGAAGATACAACTTGTTGATCAATTAATATGAAAAATTTAAATAACAAACTTGCAAAAAAGGTTCTCTACTGCACAATTAACCAAAAGGTAGAGAGAATTCCTAGAAACATTCTATGTTTGAGATGCATAAGAGCAGAACTTCCTAAAAAGGGAATGCATAAGTTCCCAAGGTGTGGTTTATCAGCACGCTGTTATGCTCTTTTTTTTGAAACATGAAAGCTTCATTGAATGTTGCCTATATTCATGCAAAGCTTTCGTTCTGACAAGTAGATACCTTGTGCCGCATCCCTTGAATTTTACTATTGATATAAGTTACTTATCTTATTACCACATACTCTAACATGATCTAGAAAATAGTTTTGCTGGGTGAACACGGAAATTTTGTTACAGAAAACAATTTACAACACATCAAACACATCTCAATAGTATACTGTAGGGTTTGGGACATCAGGAAGGTGCTTTGTGATAATATTGAGTATTAAAGGAGGAAACAGTTATATGTTGGTTGAAGCAAGTGGAAATAAAGTTAATAATTGCAAAGAAGAATGACTCACGCACATCAATGTAAGTCAATTTTCCCCATCTGGTGTAAAAATATTATCAGCATCCAAACAGTAAAAGATGTTACCAAGGAAAACATTTTTTGTAAAAATACTTTAAACCATGCCAAACAACTCGTAATTCTGATAACATTAAAACTTCATACACCATATGCCTCAAGCAAGTATGCAGCTTGAGCTGAAACAACTAATCACATTAAGTAATCCAATATTTCACACTCATTGAAGTGTATTAGTTTAGTTCAGATGCGAACATAAACAAATTGAGAACATACTTCATACTGGGGAAAAGCACAATGGTTTATAACATTGTTCTGAAGTGCAATTAGCAGAATTACAAAATAAGAATATTACTTGAGAATCATCATTAACAATCATAACAGATAATATAGGCAGCATATAAAGGATAAGAAAACAACACTTAACTCGAGCAAAATGATAAAAGAGGGGACGAACTTACATGTAAGGCCCTGCAAAAATAATTACAGCATCTTAATTCATTGGCATCAACTCTAATAAGCACATATACAAATATTGAAGCATATACATGTATGATTGTTGAGTACCTGGGAGACCCTTAAGGGCGTTGAAACAGAGACAAGTATCCTCAACTAGCACTGGTCCATTCACCTAACCAATTTTTATAATTCGATTAGTTTCCCAACCATACACAACCAATAAATTTAAAAGCTGTCTCTCATAGATAAGGCAATGAAAACTAGAAGAGGACAATTATAAAGTGACAAGAAGTGTTATAACCCAATCTGTGGTGGCTCGTTTAATTAGAATCAAATGGGTCAGTCTTTCACTTGTTTCATATTAAAATATCAAGACATTGCAAATGCTTGGGTCAAAATGAATGTGAAATACCATAAGAGTTCAATAATGCAATAGTACCTTGGTATAAAGCAAACGCAGAAGAATATGATGACAAAGTGATTCAGAATTTGACCCGCGGAAACCAGCATTTATTGAATAACCTTTAGAGTGGACTACTAATAGCAATGTTCTTTAAAAGTGAAAAGCGCAAAAAAGCTACAAGGTCCAAGAGGCTTGAAGCAAAAAGCGAGCGAAGCACACAATTTATGAAAAATCAATAAGTACCAAACACACATGAATTTTAGTACTGTAATAAGCAAAATTTTAATGAAAATAATCAAACTGTACTTAAAATAAGTCATTTCAGCATCCAATACACTATGATGCCGACATTAGTCCAACTTCTCAAAGTTGAGATTCGAAGAACAGTCTGCTTCATTATTTGTTGAAGCATGCATTTCTCTGAAGCGCATGGACGGCTTTTAAAATGACTATTAGTGCTAGGTTAAAAGGATTGTTGGAATAGATATGCTCGAGGATTAACATTATACGCAAGATAAGCACTTGAAGTACTAAACCGGATGAGTGTTACATTGGTAAACACCGATTCAACTAGAGTCTAATAAAGGGGGAATTGGCCCCTACATATACATACAAAGATAGTAAAAACACACACAAGTTTGTATATATGCAATAAGGATTTAAGTTATATATACTGATAGTGCAATAAATTTTTTACACTGTCATTGTAATTTAACTTATTATAACATGTTACTTTCCATTTATTAAAGATTATCATTCAATGTTTTTTAATAGAGTTACCTGCAATTGCATTTTAATTGACCTGATGTTCTAAATATTTTTACATCGTCACTGCACAGAAGTTAAACACATGCAATAAAGTCAGGGTGCATTACCTCTTTGGCAGCAATTCTTGCTTTTTCTTTGGAGATATCTTCAGGCTCACCTTGAAGCTCTGGCACTAAAGATAAAATTTTGATATAAAGGGGTTCATTTTTTTTAACAAAAGATTGAAATTAAACACAAGTTACTATATATTGTACTTATAAAATAAAAAATTAGTGTGGACTCACAGTCAAGCTTCAGGGACTGAAAGGGAATAGACTGGCCAAGAATTGCCCTAACTTCCTCCAACTTCTTAGCGTTTCCGGTAACAAATGTCACCGGCCGCGGCAACACCACCCCTGATCCCACTGTCCTCGCCGCAGCCGCCATTGTCCTTTTATCACCGGAAAATTTGCACGTTCAACGGAGGAGATTTATGGTCTTTGGGTTTTAGGAGTGAGAGCTTACAGTGCGCAACTCAATTAAAAATAAGTACTCTTTTTTTTTTTTTTTTTTTTGCATAATTAAAGTAGCGGAAAAAGTCTTATATTTGATCTTTATACTCTGTTTAACCCAAAAAGAACCAAACCAAACCGACCAAAAAAACCGATACTTTTTAGGTTTGGTTTGGTTTTAGTTTTGAATTTTAAAAATCGATCAAATTTGGTTTGGTTTTAATCAAAAAATAACCGAAAAAACCCGAACCAAACCGAATCAAATTTTAAATTTATTATTATACCATATATATATATATATATATATATATATATATATATATATATATATATATATATGTATGTATATATATATATAAAGTTTCTAAAATTTTATAATACATACTAGTCATTTATATTTTTAGTCTAGTTATTTGCTATTATAATAATCTAATTATTTGCCTTCACATTCTAGTTTGATTGGCAGTTTTCTTTTGCTAAGTACAAAAATTTATTTAATGCTAAAAATAATTAATTTTTAATTGAGAACTTTAGTTATTCATCACCATTTGATTCAATTATTATCAATATATCTTGGTAAATAATAGATTTCTCAAAAGCAATTGATTTGATAGTGTTACGTTGAAATTATAGTCGCCGAAATATGCGTTTGATAGTGTATGTCTAATATTTAAGAAAAAAACCGATGAATAACCGACAAAAACCGAATTGATAAAAAACGACATAATTGGTTTGGTTCCAATATTTTAAAAAAACGACTTACTTGATTTGGTTTCGTTTTCGGAAAAAACCGACCCAAACTGAACCATGAACACCCCTATATTTGATCTTTATACTCTGTTTAACCCAAAAACTAATTTTAATTTCATTCTTCTATTCTCTTTTGCTTATTATTGTTGCTATTTATTTCATAAAACGCACTTTAAATAAATTTATTTGTAAGTGGCCTTAAAATACAAATTTAATTATTTATTCTAAAATTAATTTTTAAGTTAAACAACATCCTTTATTTTTTGTCTCAAAGCTTTTTCCACTCACGATTTTTCACCTTAAACAAATTAATCTTATTTGGTAGAAGCCACGTCGATAAATTTTCATTGTTTCTAATTGAATTTTAAAGGAATATGCTTCTAAAGTTACACATATAGTAAATTTTAAGGCAAACAAATGAAATTTAAGAGTGTTAAACTGGATAAAACTGTGGGAATACCATAACAGCCAAAAAGTTGTTTTAATTACAAGCAAAATTTTTATGCGCTTTTTAACCCAATAAAAAGGTAAAAATAGCACGGGCTAGTCAATTTTTGGATTGGTAATTGAAAAATAGCCAACGTTTGCAAAGTCATTAAAAAATAACCACTATTTTGCTCTAACACGAAAAGTTCCACCGTAATATACTGGAGATTGGAGCACATGTGGAAAAACTTCCAACATATTATGCTAGAACTTCGCTATATTGTTCCGGATTTTAAATTGTATTTTCTTTCAGATTTATTTTTACATGAAAAGTACCTAAAATTTAATTATTTTTGAAACTTTGACTATTTTTCAATTATTAAATCTGGTTATTTTTGAATTTCATCAATAAAAAGTATATAAAAATTAATGGTAGATGGGCCAAAAAGTGATGGTCTAATTGGCGCAGCCCATCCGATATTTGTTGGGCCTAGAGACACCGGCCCGTTATCCTTCCACTGCACAAAGAGGGAGCTATTCGCTGCTCTGTGAAGCCAGCCTCGCGCGTTCCGCCCCACTTTAGGAGCCCAGCAACCCATGCTTTAACTTGGGCCACGTGACCCAACTCTGAGCTTGGATAGGGCAGGCCAGACATTAGCCCACTAAGCCCTACCGTATGAAGCGGCCCAACATTCCACCAATTTGTTGCCCCCACTTGGGTTACAAGCCCATGTTACTGAGCTCGGCGAACAATACTTTCTCGCAGTCAGTTATAGACTAATGAAATTAAATGTTCATTATCGGTGTGGGATGTATTTTTCATGAATTTTTTCGTGCTTAATGGAGTAGGAAACAAACTATATATTTTATTTTGAAATTCATAATTTACATTATTCAGTTCGATTAAGCATTTTGTACATTATTGGGCTCAAATTAATAAACTAACAATCTATTAAAAGAAAAAACCATAACCAAATTGATATATCCACACAAAAATATTCAGTTGGATTAAGCATTTTCCATATGAAGCATTTTCATAAATCAACAATGTACTCTATCTGTTTATTGCTTCATTCTTCTAATTCATTCTCATGAATGTGCTACCGATTTAGTTGGTCAACTTGATGTGCTTTCTTCTTCTTGTTTTTTTTTTGTTTTTCACCCGATTTTCAGTATCCGCGTTGGAGCCCCAACTAATCCGGATTTGCATCGCATAAGACCCGTTTAAGGGGAACGATCCCTAGCAGGAAATTTTGCATACTCAAGACTCGAATTAGAGTCATCTAAAAAGTGAGAGGTTTCATCAAACTTTCACTTTTTCGATCGATTTACTCAAAAGAAATTAGTGTCCAATTACCCAATATTGTTTATTGGTAAATACCAATTACCCAATAGTTACACAACTGATGCATTTTTCTTCTCCTTTGACAGGCTAATAGATAAGATTATGAAAGAAAGATGTCCGAATGATTCATAGGTTTCAAGTTTAAATCCGAGAGGATGTCAATTTTCTTCAACTGAATGTGCAAATATATCTATGGCCGCGCAAAAAAAAAAAAAAAAAATTGGAAATATTTTTTCTCGTTTAACAAAAGGTAAACATGTAATTCGAAATTTTGTCCCCTGGTTAATACATTTACGAAATTTCTTAATTTAAGCATATGGCACATATGTGGCCAAGAAATGGCAAGAGGCGACTTGCTTTGAACATAAGGTGTGACTTAGTTAATTTGACTTTATAGATTTGAGCTAGTAAATAGTTGGGGGAAAAAAATCAGAAATAATATGATTTACAACTGCTAACGAAAAATAGTCATAATTTCAAAAGTAATCGAATTTTAGTCATTTTTTTATATAAAAATAAAATCTAAACAAAAGCATCCTTAAAATCCAAAAAATTCTAGCATAATCTATTAGAGTTCGAATTTTTTACATATGAGATTCCAGCATAATATGCTTGAATTTCATAATGTGCCGGAGTTCCAACATATATGCTGGATGTTTAAACGCATGAGCTACATAATCCAATATATTATACTGGAGCTTTTCGATTTTCATCTATGGTATTTTTGTTCAGATTTTATCTCCGCATAAAACAGTGGCTATTTTTCAATGGGGAAAAGGTTCAAAATTGCCCCTCTACTATGGTATATTATTTACTTCTGCTACCCGTTATACTTTTCATCCAAATCTATTCCTACTGTTAACAAAGTTTGCATAATTGCCCCAAAACCTAACGTCCTTCCACTGTGGCAGCCAACCCCTCTAATATTTTGTCCATGTCAGCTGCCAAGTCAACAGAGTTCTTCAAAATTCAATTTCAATCGTTCTTCCTTTTTTTAAAACCTCAAATTCGAATTCCAAGAGACCGAGCAGCTTATGGTGTTCGAATCCTCTCCAAACGGAATCAAATATCAGTACAAGCTTCGCAAGGTATTTCTCACAATAAATTTGAACACCTAATTGATTTGAGTCATAACTTCAATGAATTTCGAAATTTGAGAGCCTCGACTCGTCAATCGGATTTTACGGATTCACTTATAATTCTAGATTTCGAGGATTCTTCGACGATTTGCTTATCAAATTTAGAACAAACATACTTCAGACCTCCGAAAATGCAAACCCATATTCGAAGTTCTAAGCTCGGCAATGGTGGCCTAGTTCTAAACCCCAAATCACTGACGGGATTTCAAACCCAACTTATAATTCTAGATTTTAAGTCAATCGGATTTTACGGATTTACTTATAATTCTAGATTTCGAGGATTCTTCGATGATTTGCTTATCAGATTTAGAACAAACATACCCCGGACCTCCGAAAATGCAAACCCAAATTCGAAGTTCTAAGCTCGGCAATGGTGGCTTAGTTCTAAACCCCAAATCACTGACGGAATTTCAAACCTAACTTCCCAATCCAAGTTTCAAGAGAAGAGATCAAGGATAAATTTTTAGTTAAACACGAGATTTCTCGATGAAGAACAAGAATGAGTGAGATTTCAGATTTTAGAAGCAAACCATGAAGAACAAATATGAAGCAGACACGATTTTTATATTTTGGATAATTTTTTAGTTAGACGCCTGATTTCTCAATGAAGAACAAGAACAAATAAGGTTCCATTGCTTGTGTTTGAATCATTTGGTGGCTGTTGGGTGGAAAGTGAGTTGAACATTACCAGCACCTAGTGCTAGGTTAGCTTGGAGATCGAAGTTGTGGCTGGAAAGGTTTTATTCAGATTTGAGGAGAGAAAATATATGTTGTTGTTTATTGGGAATTAAATTCAGTTGGTTGTGTGTTTGTTGAGCTGAAAATTCACTAAGATCTGGAGTAGAACTTTTTAAGAACACCATTACCTGGGTTCGTTGGGCTTAAAGCTTGAATTTTTAAAAGATAATTAGGAGTTATTTGTTGTCCGGGTTTGATTTGGAGCTAATCTTTGATCTTTAAAACATCTGAACTTAACTACTTGGGCTATAAAATCGTGATTAGCTACTCTGGAGATAACTTGGAACTAGAAAGAGATCTAAAGACTCCATTGGAAGCATTCATCAAAGCTTCAAATCTGGTGGTTTTGATCTTTAAATGACGACCAAAATAATTCTTGAGTTAAGACTTAAGAGAGGGAGAAGAAGATGAGAATATTTTAATAAGAAATGGGGTGGGTTAATTAGTGGGACCTGCAGACTTGGCAGCTGACTTGGACAAAATATTAGAGGGATTGGCTGCCATGGTGGAGGGACGTTAGAGTTAGGGGCAATTATACAAACTTTGTTAACGGTAAGGATAGATTTGGACGAAAAGTATAACGGGTGGCAGAAGTAAACAATATATCATAGTAAAGGGGCAATTTTGGACCTTTTCCCTTTTCAATGACTTTGTAAATAAAAAGATTATCAGTCCGAAAAATGGCCAGCCCATCTTATTTGTGCTAAATAGGTGATTTTATTGGATTAGTACTCGTTAAACATGTTTAACATTGTCCTCGTGCAAAAGAAAAGGAAATTACTTATTCATTAGAATAATTTGATGACAACACGTCAAAGATTCTCAAGCACCAAAAAGAGAAAGTTGTATACTAGATAAATATAACAAGACCAATTTACTCCAAGGAATTTCTTTGGAGCCTAAGAAAATAAGAAATGCTTTATACATAGGACTCTAGGCCCATTTATTTGTTTACATTAGGGATTTTTATCTTCCTATATATTATTTGAAATCTTATTACCCTCCCTACTCAAATTTCAATTTAATTACATGGTCATATACAATTTACCAATTATATACAAATAAATTTTAAATGAGTATCCATTTATATTAGAAAATGAATAAGGAATATCAGTTATTTCCTTATCCCTTTATACTTGCCCTCTCTCTCTCTCTCTCTCTCTCTCTCTCTCTCTCTCTCTCTCTCTCTCTCTCTCTCTCTCTCTCCTTCTCTGTTTTTTTTTCAATTTTTCTTCATTTAGTGTTCTCTGTTTTTTTATGTTTTCTTGTCGTATATAGTTTTAATGAAATTCATCAATAGATTTCAATCATTTGAACTTAGCAATTTCCTTTCATATTGCACAATTGGTGTTCAAATTAAAATTGTCAGTCAATAAATTTTGAAAGTGTTTGACTCTCCACCATTGAGAGTCATTAAAAAACTTTGAAGCTTTAAAATTAAATTTGGGTTTTCAAAACCCATTATTATTTTGGATTGGGTGTTGTTGCAAATAATTAAAAATATTGTTTGGAGTTTATATCTCAATTTTGAGGGTGTTTGGTGAAGATTATACTTAATTTTGGCTGAATTTCAAATTGAAACTCGAAGAAGAAGAACATATGACATACAATATAGTTACGAAATTATAGTAAAGTTGTAGTATAATTGTATGTAAATTGTATTATGTTGTAGTTATATATATAGTTTTATTTGAATGTTGTATAAAAGTTAAAAAATAGTTATATAATATATGAATCGTTGTATAAAATTTGTATTTAAGTTATCAATACTATCTTTTTATGTAAAATTGTTGATATTTATCAAAATTGTATCAAGAGAGACAGTTTTGATTGAATTTTAGAGAGGAAGAAACACACACCACATACAAAATATATACAAATCAGATACAAAATATACAAAAGACATATTGTATAAAAATTATATTTAAATTATATGATATTGTAGTTGTATTTAACTGGGTAGAAATAATGTATGAAAGTTGTAGATAAGTTGTAGATTAGTTGTAAATAAGTGTATATTGTATAGTTAGTTGTATGAAAGTTATAGATAAGTTGTATATTGTATAATTAGTTGTATAAAATTTATTTTTAATTTATATAATATTGTAGATGTATCAAATTTGTATTAATTTTTTACGAAATTTATTTTTTAATTTGTATGTTGTTGTACCATACAAATTTATCATCTCTCTGTTCTACTTACAGTTCAACTCCAACTAATCTCGAGATCATTGATATATGTGTCATGTTTGCGATATTCACCACTGTTACAGAAGCTTTGAAAAAGGACATGGAGGATAGCACAAATCTGTTCCGAATTTCTGGAATGAACTAGGTGAAAGAAAAAAGATAAGTCAGTTAAGAAGCAATGATTCTGCAAATGAAAGAAACAATTTATATTCCTTAAGGAAAATCATGCTGCCAAATAAGGAATGCAAAATAATTCTGCAATTAAAAGGAATAGTTGATATGCAACTATGGAAACAACACAACATTCAGATGCGTACTTAGCAAGAAAGGATATTGCATTTAAAGTTCTGAATTATCTTCAAATGAAGCGTGGCTTCACTGCCCACGAATTTTGGCTTTCAATTATGGGAATTTTGAGTGGAGAGAGGCGGTAGAGAATAGGAAAATTGAGGGGAGGAGAGGGAAAAAAAAAATTGGTGTAACTAAATCCCATAATTTAAGGTACTAATCATGGATTAGGAGCTTTTTAAGGTGGAATGTATATAATTTGTAAGTGATCCTTGTTTAAGGCGGGTAATATACAAAATTAGAATAATTTTGATAAATAAGTTTCAAATATTGTAAAGGAACAAAAAAATCCCTTTAGATTAAAGGTCCAAAAATCAGCCCAAATAAATGGTTAACTGTTGGGTTCTCTATTTATAGCGTATTTGGCCAAGCTTATTTTTAGGCCAAAAGTGCTTTTTTAGCCAAAAACACTTTTGGCCAAAAATTGAGGTGTTTGACCAAGCTTTTGGAAGGAAAAAAAATACTTTTGAGGAGAAGCAGAAATAATTTTTGAGAAACAAAAAAAAGTAGCTTCTCTCCAAAAGCACTTTTCTAAGAAGCACTTTTAAGAAAAATACACTTAGAAACAGTTTTTAAAAGTTTGGACAAACACTAATTACTGCTCACTTTTCACCAAAAGCACTTTTTTAAAAAGTACTTTTGAGAAAAAGCACTTCTCAAAATAAACCGATTTTAGAAACTTAGCCAACAATGCTATTAGAGTATACAAAAAAAAAAAGAAAGGAAAAAAGGGGGTGGGGGGCAAAGTTAAAAAGGGGAGTCACATGATTTGTCATATATCATATATCACGTGGCTTACACCTAATGTCATAATCCAAATATAATATTAGTTTCTTTTCTTTTCCTAATAATGGAAGAAAAGAATCAATAAATCCGAAAAATCGAACCAAACCGACAAAAAAAAGAAGATATATTTTAGGTGTGGTTTGATTTTGGTTTTAAATTTTAAAAACCGATCAAATTTGGTTTGGTTTTGGTTTTAATTAAAAAAATAACCGAAAAACGAACCAAACCGGCTATAGAAGTAGCTATTTAAATTTATTATTACACCTATATATATATGTATATTTTTATATAAAGTTTCTAAAATTTTATGGTACATACTAGTCACTTGTATTTTTAGTCTAGTCATTTGCTAGTATAATAATCTAATTCTTTGCCTTTACGTTCTAGTTTGATTGGCAATTTTCTTTTGCTATGTAAAAGAATTTATTTCATGTTAAAAATACTCGATTTTTAATTGTGTACTTAAAGTATTCATCACTATTTGATTCAATTATTATCAATATATCTTGGTAAATGATAGATTTCTCAAAGAGCAATTGGTTTGATAGTGTTATGTTGAAAATGTAATCGCCGGAATATATGTTTGGTAGTGTATGTCTCATATTTAAGAAAAAACCGATAAATAACCAAAAAAATTAAAAAACCGACAAAAGCCGAATCGATACAAAAAAACGACTTAATTGTTTTGGTTTGGTTCTAATATTTTAAGAATCGACTTACTTGGTTTGGTTTGGTTTCGTTTTAGTAAAAAATCGATTCAAACCGAATCATGAACACCCCTAACTAAGACCAATGTTCAAAAGTTTTTAACAATGTCTACACGAAGACTTTGAGGTCAAATAACATTATTATTATTATTATTATTATTATTATTATTATTATTATTATTATTATTATTATTATTATTATTATTATTATTATTATTATTAATTAGCTATTAGTCTCTTACTTTGATTAATGTCTAGCTACCTTGCACATGCTATCAATTAAATTCTAGTAAAATAGTACTGTAGTATTTTTTTTCTAGCTTATTATCCTCAGTTGCATATAAATACAATTGGAGATTGCGTATTCTTTATATTCATAAAAATGATTTTTGTTTGAAAATGGAGCTTCCTATCCTGTCTTGACTGACGACAAAAAATGTAATTTCCATAATAACTAGGTATATAACTGTATATTTACATAAGTTTTAAGAGAATTTGTTTAACTTTAACCTTTGCCACTTGGTTACAATTAATTGTTTGTACGGTAGATCAAGTGTAGCAAACTTGTTATGTGTTTTAATTAGCAGAATTTTTATGTGTGTTTTTAACCAAAAAAATAGGAAAACATACACATCTGATCACTTTTTAAAACATACTTAAGAAAATAATACTATTCTTTATTTATTCCATAAATGACAATTTTTTTACACTAATGACAGATAGAGACTATGCACATAATGAATGATCAGCCAAAACACACAAATTATGGGATATTTATTTTTTACTCTCTCTCCTGTTTTAAATTAAGGATTCAATTATATTCTCATATTTTTCATTACATTTCTCTCTCTTCTTTAACCGTTACACTCAATTTATTCACTTAATCATTATGAAACTAATACTACATATTCAATTATTCATTATATATATTTGGTATAACTTTTTAGAGGAATTTTTGTGTATACTATTGTATTAATATAGGGAAAAAGGTAATATACATGGTATAACTCAATTATATTATATTTTTATTGAAGTATAATATTATATATTCCTGGTATAATTCATTTTTTAGAGGTATACTAACGTATTAATATACATAGTACAATTCAATATATGTTATAATGGTATTAAGGTATTATACTACATATATACGGTATACTATTTTTTTTTTAGAAACGCTATCTATATAAATATTAATGTAAGAATATACCTTCTGTGACCTTTTTAAGAACATACCATTTAATGAGAAATACTGTGTATACTAAGGTATAATCATGATATAAATTTACATGGTTTATAATGTATATATATCTCAAATACATAGTACAATTTCTTGAAACATATGTACTTTTAATATGGAATGTAGAAAATATGTTATGGAATAAATTAGTTTCCAACAAAAAAAAAGAGGAAAACATATTACCATTTAAATATGTTAGGGATTGGTTTCAAGAGAAAATATAGGAAAAAATATTAAAAAGTACTATGAACGTTTTCATTGCCGGCCCATTATCCTTCCACTGGACAGAGCGAGAGCTAATCGTTGCTCTGTGAAACCAGCCTCACGCTGTCCGCCCCACTTTAGGAGTCCCGCAACCCATGCTTTCGTTTGGGCTACGTGACCCAACTCTGTGCTTGGATAGGGCTGGCGAGAAATTAGCCCACCAAGCCCTACCATCTTGAGCGGCCCAACATTCCACTACGTTGGTATCCCCATTTGGGTTACAAGCCCACATTACTGAGCTCGGCGATTAGTGGTGTCTCTTTTGGCTATTATAAGCAAAGAAAGGGAACTGTTCATTGTCGGTGTGGGATATATTTTGCATGAATTATTTCCTGCTTCATGCCTATATATTTGATAGAACATGTAAAGTTATAGAACAAATATATTTAAGAATAGTGAAACAAAGGAGGAATTTCAAATATCATTCATGACAAGAGGATTTTTAACTACTTCAATAACCATTTAAGTAGATCTTTTTTATGCTACGGAAAAACATGAAGCATGGTAAATATAAAAATATATATATTTACATACGAAGCATTTTTATAAATCAACGATATATTTTATCTGTTTATTGCTTCATTCTTCTGATTCATTCTCCAAAAATGTGTTACCAATTTTTAGTTGGTCAACTTGATGTGCTTGTTTTCCTTTTAGTTTCCACCCGGTGTCTATTTTCCGCATAAGGACACCGACTAATTTGGATTCGCTTAAGACATTTAAGGGGAAAGAGCTCCCTAACAGGATTTTTTGTAAAATCAGGGCTCGAACTCGAGACCTCTAATTAAAACCGGAGGGATCCTATCCATCACATTACAACCCTTATTGATACTTGATGTGCTTTCTTCTTTTAAACATGTATTTACATCACCAAAAATAGAGATTAAATTTGGTAAATTTGTTGAAGATATTATGATCCAATTTACCCCAAAAAATTTCATTGTCCAATTACCCAATAGCTGCACAACTTATGCCTTTTCTCTTCTCCTTTGACAAGCTAATAGGTAAGATTTTGAAAGAGAGATGTCCCTGTGATTCATACGTTTCAAGTTTAAATCCTAGAGGATGTGGATTTTCTTTGCCTGAATGTATAAATATACCTATAACCTAGGAAAAGGAGATATTAGAATTATTTTCTCTCGTTTAACAAAAGCTAAACATGTAATTTGAAATTTTGCCCCTTAGTTAGCGCATTTATGAAATTTCTAAATTTAAGCATATGATATATATATATGGCAAGATGCGACTTGCTTTGAGCATAAGGTGTGACTTAGTTAATTTGGATTGGTGCCCGTTAAACATGTTTACGTTGTCCTCGTCCTAACTCTATGGGCCTAAAGAAAGACGATTCAAAAAAGAAAAATAAAAAGAAATAAAAAAGAAATTACTTATTCATTAAAATAATTCGACGACAACATGTCCAAAATTTGATTGATATAAGCTGAACTAGGTGGTAATCGATAGTAATATATCGATAAGCAATAAGATTATATTTTAAGCTTAACATTTGATTCTTATTAGACTCTTCAATTCCCTTTTTCCTTACCAAAAAGAGAAAGTTGTACGAGATAATATAACAAGATCAATTTACTCCAAGGATTTTCTTAGAAGCCTATAACAAAAATCCTTGGTGCAGAAAAAAGAAAAATGAACATATAAGAAAATGAAAAATGCTTTATACATAGGATTCTAGGCCCATTTATTTGTTTTGATTAAAGGTAAAAATTGCACGGGGCGTCCTATTTGGTCGCCCCCATTTAACATATACCACTTTTAAAAAAAGTTTTAACTTGTACCCACTTTTTAAACAACTTCAGGCCTCTTTCTCCTCCTCCTTCATTTTTTGAATGCTGAAACTTGAGATATTGTTGTGCGTTCTATCCTGATGATTCATATATGTCTGCTTGTCCCATTATGTTCAGTTTGGTCTTATTCACAATAATTTAACCTCTTAGATATTTTAGCTTTACATGCACATTCGTTTTTTGTTCTAATTTATCTGTAGTAACTTGTTTTCATGTCGAAAATATTTTCATTCTTTAATCTTTGAAATGAATAGCATCAATCTCTGCTAATCATGATCTATTAAATTCATTGTTGTTTAGTACTATTTCGTTTATGTATAATATATTCTTTTGTTGAATTCTTTTTTTTGAAAAATTATCTTTCTCATTTCCGTGTGCAGACTTAGAACTTCAGCTCTAAGAATGCTGAAGTTCAGCAAATATAAACAAAAATTTTAGCTCCTAGAATGTTGAAGTTCAGCAAATACAAAACAAACTTCAGCCCTAGAATGCTGAAGTTCAGCAATTACAAAACAAATTTCAGCTCCTAGAATGCTGAAGTTCAGCAATTACAAAACAAAAACTTCAGCCAAAATATGATATAGTTTTATTGAGCTGAAGTTTGCCATTGCACTATGAACTGAAATTTGCATGATTGCCTTTGCAAGTCAGGCCAAACTTCAGGCAAAAATATCTGAAGTTTTGCTACACTTCAGGCAAAACATTCTGAAGTTCAAACTTCAGATATAAATTTTTGCTACTTCAGGCCCGTATGTTTGAAGTTACCCGAAAAGTGGGTAACTTATAATTTTTTTTGCAAAGCGGGTATAAGTTAAAAGTTGACCCAAAAACTAGGTATAGATGCAAATGCCCCTGATTAAAGGTCCAAAAACCAGCCCATATAAATGCTTGAATGTTGGATTCTCTATTTGAAGTGTGCTGGGGGGGGGGGGGATTGCAAAGGAAAAAAAGAGAAAGTCACATGATTTGTCATATATCACGTGACTTATACCTAGGACCCTTTGGCCATAAATTTTGCTAAAATAAACTTGAATTTTATTTGGCTATAGATTTTGCCTACATTTTAGCCAAATCCCAAGTCCCAAGTCCCAAATCCCAACTGGTTTTGGGCCAAAATATCTTTAACGATCCGGCCGGTCGTTTTGAGTATTACAATCCCGTTTCCCTATTTACTGCTCAAATTATACTTTACAGTTGTTATGTGACTTGCCGGGATAATTGGTTCGGGTCCGGTGAGGTTTTGGAATGAATTGGAACACTTAGTTCCAAGGTTTAAAGCTTAAGTTAAAATAGTGACCGGATGCGGACTTGTATTTAAACGACCTCGGATTCGAATTTTGATGATCTCAATAGCTCCGTATGGTGAGTTTGGACTTAGAAGCGTGTCCGAAAAATTATTTGGAGGTCCGCAGTGGAATTTGGCTTGAATTGTCGAAAGTTGAATTTTTGGGAAGTTTGATCGGGGGTTTGACCTTTTGATATCGAGGTCGGAATTCGATTCTGGAAATTGGAATAGGTCCGTAATGTAAAATGTGACTTGTGCGCAAAATTTGAAGTCATTCCAGATTGATTTGATGTGTTTCGGTACAAGATGTAGAATTTGAAAGTTCAAAATTCGTTGTTTTTGAATTGAGGAGTAATTCATCATTTCGATATTGTTAGGTATGATTTGAGGCCTCGAGTAGGTCCGTGTTATGTTATGGGACTTGTTGATATAATTGGTTGAGATCCCGGGGGCCTCGGGTGAGTATCAGATGGTTAACAGTTTGATTTTTGAATTTAGAAGACTGTTGGAACTGAAGCCTTCTGGTGTAATCGCACCTGCGGAAAAGTAGTCGTAGGTGCGAGCTCGCAAGTGCGAGCAGGGGTGCGCTAAAGCGAGGTGCGCAGGTGCGGAAGATGCTTCGCAGGTGCGGAATCGCACCTGCGCGAGAAGGAATGCAGATGCGGGCAGATGGCTGTTAGGCATTGGTTGCAGGTGCACGGGAAAATTCCGCACCTTCGTGAGCACAGATGCAGACGGATGGGCGCAGAAGCGAAAACTAGACAGGCGAGTGGAGTCCGCAAATGCGATATTTTGCTCGCACAAGCGGATGCGCAAGTGCGCAAATCTTATTCGTAGATGCGGAAATTGCTGGGGCAGAACCTAAAATTCGAGGGTTCAATATTTTCACCCATTTTCGGATTTTGGAGCTCGGGTTGGGCGATTTTGGAGAGGAAATTTTTCACACAACTTGGGATAAGTATTCTTAACTCTCTTGTGATTATATTCCATGAATTAATCTTCATTTTTTGTGTAAGATTATTGAATCTTAAAGAGAAATAGAAGAAAATTTCTATAATGTCACAAAACGAATTTTTCAGGTTTGAATACCGATTTTGCGTCAGATTTGAGTGAAATTAGTATGGTTGAACTTGTAATTAGATGGGTTATCGTATTTTATGAGTTTCGTCGGATTTCGATACGTGGGCCCCACAGGTGATTTTTGGGGCGTAATTTCGGATTTTGTGAAAATATTAGTATTTTGATATGGAATTAATTCCTATAAATTTTGTGGGCTGAATCAAATTAATTGTGACTAGATTCGAGCCATTTGGAAGTTGATACGCGCAAAGTGGACTTGCTGGAGCATTGCTTAGCTTGCTCGACATTGGATTTGGCTTGTTCGAGGTAAGTAACTCTTCTAATCTTGGAGTTGAGGGTATGAACTCTGAATATATGTATTTCGTAAATTGTTGGGAGATGATGCACATGCTAGGTGACGGACGTATGGGCGTGCACTATAGAAATTGTGACATAATTATTTCTGTGGAATTTTGTCGTTAAATGATCTTGGCATTTTCCATGCGATTTTATGAGTTAAAGAAATTGAGCTGAAAAGCATATTAAAAATTATGTTGAGGCTATGTGCCAGTATTATTGGGACCCACAGAGGTCATATTATTGTAAAATATTTATTTTAAATTGAAAATTCATACTCAGTCATATTCATTTCATTGCATATCATATATCAGTCTCTGTTGTTATTTATTGATACATTATATCATCATTTTTGGGTTATTCTCATGACATTGTGAGCCCATGAGAGCGAGACTGGAGAGATTGATGACTGAGGGAGGCCGAGGGCCTGATTGTGAGGATATTTTTGGGATCGGGCTGCATCCATGTTGGCTTTATATATATTATTATTATTATATGGTTCGGCGCTGCCCGCCTGCAGCAGGCCTTGTTGGCTTATTATTGCACGTGAGTTGGCCGTGCGAATTCTTATATTATTATTGCACGTGAGTTGGTCGTGCAGCACGTGAGTTGGCCGTGCAGATCCTTATATTATTATTGCACGTGAGTTGGCCGTGCAGATCCTTATATTATTATTGCACGTGAGTTGGCCGTGTAGTACGTGAGTTGGCCGTGCGGATCTAGATATTTATATTATGGCACGTGAGTTATCCGTGCAGCACATGAGTTGTCCGTGCTTATAGCGCTTGGGATGTAGGACCCCCTCATGAGTCTGTACACCCCCAGTGAGCGCAGTCGACTATAAACAGGGATCAGGCTGCACGCCGCAGCAGGTATTGTATAGGGTTGAGTGATTGAGTGTGCTGAGCACAGTGAGAGAGAATGCGATACAGTGAGATTGAGTACCCTGAGAGTGTGAGTACAGTCTCTGAGATACATTGCATTGACATGCACACATGACATATATGCATAAAGATGTGTTTTTCTCATGCTGTACGGTATCACATTATTCATGATTTCTCACACATGTTGACAGATGGGCATAGTGATGCATTTGTTTTACAATGGTTATCTGAAAAGAAAATGAGATATTTTATCTATTATTGAAAGGTTTTTGGAAAGTTTTCTGTTTTCAAACTTATTCACGTTTTTGGTAACTTTGGCAAAAGATTTGGGGTTTTCACTGATGTACTTGAAAGGAAGAACTATTATTGCTGAAATCATGATGTGACTGAGCATTTTATCTCTGAGTTACTTCTAGTATTATTTGCTTTATGTCGTTACTAATTGTTGTGGATTAGTAAATTTGGACCCGACCTTGGTAGAAGCTCGTCACTACTTTCAACCTAAGGCTAGGTTTGTTACTTACTCAGTACATGGGGTCGGTTGTACAGATACTACACTTTTGCATATTGCATGCAAATATTGGCTGTCGTTGTTGCTGTGTTCGATGGTTGCCAGAATTGAAGATGTACCTGCGTTCCTGTTGTAGCTGCCTCTTGTTCAGGGTAGCCTTAGATTTATAAAAGCTCTGTTTATGTATTATTCAAACAGACTATATATTTATTTCATTTCCGCTTTGTATACTCTATTCTTAGAAACTCATGATTTGTACTACCAGTTCTTCAGGATTGTATAAGATCAAGATCTTTATTCACTTAAATTGCTTTAATAATTATTATTAAAATTGGTTAGTTGGAAATTGGCTTACCTAACGGGATGGGTTAGGTGCCATCACGACTAGTTGAATTTTGGGTCGTGACAATATCACTATTATATTTTTTTTAAAATTGGCCCAAACTTTTATATTTTATAAAGGATCCCACCATTTATTATTTGTAATGATGTTGCTTCATCTTCTTGGTCATCTAATAGTGTATCATATAGTTCATTATAAAAATGATAATTTTGTATCAAATTTATTTATGTTCAGGACTATGGTTTGCGATAATATAATGAATGTTATTGATAATGGTACTGTTGGGTATTTATGATAGTTTTTAAAACTTATGGGTATAAGTCACGTTTCATATTTTTCCAAACCAAACTTCACCAAAATCAGATTTTTCAGAATAAATTTGGGAATCTATGGCCAAATGCTAGCCTAATGTCCTAATCCAAGTATAATATTAGTTTCTTTTCTTTTCCAAATAATGAAAGAAAAGAATCGATAACGAAGACCAATGTTCAAAAGTTTTTAACAATGTCTACATGAAGATTTTGAGTCAAATAACATTATTATTATTATTATTATTATTATTATTATTATTATTATTATTATTATTATTATTATTATTATTATTATTATTATTATTACTAATTAGTTATTATCTCTTACTTTGATTAATGTCTACCTACCTTGCACATGACATCAATTTTCTTTCCCCAACTTAAGTCTCTTCTGTTAGCCTTCATCTTTTTGTTAATCATATTTTACATTCACACTTTATATGAGTTTGAATTTCCAAATATTCAAGTCCTTTATTAGTTTGATAACATGATCTACATACGCAATATCCAACAATAAGATTGCATAGAGTGCTAGATTTAATGCATGACATTTTTAATTATTCAAAAACTCGATATTGAGAATATGCCAACAATGTGACATTGGTGGAGAGTTGAAGTAAATTCTAGTAAAATGGTACTGCAATATATTTTTTCTAGCTAATTATCCTCAGTTGAATGTTCAAATACAATTGTAGATCGAGTATTCTTTATAGGGAAAAATATAAAATTATCGGTCGGTCTAAACTAATTTTTGCTATTCAAAACGTGTACACAAAATATAAATTTTTTCGGATATTATATTTAAGAACGGTAAAAAATATATATTTCTATCCTATATAGGAAGTAGGATAAATAATTTCATCAGATATCCTTTGTATATGTCGAAATCTACCACATAGAGAGAGAATTTTCTTCACAAATCTGTTCTTATCAGGTCAATATTACATATCTCTTTTTCTTATCTTTTGTCCTCCTTATATGAGACATAATCTTAGTAAATACTAATAGTACATGTGCAGAGAATATTATTTAGAATATTCCCTCTATTATCCTATTCTAAAAACTAGCCGTTACGGTTCTTTCCGCGGACTTCGTCCTCGACCATTATAAGCATCCCAACCACGAGTTTTTCCATTTCCTTATCGACCTCGGCTAATTTTTCCTCAATACTTCCTTGCCCTAAATGTTCCAAAGATACAAACGTTAACTTTTCATCAAGATTCTTGTTCATATTATTCCGTACTTTTCCATCAGATCCGAGAATAGTTCGAACATTCTAGGATTTATCTGTCACTCATCATTGTGTCACGACCTAAAATTCTAACCTGTCGTGATAACGCCTTTCTCGATACTAGGCAAGCCGACAATCTCAATAAATCACAATTTCTCTTTAAGTTTGAAAATATAATATTTTAATAAAATCCATAAATCTTACAATTACCGATACAACCACTCCCAAAATCTGGTGTCACTGAGTACATGAGCATCTAATATGAATTCAAGTCTGGAAATACGGTCTATAATAGTCTAAGACCAAATACAGTAAACAAGGAGTTAGAAAAAGAGAGACAAGGTTTACGAAACACGGCAGCTACCTCTGAATCTCCAAAAAATCAATCATATGAGAGAATCAACACCCGCTATGCCCGGGAACACCTGGATCTGCACACGAAGTGCAGGGTATAGTATGAGTACAACCAACTCAGCAAGTAACGATAATAAATAAGGAACTGAAGATAATGATGAGCTACACAGTTACATTTCATTTTCAGTAATTCTTACAGAGAGTAGGCATGCTTTCAATTCCAAAACTTTAAGCCAAATCAGTTTTATACAAGTTCAAGTTTATGTAATCCGTATATAAAATCTTTCAGAGATTTCACAACAATGACAGATGGCAACTAGGTGCAATAACAAATGAAAATCAAGTACAATCTCTCACGACAACAATCACTCACTGGGCTACCAGACATCATCACTCGTTGGGCTCCCAACTCTCATCACTCACACTCAATGGGCATCCGCGCTCACTGAGGGTGTACAGACTCCGGAGGGGCTTCTATAGCCCAAGCGCTATAATATGCACGGACAACTCACGTGCTTCACAGACAACTCACATGCCATAATATAAATATCTGGATCCGCACGGCTAACTCACGTGCTATAGTATAATATAAGGATCTGCACGGCCAACTCACGTGCTATAGTATAATATAAGGATTTACACGGCCAACTCACGTGCTGCACGGATAACTCACGTGCTATAGTATCAATATCTCACAATCAGGCCCTCGGCCCCACTCAGTCATAAATCTCTCCAGTCTCTCGGGCTCTCAATAATCATGAATTCAGCCCAAACAACAATGATATGATATATCAATTATAATAACAGAGACTGAGATAAAATATACAAGTAAAAACTGAGACTGAGTATATATCGAATTTAGCAAGCAATTCAACAAGTATGCGACCTCTGTGGGTCCCAACAGTACTATCATATATCCTAAGCATGATTTCTAACATGATTTACAATCAAATTTTATCAACACATAGAGAGCATATAGCTAACAACAAATTATTCAACTTTACAGTTTTCCGGGACGGACCAAGTCACAATCCCCTCGGTGCATGCCCACATGCCCGTCACCTAGCATGCGCGTCACCTTCAAAATAATCACATGATACCAAAATCCGGGGTTTCATACCCTCAGGACCAGATTTATAACTCTTACTTACCTCAAACCGTGTAATTCTTTATTCCGCTATGCCCTTGCCATGAGAATTGGTCTCCGAAAGCCTCGTATCTAGCCACAATTAATTTGATTTAGTCAATACCAATTATTGTAATTAATTCCATAAGGAGATACTAATTTTCCAATAAAATCCGAAATTAACTCAAAAATTGCCCGTGGGGCTCACGTATCGAAACCTGACAAAAGTTACAGAATATGAACGTCCATCCAACCACGAGTCCAACCATACAAATTTCACCAAAATTCGACACCAACTAGACCCTTAAATCTTCAATTAAAATCTATGAAGATTTCTACCATTTTCAACCCAATCCTTACCTATTTGAACTTAACAATATTTTCACAACCTTATTGGTATGTATACATAATACTCTTACACCCAAGAATCATACTATTAATCACCTATTTTTACTCCAAACCCGAAATTGAAGAATTGAGGAAAGAGATTCTTACCTCTTTGAAGCCCTAGTAAGATCCTTGTGAAATCTTCAAACCTTGCACAAGAATTAATGGATAAATGACTAAGTCTTCACTTTCTCTCTCTAAAATTCTCTCACCTCTCTCTAAAATATCAGATGAAACCCTTCAAAATGACCCCCCAATAGTATAAGAATGTGATCGGGTTTATAAAACCAGAAAAATGAAGCTCTGGAACAGGTTCTGCGGTCGCATATGCGATCGCATAATGGTTATACGGACCGCATATCGGTCGCATAATCGGTGTCCAATACTGGCAAATATCTGTATGTGTATGTGGTCACTATGCAACCCACATACCTGTTATACGGTCGCATTGTGACCGTAGAACAGTTATGCGGTCGCATAATCGACCGCAGATTTTATCCAAACTGGCCCTCTTCTGCCTCACTTCTGCGGCCATTATTCGGCCCGCAGAGTGATTATGCGGTCGCATAATGGACCGCAGAAACGTGTTTTTCTGCCAAAAAAAATTTCCTTACTTCCCGGTGCATTGCTCAACCCAAAAAGTCCGAGCTGCAGCTCGCAAGCTTGCCGCGAGAAATTTCTATAACCTTTGTACTAATTGATCTACCTCGACACCATATAACCTTAATTTCCTTAGCAAAAATTCTCCGGGTCACTACACATACGTCAACATCTAGTCAACCTTTTCAACTAAATTTTAAAACCTTGGAATTAGGTTTTCCAAATCATTCAAAAACCTCACCGGACCCGAACCAATTACCCCCGGCAAGTCACATAACAAATGTAAAGCATAAATTGAGCAGTAAAGGGGGAAATGGGACTGTGATACTCAAAACGACCGGCCGGGTCATTACATTCTCCCCCACTTAAATATACGTTCGTCCTCGAACGTGCCAAGAGTTGTTCTTAACCTTCAAATCTCTATTCCACCTTACCACGCACATACCCTGGAGTGATCTCACGTCACCCTATTCCATATAGGCCTGACAACACAATACAACTAAAGATCCTTAATTTAACCTTAGCCCAAAAACCTTGAAATTCAATTCCCAACCTTAAGAATTTCTTTCAAGACACGATTCTTATATTTACACAATGTATGAGTCTGAACAAGCTACATCGAGCTATAACTATAATCACGGATATAATCACCCAGCATATTACACAACTCGCCCGCTCGTAGCACCATTCCTGATCACAATAACTACTTCAAACCAACAAAGTACTAGTATAAAACCCCACATTCAACAGAACCTCATTCCAAAACCTTCGTACACTGCCAAAAATGAAAGAAACAATCAAAAACTCATAATCACTCATCAGATTAACTAGTCATGGAGCTCTCTCGCCCCAACCAGAACCACAATCCTCTCCTAAGTCGACTTTCAATATTATCCTCCCGAATATACCATAATCAAGCCTGATAGTACCCATTCTAGGTCCAACAACTTTATTTTATTAAACGCAACTATCCCACAAACACGCCATAGCGATGGTGTTATGTGAGCAAGATGGCTCTCGAGATTCAGATCATATATCGCACCTTAGTTGTGCTTGAGTTTTGTAGCATATGGCGTTGCCGGTCCTTCCAGGGATGATATTATGCACTGAGCGTGCTTGTGTCTGATATTCAGATATTTTGTAGTAATGAGCATTCTAGCTCGGTAAGTATTTTCTTATAGATTCTTTTTGTGCGGACGCTGCCACGGGTATCATGTGTGGATCGGGTTGCACGCCTCAACAATGTGATGTCGAGTACAGTTACCTATATTCTATTTTGTGTCCCGTTTCTGAGGAAGGTTCATGACACCTTTTCAGTTATCTAATTAGTCACGTGGGTTGAGTAATCCTTTCCAGTGTTCATTTTTCTTATGTATCACAATCGAGTCTGTAGCTTATTAGATCGTTGTGGCGTCATATGAGACTTTTTATCATGTCTGAGGTGGCTTATTGCCTGAGCAACTTATACTAAGTGAGACGAGGTTATTGGATCCGGGATCAGTATGGTAAGATTATATGAAGTATAATAAAGAGCAAATACCATTATTTGGTCCATAATGAGGCAATGGTTCTTGTCAGAAGGAGAAAACTCAACAATTTGTTGGCTCAACAGTTGGTTATGAATTTTTACACATTTCTTCCATTGTGGAAGCAGTTCAAGAGTTAGAACAGGAATTATAGGTATCATGAGGTGTGTTGTGAACATCAGATTCGTGGAATTTTGGCTATTGTTATCGAATGATGATATTATGATCATGTGAATGGTGCGGTGCATGGTCTAAATTCAACCAAGGTATGCAACCCTGTATTGGTGCATCGTGTAGTGATTTATAATGTGTTCGTAGGTTGGAAACATGCATGGTGGAGAATTCTGGATGTTAGAATTGGGCTCTAAGGCTTAATCGCCTAAATAAAAGGGGAGAATCTTCAGATTGGCTCGAGATAATGTGCTCAATTGGGTGTGGTAGCATGGGTAGGTGCTCGAAGTGTTAAACTGTGATTTTGGACAACTCCGGAACAGTCCTTAGCACGTTCGAGGACAGATGCATATTTAAGTGGGAGAGAATGTAACGACCCAATCGGTCGTTTTGACTGTTAGAACCCCGTTCCCCTAAATAAAACTTCCCGTATGTGTTTTAATGATTTATGACTCGCGGGGATGGTTGGTTCAGGATTTGGAAGTGTGTGAGTTGAAATCGAAAAACTTGGTTCCTTAAGTTAGCTTTAAATGGACAAGTTTGACTTCGGTCAACATTTTGAGAAAACGATCCCGGAATCGGGATTTGACGGCTCCAATAGGTTCGAATGATGATTTTGGACTTGGGCATATGTCCGAATCTGGTTTTGAATAACCCGGGAGCATTTTGACGCTTAATAGTAAAAACCAACTATTTGAAGGTTTAAAATTCTTTAAATTTGGTTTGGAGTAGGATTTTGAGTAATTGAAGTCCGTTTGGAATTCCAAGATTGAATCAATTTGGTTTGGGGTAATATTCTTAGATTTTATGTTGTTTTACACATTCCGTGAGTTCGAGCGAGTCCGTTTTATGATTTCAAACCTATTGGTATGTTCGGGCGGGGTCCCGAGTGTTAACCGGACGAAGCTCAGATCAATTTTGGAATTTTGAAGAAGAGCTGAAGCCTTCTGCTTATGGTATGTTCGCACCTGCGCTTGGACAGCCGCAGGTGCGACTCTCACAGATGCGAGGTTTATGCGTAGAAGCGAAAAAGGGAAGGGGAGGTCTGCCATCGCAGGTGCAAAATCTCGGGCGCACCTGCGAACGCGCAGGTGCGAGCATTTTTTTCGCAGATGCGAGGCTTGGCAGGCGAGGGAAAACTCGCACCTGCGAGATGTTTCAGCAGGTGCGGTACCTCTTCCGTAGGTGCGAAAATCACTGTTGGGAAGAATGGTTAAAAATCGGGGCTCAGACATTTTGAGCCCATTTTTCCTCCATTTTCGAGCGATTTCAGAGCTTTTGAGAGAGGGATTTCAACTAGAAATTGGAAGGTAAGTTAATTCTACACCCCTTGAGTTAAATACATAGATTATAGGTAGATTATAACTAGTAAATATTAGAAATCAAGGGTTTAGGTGAAAAACCTAGATTTTTATAAAAATGAGATTTTAACCACAAAAATGGTTATGAAATTGGATAGAAATTATATATATGAGTTCTTGAGATAATGGATAACGTTTCCATCTGAATATTTCCGAAATTCGGGCACGTGGGCCCGGGGTGATTTTTAGGAATTTTATCATTTTGGATAAGGTAATTTATTTAATAGGTAACTTTCGAATCATTTAGCATATATTAATTATTGTGTATAATATTTGGATAGTTTCGGATTTTTCGGCGTCGAATCGAGAATTCAACGCGATGTGGTAATCCGAAAGTGGATTTTGGGACGAGGTAAGTCTATTGTTTAATCTTGTGAAGGGGAAATTACCCCATAGGGATTAAATTAAATAATTATTGCTAATTGCGGGGGCTACGTACGCACGAGCTGACGAGAGTCCGTGCGTAGCTACTATTAATGCTAAAGTTCGGGTAGTTTAGGACTCAAAGCATGAATTACTTGTGTAAATTGTATTCTTTGTTTAATTAATATTAATTGATATATATGAATATATTGTGAATTGTTAGATAAAGATATTAAAGGATGGAAATCTCATATGCTTGATTTTTTGTTTAAATTAATTAATTGTTAAAAAAATTTATTCTTCCTCCCTAATTTATCTTATAATAAATATACTCTCCTTCCGGAGATACATAAGAAAATGTCTTTCTTTTTTGTGGAGCGGGCGGAACGCCTCGGCAGGATAGATGCTGTGATGACCCAAAAGGGTCATCTTATGTTTTAGAACTCAAATCTGCGCTCTTAAGCCTTAAAAATCTCATTTTTACCCTTCACAATTTGCGTGCGTAGTCCGGGCAGGTTTTCGGAAAGCTTTTATGCTGAAAATTGATGAAAATAAGAATTTTTGCCTTAAAAGTTGATTTTAGTTGATTTCGGTCAATATTTTTGGAAAACGGGCTCGGATCCGTGCTTTGACGGTCTCGGTAGGTTCGTATCAAATTATGGGACCTAGATGTATGCCTGGAATTGAATTCGGAAGTCCCTAGCTTGAGTTATGAATTTTTGATAAAAATTAAAAGTCTGGAAATTATTTATTTTTAAAAATTGATTGATAATTGGCATTGTTAGTATCGGGTCCGTATTTTGGTTCTGGAGCCCGGTACAGGTTCATTATGATATTTAAAACTTGTCTGTGAAATTTGGTGAGAAACGGAGTTGATTTGACGTGATTCGGACGTCCAGTTGAGAAAATTGAAATTTTAAAGTGTTCTTGAGAATTTCATTTGATTTGGGACTAAATTCGTAGTTCTAGGTGTTATTTTGGCGATTTGATCGCGCGAGCAAGTTCGTATGATGTTTTTAGACTTGTGTGCCTGTTTGGTTTGGAGCCTCGAGGGCTCGGGTGTGTTTTGGATAGGCTACAGAGTGATTTGGACTTAGAAAAATAGCTGGTGTGCTTCAGCTATGTTGCAGGCCTCAGACCTCGCAAATGCGAGGTCAGGTTTGGCATTTGCGATCACTGTTGAAGTCGTATTTGCAAACTTCTCATCGCAAATGCGAAGAGAAGCTGGGTCAGCCTGTGTTCGCAATTGCGAAATTTTCTTCGCATTTGTGAAGGGAGTCTGGGAGGGGTATGGATCGCAAATGCGATCTTTTGTCCGCATTTGCGAGGTCAGTGATCGCAATTGCGACACTTTCCTCGCATTTGCGAAGGGCAGCATGATTGTGGAGGCTTCACAATTGCGATAGCCCCTTCGCAATTGCGAGCTTCGCATTTGCGAAGCTCAGGTCGCAAATGCGACGTCTCCAGCTAAACAAAGTGACTTTTGGACGGGAATTTCATTCATTTCCCAAGTTTTCAAGACCTAAAATACAAGAGGCAATTTTCCAAAGACCATCTCTTCGCCAAATCATAGGTAAGTGATTCTAAACTGGTTTCTTTTAATCTTTCACTACATTTTACAAGATTTCAACCAAAAATCTAAGGTTTTCATGGTAGAATTAGGGGTTTTGGTAGAAACTAGGTTTTTCGAAAATTTGGGGATTTAGACCTCAATTTGAGGTTGGATTCCAAAACCAATTATACATTCAGGCTCAGGGGTGAATGGGTAAATGGATTTTGATCCGAACCTCGGGTTTTGACCAAGCGACCCCGGGGTAGATTTTTGACTTTTTGGAGGAAATTTTGGGAAATCTAAATTTATGCAATGTAATTGATTCCTTTATAAAAATTTGATATTATTGAGTCATTTTTAAATAGATACGAGTGGTTTGGAGGTGAATTCTAAAGGAAAAGCTGTGATTGAGAATTAAGTGGCCTTCGGAGCAAGGTAAGTGTTGTGTCTAACCCTGACTTGAGGGAATTAGGAACCTTAGATTAATTGCTAAGTAAAATTCATGTGAGCGGCGTATATGTGAGGTGACGATTAGTTATGCGTCGCCAATTTATCTGTTTTCCATGTTTTCTCAGTTTTTCTTATATTGTCTCATTCCTATGCCTAATTGCGATGTGTTATACTAATGTTGTTCAATTTATCGTTCTTATCATGTTTACGGATCTTCTGATGATAATTGAGTTTTTATTTCAAAGTTGAGATTAATGTTATGGAACCAAATGTTGAGGTAAGGTTTGTACTTGCTATTCTATCTCCATGTTGATATTTATGCATTGCATTATGGTAAGGGAGAGTGTTAATGCACGAAGGGTGATGCCGTGCCATATTGTAAGTATTAATGCACGAAGGGTGATGCCGTGCCATATTGTGAGTGTTAATGCACGAAGGGTGATGCCGTGCCATGATATGAGAGTTAATGCAAGAAGGGTGATGCCGTGTTGTTTCTATTAATTTTATGGTGAGATTGAGAGTAAAAGCACGAAGGGTGATGCCGTGCATTGTTCCTTACTGTATTCACTAGTCCTATTGATTCATGGTATATTGACCGCTCCGGTGATCATTATTTTGTAGTCCTTTATCTTGTATTCCCCTCAGTATGTTCCCCTCCCGACATTTCTTGTTTAGTTCTTCATTTCTGTTATGTGTATATACATTATTAAATTGTATAGGTTGATTTGTAGGTGCCTTGCCTAGGCTCGTCACTACTTCATCAAGGTTAGGCTCGACACTTACCAGTATATGGGGTCGGTTGTACTGATATTGCACTCTGCACTCTCTGTGCAGATTTTGATACCTGCTCGGGTTGATCAAGATTTTGCTATTGGTCCATTGTCCGGAGACTCAAGGTAGATCTGTCGGCGTTCACAGACCTTGAAGTCCCCGTCTATCTTTTTCTGTTCTACTGTTTCTTTCATTTAGACAGTTGTATTTCTTTCAGACTATTACTTGTAGTAAATTCTAGAATGCTCGTGAATTGTGACTCCAGATCCGGGTGGTAGTAATTAATACAGTTTTATGATATTTCGCACTTAATATATTTCATCTTAGTTAATTATTGTTAATTACTGAATGGGAATAAGGAATTGGTTAATGATTCTCTAACGTTGGCTTGCCTAGCAAGTGAAATGTTAGGCGCCATCACGGTCCCGTCGGTGGTTAATTTCGGGTCGTGACAGTTGGTATCAGGATCGTGCCGCACGTCCCTCGGCAGTGTACACGACACTCTAGATCGGCTCGTCCGTTCTCGGCAGAAATCGTGCTTAATAATAACAATTACACAATACCTTAATAGTTTATTTCAGCTTGTGAAGCTAATTGATAAATTGAAAATCTTTGAAATTTATTGAATTATTATTCGTGCTTGTTAAGAATTATTGTTATTCCTGTAAATGAGATTAATTGATAAATTTGGAAATTTATTTGAATTGAAGGAATTTAATTAATATATTGAGAATTGTTGCATTTGAAGGAATTTAATTATTTCTACTGGTCAATAAAATTACTGTTAACTCTGTGAATCACGCTGATATAAATAATTCTATTTCATGATTATTTAATATTATTGACCCATAGTGAGTGTCAAAGTCGGCCATCTCGTCTCTACCACTTCGAGATTAGGCTTGATACTTAGTGGGTACACGTTATTTTCGTACTCATACTGTACTTGCTGCATATTTTATTGTGCAAGTACATATATGTATAGCGGCCTTGTGGGCGCAGAGGTGTGGTTAATAATTGTGGGGACATAGGTGAGCTGCATTCTATATTACGATCAGCAGCTAACAGAGTCTCCTTCAGAGTTATTATATTTTTCTGTCTAATTGGTATTCTGGACATATACTGTATTTTATTTTTAATTCCCTAGTAAATGCTCATGCACTTGTGACACCGGATTTTGAGAATGGTTATGAATTGTTTAGAAATTTAGTTGCTAAAAATATTTATCATTTACTCTATGAGTTTTATCTTTATTATTTTATTGAAGAAAATTTAATTTCAAAAATACTAAATGGGTAATTAAGTGAAGTTTGTATTGTTGGCTTGCCTGGCAGCGGTGTCCGGCGCCATCACGACCTTAATAGATTTTGGGTCGTGACACCCGGCAAGTGACATAACAAATGTAAAGCATAAATTGAGCAGTAAAGAGGGAAATGGGACTGTGATACTCAAAACGACCGGTCGGGTCGTTACACATTGTCAGGAGGAACAATCATCTAGTTCATTCTTTATTGGGTGAATCACTTCTCCTATTTACTTAAAGGTCATTTATTGCTAGTTACTCCTCCATTATTGATCATGCTTTTTGAAATATTTAATGCATGTTATTATCAATCTCCCACTAGATTTGTCCCATATTATCTATACTTTCTGGATCCGCATTTAGAAATATTATCATTAACTAGGTTTAACTCATGATTATATAAATACAATAGTTTTAACCGAAAGTTATACTTTTTGGTCAAACAATTTGGCTCCGTCTGTGGGGATTTTCTAGTTAAATTTTTAGTTTCCTCTAGATCTATAACTAACACGGATCACTAACGTAAAAAAGAAGAAGGAGAAAGCAAGAAAAAGATCCTCTTTCTTGGTATACACAGATCTAATATGGCAGGTAATAGAGAAAAAAGAACGAGAATAATGAGTAACCTCCCAACCAACCTTATGAATATATCAATGAGAGTTCTGAAGCAGTGGACGAGGACGCAACGCATAATGCCTCCCCCGGGCGAGATGGGTCACCCCCTCCTCACTGTAGCATCACAAAATCTCTTGGTAAGGGAGCCTTCACATCTGTGGTGGAAGGGACGCCACCAGCAGTAAAAAAAAGCTCTTTGAGGCTTGGCTAACTGACACGCTAACCAGCATCCTCCATAAGCATGTTCGGGACATGGCTACAAAAACCGCGAGGACTTGCGTTATACCACCAGCGGACGAGCAGCATGATCAATTTCCTACTCCTCCAATGATATGTATTACTCACAATGTCGTTAGTAGTACAAGTGATGACACTCTCGCTACCATTCTGAAAAGGATGGAGGAAATGGAGAATTAGAACAAAGCACTTCGGGACCAAATAAGAGAACACCAAGAAAGGGTCGATAAGATACCGGGCGCCCCTAAGCTCTTGCCGAAGAGAGATGCCGTTCGGTTCATCGAGAAGTCATATAGTGATGATGCCGCCCCACATGCCATACCAAAGACCTTTAAAATGCCGCCCTATCTCAATATATATGATAGCACGACCGACCCCGAAGATCATGTGACTCACTATGTCACTGCTGTGAAAGGCAATGATCTCGCCAAGGAACAAGTATCCTCCATTTTTTTCAAAACAGTCGGCGAGACCCTTACGGGAGGAGTGTTAACATGGTATTCACAACTGCCAGTGCGTTCCATTGAAACATTCGAAGAAATGGCCGACAAGTTCGTAACGTCCCATGCTGGGGCCAAGAAGGCCGAGGGGAGAGTAAACAACATATTTGCTATTAAATAGTCTCCGGAAGAGGGATTGAGGGACTTCCTCGCCCGGTTCAACCGAATAAGAATGACCTTGCCGAATGTATCGGAAGGGATGTCGGTCATAGCTTTTCAGAACGGATTGAGCATAAATGGTTCAAGGGCAACAAGAAAGTTATTAAGTCGGCTTATGAAGTACCCCAACTACTTGGGATGAAATACACAACGCGTATTATGTCGAGGTCCGAGGAGACGAGGACGACCTATCCTGTCTAAAAATGATTTTTGTTTGAAAATGGAGCTTCCTATCCTGTCTTGACTGACGACAAAAAAATGTAATTTCCATAATAACTAGGTATATAACTGTATATTTACATAAGTTTTAAGAGAATTTGTTTAGCTTTAACCTTTGCCACTTGGTTACAATTAATTGTTTGTACGGTAGATCAAATGTAGCAAACTTGTTATGTGTTTTAATTAGCAGAATTTTCATGTGTTTTTAACCCAAAAAAAAATAGGAAAACTTACACATCTGATCACTTTTTAAAACATATTTAAGAAAATAATACTATTCTTTATTTATTCCATAAATGACAATTTTTTTACACTAATGACAGATAGAGACTATGCACATAATGAATGATCAGCCAAAACACACAAATTATGGGATATTTATTTTTACTCTCTCTCCTGTTTTAAATTAAGGATTCAATTAAATTCTCATATTTTTCATTACATTTCTCTCTCTTCTTTAACCGTTACACTCAATGTATTCACTTAATCATTATGAAACTAATACTACATATTCAATTATTCATTATATATATTTAGTATAACTTTTTAGAGGAATTTTTGTGTATACTATTGTATTAATATAGGGAAAAAAGTAATATACATGATATAACTCAATTATATTATATTTTTTATTGAAGTATAATATTATATATTCCTGGTATAATTCATTTTTTAGAGGTATACTAACGTATTAATATTCATAGTACAATTCAATATATGTTATAATGGTATTAAGGTATTATACTACATATATACGATATAATATTTTTTTTTTAGAAACGCCATCTATATAAATATTAATGTAAGAATATACCTTCTGTGACCTTTTTAAGAACATACCATTTAATGAGAAATACTGTGTATACTAAGGTATTATCATGATATAAATTTACATGGTTTATAATGTATATATATCTCAAATATACAGTACAATTTCTTGAAACATATGTATTTTATTTTTTCGAATAATATAAAAATGTATACTTTCGCTAGATAATATTGTATAAAGAGGTACATGTACTTTTTATATGGAATGTAGAAAATTTGTTATGGAATAAATTAGTTTCCAACCAAAAAAAGAGGAAAACATATTACCATTTAAATATGTTAGGGATTGGTTTCAAGAGAAAATATAGGAAAAAAATGTTAAAAAGTACTAGGAACATTTTCATTAAGGAAATAAATGTATTGGGTACGTGATTATAGGTACATGATTTAAAGGTGTCTGATAGAAATATAATTATTTAGTTGTCATACGTGTAAAATAGCTATTGCTGCTACGTTTTTGGAAATTCTCCTTAAATTATGCCTATTTATGTTTTTTGCCCAAAATAATAGTATAAAAAAGTGATGGTTTAACTGGAGCAGCCCATCAGGACGCCGGCTCGTTATCCTTCTACTGCACAGAGCGCGAGCTAATCATTGCTCTGTGAAACCAGCCTCACGCTGTCCACCCCACTTTAGGAGTCCCGCAATCCATACTTTCGTTTGGGCCACGTGACCCAACTCTGTGTTTGGATAGGGCAGGCCAGAAATTAGCCCACCAAGCCCTACCATCTGGAGGGCCCCAACATTCCACCACGTTGTTACCCCTATTTGGGTTACAAGCCTACATTACTGAGCTCGGCGATTAGTATTGTCTCTTTTGGCTATTATAAGCAAAGAAAGGGAACTGTTCATTGTCGGTGTGGGATATATTTTGCATGAATTATTTCCTGCTTCATGGAGTTGAAAACAATCTATATATTTGATAGAACATGTAAAGTTATAGAACAAATATATTTAAGAATAGTGAAACAAAGGAGGAATTTCAAATATCATTCATGACAAGAGGATTTTTAACTACTTCAATAACCATTTAAGTAGATCTTTTTTATGCTACGGAAAAACATGAAGCATGGTAAATATAAAAATATATATTTACATACGAAGCATTTTTATAAATCAACGATATATTTTATCTATTTATTGCTTCATTCTTCTGATTCATTCTCCAAAAATGTGTTACCAATTTAGTTGGTCAACTTGATGTGCTTGTTTTCCTTTTAGTTTCCACCCGGTGTCTATTTTCCGCATAAGGACACCGACTAATTTGGATTCGCTTAAGACATTTAAGGGGAAAGAGCTCCCTAACAGGATTTTTTGCAAAGTCAGGGCTCGAACTCGAGACCTCTAGTTAAAACTGGAGGGATCCTATCCATCACATTACAACCCTTATTGATACTTGATGTGCTTTCTTCCTTTGAACATGTATTTACATCACCAAAAACAGAGATTAAATTTAGTAAATTTGTTGAAGATATTATGATCCAATTTACCCCAAAAAATTTCATTGTCCAATTACCCAATAGCTGCACAACTTATGCCTTTTCTCTTCTCCTTTGACAAGCTAATAGGTAAGATTTTGAAAGAGAGATGTCCCTGTGATTCATACGTTTCAAGTTTAAATCCTAGAGGATGTGGATTTTCTTTGCCTGAATGTATAAATATACCTATAACATAGGAAAAGGAGATATTAGAATTATTTTCTCTCGTTTAACAAAAGGTAAACATGTAATTTGAAATTTTGCCCCCTAGTTAGCGCATTTATGAAATTTCTAAATTTAAGCATATGATATATATATGGCAAGATGCGACTTGCTTTGAGCTTAAGGTGTGACTTAGTTAATTTGGATTGGTACCCGTTAAACATGTTTACGTTGTCCTCATCCTAACTCTATGGGCCTAAAGAAAGACGATTCAAAAAAGAAAAATAAAAAGAAATAAAAAAGAAATTACTTATTCAGTAAAATAATTCGACGACAACATGTCCATAATTTGATTGATATAAGCTGAACTAGGTGGTAATCGATAGTAATATATCGATAAGCAATAGGATTATATTTTAAGCTTAACATTTGATTCTTATTAGACTCTTCAATTCCCTTTTTCCTTACCAAAAAGAGAAAGTTGTACAAGATAATATAACAAGATCAATTTACTCCAAGGATTTTCTTAGAAGCCTATAAAAAAAATCCTTGCTGCAGAAAAAAGAAAAAAGAACATATAAGAAAATGAAAAATGCTTTATACATAGGATTCTAGGCCCATTTATTTGTTTTGATTAAAGGTAAAAATTGCACGGGGCGTCCTATTTGGTCTCCCCCATTTAACATATACCCACTTTTTAAAAATATTTTAACTTGTACCCACTTTTTAAACAACTTCAGGCCTCTTTCTCCTCCTCCTTCATTTTCTGAATGCTGAAACTTGAGATATTGTTGTGCGTTCTAGCCTGATGATTCATATATGTCTGCTTATCCCATTATGTTCTGTTTGGTCTTATTTACAATAATTTAACCTCTTAGATATTTTAGCTTTACATGCACATTCGTTTTTTGCTCTAATTTATCTGTAGTAACTTGTTTTCATATCGAAAATATTTTCATTCTTTAATCTTTGAAATGAACAGTATCAATCGCTGCTAATCATGATCTATTAAATTCATTGTTGTTTAGTACTATTTCGTTTATGTACAATATGTTCTTTTGTTGAATTTTTTTTTTTTTGAAAAATTATCTTTCTCATTTCCGTGTGCAGACTTAGAACTTCAGCTCTAAGAATGCTGAAGTTCAGCAAATATAAACAAAAATTTCAGCTCCTAGAATGTTGAAGTTCAGCAAATACAAAACAAACTTCAGCCCTAGAATGTTGAAGTTCAGCAATTACAAAATAAATTTCAGCTCCTAGAATGCTGAAGTTCAGCAATTACAAAACAAAAATTTCAGCCAAAACATGATGTAGTTTTATTGAGCTGAAGTTTGCCATTGCACTATGAACTGAAGTTTGCGTGATTTCCTTTGCAAGTCAGGCCAAACTTCAGGCAAAAATATCTGAAGTTTTGCTATACTTCAGGCAAAATATTCTGAAGTTCAAACTTCAGACATAAATTTTTGCTACTTCAGGCCCATATGTCTGAAGTTAACCGAAAAGTGAGTACGCTTGCAATTTTTTTTTTAAGCGGGTATAAGTTAAAAGTTGACCCAAAAACTAGGTATAGATGCAAATGCCCCTGATTAAAGGTCCAAAAACCAGCCCATATAAATGCTTGAATGTTGGATTCTCTATTTGAAGTGTGCCGGGGGGGAGGGGCGCAAAGGAAAAAAAGAGAAAGTCACATGATTTGTCATATATCACGTGACTTATACCTAGGACCCGTTTGGCCATAAATTTTGCCAAAATAAATTTGAATTTTATTTGGCCATATATTTTGCCTACATTTTAGCCAAATACCAAGTCCCAAATCCCAAATCCCAGCTGGTTTTGGGCCAAAATATCTGTAACGACCCGGCAAGTCATTTTGAGTATTACAACTCCATTTTCCTATTTACTGCTCAAATTATACTTTACAGTTATTGTGTGACTTGCCGGGGTAATTGGTTCGGGTCCGGTAAGGTTTTGGAATGAATTGGAATACTTAGTTCCAAGGTTTAAAGCTTAAGTTAAAATAGTGACCGGATACGGACTTATATGTAAATGACCTCGGATTCGAATTTTGATGATTCCAATAGCTCCGTATGGTGAGTTTGGACTTAGAAGCGTGTCCGGAAAATTATTTGGAGGTCCGTAGTGGAATTTGGCTTGAATTGTCGAAAGTTGAATTTTTGGAAAGTTTGACCGGGGGTTTGACCTTTTGATATCGAGGTCGGAATCTGATTCTGGAAATTAGAATAGGTCCGTAATGTGAAATATGACTTGTGCGCAAAATTTGAAGTCATTCCAGATTGATTTGATGTGTTTCGGCACAAGATGTAGAATTTGAAAGTTCAAAGTTCGTTGTTTTTGAATTGAGGAGTAATTTATTGTTTCGATATTGTTAGGTGTGATTTGAGGCCTCGAGTAGGTCCGTGTTATGTTATGGAACTTGTTGATATAATTGGTTGAGGTCCCGGGGGCCTCGGGTGAGTATCAGCTGGTTAACAGATTGATTTTTGAATTTAGAAGACTGTTGGAACTGAAGCTTTCTGGTGTAATCGCACCTGCGGAAAAGTAGTCGCAGGTGTGATCTCGCAAGTGCGAGCAGGGGTGCGCTAAACATCGCAGATGCGGGCAGATGGCTGTTAGGCATTGGTCGCAGGTGCGAGGGAAAATTCCGCACCTGCGTGAGCGCAGATGCAGACGGATGGGCGCAGAAGCGAAAACTGGACAGGCGAGTGGAGTCCGCAAATGCGATGTTTTGCTCGCACAAGCGGATGCGCAGGTGTGCAAATCTTGTTCGTAGATGCGAAAATTGCTGGGGCAGAACCTTAAATTCGAGGGTTCAATATTTTCACCCATTTTCGGATTTTAGAGCTCGGGTTGGGCGATTTTGGAGAGGAAATTTTTCACACAACTTGGGATAAGTATTCTTAACTCTCTTGTGATTATATTCCATGAATTAATCTTCATTTTTGTGTAAGATTATTGAATCTTCAAGAGAAATAGAAGGAAATTTCTATAATGTCACAAAATGAATTTTTCAGGTTTGAATACCGATTTGGAGTCGGATTTGAGTGAAATTAGTATGGTTGAACTTGTAATTGGATGGGTTGTCGTATTTTGTGAGTTTCATCGGATTTCGATACGTGGGCCCCACAGGTATTTTTGGGGCGTAATTTCGGATTTTGTGAAAATATTAGTATTTTGATATGGAATTAATTCCTATAAATTTTGTGGGCTGAATCAAATTAATTGTGACTAGATTCGAGCCGTTTGGAAGTTGATACGCGCAAAGTGGACTTGCTGGAGCATTGCTTAGCTTGCTCGACATTGGATTTGACTTGTTCGAGGTAAGTAACTCTTCTAATCTTGGAGTTGAGGGTATGAACTCTGAATATATGTATTTCGTAAATTATTGGGAGATGATGCACATGCTAGGTGACGGGCGTGTGGGCGTGCACTATAGAAATTGTGACATAATTGTTTCTGTGGAATTTTGTCGTTAAATGATCTTGGCATTTTCCATGCGATTTTATGAGTTAAAGAAATTGAGCTGAAAAGCATATTAAAAATCATGTTGAGGCTATGTGCCAGTATTATTGGGACCCACAGAGGTCATATTATTGTGAAATATTTATTTTAAATTGAAAATTCATACTCAGTCATATTCATTTCATTGCATATCATATATCAGTCTCTTGGTTATTTATTGATACATTATATCATCATTTTTGGGCTATTCTCATGACATTGTGAGCCCATGAGAGCGAGAATGGAGAGATTGATGACTGAGGGAGGCCGAGGGCCTGATTGTGAGGATATTTATGGGATCGGGCTGCATCTATGTTGGCTTTATATATATTATTACTATTATATGGATCGGCGCTGCCCGCCTGCAGCAGGTCTTGTTGGCTTATTATTGCACGTGAGTTGGCCGTGCAGATTCTTATATTATTATTACACGTGAGTTGGCCGTGCAGCACGTGAGTTGGCCGTGCAGATTCTTATATTATTATTGCACGTGAGTTGGCCGTGCAGATTCTTATATTATTATTGCACGTGAGTTGGCCGTGCAGATCCTTATATTATTATTGCACGTGAGTTGGCCGTGCAGTACGTGAGTTGGCCGTGCGGATCCAGATATTTATATTATGGCACGTGAGTTATCCGTACAGCACATGAGTTGTCCGTGCTTATAGCGCTTGGGATGTAGGACCCCCTCATGAGTCTGTACACCCCCAGTGAGCGCAGTTGACTATAAACAGGGATCGGGCTGCACGCCGCAGCAGGTATTGTATAGCGTTGAGTGATTGAGTGTGCTGAGCACAGTGAGAGAGAATGCGACACAGTGAGATTGAGTACTCTGAGAGTGTGAGTACATGAGTACAGTCTCTGAGATACATTGCATTGACATACACACATGACATATATGCATAGAGATGTGTTTTCCTCATGCTGTACGGTATCACATTATTCATGATTTCTCACACGTGTTGACAGATGGACATAGTGATGCATTTGTTTTACAATGGTTATCTGAAAAGAAAATGAGATATTTTATCTATTATTGAAAGGTTTTTGGAAAGTTTTCTGTTTTCAAACTTATTCACGTTTTTGGTAACTTTGGCAAAAGATTTGGGGTTTTCACTGATGTACTTGAAAGGAAGAACTATTATTGCTGAAATCATGATGTGACTGAGCATTTTATCTCTGAGTTACTTCTAGTATTATTTGCTTTATGTCGTTACAAATTATTGTGGATTAGTGGATTTGGACCCGACCTTGGTAGAAGCTCGTCACTACTTTCAACCTAAGGCTAGGTTTGTTACTTACTCAGTACATGGGGTCGGTTGTACTGATACTACACTTCTGCACTTTGCGTGCAGGTATTGGCTGTCGTTGTTGCTGTGTTCGATGGTTGCCGGAATTGAAGATGTACCTGCGTTCCTGTTGTAGCTGCCTCTTGTTCAGGGTAGCCTTAGATTTATAAAAGCTCTGTTTATGTATTATTCAAACAGACTATATATTTATTTCATTTCCGCTTTGTATACTCTATTCTTAGAAGCTCATTTGTATACTCTATTCTTAGAAACTCATGATTTGTACTACCAGTTCTTCGGGATTGTATAAGATCAGGATCTTTATTCACTTAAATTACTTTAATAATTATTATTGAAATTGGTTAGTTGAAAATTGGCTTACCTATCGGGATGGGTTAGGTGCCATCATGACTAGTTGGATTTTGGGTCGTGACAATATCACTATTATATTTTTTTTAAAATTGGCCCAAACTTTTATATTTTATAAAAGATCCCGCCATTTATTATTTTGTAACGATATTGCTTCATCTTCTCGGTCATCTGATAGTGTATCATGTAGTTCATTATAAAAATGATAATTTTGTATCAAATTTATTTATGTTCAAGACTATGGTTTGCGATAATATAATGAATGTTATTGATAATGGTACTGTTGGGTATTTATGATAGTTTTTAAAACTTGTGGGTATAAGTTACGTTTCATGTTTTTCCAAACCAAACTTCACCAAAATCAGATTTTTTAGAATAATTTTGAGAATCTATGGTCAAACGCAAGCCTAATGTCCTAATCCAAGTATAATATTAGTTTCTTTTCTTTTCCTAATAATGAAAGAAAAGAATCGATAACGAAGACCAATGTTCAAAAGTTTTTAACAATGTCTACATGAAGATTTTGAGTCAAATAACATTATTATTATTATTATTATTATTATTATTATTATTATTATTATTATTATTATTATTATTATTATTATTATTATTATTATTATTAATTAGCTATTATCTCTTACTTTGATTAATGTCTACCTACCTTGCACATGACATAAATTTTCTTTCCCCAACTTAAGTCTCTTTTGTTAGCCTTCATCTTTTTGTTAATCATATTTTACATTCACACTTTATATGAGTTTGAATTTCCAAATATTCAAGTCCTTTATTAGTTTGATAACATGATCTACATACGCAATATCCAACAATAAGATTGCATAGAGTGCTAGATTTAATGCATGACATTTTTAATTATTCAAAAACTCTATATTGAGAATATGCCAACAGTGTGACATTGGTGGAGAGTTGAAGTAAATTCTAGTAAAATGGTACTGCAATATATTTTTTCTAGCTAATTATCCTCAGTTGAATGTTCAAACACAATTGTAGATCGAGTATTCTTTATAGGGAAAAATATAAAATTATTGGTCGGTCGAAACTAATTTTTGCTATTCAAAACGTGTACAAAAAATATAAATTTTTTCGGATATTATATTTAAGAGCGGTAAAAAATATATATTTCTATCCTATATAGGAAGTAGGATAAATAATTTCATCAGATATCCTTTGTATATGTCGAAATCTACCACCTAGAGAGAGAATTTTCTTCACAAATCTGTTCTTATCAGGTCAATATTATATATTTCTTTTTCTTATCTTTTGTCCTCCTTATATGAGACATAATCTTAGTAAATCCTAATAGTACATGTGCAGAGAATATTATTTAGAATATTTCCTCTATTATCCTATTCTAAAAACTAGCCGTTACGGTTCTTTTTGCGGACTTCGTCCTCGACCATTATAAGCATCCCGACCACGAGTTTTTATATTTCCTTATTGACCTCGGCTAATTTTTCCTCAATACTTCCTTGCCCTAAATGTTCCAAAGATACAAATAACTTTTCATCAAGATTCTTGTTCATATTATTCCGTACTTTTCCATCAGATCCGAGAATAGTTCGAACATTCTAGGATTTATCTGTCACTCATCATTGTGTCACGACCCAAAATCCTAACCTGTCGTGATGCCGCCTATCTCGATATTAGGCAAGCCGACAATCTCAATAAACCACAATTTATCTTTAAGTTTGAAAATATAATATTTTAATAAAATCCATAAATCTTACAATTACCGATACAACCACTCCCAAAACCTAGTGTCACTAAGTACATGAGATTCTAATATGAATTCAAGTCTGAAAATACGGTCTATAATAGTCTAAGACCAAATGTAGTAAACAAGGAGTTAGAGAAAGAGAGACAAGGTTTACGAAACACGGCAGCTACCTCTGAATCTCCAAAAAATAAATCATACGAGAGAATAAACACCCGCTATGCCCGGGAACACTTGGATCTGCACACGAAGTGCAGGGTGTAGTATGAGTACAACCAACTCAGCAAGTAACGATAATAAATAAGGAACTGAAGATAATGATGAGCTACACAGTTACATTTTATTTTCAGTAATTCCAACAGAGAGTAGGCATGCTTTCAATTCCAAAACTTTAAGCCAAATCAGTTTTATACAAGTTCAAGTTTATGTAATCCGTATATAAAATCTTTCAGAGATTTCACAACAATGACAGATGGCAACTAGGTGCAATAACAAATGAAAATCAAGTACAACCTCTCACGACAACAATCACTCACTGGGCTCCCAGCCCTCATCACTCGTTGGGCTCCCATCCCTCATCACTCATACTCAATAGGTATCCGCGCTCACTGGGGGTGTACAGACTCCGGAAGGGCTCCTATTGCCCAAGCGCTATAATCTGTACGGATAACTCACGTGCTGCACAGACAACACACATGCCATAATATAAATATCTGGATCCACACGGCCAACTCACATGCTATAGTATAATATAAGGATCTGCACGGCCAACTCACGTGCTATAGTATCAATATCTAGATCCGCACGGCCGACTCACGTGCTACACGGCCAATTACGTGCTATAGTATCAATATCTCATAATTAGGCCCTCGGCCTCACTCAGTCATAAATCTCTCCAGTCTCTCGGGCTCTCAATAATCATGAATTCAGCCCAAACAACAATGATATGATATATCAATTATAATAACAGAGACTGAGATAAAATGTGCAAGTAAAAACTGAGACTGAGTATATATAGAATTTAGCAAGCAATTCCACAAGTATGCGACCTCTGTGTGTCCCAACAGTACTATCACATAGCCTAAGCATGATTTCTAACATGATTTACAGTCAAATTTTATCAACATATAGAGAGCATGTAGCTAACAACAAATTATTCAACTTTACAGTTTTCCGGGACGGACCAAGTCACAATCCCCTCGGTGCACGCCCACACGCCCGTCACCTAGCATGTGCGTCACCTTCAAAATAATCACATGATACCAAAATCCGGGGTTTCATACCCTCAGGACCAGATTTATAACTCTTACTTACCTCAAACCGTATAATTTTTTATTCCGCTATGCCCTTGCCATGAGAATTGGTCTCCGAAAGCCTCGTATCTAGCCACAATTAATTTGATTCAGTCAATACCAATTATTGTAATTAATTCCATAAGGAGATACTAATTTTCCAATAAAATCCGAAATTAACTCAAAAATCGCCCGTAGAGCCCACGTATCAGAACCTGACAAAAGTTACAGAATATGAACGTCCATCCAACCACGAGTCCAACCATACAAATTTCACCAAAATCCGACACCAACTAGACCCTCAAATCTTCAATTAAAGTCTATGAAGATTTCTACCATTTTCAACCCAATCCTTACCTATTTGAACTTAACAATATTTTCACAACCTTATTGATATGTATACATAATACTCTTACACCCAAGAATCATACTATCAATCACCTATTTTTACTCCAAACCCGAAATTGAAGAATTGAGGAAAGAGATTCTTACCTCTTTGAAGCCCTAGTAAGATTCTTGTGAAATCTTCAAACCTTGAACAAGAATTGATGGATAAATGACTAAGTCTTCACTTTCTCACTCTAAAATTCTCTCACCTCTCTCTAAAATATCAGATGAAACCCTTCAAAATGACCCCCAATAGTGTTTTATAAGAATGTGGTCGAGTTTATAAAACCAGAAAAATAAAGCTCTGGAACAGGTTCTGCGGTTGCATAATGGTTATGCGGACCGCATATCGGTCGCATAATCGGTGTCCAATACTGACAAACATCTGTCTGTGTATGCGGTCACTATGCAACCCACATACCTGTTATACGGTCGCATAGTGATCGTAGAACAGTTATGCGGTCGCATAGTCGACCACAGATTTCATCCAAACTGGCCCTCTTCTGCCTCACTTCTGCGTCCATAATGCGGCCCGCAGAGTGATTATGCGGTCGCATAATGGACCGCAGAAACGTGTTTTTCTGCCAAAAAAAATTTCCTTACTTTCCGGTGCATTGTTCAACCCAAAAAGTCCGAGCCGCAGCTCGCAAGCTTGCCGCGAGAAATTTCTATAACCGTTGTACTAATTGATCTACCTCGACACCACATAACCTTAATTTCCTTCGCAAAAATTCTCCGGGTCACTACACATACGTCAACATCTGGTCAACCTTTTTAACTAAATTTCGAAACCTTGGAATTAGGTTTTCCAAATCATTCAAAAACCTCACCGGACCCGGATCAATCACCCCCGGCAAGTCACATAACAAATGTAAAGCATAAATTGAGCAGTAAAGGGGGAAATGGGACTGTGATACTCAAAACGACCGGTCGGGTCGTTACATTCTCCCCCACTTAAACATACGTTCGTCCTCGAACGTGCCAAGAGTTGTTCTTAACTTTCAAATAGGCCTGACAACACAATACAACTGAAAATCCTTAATTTAACCTTAGCCCAAAAACCTTGAAATTCAATTCCCAACCTTCAGAATTTCTTTCAAGACACGAATCTTACATTTACACACTGTATGAGTCTGAACAAGCTATATCGAGCTATAACTATAATCACGGATATAATCACCCAGCATATTACACAACTCGCCCGCTCGTAACACCATTCCTGTTCACAATAACTACTTCAAACCAACAAAGTACTAGTATAAAACCCCACATTCAACAGAACCTCATTCCAAAACCTTCGTACCCTGCCAAAAATGAAAGAAACAATCAAAAACTCATAATCACTCATCAGATTAACTAGTCATGGAGCTCTCTCGCCCCAACCAGAACCACAATCCTCTCCTAAGTCGACTTTCAATATTATCCTCCCGAATATACCATAATCAAGCCTGATAGTACCCATTTTAGGTCCAACGACTTTATTTTATTAAACACAACTATCCCACAAACATGCCATAGCGATGGTGTTATGTGAGCAGGATGGCTCTCGAGATTCAGATCATATATCGCACCTTAGTTGTTCTTGAGTTTTGTAGCATATGGCGTTGCCGGTCCTTCCAGGGATGATATTATGCACTGAGCGTGCTTGTGTCTGATATTCAGATATTTTGTAGTAATGAGCATTCTAGCTCGGTAAGTATTTTCTTATAGATTCTTTTTGTGCGAACGCTGCCACGGGTATCATGTGTGGATCGGGTTGCACGCCGCAATAATGTGATGTCGAGTACAGTCACCTATATTCTATTTTGTGTCCTATTTCAGAGGAAGGTTCATGACACCTTTTCAGTTATCTAATTAGTCACGTGGGTCGAGTAATCCTTTCCAGAGTTCATTTTTCTTATGTATCGCAATCGAGTTTGTAGCTTATTAGATCGTTGTGGCGTCATATGAGACTTTTTGTCATGTCTGAGGTGGCTTATTGCCTGAGAAACTTATACTAAGTGAGACGAGGTTATTGGATCCGGGATCAGTACGGTCGGATTATATGAAGTATAATAAAGAGCAAATACCATTATTTGGTCCATAATGAGCCAATGGTTCTTGTCAGAAGGAGAAAACTCAATAATTTGTTGGCTCAGCAGTTGGTTATGAATTTCTACATATTTCTTCCATTGTGGAAGGATTTCAAGAGTTAGAACAGGAATTATAGGTATCATGAGGTGTGTTGTGAACATCAGATTCGTGGAATTTCGGCTATTGTTATCGGATGATGATATTATGATCATGTGAATGGTGCGGTGCATGGTCTAAATTCAACCAAGGTATGCAACCCTGTATTGGTGCATCGTGTAGTGATTGATACTGTGTTCGTAGGTTGGAAACATGCATAGTGGAGAATTCTGGATGTTAGAATTTGGCTCTAAGGCTTAATCGCCTAAATAAAAGGGGAGAATCTTTAGATTGGCTCGAGATAATGTGCTCAATTGGGTGTGGTAGCACGGGTAGGTGCTCGAAGTGTTAAACTGTGATTTTGGACAACTCCGGAACAATCCTTAGCACGTTCGAGGACGAACATATATTTAAGTGGGAGAGAATGTAACGATCCAATCGGTCGTTTTGACTTTTAGAACCCCGTTCTCCTAAATAAAACTTTCCGTATGTGTTTTAATGATTTATGACTCGCGGAGATGGTTGGTTTGGGATTTGGAAGTGTGTGAGTTGAAATTGAAAACTTAGTTTCTTAAGTTAGCTTTAAATGGATAAGTTTGACTTCGGTCAATATTTTGAGAAAATGATCCCGGAATCGGGATTTGACGGTTCCAATAGGTTCGTATGATGATTTTGGACTTGGGCGTATGTCCGAATCGGGTTTTGGATAACCCGGGAGCGTTTTGACGCTTAATAGTAAAAATTAACTATTTGAAGGTTTAAAATTCTTTAAATTTGACTTGGAGTAGGATTTTGAGTAATTGAAGTCCGTTTTGAATTCCAAGTTTGGGAATAGTTCCGTATAGTGATTTAAGACTTGCACGCAAATTTTCGTGTCATTCTGAGTAGTTTAAGTATATTTCAGCGCATTGGAAGTAAATTGAAGAACTTGAAATTCTTAAGTTTGAATCAATTTGGTTTGGGGTATGATTCTTAGATTTGATGTTGTTTTACACGTTCCATGAGTTCGAGCGAGTTCGTTTTATGATTTTAAACCTGTTGGTGTGTTCGGGCAGGGCCCCGAGTGTTAACCGGACGAAGCTCAGATCAATTTTGGAATTTTGAAGAAGAGTTGAAGCCTTCTGCTTCTGGTACATTTGCACCTGCGCTTGGACAGCCGCATGTGCGACTCTCGCAGATGCGAGGTTTATGCGCAGAAGCGAAAAAGGGAAGGGGAGGTCTGCCATCGCAGGTGCGGAATCTCGGGCGCACCTGCGAACGCGCAGGTGCGAGCATTTTTTCCGCAGATGCGAGGCTTGGCAGGCGAGGGAAAACTCGCACCTGCGAGACGTTTCAGCAGGTGCGGTACCTCTTCCGTAGGTGCGAAAATCACTGTTGGGCAGAATGGTTAAAAATCGGGGCTCAGACATTTTGAGCCCATTTTTCCTCCATTTCCGGGCGATTTCAGAGCTTTTGAGAGAGGGATTTCAACTAGAAATTAGAAGGTAGGTTAATTCTACACCCCTTGAGTTAAATATATAGATTATAGGTAGATTATAACTAGTAAATCTTAGAAATCAAGGGTTTAGGTGAAAAACCTAGATTTTTATAAAAATGAGATTTTAACCACGAAAATGGTTATGGAACTGGATATAAATTATATATATGAGTTCTTGAGATTATGGTTAACGTTTCCATCCGAATATTTTCGGAATCCGGGCACGTGGGCCCGGGGTGATTTTTCAAAATTTTATCATTTTGGATAAGGTAATTTATTTAATAGATAACTTTCGAATCATTTAGCATATATTAATTATTGTGTATAATATTTGGATAGTTTCGGATTTTTCGGCGTCGAATCAAGAATTCAACGCGATGTGGTAATCCGAAAGTGGACTATGAGACGAGGTAAGTCTATTGTCCAATCTTGTGATGGAGAAATTACCCCATAGGGATTAAATTGAATAATTGTTGTTAATTGCGGGGGCTACGTACGCACGAGGTGACGAGAGTCCATGCGTAGCTACTATTAATGCTAAAGTTCGGGTAGTTTAGGACTCAAAACATGAATTACTTATGTAAATTGTATTCTTTGTTTAATTAATATTAATTGATATATATGAATATATTGTGAATTGTTAGATAAAGATATTAAAGGATGAAAATCTCATATGCTTGATTTTTTGTTTAAATTAATTAATTATTAAAAGAAATCATTCTTCCTCCCGAATTTATCTTATAATAAATATACTCTCCTTCCGGAGGTACATAAGAAAATGTCCTCCTTTTTTGTGGAGCGGGCCGAATGCCTCGGCAGGATAGATGCTGTGATGACCCAAAAGGGTCATCTTATGTTTTAGAACTCGAATCTGCGCTCTTAAGCCTTAAAAATCTCATTTTTACCCTCCACGATTTGCGTGCGCAGTCCGGATAGGTTTTCAGAAAGCTTTAATGCTGAAAATTGATGAAAATAAGAATTTTTTCCTTAAAAGTTAATTTTAGTTGATTTCGGTCAATATTTTTGGTAAACGGGCCCGGATCCGTGCTTTGATGGTCTCGGTAGGTCCGTATCAAATTGTAGGACCTAGGTGTATGCCTGGAATTGAATTCGGAGGTCCCTAGCTTGAGTTATGAATTTTTGATGAAAATTAAAAGTCTGGAAATTATTTGTTTTTAATAATTGATTGATAATTGGCATTGTTAGTATCGGGTCCGTATTTTGATTCCGGAGCCCGGTACAGGTTCATTATATTATTTAAGACTTGTCTGTGAAATTTGGTGAGAAACGGAGTTGATTTGACGTGATTCGGACGTCCAGTTGAGAAAATAAAAATTTTAAAGTGTTCTTGAGAATTTCATTTCATTTGGTACTAAATTCGTAGTTCTGGGTGTTATTTTGGCGATTTGATCGCGAAGTGAGTTTTGGATAGGCTACGGAGTGATTTGGACTTAGAAAAATAGCTGGTGTACTTTAGTTGTGTTGCAGGCCTCAGACCTCGCAAATACGAGGTCAGGGTTGGCATTTGCGATCACTGTTGAAGTTGCATTTGCGAACTTCTCATCGCAAATGCGAAGAGAAGCCGGGCCAGCCTGTGTTCGCAATTGCGAACTTTTCTTTGCATTTGCGAAGGGAGTCTGGGAGGGGTATGGATCGCAAATGCGATCTTTTGTCCGCATTTGTGAGGTTAGTGATCGCCATTGCGACACTGTCCTCGCATTTGCGAAGGGCAGCAGGATTGTGAAGGCTTCGCAATTGCGATAGCCCCTTCGCAATTGCGAGCTTCGCATTTGCGAAGCTCAGGTCGCAATGCGACGTCTGCAGCTGAACAAAATCACTTTTGGACGGGAATTTCATTCATTTCCCAAGTTTTCAAGACCTCAATTTGAGGTCGTATTCCAAAACCAATTATACATTTGGGCTCGGGGGTGAATGGGTAAATGGATTTTGGTCCGAACCTCGGGTTTTGACTAAGCAGGCCCGGGGTTGATTTTTGATTTGTTGGAGAAAAATTAGGGAAATCTAAATTTATGCAATGTAATTGATTCCTTTAGCAAAATTTGATATTATTGAGTCATTTTTGAATAGATACAAGTGGTTTGGAGGTAAATTCCAAAGAAAAAGCTGTGATTGAGAATTAAGTGGTCTTCGGAGCAAGGAAATTGTTGTGTCTAACCCTGACTTGAGGGAATTAGGAACCTTAGATTACTTGCTAAGTGAAATTCATGTGAGCGGCGTATATGTGAGGTGACGAGTACTTATGCGCCGTCAATTTACCTTTTTTCCATGTTTTCTCAGTTTTTCTTATGTTGTCTCATTCCTATGCCTAATTGCGATGTGTTATACTAATGTTGTTCAATTTATCGTTCTTATCATGTTTACGAATCTTCTGGTGATAATTGAGTTTTTATTTCAAAGTTGAGATTGATGTTATGGAACCAAATGTCGAGGTAAGGTTTGTACTTGCTATTCTATCTCCCTGTTGATATTTATGCATTGCATTATGGTAAGGGAGAGTGTTAATGCAAGAAGGGTGATGCCGTGCCATATTGTGAGTGTTAATGCACGAAGGGTGATGTCGTGCCATGATATGAGAGTTAATGCACGAAAGGTGATGTCGTGCCATGATATGAGAGTTAATGCACGAAGGGTGATGTCGTGCTGTTTCTATTAATTTTATGGTGAGATTGCGAGTAAAAGCACGAAGGGTGATGTCGTGCATTGTTCCTTACTATATTCACTACTCATGTTGATTCATGGTATATTGACCGCTCCGGTGATCATTCTGTTGTAGCCCTTTATCTTGTATTCCCCTCAGTATGTTCCCCTCCCGACATTTCCTGTTTAGTTCTTCATTTCTGTTATGTGTATATACATTGTTAAATTATACAAGTTGATTTGTAGGTGTCTTGCCTTAGCCTCGTCACTACTTCGTCGATGTTAGGCTCGATACTTACCAGTATATGGGGTCAGTTGTACTGATACTGCACTCTGTACTCTCTGTGCAGATTTTGATACCGGCTCGGGTTGATCGAGATTTTGCTATTGGTCCGTTGTCCGGAGACTCAAGGTACATCTGTCGGCGTTCACAGACCTTGAAGTCCCCGAATATCTTTTTCTGTTCTACTGTTTCTTTCATTTAGACAGTTATATTTCTTTCAGACTATTACTTGTAGTAAATTCTAGAATGCTCGTGAATTGTGACTCCAGATCCGGGTGGTAGTAATTAATACAGTTTTATGATATTCCGCACTTAATATATTTCATCTTAGTTAATTATTGTTAATTACTGAATGGGAATAAGGAATTGGTTAATGATTCTCTAACGTTGGCTTGCCTAGCAAGTGAAATGTTAGGCACCATCACGGTCCCGTCGGTGGGAAATTTCGGATCGTGACAGATGTATCTATGGATCGTGCCGCGCGTCCCTCGGCAGTGTACACAACACTCTGGATCGGGTCGTCCATCCTCGGCAGAAATCGTGCTTAATAATAATAATTACACAATACCTTAATAGTTTATTTCAGTTTGTGAAGCTAATTGATAAATTGAAAATCTTTGAAATTTATTGAATTATTATTCGTGCTTGTTAAGAATTATTGTTATTCCTGTAAATAAGATTAATTGATAAATTTAAAAATTTATTTGAACTGAAGGAATTTAATTAATATATTGAGAATTGTTGTATTTGAAGGAATTTAATTATTTCTACTGGTCAATAAAATTACTGTTAACTCTGTGAATCACGCTGATATAAATAATTCTATTTCATGATTATTTAATATTATTGACCCATAGTGAGTGTCAAAGTCGGCCATCTCGTCTCTACTACTTCGAGATTAGGCTTGATACTTACTGGGTACACGTTGTTTTCGTACTCATACTGTACTTGCTGCACATTTTATTGTGCAGGTACATATATGTATAGCGGCCTTGTGGGCGCAGAGGTATGGTTAATAATTGTGGGGACATAGGTGAGCTGCATTCTATATTACGATCCGCAGCTAACAGAGTCTCCTTCAGAGTTATTATATTTTCCTGTCTAATTTGTATTCTGGACAGATGTTGTATTTTATTTTAATTCCCTAGTAAATGCTCATGCACTTGTGACACCGGATTTTGGGAATGGTTATGAATTGTTTAGAAATTTAGTTGCTAAAAATATTTATCATTTATTCTATGAGTTTTATCTTTATTATTTCATTGAAGAAATTTTAATTTCAAAAATACTAAATGGGTAATTAAGTGAAGTTTGTATTGTTGGCTTGCCTGACAGCGGTGTCCGGCGCCATCACGACCTTAATGGATTTTGGGTCGTGACACCCGGCAAGTCACATAACAAATGTAAAGCATAAATTGAGCAGTAAAGGGGGAGATGGGGCTGTGATACTCAAAATGACCGGTCGGGTCGTTACACATTGTCAGGAGGAACAATCATCTAATTCATTCTTTATTGGGTGAATCACTTCTCCTATTTACTTAAAGGTCATTTATTGCTAGTTACTCCTCCATTATTGATCATACTTTTTGGAATATTTAATGCATGTTATTGTCAATCTCCCACTAGATTTGTCCCATATTATCAACACTTTCTGGATCCGCATTTAGAAATATTATCATTAACTAGGTTTAACTCATCATTATATAAATACAATAGTTTTAACCGAAAGTTATACTTTTTGGTCAAACAATTTGGCTCAGTCTGTGGGGATTTCCTACTTAAATTTTTAGTTTCCTCTAGATTTATAACTAACACGGATCACTAACGTAAAAAAGAAGAAGGAGAAAGCAAGAACAAGATCCTCTTTCTTTGTATACACAGATCTAATATGGCAGGTAACAGAGAAGAAAGAACGGGAATAATGAGTAACCTCCCAACCAACCTTATGAATATATCAATGAGAGTTCTGAAGCAGTGGACGAGGACGCAACGCATAATGCCGCCCCCGGGCGAGATGGGTCACCCCCTCCTCACTGTGGTGTCACAAAATCTCTTGGTAAGGGAGCCTTCACATATGTGGTGGAAGAGACGCCACCAGCAATAAAAAAAGCTCCTTGAGGCTTAGCTAACTGACACGCTAACCAGCATCCTCCATAAGCATGTTCGGGACACGGCTACAGAAATCGTGAGGACTTGCGTTATACCACCAGCGGACGAGCAGCATGATCAATTTCCTCCTCCTCCAACGATAGGTATTACTCAAAATGCCGTTAGTAGTGCAAGTGACGACACTCTCGCAACCATTCTGAAAAGGATGGAGGAAATGGAGAATGAGAATAAAGCACTTCGGGACCAAATAAGAGAACACCAAGAAAGGGTCGATAAGATACCGGGCGCCCCTAAGCTCTTGCCGAAGAGAGATGCTGGTCGGTTCGTCGAGAAGTCGTATACTGATGACGACGCCCCACATGCCATACCAAAGACCTTTAAAATACCGCCCTATCTCAATATATATGATAGCACGACCGACCCCGAAGACCATGTGACTCACTATGTCACCGCTATGAAAGGCAATGATCTCCCCAAGGAACAAGTATCCTCCATTTTGTTAAAAACAATCGGCGAGACCCTTACGGGAGGAGTGTTAACATGGTATTCACAACTGCCAGAGCGTTCCATTGAAACATTCGAAGAAATGGCCGACAAGTTCGTAACGGCCCATGCTGGGGCCAAGAAGGCCGAGGCGAGAGTAAACGACATATTTGCTATTAAACAGTCTCCGGGAGAGGGATTGAGGGACTTCCTCGCTCGATTCAACCGAATAAGAATGACCTTGCCGAATGTATCGGAAGGGATGGCGGTCGCAGCTTTTCAGAACGGGTTGAGCATAAATGGTTCAAGGGCAACAAGAAAGTTATTAAGTCGGCTTATGAAGTACCCCAACTACTTGGGATGAAATACACAACGCGTATTATGCCGAGGTCCGAGGAGACGAGAACGACCTATCCTGTCTAAAAATGATTTTTGTTTGAAAATGGAGCTTCCTCTCCTGTCTTGACTGACGACAAAAAAATGTAATTTCCATAATAACTAGGTATATAACTGTATATTTACATAAGTTTTAAGAGAATTTGTTTAGCTTTAACCTTTGCCACTTGGTTACAATTAATTGTTTGTACGGTAGATCAAGTGTAGCAAACTTGTTATGTGTTTTAAGCAGAATTTTCATGTGTGTTTTTAACCCAAAAAAAAATAGGATAACCAAAAAAAATAGGAAAACATACACATCTGATCACTTTTTAAAACATATTTAAGAAAATAATACTATTTTTTGTTTATTCCATAAATGACAATTTTTTTACACTAATGACAGATAGAGACTATGCACATAATGAATGATCAGCCAAAACATACAAATTATGGGATATTTATTTTTTCACGCTCTTTCCTGTTTTAAATTAAGGATTCAATTATATTCTCATATTTTTCATTACATTTCTCTCTCTTCTTTAACCGTTACACTCAATTTATTCACTTAATCATTATGAAACTAATACTACATATTCAATTATTCATTATATATATTTAGTATAACTTTTTAGAGGAATTTTTGTGTGTATACTATTGTATTAATATAGGGGAAAAGGTTGGTATAACTCAATTATATTATATTTTTATTAAAGTATAATATTATATATTCCTGGTATAATTCATTTTTTAGAGGTATACTAACGTATTAATATACATAGTACAATTCAATATATGTTATAATGGTATTAAGGTATTATACTACATATATACGGTATAATATTTTTTTTTAGAAACGCCATCTATATAAATATTAATGTAAGAATATACCTTCTGTGACCTTTTTAAGAACATACCATTTAATGAGAAATACTACGTATACTAAGGTATAATCATGATATAAATTTACATGGTTTATAATGTATATATATCTCAAATATACAGTACAATTTTTTGAAACATATGTATTTTATTTTTTCGAATAATATAAAAATGTATACTTTCGCTAGATAATGTTGTATAAAGAGGTACATGTACTTTTTATATGGAATGTAGAAAATATGTTATGGAATAAATTAATTTCCAACACAAAAAAGAGGAAATCATATTACAATTTAAATATGTTAGGGATTGGTTTCAAGAGAAAATATAGGAAAAAATGTTAAAAAGTACTAGGAACATTTTCATTAAGGAAATAAATGTATTGGGTGCGTGATTATAGGTACATGATTTAAAGGTGTCTGATAGAAATATAATTATTTAGTTGTCATACGTGTAAAATAGCTATTGCTGCTACGTTTTTGGAAATAATCCTTAAATTATGCCTATTTATGGTTTTTTGCCCAAAACAATAGTATAAAAAAGTGGTGGTTTAACTGGAGCAGCCCATCAGGCATTTGTTGGGCCTGGAGAACGCCGACCCGTTATCCTTCCATTGCACAGAGCGAGAGCTAATCGTTGCTCTGTGAAACCAGCCTCACGCGGTCCGCCCCACTTTAGGAGTCCCGCAACCCATGCTTTCGTTTGGGCTACGTGACCCAACTCTGTGCTTGGATAGGGCAGGCCAGAAATTAGCCCACCAAGCCCTACCATCTTGAGCGGCCCAACATTCCACCAGGTTGTTACCCCCATTTGGGTTACAAGCCCACATTACTGAGCTCGGTGTCGGTGTGGGATATATTTTGCATGAATTATTTCCTGCTTCATGCCTATATATTTGATAGAACATGTAAAGTTATAGAACAAATATATTTAAGAATAGTGAAACAAAGGAGGAATTTCAAATATCATTCATGACAAGAGGATTTTTAACTACTTCAATAACCATTTAAGTAGATCTTTTTTATGCTACGGAAAAACATGAAGCATGGTAAATATAAAAATATATATATTTACATACGAAGCATTTTTACAAATCAACGATATATTTTATCTGTTTATTGCTTCATTCTTCTGATTCATTCTCCAAAAATGTGTTACCAATTTTTAGTTGGTCAACTTGATGTGCTTGTTTTCCTTTTAGTTTCCACCCGGTGTCTATTTTCCGCATAAGGACACCGACTAATTTGGATTCGCTTAAGACATTTAAGGGGAAAGAGCTCCCTAACAGCATTTTTTGTAAAATCAGGGCTCGAACTTGAGACCTCTAGTTAAAACCGGAGGGATCCTATCCATCACATTACAACCCTTATTGATACTTGATGTGCTTTCTTCTTTTAAACATGTATTTACATCACCAAAAATAGAGATTAAATTTGGTAAATTTGTTGAAGATATTATGATCCAATTTACCCCAAAAAATTTCATTGTCCAATTACCCAATAGCTGCACAACTTATGCCTTTTCTCTTCTCCTTTGACAAGCTAATAGGTAAGATTTTGAAAGAGAGATGTCCCTGTGATTCATACGTTTCAAGTTTAAATCCTAGAGGATGTGGATTTTCTTTGCCTGAATGTATAAATATACCTATATCATAGGAAAAGGAGATATTAGAATTATTTTCTCTCGTTTAACAAAAGGTAAACATGTAATTTGAAATTTTGCCCCTTAGCGCATTTATGAAATTTCTAAATTTAAGCATATGATATATATATATGGCAAGATGCGACTTGCTTTGAGCATAAGGTGTGACTTAGTTAATTTGGATTGGTACCCGTTAAACATGTTTACGTTGTCCTCATCCTAACTCTATGGGCCTAAAGAAAGACGATTCAAAAAAGAAAAATAAAAAGAAATAAAAAAGAAATTACTTATTCATTAAAATAATTCGACGACAACATGTCCAAAATTTGATTGATATAAGCTGAACTAGGTGGTAATCGATAGTAATATATCGATAAGCAATAAGATTATATTTTAAGCTTAACATTTGATTCTTATTAGACTCTTCAATTCCCTTTTTCCTTACCAAAAAGAGAAAGTTGTACGAGATAATATAACAAGATCAATTTACTCCAAGGATTTTCTTAGAAGCCTATAACAAAAATCCTTGGTGCAGAAAAAAGAAAAATGAACATATAAGAAAATGAAAAATGCTTTATACATAGGATTCTAGGCCCATTTATTTGTTTTGATTAAAGGTAAAAATTGCACGGGGCGCCCTATTTGGTCGCCCCCATTTAACATATACCCACTTTTAAAAAAAGTTTTAACTTGTACCCACTTTTTAAACAATTTCAGGCCTCTTTCTCCTCCTCCTTCATTTTTTGAATGCTGAAACTTGAGATATTGTTGTGCGTTCTATCCTGATGATTCATATATGTCTGCTTGTCCCATTATGTTCAGTTTGGTCTTATTCACAATAATTTAACCTCTTAGATATTTTAGCTTTACATGCACATTCGTTTTTTGTTCTAATTTATCTGTAGTAACTTGTTTTCATGTCGAAAATATTTTCATTCTTTAATCTTTGAAATGAATAGCATCAATCTCTGCTAATCATGATCTATTAAATTCATTGTTGTTTAGTACTATTTCGTTTATGTATAATATATTCTTTTGTTGAATTCTTTTTTTTGAAAAATTATCTTTCTCATTTCCGTGTGCAGACTTAGAACTTCAGCTCTAAGAATGCTGAAGTTCAGCAAATATAAACAAAAATTTCAGCTCCTAGAATGTTGAAGTTCAGCAAATACAAAACAAACTTCAGCCCTAGAATGTTGAAGTTCAGCAATTACAAAATAAATTTCAGCTCCTAGAATGCTGAAGTTCAGCAATTTCAAAACAAAAACTTCAGCCAAAACATGATATAGTTTTATTGAGCTGAAATTTGCCATTGCACTATGAACTGAAATTTGCATGATTGCCTTTGCAAGTCAGGCCAAACTTCAGGCAAAAATATCTGAAATTTTGCTACACTTCAGGCAAAACATTCTGAAGTTCAAACTTCAGATATAAATTTTTGCTACTTCAGGCCCGTATGTTTGAAGTTACCCGAAAAGTGGGTAATTTGTAATTTTTTTGTAAAGCGGGTATAAGTTAAAAGTTGACCCAAAAACTAGGTATAGATGTAAATGCCCCTGATTAAAGGTCCAAAAACCAGCCCATATAAATGCTTGAATGTTGGATTCTCTATTTGAAGTGTGCTGGGGGGGGGGGGGATTGCAAAGGAAAAAAAGAGAAAGTCACATGATTTGTCATATATCACGTGACTTATACCTAGGACCCTTTGGCCATAAATTTTGCCAAAATAAACTTGAATTTTATTTGGCTATAGATTTTGCCTACATTTTAGCCGAATCCCAAGTCCCAAGTCCCAAATCCCAAATCCCAGCTGGTTTTGGGCCAAAATATCTTTAACGATCCGACCGGTTGTTTTGAGTATTACAACCCCGTTTCCCTATTTACTGCTCAAATTATACTTTACAGTTGTTATGTGACTTGCCGGGATAATTGGTTCGGGTCCGGTGAGGTTTTGGAATGAATTGGAACACTTAGTTCCAAGGTTTAAAGCTTAAGTTAAAATAGTGACCGGATGCGGACTTGTATTTAAACGACCTCGGATTCGAATTTTGATGATCCCAATAGCTCCGTATGGTGAGTTTGGACTTAGAAGCGTGTCCGGAAAATTATTTGGAGGTCCGTAGTGGAATTTGGCTTGAATTGTCGAAAGTTGAATTTTTGGAAAGTTTGACCGGGGGTTTGACCTTTTGATATCGAGGTCGGAATTCGATTCTGGAAATTGAAATAGGTCCGTAATGTGAAATGTGACTTGTGCGCAAAATTTGAAGTCATTCCAGATTGATTTGATGTGTTTCGGCACAAGATGTAGAATTTAAAAGTTCAAAATTCGTTGTTTTTGAATTGAGGAGTAATTCATCATTTCGATATTGTTAGGTATGATTTGAGGCCTCGAGTAGGTCCGTGTTATGTTATGGGACTTGTTGATATAATTGGTTGAGGTCCCGGGGGTCTCGGGTGAGTATCAGATGATTAACAGTTTGATTTTTGAATTTAGAAGACTGTTGGAACTGAAGCCTTCTGGTGTAATCGCACCTGCGGAAAAGTAGTCGCAGGTGCGAGCTCGCAAGTGCGAGCAGGGGTGCGCTAAAGCGAGGTGCGCAGGTGCGGAAGATGCTTCGCAGGTGCGGAATCGCACCTGCGCGAGAAGGAATGCAGATGCGGGCAGATGGCTGTTAGGCATTAGTTGCAGGTGCGCGGGAAACTTCCGCACCTTCGTGAGCACAGATGCAGACGGATGGGCGCAGAAGCGAAAACTAGACAGGCGAGTGGAGTCCGCAAATGCGATATTTTGCTCGCACAAGCGGATGCGCAAGTGCGCAAATCTTGTTCGTAGATGCGGAAATTGCTGGGGCAGAACCTTAAATTCGAGGGTTCAATATTTTCACCCATTTTCGGATTTTGGAGCTCGGGTTGGGCGATTTTAGAGAGGAAATTTTTCACACAAATTGGGGTAAGTATTCTTAACTCTCTTGTGATTATATTCCATGAATTAATCTTCATTTTTTGTGTAAGATTATTGAATCTTAAAGAGAAATAGAAGGAAATTTCTATAATGTCACAAAACGAATTTTTCAGGTTTGAATACCGATTTGGCGTCGGATTTGAGTGAAATTAGTATGGTTGAACTTGTAATTGGATGGGTTATCGTATTTTATGAGTTTCGTCGGATTTCGATACGTGGGCCCCACAAGTGATTTTTGGGGCGTAATTTCGGATTTTGTGAAAATATTAGTATTTTGATATGGAATTAATTCCTATAAATTTTGTGGGCTGAATCAAATTAATTGTGACTAGATTCGAGCCATTTGGAAGTTGATACGCGCAAAGTGGACTTGCTGGAGCATTGCTTAGCTTGCTCGATATTGGATTTGGCTTGTTCGAGGTAAGTAACTCTTCTAATCTTGGAGTTGAGGGTATGAACTCTGAATATATGTATTTCGTAAATTGTTGGGAGATGATGCACATGCTAGGTGACAGACGTATGGGCGTGCACTATAGAAATTGTGACATAATTATTTCTGTGAAATTTTGTCGTTAAATGATCTTGGCATTTTCCATGCGATTTTATGAGTTAAAGAAATTGAGCTGAAAAGCATATTAAAAATCATGTTGAGGCTATGTGCCAGTATTATTGGGACCCACAGAGGTCATATTATTGTAAAATATTTATTTTAAATTAAAAATTCATACTCAGTCATATTCATTTCATTGCATATCATATATCAGTCTCTGTTGTTATTTATTGATACATTATATCATCATTTTTGGGTTATTCTCATGACATTGTGAGCCCATGAGAGCGAGACTGGAGAGATTGATGACTGAGGGAGGCCGAGGGCCTGATTGTGAGGATATTTTTGGGATCGGGCTGCATCCATGTTGGCTTTATATATATTATTATTATTATATGGTTCGGTGCTGCCCGCCTGCAGCAGGCCTTGTTGGCTTATTATTGCACGTGAGTTGGCCGTGCGGATTCTTATATTATTATTGCACGTTAGTTGGTCGTGCAGCACGTGAGTTGGCCGTGCAGATCCTTATATTATTATTGCACGTGAGTTGGCCGTGCAGATCCTTATATTATTGCACGTGAGTTGGCCGTGCAGTACGTGAGTTGGCCGTGCGGATCCAGATATTTATATTATGGCACGTGAGTTATCCGTGCAGCACATGAGTTGTCCGTGCTTATAGCGCTTAGGATGTAGGACCCCCTCATGAGTCTGTACACCCCTAGTGAGCGCAGTCGACTATAAACAGGGATCAGGCTGCACGCCGCAGCAGGTATTGTATAGCGTTGAGTGATTGAGTGTGCTGAGCACAGTGAGAGAGAATGCGATACAGTGAGATTGAGTACCCTGAGAGTGTGAGTACAGTCTCTGAGATACATTGCATTGACATGCACACATGACATATATGCATAAAGATGTGTTTTTCTCATGCTGTACGGTATCACATTATTCATGATTTCTCACACATGTTGACAGATGGGCATAGTGATGCATTTGTTTTACAATGGTTATCTGAAAAGAAAATGAGATATTTTATCTATTATTGAAAGGTTTTTGGAAAGTTTTCTGTTTTCAAACTTATTCACGTTTTTGGTAACTTTGGCAAAAGATTTGGGGTTTTCACTGATGTACTTGAAAGGAAGAACTATTATTGCTGAAATCATGATGTGACTGAGCATTTTATCTCTGAGTTACTTCTAGTATTATTTGCTTTATGTCGTTACTAATTGTTGTGGATTAGTAAATTTGGACCCGACCTTGGTAGAAGCTCGCCACTACTTTCAACCTAAGGCTAGGTTTGTTACTTACTCAGTACATGGGGTCGGTTGTACTGATACTACACTTTTGCACATTGCGTGCAAATATTGGCTGTCGTTGTTGCTGTGTTCGATGGTTGCCGGAATTGAAGATGTACCTGCGTTCCTGTTGTAGCTGCCTCTTGTTCAGGGTAGCCTTAGATTTATAAAAGCTCTGTTTATGTATTATTCAAACAGACTATATATTTATTTCATTTCCGCTTTGTATACTCTATTCTTAGAAGCTCATGATTTGTACTACCAGTTCTTCAGGATTGTATAAGATCAAGATCTTTATTCACTTAAATTGCTTTAATAATTATTATTAAAATTGGTTAGTTGGAAATTGGCTTACCTAACGGGATGAGTTAGGTGCCATCACGACTAGTTGGATTTTGGGTCGTGACAATATCACTATTATATTTTTTTAAAATTGGCCCAAACTTTTATATTTTATAAAGGATCCCACCATTTATTATTTTGTAACGATGTTGCTTCATCTTCTCGGTCATCTAATAGTGTATCATATAGTTCATTGTAAAAATGATAATTTTGTATCAAATTTATTTATGTTCAGGACTATGGTTTGCGATAATATAATGAATGTTATTGATAATGGTACTGTTGGGTATTTATGATAGTTTTTAAAACTTATGGGTATAAGTCACGTTTCATGTTTTTCCAAACCAAACTTCACCAAAATCAGATTTTCAGAATAAATTTGGGAATCTATGGCCAAATGCTAGCCTAATGTCCTAATCCAAGTATAATATTAGTTTCTTTTCTTTTCCAAATAATGAAAGAAAAGAATCGATAACGAAGACCAATGTTCAAAAGTTTTTAACAATGTCTACATGAAGATTTTGAGTCAAATAACATTATTATTATTATTATTATTATTATTATTATTATTATTATTATTATTATTATTATTATTATTATTATTATTATTATTATTATTAATTAGTTATTATCTCTTACTTTGATTAATGTCTACCTACCTTGCACATGACATCAATTTTCTTTCCCCAACTTAAGTCTCTTCTGTTAGCCTTCATCTTTTTGTTAATCATATTTTACATTCACACTTTATATGAGTTTGAATTTCCAAATATTCAAGTCCTTTATTAGTTTGATAACATGATCTACATACGCAATATCCAACAATAAGATTGCATAGAGTGCTAGATTTAATGCATGACATTTTTAATTATTCAAAAACTCGATATTGAGAATATGCCAACAATGTGACATTGGTGGAGAGTTGAAGTAAATTCTAGTAAAATGGTACTGCAATATATTTTTTCTAGCTAATTATCCTCAGTTGAATGTTCAAATACAATTGTAGATCGAGTATTCTTTATAGGGAAAAATATAAAATTATCGGTCGGTCTAAACTAATTTTTGCTATTCAAAACGTGTACAAAAAATATAAATTTTTTCGGATATTATATTTAAGAACGGTAAAAAATATATATTTCTATCCTATATAGGAAGTAGGATAAATAATTTCATCAGATATCCTTTGTATATGTCGAAATCTACCACCTAGAGAGAGAATTTTCTTCACAAATCTGTTCTTATCAGGTCAATATTACATATCTCTTTTTCTTATCTTTTGTCCTCCTTATATGAGACATAATCTTAGTAAATACTAATAGTACATGTGCAGAGAATATTATTTAGAATATTCCCTCTATTATCCTATTCTAAAAACTAGCCGTTACGGTTCTTTCCGCGGACTTCGTCCTCGACCATTATAAGCATCCCAACCACGAGTTTTTCCATTTCCTTATCGACCTCGGCTAATTTTTACTCAATACTTCCTTGCCCTAAATGTTCCAAAGATACAAACGTTAACTTTTCATCAAGATTCTTGTTCATATTATTCCGTACTTTTCCATCAGATCCGAGAATAGTTCGAACATTCTAGGATTTATCTGTCACTCATCATTGTGTCACGACCTAAAATTCTAACCTGTCGTGATAACGCCTTTCTCGATACTAGGCAAGCCGACAATCTCAATAAATCACAATTTCTCTTTAAGTTTGAAAATATAATATTTTAATAAAATCCATAAATCTTACAATTACCGATACAACCACTCCCAAAATCTGGTGTCACTGAGTACATGAGCATCTAATATGAATTCAAGTCTGGAAATACGGTCTATAATAGTCTAAGACCAAATACAGTAAACAAGGAGTTAGAAAAAGAGAGACAAGGTTTACGAAACACGGCAGCTACCTCTGAATCTCCAAAAAATCAATCATATGAGAGAATCAACACCCGCTATGCCCGGGAACACCTGGATCTGCACACGAAGTGCAGGGTGTAGTATGAGTACAACCAACTCAGCAAGTAACGATAATAAATAAGGAACTGAAGATAATGATGAGCTACACAGTTACATTTCATTTTCAGTAATTCTAACAGAGAGTAGGCATGCTTTCAATTCCAAAACTTTAAGCCAAATCAGTTTTATACAAGTTCAAGTTTATGTAATCCGTATATAAAATCTTTCAGAGATTTCACAACAATGACAGATGGCAACTAGGTGCAATAACAAATGAAAATCAAGTACAACCTCTCACGACAACAATCACTCACTGGGCTCCCAGCCCTCATCACTCGTTGGGCTCCCATCCCTCATCACTCACACTCAATGGGCATCCGCGCTCACTGAGGGTGTACAGACTCCGGAGGGGCTCCTATAGCCCAAGCGCTATAATATGCACGGACAACTCACGTGCTTCACAGACAACTCACGTGCCATAATATAAATATCTGGATCCGCACGGCCAACTCACGTGCTATAGTATAATATAAGGATCTGCACGGCCAACTCACGTGCTATAGTATAATATAAGGATTTACACGGCCAACTCACGTGCTGCACGGATAACTCACGTGCTATAGTATCAATATCTCACAATCAGGCCCTCGGCCCCACTCAGTCATAAATCTCTCCAGTCTCTCGGGCTCTCAATAATCATGAATTCAGCCCAAACAACAATGATATGATATATCAATTATAATAACAGAGACTGAGATAAAATATACAAGTAAAAACTGAGACTGAGTATATATCGAATTTAGCAAGCAATTCAACAAGTATGCGACCTCTGTGGGTCCCAACAGTACTATCATATATCCTAAGCATGATTTCTAACATGATTTACAATCAAATTTTATCAACACATAGAGAGCATATAGCTAACAACAAATTATTCAACTTTACAGTTTTTCGGGACGGACCAAGTCACAATCCCCTCGGTGCATGCCCACATGCCCGTCACCTAGCATGCGCGTCACCTTTAAAATAATCACATGATACCAAAATCCGGGGTTTCATACCCTCAGGACCAGATTTATAACTCTTACTTACCTCAAACCGTGTAATTCTTTATTCCGCTATGCCCTTGCCATGAGAATTGGTCTCCGAAAGCCTCGTATCTAGCCACAATTAATTTGATTTAGTCAATACCAATTATTGAACTTAAAAATATTTTCACAACCTTATTGGTATGTATACATAATACTCTTACACCCAAGAATCATACTATTAATCACCTATTTTTACTCCAAACCCGAAATTGAAGAATTGAGGAAAGAGATTCTTACCTCTTTGAAGCCCTAGTAAGATCCTTGTGAAATCTTCAAACCTTGCACAAGAATTAATGGATAAATGACTAAGTCTTCACTTTCTCTCTCTAAAATTCTCTCACCTCTCTCTAAAATATCAGATGAAACCCTTCAAAATGACCCCCAATAGTATAAGAATGTGATCGGGTTTATAAAACCAGAAAAATAAAGCTCTGGAACAGGTTCTGCGGTCGCATATGCGATCGCATAATGGTTATGCGGACCGCATATCGGTCGCATAATCGGTGTCCAATACTGGCAAATATCTGTATGTGTATGTGGTCACTATGCAACCCACATACCTGTTATACGGTCGCATAGTGACCGTAGAACAGTTATGCGGTCGCATAGTCGACCGCAGATTTTATCCAAACTGGCCCTTTTCTGCCTCACTTCTGCGGCCATTATTCGGCCCGCAGAGTGATTATGCGGTCGCATAATGGACCGCAGAAACGTGTTTTTCTGCCAAAAAATTTTTCTTACTTCCCGGTGCATTGCTCAACCCAAAAGGTCCGAGCTGCAGCTCGCAAGCTTGCCGCGAGAAATTTCTATAACCTTTGTACTAATTGATCTACCTCGACACCACATAACCTTAATTTCCTTAGCAAAAATTCTCCGGGTCACTACACATACGTCAACATCTGGTCAACCTTTTCAACTAAATTTTAAAACCTTGGAATTAGGTTTTCCAAATCATTCAAAAACCTCACCGGACCCGAACCAATTACCCCCGGCAAGTCACATAACAAATATAAAGCATAAATTGAGCCGTAAAGGGGGAAATGGGATTGTGATACTCAAAACGACCGGCCGGGTCATTACATTCTCCCCCACTTAAACATACGTTCGTCCTCGAACGTGCCAAGAGTTGTTCTTAACCTTCAAATCTCTATTCCACCTTACCACGCACATACCCGGGAGTGATCTCACGTCACCCTATTCCATATAGGCCTCACAACACAATACAGCTAAAGATCCTTAATTTAACCTTAGCCCAAAAACCTTGAAATTCAATTCCCAACCTTAAGAATTTCTTTCAAGACACGATTCTTATATTTACACACTGTATGAGTCTGAACAAGCTACATCGAGCTATAACTATAATCACGGATATAATCACCCAGCATATTACACAACTCGCCCGCTCGTAGCACCATTCCTGATCACAATAACTACTTCAAACCAACAAAGTACTAGTATAAAACCCCACATTCAATAGAACCTCATTCCAAAACCTTCGTACACTGCCAAAAATGAAAGAAACAATCAAAAACTCATAATCACTCATCAGATTAACTAGTCATGGAGCTCTCTCGCCCCAACCAGAACCACAATCCTCTCCTAAGTCGACTTTCAATATTATCCTCCCGAATATACCATAATCAAGCCTTATAGTACCCATTCTAGGTCCAACAACTTTATTTTATTAAACGCAACTATCCCACAAACACGCCATAGCGATGGTGTTATGTGAGCAAGATGGCTCTCGAGATTCAGATCATATATCGCACCTTAGTTGTGCTTGAGTTTTGTAGCATATGGCGTTGCCGGTCCTTCCAGGGATGATATTATGCACTGAGCGTGCTTGTGTCTGATATTCAGATATTTTGTAGTAATGAGCATTCTAGCTCGGTAAGTATTTTCTTATAGATTCTTTTTGTGCGGACGCTGCCACGGGTATCATGTGTGGATCGGGTTGCACGCCTCAACAATGTGATGTCGAGTACAGTCACCTATATTCTATTTTGTGTCCCGTTTCTGAGGAAGGTTCATGACACCTTTTCAGTTATCTAATTAGTCACGTGGGTTGAGTAATCCTTTCCAGTGTTCATTTTTCTTATGTATCACAATCGAGTCTGTAGCTTATTAGATCGTTGTGGCGTCATATGAGACTTTTTATCATGTCTGAGGTGGCTTATTGCCTGAGCAACTTATACTAAGTGAGACGAGGTTATTGGATCCGAGATCAGTACGGTAAGATTATATGAAGTATAATAAAGAGCAACTACCATTATTTGGTCCATAATGAGGCAATGGTTCTTGTCAGAAGGAGAAAACTCAACAATTTGTTGGCTCAATAGTTGGTTATGAATTTTTACACATTTCTTCCATTGTGGAAGTAGTTCAAGAGTTAGAACAGGAATTATAGGTATCATGAGGTATGTTGTGAACATCAGATTCGTGGAATTTCGGCTATTGTTATCGAATGATGATATTATGATCATGTGAATGGTGCGGTGCATGGTCTAAATTCAACCAAGGTATGCAACCCTGTATTGGTGCATCGTGTAGTGATTTATAATGTGTTCGTAGGTTGGAAACATGCATGGTGGAGAATTCTGGATGTTAGAATTGGGCTCTAAGGCTTAATCGCCTAAATAAAAGGGGAGAATCTTCAGATTGGCTCGAGATAATGTGCTCAATTGGGTGTGGTAGCATGGGTAGGTGCTCGAAGTGTTAAACTGTGATTTTGGACAACTCCGGACCTTTGGCTGCCTGACCCCTGCCTCTGGCTGGCTGAGCAGGTGGTGCAGCAACTGGTGCCGGAACCATGGCACGAGAACTCTGATATTGTGAGCTGGCCGTTGCTCGAGGGCAAAATCTAGTAATATGTCTCGGATCACCATAAGTATAATATAACCTCGGTTGCGGTGACTGCTGACCCTGAAACTAACCATGTCGACCTAAATAACCACCATGATAACTCTGGAGTGGAGGTGCACTAATAGGAGCTGGTGGTGCACTGTAGGCTAGCTGGTCGGAATAATACATCTGAGGGCCACGACCACCTGAGGCACCGTGAGATGCCTGAAGCGCTGAATGAAACGGCCTGGAAGGATGGCCTCTACCAAAAGTACTCCTGCATCTAGGTGAGGCACCGCTGAACTCACCGTAATAACGAGACCTCTTGTCAGACCCCTGACCTCCCTAAGTAAGAACCATTTCGACCCGTCTGGCGACATTAGCAGCCGCCTGAAATGAAATCTCACTCCCAGTCTCCTTAGCCATCTACAATCTGATAGGCTGAGCAAGTCCATCAATAAACCTCCTCACCCTATCTCTCTCGGTGGGAAGCAGAAGAATGGCATGACGGGCCAAATCCACAAAACGGGTCTCATACTGAGTAACAGTCATGCTGCCCTGCTGGAGACGCTCAAACTGATGATGACGCTCCTATCTCAATGTGATAGGCAGAAACTTCTCTATGAAGAGCTGAGAGAACTGGTCCCAAGTAAGAGCAGGCGACCCAAATGGTCTGGTCAACAAGTAATCTCTCCACAATTTCTTGGCGGAACCAGTCATCTGAAATGCAGCAAAATCGACCCCATTCGTCTCCACTATACCCATGTTTCGTAGAACCTCGTGACATCTATCAAGATACTCCTGGGGGTCCTCTGAAGGAGCACCACTGAAGTGAACAGGAAAGAGCTTGGTAAACCTGTCCAATCTCCATAAAGCCTCAGAAGACATGGCTGGCCCATTTCTAACCTATGCCGCAATAACCGACTGAACTAATCCAACTGGCTGAGCTGCTGGAACCTGATACTGGGGAGCTATCTGCTCCGGAGCAGGAGTGATAGGAGTCTGGGCTCCTCCTCCAGTCTGAGAGACTGTTGGTGCCATGGGAAATGCGCCAGTCTGGGCCACACTCTCCATAAAGCCCACCAAACGGACCAAAGCGTCCCGAAGTACTGGGGTAACAATGAACCCCTCCGGAACCTGAGCTGGTCCGGCAAGAACAATCTGCGTTGGAACCTCCTCGTCAAGCTCTATCTGAGGCTCCACTACTGGGGCTGCTGCTCGAGCCCTAGGTTGAGCCCTGCCCCTACCTCGGCCTCTGGCACGGCCTCGGCCTCGACCTCTGCCCCGCATAGGAGCTGTCACTGGAGGCTCTGGCTGTTGCTCAGCTGAGGAAGTGGTACATGTTCTCGCCATCTGCGAGAGAATAAGAGTAGAAGAGTTCAATCAGTATTGAGAAAGCAAAATTGCACGACAGAGAAGAAAAGAAGTGAAACTTGTTCCTAAACTTCATAGCCTCTGGAAGATAAGCACATACATCTATGTACCGATCCTCTAGACTCTACTAAGCATGCTCGTGAATCGTGAGACCTAGGCAACCTAGTGCTCTGATACCAACTGTCACGACCCGAAATTAACCACCAACGGGACCGTGATGGCGCCTAACATTTCACTTGCTAGGCAAGCCAACGTTAGAGAATCATTAACCAATTCCTTATTCCCATTCAGTAATTAACAATAATTAACTAAGATGAAATATATTAAGTGCGGAATATCATAAAACTGTATTAATTACTACCACCCGGATCTGGAGTCACAATTCACGAGCATTCTAGAATTTACTACAAGTAATAGTCTGAAAGAAATACAACTGTCTAAATGAAAGAAACAGTAGAACAGAAAAAGATAGACGGGGACTTCAAGGTCTGTGAACGCCGACAGATCTACCTTGAGTCTCCGGACAACGGACCAATAGCAAAATCTTGATCAACCCGAGCAGGTATCAAAATCTGCACAGAGAGTGCAGAGTGCAATATCAGTACAACCGACCCCATATACTGGTAAGTGTCGAGCCTAACCTCGATGAAGTAGTGACGAGCCTAGGCAAGGCACCTACAAATCAACCTATACAATTTAACAATGTATATACACATAACAGAAATGAAGAACTAAAAAAGAAATGTCGGGAGGGGAACATACTGAGGGGAATACAAGATAAAGGACTACAAAATAATGATCACCGGAGCGGTCAATATACCATGAATCAATAGGACTAGTGAATACAGTAAGGAACAATGCACGGCATCACCCTTCGTGCTTTTACTCTCAATCTCACCATAAAATTAATAGAAACAACACGGCATCACCCTTCTTGCATTAACTCTCATATCATGGCACGGCATCACCCTTCGTGCATTAACACTCACAATATGGCACGGCATCACCCTTCGTGCATTAATACTTACAATATGGCACGACATCACCCTTCGTGCATTAACACTCTCCTTACCATAATGCAATGCATAAATATCAACATGGAGATAGAATAGCAAGTACAAACCTTACCTCAACATTTGGTTCCATAACATTAATCTCAACTTTGAAATAAAAACTCAATTATCATCAGAAGATCCGTAAACATGATAAGAACGATAAATTGAACAACATTAGTATAACACATCGCAATTAGGCATAGGAATGAGACAATATAAGAAAAACTGAGAAAACATGGAAAACAGATAAATTGGCGACGCATAACTAATCGTCACCTCACATATACGCCGCTCACATGAATTTTACTTAGCAATTAATCTAAGGTTCCTAATTCCCTCAAGTCAGGGTTAGACACAACACTTGCCTTGCTCCGAAGGCCACTTAATTCTCAATCACAGCTTTTCCTTTAGAATTCACCTCCAAACCACTCGTATCTATTTAAAAATGACTCAATAATATCAAATTTTGCTAAAGGAATCAATTACATTGCATAAATTTAGATTTCCCAAAATTTTCTCCAAAAAGTCGAAAATCTACCTCGGGCTCGCTTGGTCAAAACCCGAGGTCCGGATCAAAATCCATTTACCCATTCACCCCTGAGCATGAATGTATAATTGGTTTTGGAATCCAACCTCAAATTGAGGTCTAAATCCCCAAATTTCCGAAAAACCTAGTTTCTACCAAAACCCCTAATTCTACCATGAAAACCTTAGATTTTTGGTTGAAATCTTGTAAAATGTAGTGAAAGATTGAAAGAAACCAGTTTAGAATCACTTACCTATGATTTGGCGAAGAGATGGTCTTTGGAAAATTGCCTCTTGTATTTTAGGTCTTGAAAACTTGGGAAATGAATGAAATTCCCGTCCAAAAGTCACTTTGTTTAGTTGGAGACGTCGCATTTGCGACCTGAGCTTCGCAAATGCGAAGCTCGCAATTGCGAAGGGGCTATCGCAATTGTGAAGCCTCCACAATCATGCTGCCCTTCACAAATGCGAGGAAAGTGTCGCAATTGCGATCACTGACCTCGCAAATGCGGACAAAAGATCGCATTTGCGATCCATACCCCTCCCAGACTCCCTTCACAAATGCGAAGAAAATTTTGCAATTGCGAACACAGGCTGACCCAGCTTCTCTTCGCATTTGCGATGAGAAGTTCGCAAATACGACTTCAACAGTGATCGCAAATGCCAAACCTGACCTCGCATTTGCGAGGTCTGAGGCCTGCAACATAGCTGAAGCACACCAGCTATTTTTCTAAGTCCAAATCACTCTGTAGCCTATCCAAAACTCACCCGAGCCCTCGAGGCTCCAAACCAAATAGGCACACAAGTCTAAAAAAATCATACGAACTTGCTCGCGCGATCAAATCGCCAAAATAATACCTAGAACTACGAATTTAGTACCAAATCAAATGAAATTCTCAAGAACACTTTAAAATTTCTATTTTCTCAACTGGACGTCCGAATCACGTCAAATCAACTCCGTTTCTCACCAAATTTCACAGACAAGTTTTAAATATCATAATGAACATGTACCGGGCTCCGGAACCAAAATACGGACCCGATACTAACAATGCCAATTATCAATCAATTTTTAAAAATAAATAATTTCCAGACTTTTAATTTTTATCAAAAATTCATAACTCAAGCTAGGGACTTCCGAATTCAATTCCAGGCATACACCTAGGTCCCATAATTTGATACGGACCTACTGAGACCGTCAAAGCACGGATCCGAGCCCGTTTTCCAAAAATTTTGACCGAAATCAACTAAAATCAACTTTTAAGGCAAAAATTCTTATTTTCATCAATTTTCAGCATAAAAGCTTTCCGAAAACCTGCCCGGACTACGCACGCAAATTGTGAAGGGTAAAAATGAGATTTTTAAAGCTTAAGAGCGCAGATTTGCGTTCTAAAACATAAGATGACCCTTTTGGGTCATCACAGCATCTATCCTGCCGAGGCGTTCGGCCCGCTCCACAAAAAAGAAAGACATTTTCTTATGTATCTCCGGAAGGAGAGTATATTTATTATAAGATAAATTAGGGAGGAAGAATAATTTTTTTTAATAATTAATTAATTTAAACAAAAAATCAAGCATATGAGATTTCCATCCTTTAATATCTTTATCTAACAATTCACAATATATTCATATATATCAATTAATATTAATTAAACAAAGAATACAATTTACACAAGTAATTCATGCTTTGAGTCCTAAACTACCCGAACTTTAGCATTAATAGTAGCTACGCACGGACTCTCGTCAGCTCGTGCATACGTAGCCCCCGCAATTAGCAATAATTATTCAATTTAATTCCTATGGGGTAATTTCCCCCTCACAAGATTAAACAATAGACTTACCTCGTCCCAAAGTCCACTTTCGGATTACCACATCGCATTGAATTCTCGATTCGACGCCGAAAAATCCGAAACTATCCAAATATTATACACAATAATTAATATATGCTAAATGATTCGAAAGTTATCTATTAAATAAATTACCTTATCCAAAATGATAAAATTCCTAAAAATCACCCCGGGCCCACGTGCCCGGATTTCGGAAATATTCAGATGGAAACGTTACCCATTATCTCAAGAACTCATATATATAATTTCTATCCAATTTCATAACCATTTTTGTGGTTAAAATCTCATTTTTATAAAAATCTAGGTTTTTCACCTAAACCCTTGATTTCTAATATTTACTAGTTATAATCTACCTATAATCTATGTATTTAACTCAAGGGGTGTAGAATTAACTTACCTTCCAATTTCTAGTTGAAATCCCTCTCTCAAAAGCTCTGAAATCGCTCGAAAATGGAGGAAAAATGGGCTCAAAATGTCTGAGCCCCGATTTTTAACCATTCTTCCCAACAGTGATTTTCGCACCTACGGAAGAGGTACCGCACCTGCTGAAACATCTCGCAGGTGCGAGTTTTCCCTCACCTGCCAAGCCTCACATCTGCGAAAAAAATGCTCGCACCTGCGCGTTCGCAGGTGCGCCCGAGATTCTGCACCTGCGATGGCAGACCTCCCCTTCCCTTTTTCGCTTCTACGCATAAACCTCGCATCTGTGAGAGTCGCACCTGCGGCTGTCCAAGCGCAGGTGCGAACATACCAGAAGCAGAAGGCTTCAGCTCTTCTTCAAAATTCCAAAATTGATCTGAGCTTCGTCCGGTTAACACTCGGGGCCCCGCCCGAACATACCAATAGGTTTGAAATCATAAAACGGACTCGCTCGAACTCACGGAATGTGTAAAACAACATAAAATCTAAGAATCATACCCCAAACCAAATTGATTCAAACTTGGAATTCCAAACGGACTTCAATTACTCAAAATCCTACTCCAAACCAAATTTAAAGAATTTTAAACCTTCAAATAGTTGGTTTATTAAGCGTCAAAATACTCCCGGGTTATTCAAAACCAGATTCGGACATATGCCCAAGTCCAAAATCATCATTCGAACCTATTGGAGCCGTCAAATCCCGATTCCGGGATCGTTTTCTCAAAATGTTGACCGAAGTCAAACTTGTCCATTTAAAGCTAACTTAAGGAACCAAGTTTTTCGATTTCAACTCACACACTTCCAAATCCTGAACCAACCATCCCCGCGAGTCATAAATCATTAAAACACATACGGGAAGTTTTATTTAGGGGAACGGGGTTCTAACAGTCAAAACGACCGATTGGGTCGTTACATTCTCTCCCACTTAAATATGCGTCTGTCCTCGAACGTGCTAGAGGCCAGACTATTAGAGGTGGAGATCAGGCCGTTAGAGGTGGAGACCAGCCAGTTAGAAGCCGTCCCAGGGACGTAGTTTAGGGTGGTAGGGCCCAACCCCGGTGTTATGCTTTCCCAGCCAGGCTTGAGGCTGAGTCATCTGACGCTGTTATCATAAGTACTATTTTAGTTTGCAGTAGAGATGCTTCAGTTCTATTTGATCCGGGATCTACTTACTCCTATGTGTCATCCTATTTTGCTTCCTATTTAGTTGTGCCCCGTGATTCTTTGAGTGCTCCTGTGTACGTGTCCACACCAGTGGGAGATGCTATTGTTGTAGATCGTGTTTATCGTTCATGTGTGGTCACCATTGGGAGTCTTGAGACTCGTGAAGATCTTATACTTCTTAACATGGTTGATTTTGATGTCATACTGGGTATGGATTGGCTGTCACCATATCTTGCTATATTATATTGTCACGCCAAGACGGTGACCTTAGCATTGCAGGGGTTGCCTCGATTAGAGTGGAGAAGGAATCTTGGCCATTCTGCCAGGAGGGTTATCTCTTATGTGAAGGCTCAACATATGGTCGAGAAGGGGTGCCTAGCTTATTTGGCTTATGTCCGCGATTCTAGTGCAGAGGTTCCTTCCAAAGATTTGGTGCTTGTTGTTCGTGAGTTTCCAGAGGTGTTTCCTGCAGACCTACCGGGGATACCACCCGACAGGGATATTGATTTCTGCATTGATTTGGCTCTGGGCACTCAGCCTATTTCTATTCCGCCATATTGCATGGCCCTGCCAGAGTTGAGAGAATTAAAGGAGCAATTGAAAGATTTGCTTGATAAGGGCTTCATTAGACCTAGTGTCTCACCTTGGGATGCACCCGTGTTATTTTTGAAGAAGAAAGATGGATCAATGAGGATGTGTATAGATTATCGGCAGTTGAACAAAGTCACCATCAAGAACAAATATCCATTGCCGAGGATTGATGATTTATTTGATCAGCTTCAGGGTGCCAAGGTGTTTTCAAAGATTGATTTGAGATCTGGCTACCATCAGTTGAAGATTAGGGTCATCCGATGTTCATAAGACCACTTTTCGAACTCGGTATGGGCATTATAAATTCCTAGTGATGTCATTTGGGCTGACAAATGCACCAGAAACATTTATGAATTTGATGAATCGGGTGTTCAAGCCTTATTTGGACTCTTTTGTGGTTGTGTTTATTGATGATATCTTGATCTACTCCCGCAGTCGAGAGGAGCATGATCAGCACATTCGGATCATTCTTCAGACTCTGAAAGACAGCCAATTATATGCTAAGTTCTCAATATATGAGTTTTGGTTGAGTTCAGTTGCTTTCTTGGGTCACGTTGTATCAGTAGAGGGTATTCAGGTGGATCCTAAGAAGATTGAGGCAGTCCAGAACTGGCCTAGACCCACATCAGCTATAAAGATTTGTAGTTTCCTGAGTTTGGCGGGCTATTACCGTCGATTTGTGGAGGGGTTTTCATCTATAGCAACCCCGTTGACCAGATTGACCCAGAAGGGTGCCCCATTTAGGTGGTTAGACGAGTGTGAAGCGAGCTTTCAGAAGCTCAAGAAAACTTTGACTACGACACCGTTATTGGTGTTACCCACAAGTTCAGGATCTTATAGAGTATATTGTAACGCATCTCGTATTGGTCTGGGTGCGGTATTGATGCAGGGTGCCAAGGTTATTGCATATGCTTCATGGCAGCTGAAGGTTCACGAGAAGAATTACCCTGCTCATGATCTAGAGCTAGCAGCCATTGTTCACGCGCTGAAGATTTGGAAGCACTATCTTTACGGCGTGCCATGTGAGGTATTCACTGATCATCGGAGCTTGCAGTATTTGTTCAAGGAGAAGGAACTCAATTTGAGGCAGAGGAGGTGGCTGGAGCTATTGAAAGACTATGATATCACCATATTGTATCATCCCGAGAAGGACAATGTGGTGGCCGATGCTTTGAGTAGAAAGTCAGTCAGTATAGGTAGCCTTGCATATATTCCAGTTGGTGAGAGACCGTTTGCATTGGATGTTCAGGCCTTGGCCAACCAGTTCGTGAGGTTAGATGTTTTTGAGCCCAACCGTGTTCTATCTTGTACAGTTGCTCGGTCTTCTTTGTTTGAGCATATCAGATATCGGCAGGATGATGATCCTCATTTACTTGTCCTTAGAGACACATTGCGGCACGGTGGTGCCAAGCAGGTTACTGTTGGAGATGACAGAGTTTTGAGGATGCAGGGTCGTATTTGTGTGCCTAAAGTGGATGGACTTTGTGAGTTGATACTTAAAGAGGCTCACAGTTCTCGGTATTCTATTCACTCGGGTGCTGCCAAGATGTACTAGGACCTGCGACATCATTATTGGTGGAGGAGGATGAAGAAAGATATAGTTTCTTACGTAGCTTGGTGCCTAAATTGTCAGCAGGTAAAAAATATGAGCATCAGAGACCCGGTGGTTTGTTTCAGCAAATGGAGATTCCTGAGTGGAAGTGGGAGCGTATCACTATGGACTTTGTTATTAGACTCCCACACACTCAGAGGAAGTTCGACGCCATATGGGTTATTGTGGATAGGCTGACAAGTCAGCGCACTTCATTCCTAAGGCAGTTACTTATTCCTTGGAGCGGTTAGTAGGGATTTATATTCGTGAGATCGTCCGTCTTCACGGTGTGCCCGTATCCATTATATCTGACCGAGGTACTCATTTTACCTCACATTTATAGAGGGATGTACAGCATGAGTTAGGCACGCAGGTGGAGTTGAGTACAACATTTCATCCACAGACAGACGGATCTTGGGATCATTTCTTGGCACTTGCGGAGTTTGCTTATAATAATAGCTACCAGTCGAGCATTCAGATGGCTCCATATGAGGCATTATACGGAAGGCGATGCCGATCGCCAGTTGGTTGGTTTGAACCAGGAGAGGCTCGGTTGTTGGGTGCCGATTTGGTACAGGATGCCTTGTATAAGGTCAAGATTATTCAGGATCGACTTCGCATAGCTCAGTCTAGGCAAAAGAATTATGCCGACCGGAAAGTTTGTGATATTGCATTCATGGTTGGAGAAAGAATATTGTTCCGGGTTTCACCTATGAAAGGTGTAATGAGGTTCGGAACGAAGGGCAAGTTGAGCCCTAGATATATCGGACCCTTTGAAATTCTTGAAAGGGAGGGTGAAGTAGCCTACAAGCTTGCATTACCACCTAGTTTATCAGCGGTTCATCCGGTGTTCCATGTGTCTATGCTCCGGAAATATCACGGTGACCCGTCCCACGTGTTAGATTTTAGCTCTGTCCAATTGGACAAGGATTTGACTTACGAGGAGGAGCCGGTGGCTATTCTAGCCCGGCAGGTTCGCCAGTTGAGATCAAAGAGTTACCCTTCAGTTCAAGTGCAATGGAGAGGTCAGCCTATTGAGGCAGCTACTTGGGAGTCCGAGCCCGATATGCGGAGTAGATATCCCCACCTTTTCACCAGCCCAGGTACTTTTCTATGTCCGTTCGAGGACGAATAGTTGTTTTAGAGGTGGAGATTGTGATGACCCAAAAGGGTCATCTTATATTTTAGAACTCGAATCTACGCTCTAAAGCCTTAAAAAACTCATTTTTACCCTCCTCGATTTGCGTGCGCAGTCCGGACAAGTTTTCGGAAAGCTTTTATGTTGAAAATTGATGAAAATTAGAATTTCTGCCTTAAAAGTTGATTTTAGTTGACTTCGGTCAACATTTTTGGTAAACGGGCCCGTATCCTTGCTTTGATGGTCTCGGTAGGTCCGTATCGAATTATGGGACCTGGGCTTATGCCTGGAATTGAATTCGGAGGTCCCTAGATTGAGTTATGAATTTTTGATGAAAATTAAATGTCTGGAAATTATTTGTTTTTAAGAATTGATTGATAATTGACATTGTTAGTATCGGGTCCGTATTTGGTTCCGGAGCCCGGTACAGGTTCATTATGATATTTAAGACTTGTCTGTGAAATTTGGTGAGAAACGGAGTTGATTTGACGTGATTCAGACGTCCAGTTGAGAAAATAGAAATTTTAAAGTGTTCTTGAGAATTTCATTTGATTTGGTACTAAATTCGTAGTTCTATGTGTTATTTTGGCGATTTGATCGCACGAGCAAGTTCGTATGATGTTTTTAGACTTGTGTGCCTGTTTGGTTTGGAGCTTCGAGGGCTCGGGTGAGTTTTGGATAGGCTACGGAGTGATTTGGACTTAGAAAAATAGCTGGTGTGCTTCAGCTGTGTTGCAGGCCTCAGACCTCGCAAATGCGAGGTCAGGTTTGGCATTTGCGATCACTGTTGAAGTCGTATTTGCGAACTTCTCATCACAAATGCGAAGAGAAGCTGGGTCAGCCTGTGTTCGCAATTGCGAAATTTTCTTCGCATTTGCGAAGGGAGTCTGGGAGGGGTATGGATCGCAAATGCGATCTTTTGTCCGCATTTGCGAGGTCAGGGATCGCAATTGCGACACTTTCCTCGCATTTGCGAAGGGCAGCATGATTGTGAAGGCTTCACAATTGCGATAGCCCCTTCGCAATTGCGAGCTTCGCATTTGCGAAGCTCAGGTCGCAAATGCGACGTCTGCAGCTGAACAAAATGACTTTTGGACGGGAATTTTATTCATTTCCCAAGTTTTCAAGACCTAAAACACAAGAGGCGATTTTCCAAAGACCATCTCTTTTCCAAATCATAGGTAAGTGATTCTAAACTGGTTTCTTTCAATCTTTCACTATATTTTACAGGATTTCAACCAAAAATCTAAGATTTTCATAGTAGAATTAGGGGTTTTGGGTAGAAACTAGGTTTTTCGAAAATTTGAGGATTTAGACCTCAATTTGAGGTTGGATTCCAAAACCAATTATACATTCAGGCTCGGGGGTGAATGGATAAATGGATTTTGGTCCGAACCTCGGGTTTTGACCAAGCGAGCCCGGGGTCGATTTTCGACTTTTTGGAGGAAATTTTGGGAAATCTAAATTTATGCAATGTAATTGATTCCTTTTGCAAAATTTGATATTATTGAGTCATTTTTAAATAGATACGAGTGGTTTGGAGGTGAATTCTAAAGGAAAAGCTATGATTGAGAATTAAGTAGCCTTCAGAGCAAGGTAAGTGTTGTGTCTAACCCTGACTTGAGGGAATTAGGAACCTTAGATTACTTTCTAAGTAAAATTCATGTGAGCGGCGTATATGTGAGGTAACGAGTACTTATGCGTCGCCAATTTATCTGTTTTCCATGTTTTCTCAGTTTTTCTTATATTGTCTCATTCCTGTGCCTAATTGCGATGTGTTATACTAGTGTTGTTCAATTTATCGTTCTTATCATGTTTACGGATCTTCTGGTGATAATTGAGTTTTTATTTCAAAGTTGAGATTGATGTTATGAAACCAAATGTTGAGGTAAGGTTTATACTTGCTATTCTATCTCCCTGTTGATATTTATGCATTGCATTATGGTAAGGGAGAGTGTTAATGCACGAAGAGTGATGCCGTGCCATATTATAAGTGTTAATGCACGAAGGGTGATGCCGTGCCATATTGTGAGTGTTAATGCACGAAGGGTGATGCCGTGCCATGATATGAGAGTTAATGCACGAAGGGTAATGTCGTGCTGTTTCTATTAATTTTATGGTGAGATTGCGAGTAAAAGCACGAAGGGTGATGCCGTGCATTGTTTCTTACTATATTCACTACTCATGTTGATTCATGGTATATTGACCGCTCCGGTGATATAACTAAGATCATTCTTTCAATTAGACAGTTATATTTCTTTCAGACTATTATTTGTAGTAAATTCTAGAATATTCGTGAATTATGACTCCAGATCCGGGTGGTAGTAATTAATACAGTTTTATGATATTTCGCACTAATATATTTCATCTTAGTTAATTATTGTTAATTACTGAATAGAAATAAGGAATTGTTTAATGATTTTCTAACGTTGGCTTGTCTAGCAAGTGAAATGTTAGGCGCCATCACGGTCCCGTCGGTGAAAAATTTCGGGTCGTGACAGATGCATCTATGGATCATGCCGCACGTCCCTCGGCAGTGTACACGACACTCTAGATCGGCTCGTCCGTCCTCGGCAGAAATCGTGCTTAATAATAACAATTACACAATACCTTAATAGTTTATTTCAGCTTGTGAAGCTAATTGATAAATTGAAAATCTTTGAAATTTATTGAATTATTATTCGTGCTTGTTAAGAATTATTGTTATTCCTGTAAATGAGATTAATTGATAAATTTGGAAATTTATTTGAATTGAAGGAATTTAATTAATATATTGAGAATTGTTGCATTTGAAGGAATTTAATTATTTCTACTGGTCAATAAAATTACTGTTAACTCTGTGAATCACGCTGATATAAATAATTCTATTTCATGATTATTTAATATTATTGACCCATAGTGAGTGTCAAAGTCGGCCATCTCGTCTCTACCACTTCGAGATTAGGCTTGATACTTAGTGGGTACACGTTATTTTCGTACTCATACTGTACTTGCTGCATATTTTATTGTGCAAGTACATATATGTATAGCGGCCTTGTGGGCGCAGAGGTGTGGTTAATAATTGTGGGGACATAGGTGAGCTGCATTCTATATTACGATCAGCAGCTAACAGAGTCTCCTTCAGAGTTATTATATTTTTCTGTCTAATTGGTATTCTGGACATATACTGTATTTTATTTTTAATTCCCTAGTAAATGCTCATGCACTTGTGACACCGGATTTTGGGAATGGTTATGAATTGTTTAGAAATTTAGTTGCTAAAAATATTTATCATTTACTCTATGAGTTTTATCTTTATTATTTTATTGAAGAAAATTTAATTTCAAAAATACTAAATGGGTAATTAAGTGAAGTTTGTATTGTTGGCTTGCCTGGCAGCGGTGTCCGGCGCCATCACGACCTTAATAGATTTTGGGTCGTGACACCCGGCAAGTGACATAACAAATGTAAAGCATAAATTGAGCAGTAAAGAGGGAAATGGGACTGTGATACTCAAAACGACCGGTCGGGTCGTTACACATTGTCAGGAGGAACAATCATCTAGTTCATTCTTTATTGGGTGAATCACTTCTCCTATTTACTTAAAGGTCATTTATTGCTAGTTACTCCTCCATTATTGATCATGCTTTTTAGAATATTTAATGCATGTTATTATCAATCTCCCACTAGATTTGTCCCATATTATCTATACTTTCTGGATCCGCATTTAGAAATATTATCATTAACTAGGTTTAACTCATCATTATATAAATACAATAGTTTTAACCGAAAGTTATACTTTTTGGTCAAACAATTTGGCTCCGTCTGTGGGGATTTCCTAGTTAAATTTTTAGTTTCCTCTAGATCTATAACTAACACGGATCACTAACGTAAAAAAGAAGAAGGAGAAAGCAAGAAAAAGATCCTCTTTCTTGGTATACACAGATCTAATATGGCAGGTAATAGAGAAAAAAGAACGAGAATAATGAGTAACCTCCCAACCAACTTTATGAATATATCAATCAGAGTTCTGAAGCAGTGGACGAGGACGCAACGCATAATGCCTCCCCCGGGCGAGATGGGTCACCCCCTCCTCACTGTAGCATCACAAAATCTCTTGGTAAGGGAGCCTTCACATCTGTGGTGGAAGGGACGCCACCAGCAGTAAAAAAAACTCCTTGAGGCTTGGCTAACTGACACACTAACCAGCATCCTCCATAAGCATGTTCAGGACATGGCTACAAAAACCGCGAGGACTTGCGTTATACCACCAGCGGACGAGCAGCATGATCAATTTCCTACTCCTCCAATGATATGTATTACTCACAATGTCGTTAGTAGTACAAGTGACGACACTCTCGCTACCATTCTGAAAAGGATGGAGGAAATGGAGAATTAGAACAAAGCACTTCGGGACCAAATAAGAGAACACCAAGAAAGGGTCGATAAGATACCGGGCGCCCCTAAGCTCTTGCCGAAGAGAGATGCCGGTCGGTTCATCCAGAAGTCGTATAGTGATGACGCCGCCCCACATGCCATACCAAAGACCTTTAAAATGCCGCCCTATCTCAATATATATGATAGCACGACCGACCCCGAAGATCATGTGACTCACTATGTCACTGCTGTGAAAGGCAATGATCTCGCCAAGGAACAAGTATCCTCCATTTTTTTCAAAATAGTCGGCGAGACCCTTACGGGAGGAGTGTTAACATGGTATTCACAACTGCCAGTGCGTTCCATTGAAACATTCGAAGAAATGGCCGACAAGTTCGTAACGTCCCATGCTGGGGCCAAGAAGGCCGAGGGGAGAGTAAATAACATATTTGCTATTAAATAGTCTCCGGAAGAGGGATTGAGGGACTTCCTCGCCCGGTTCAACCGAATAAGAATGACCTTGCCGAATGTATCGGAAGGGATGTCGGTCATAGCTTTTCAGAACGGATTGAGCATAAATGGTTCAAGGGCAACAAGAAAGTTATTAAGTCGGCTTATGAAGTACCCCAACTACTTGGGATGAAATACACAACGCGTATTATGTCGAGGTCCGAGGAGACGAGGACGACCTATCCTGTCTAAAAATGATTTTTGTTTGAAAATGGAGCTTCCTATCCTGTCTTGACTGACGACAAAAAAATGTAATTTCCATAATAACTAGGTATATAACTGTATATTTACATAAGTTTTAAGAGAATTTGTTTAGCTTTAACCTTTGCCACTTGGTTACAATTAATTGTTTGTACGGTAGATCAAATGTAGCAAACTTGTTATGTGTTTTAATTAGCAGAATTTTCATGTGTTTTTAACCCAAAAAAAAATAGGAAAACTTACACATCTGATCACTTTTTAAAACATATTTAAGAAAATAATACTATTCTTTATTTATTCCATAAATGACAATTTTTTTATACTAATGACAGATAGAGACTATGCACATAATGAATGATCAGCCAAAATACACAAATTATGGGATATTTATTTTTTACTCTCTCTCCTGTTTTAAATTAAGGATTCAATTATATTCTCATATTTTTCATTACATTTCTCTCTCTTCTTTAACCGTTACACTTAATTTATTCACTTAATCATTATGAAACTAATACTACATATTCAATTATTCATTATATATATTTAGTATAACTTTTTAGAGGAATTTTTGTGTATACTATTGTATTAATATAGGGAAAAAAGTAATATACATGATATAACTCAATTATATTATATTTTTTTTATTGAAGTATAATATTATATATTCCTGTTATAATTCATTTTTTAGAGGTATACTAACGTATTAATATTCATAGTACAATTCAATATATGTTATAATGGTATTAAGGTATTATACTACATATATACGATATAATATTTTTTTTTTAGAAACGCCATCTATATAAATATTAATGTAAGAATATACCTTCTGTGACCTTTTTAAGAACATACCATTTAATGAGAAATACTGTGTATACTAAGGTATTATCATGATATAAATTTATATGGTTTATAATGTATATATATCTCAAATATACAGTACAATTTCTTGAAACATATGTATTTTATTTTTTCGAATAATATAAAAATGTATACTTTCGCTAGATAATATTGTATAAAGAGGTACATGTACTTTTTATATGGAATGTAGAAAATTTGTTATGGAATAAATTAGTTTCCAACCAAAAAAAGAGGAAAACATATTACCATTTAAATATGTTAGGGATTGGTTTCAAGAGAAAATATAGGAAAAAATGTTAAAAAGTACTATGAACGTTTTCATTAAGGAAATAAATGTATTGGGTGCGTGATTATAGGTACATGATTTAAAGGTGTCTGATAGAAATATAATTATTTAGTTGTCATACGTGTAAAATAGCTATTGCTGCTACGTTTTTGGAAATTCTCCTTAAATTATGCCTATTTATGTTTTTTGCCCAAAATAATAGTATAAAAAAGTGGTGGTTTAATTGGAGCAGCCCATCAGGCATTTGTTGGGCCTGGAGGACGCTGGCTCGTTATCCTTCCACTGCACAGAGCGGGAGCTAATCATTGCTCTATGAAACCAGCCTCACGCTGTCCACCCCGCTTTAGGAGTCCCGCAATCCATACTTTCGTTTGGGCCACGTGACCCAACTCTGTGTTTGGATAGGGCAGGCCAGAAATTAGCCCACCAAGGCCTACCATCTGGAGGGCCCCAACATTCCACCACGTTGTTACCCCTATTTGGGTTACAAGCCTACATTACTGAGCTCGGCGATTAGTATTGTCTCTTTTGGCTATTATAAGCAAAGAAAGGGAACTGTTCATTGTCGGTGTGGGATATATTTTGCATGAATTATTTCCTGCTTCATGGAGTTGAAAACAATCTATATATTTGATAGAACATGTAAAGTTATAGAACAAATATATTTAAGAATAGTGAAACAAAGGAGGAATTTCAAATATCATTCATGACAAGAGGATTTTTAACTACTTCAATAACCATTTAAGTAGATCTTTTTTATGCTACGGAAAAACATGAAGCATGGTAAATATAAAAATATATATTTACATACGAAGCATTTTTATAAATCAACGATATATTTTATCTATTTATTGCTTCATTCTTCTGATTCATTCTCCAAAAATGTGTTACCAATTTAGTTGGTCAACTTGATGTGCTTGTTTTCCTTTTAGTTTTCACCCGGTGTCTATTTTCCGCATAAGGACACCGACTAATTTGGATTCGCTTAAGACATTTAAGGGGAAAGAGCTCCCTAACAGGATTTTTTGCAAAGTCAGGGCTCGAACTCGAGACCTCTAGTTAAAACTGGAGGGATCCTATCCATCACATTACAACCCTTATTGATACTTGATGTGCTTTCTTCCTTTGAACATGTATTTACATCACCAAAAACAGAGATTAAATTTAGTAAATTTGTTGAAGATATTATGATCCAATTTACCCCAAAAAATTTCATTGTCCAATTACCCAATAGCTGCACAACTTATGCCTTTTCTCTTCTCCTTTGACAAGCTAATAGGTAAGATTTTGAAAGAGAGATGTCCCTGTGATTCATACGTTTCAAGTTTAAATCCTAGAGGATGTGGATTTTCTTTGCCTGAATGTATAAATATACCTATAACATAGGAAAAGGAGATATTAGAATTATTTTCTCTCGTTTAACAAAAGGTAAACATGTAATTTGAAATTTTGCCCCCTAGTTAGCGCATTTATGAAATTTCTAAATTTAAGCATATGATATATATATATATGGCAAGATGCGACTTGCTTTGAGCATAAGGTGTGACTTAGTTAATTTGGATTGGTACCCGTTAAACATGTTTACGTTGTCCTCATCCTAACTCTATGGGCCTAAAGAAAGACGATTCAAAAAAGAAAAATAAAAAGAAATAAAAAAGAAATTACTTATTCATTAAAATAATTCGACGACAACATATCCATAATTTGATTGATATAAGCTGAACTAGGTGGTAATCGATAGTAATATATCGATAAGCAATAAGATTATATTTTAAGCTTAACATTTGATTCTTATTAGACTCTTCAATTCCCTTTTTCCTTACCAAAAAGAGAAAGTTGTACAAGATAATATAACAAGATCAATTTACTCCAAGGATTTTCTTAGAAGCCTATAAAAAAAATCCTTGCTGCAGAAAAAAGAAAAAAGAACATATAAGAAAATGAAAAATGCTTTATACATAGGATTCTAGGCCCATTTATTTGTTTTGATTAAAGGTAAAAATTGCACGGGGCGTCCTATTTGGTCTCCCCCATTTAACATATACCCACTTTTAAAAAATATTTTAACTTGTACCCACTTTTTAAACAACTTCAGGCCTCTTTCTCCTCCTCCTTCATTTTCTGAATGCTGAAACTTGAGATATTGTTGTGCGTTCTAGCCTGATGATTCATATATGTCTGCTTATCCCATTATGTTCAGTTTGGTCTTATTCACAATAATTTAACCTCTTAGATATTTTAGCTTTACATGCACATTCGTTTTTTGTTCTAATTTATCTGTAGTAACTTGTTTTCATATCGAAAATATTTTCATTCTTTAATCTTTGAAATGAACAGTATCAATCGCTGCTAATCATGATCTATTAAATTCATTGTTGTTTAGTACTATTTCGTTTATGTACAATATGTTCTTTTGTTGAATTCTTTTTTTTTGAAAAATTATCTTTCTCATTTCCGTGTGCAGACTTAGAACTTCAGCTCTAAGAATGCTGAAGTTCAGCAAATATAAACAAAAATTCCAGCTCCTAGAATGTTGAAGTTCAGCAAATACAAAACAAACTTCAGCCCTAGAATGTTGAAGTTCAGCAATTACAAAATAAATTTCAGCTCCTAGAATGCTGAAGTTCAGCAATTACAAAACAAAAACTTCAGCCAAAACATGATGTAGTTTTATTGAGCTGAAGTTTGCCATTGCACTATGAACTGAAGTTTGTGTGATTTTCTTTGCAAGTCAGGCCAAACTTCAGGCAAAAATATCTGAAGTTTTGCTACACTTCAGGCAAAACATTCTGAAGTTCAAACTTCAGACATAAATTTTTACTACTTCAGGCCCATATGTCTGAAGTTAACCGAAAAGTGAGTACGCTTGCAATTTTTTTTTAAAGCGGGTATAAGTTAAAAGTTGACCCAAAAACTAGGTATAGATGCAAATGCCCCTGATTAAAGGTCCAAAAACCAGCCCATATAAATGCTTGAATGTTGGATTCTCTATTTGAAGTGTGCCAAAAGAGGGGGGGAAGGGGGGGGGGGAGCGCAAAGGAAAAAATGAGAAAGTCACATGATTTGTCATATATCACGTGACTTATACCTAGGACCCGTTTGGTCATAAATTTTGCCAAAATAAATTTGAATTTTATTTGGCCATATATTTTGCCTACATTTTAGCCAAATACCAAGTCCCAAATCCCAAATCCCAGCTGGTTTTGGGCCAAAATATCTGTAACGACCCGGCAAGTCGTTTTGAGTATTACAACTCCGTTTTCCTATTTACTGCTCAAATTATACTTTAAAGTTATTGTGTGACTTGTTGGGGTAATTGGTTCGGGTCCGGTGAGGTTTTGGAATAAATTGGAATAATTAGTTCCAAGGTTTAAAGCTTAAGTTAAAATAGTGACCGGATGCGGACTTATATGTAAATGACCTCGGATTCGAATTTTGATGATTTCAGTAGCTCCGTATGGTGAGTTTGGACTTAGAAGCGTGTCCGAAAAATTATTTGGAGGTCCGTAGTGGAATTTGGCTTGAATTGTCGAAAGTTGAATTTTTGGGAAGTTTGACCGGGGGTTTGACCTTTTGATATCGAGGTCGGAATCTGATTCTGGAAATTAGAATAGGTCCGTAATGTGAAATATGACTTGTGCGCAATATTTGAAGTCATTCCAGATTGATTTGATGTGTTTCGGCACAAGATGTAGAATTTGAAAGTTCAAAGTTCGTTGTTTTTGAATTGAGGAGTAATTCATCGTTTCGATGTTGTTAGGTGTGGTTTGAGGCCTCGAGTAGGTCCGTGTTATGTTATGGAACTTGTTGATATAATTGGTTGAGGTCCCGGGGGCCTCGGGTGAGTATCAGCTGGTTAACAGATTGATTTTTGAATTTAGAAGACTGTTGGAACTGAAGCTTTCTGGTGTAATCGCACCTGCGGAAAAGTAGTCGCTGGTGTGATCTCGCAAGTGCGAGCAGGGGTGCGCTAAAGCGAGGTGCACAGGTGCGGAATCACACCTGCGCGAGAAGGAACGCTGATGCGGGCAGATGGCTGTTAGGCATTGGTCGCAGGTGCGAGAGAAAATTTCGCACCTGCGTGAGCGCAGATGCAGACGGATGGGCACAGAAGCGAAAACTGGACAGGCGAGTGGAGTCTGCAAATGCGATATTTTGCTCGCACAAGCGGATGCGCAGGTGCGCAAATCTTGTTCGTAGATGCGGAAATTGCTGGGGCAGAACCTTAAATTCGAGGGTTCAACATTTTCACCCATTTTCAGATTTTAGAGCTCGGGTTGGGCAATTTTGGAGAGGAAATTTTCCACACAACTTGGGATAAGTATTCTTAACTCTCTTGTGATTATATTCCATGAATTAATCTTCATTTTTGTGTAAGATTATTGAATCTTCAAGAGAAATAGAAGAAAATTTCTATAATGTCACAAAACGAATTTTTCAGGTTTGAATACCGATTTGGAGTCGGATTTGAGTGAAATTAGTATGGTTGAACTTGTAATTGGATGGGTTGTCGTATTTTGTGAGTTTCATCGGATTTCGATACGTGGGCCCCACAGGTATTTTTGGGGCGTAATTTCGGATTTTGTGAAAATATTAGTATTTTGATATGGAATTAATTCCTATAAATTTTGTGGGCTGAATCAAATTAATTGTGACTAGATTCGAGCCGTTTGGAAGTTGATACGCGCAAAGTGGACTTGCTGGAGCATTGCTTAGCTTGCTCGACATTGGATTTGACTTGTTCGAGGTAAGTAACTCTTCTAATCTTGGAGTTGAGGGTATGAACTCTGAATATATGCATTTCGTAAATTGTTGGGAGATGATGCACATGCTAGGTGACGGGCGTGTGGGCGTGCACTATAGAAATTGTGACATAATTGTTTCTGTGGAATTTTGTCGTTAAATGATCTTGGCATTTTCCATGCGATTTTATGAGTTAAAGAAATTGAGCTGAAAAGCATATTAAAAATCATGTTGAGGCTATGTGCCAGTATTATTGGGACCCACAGAGGTCATATTGTTGTGAAATATTTATTTTAAATTAAAAATTCATACTCAGTCATATTCATTTCATTGTATATCATATCTCAGTCTCTGTTGTTATTTATTGATACATTATATCATCATTTTTGGGCTATTCTCATGACATTGTGAGCCCATGAGAGCGAGAATGGAGAGATTGATGACTGAGGGAGGCCGAGGGCCTGATTGTGAGGATATTTATGGGATCGGGCTGCATCTATGTTGGCTTTATATATATTATTACTATTATATGGATCGGCGCTGCCCGCCTGCAGCAGGTCTTGTTGGCTTATTATTGCACGTGAGTTGGCCGTGCGGATTCTTATATTATTATTGCACGTGAGTTGGCCGTACAGCACGTGAGTTGGCCGTGCAGATTCTTATATTATTATTGCACGTGAGTCGGCCATGCAGATTCTTATATTATTATGGCACGTGAGTTGGCCGTGCAGATCCTTATATTATTATTGCATGTGAGTTGGCCGTGCCGTACGTGAGTTGGCCGTGCGGATCCAGATATTTATATTATGGCACGTGAGTTATCCGTACAGCACATGAGTTGTCCGTGCTTATAGCGCTTGGGATGTAGGACCCCCTCATGAGTCTGTACACCCCCAGTGAGCGCAGTTGACTATAAACAGGGATCGGGCTGCACGCCGCAGCAGGTATTGTATAGCGTTGAGTGATTGAGTGTGCTGAGCACAGTGAGAGAGAATGCGACACAGTGAGATTGAGTACTCTGAGAGTGTGAGTACATGAGTACAGTCTCTGAGATACATTGCATTGACATACACACATAACATATATGCATAGAGATGCATTTTCCTCATGCTGTACGGTATCACATTATTCATGATTTATCACACATGTTGACAGATGGACATAGTGATGCATTTGTTTTACAATGGTTATCTGAAAAGAAAATGAGATATTTTATCTATTATTGAAAGGTTTTTGGAAAGTTTTCTGTTTTCAAACTTATTCACGTTTTTGGTAACTTTGGCAAAAGATTTGTTTTCACTGATGTACTTGAAAGGAAGAACTATTATTGCTGAAATCATGATGTGACTGAGTATTTTATCTCTGAGTTACTTCTAGTATTATTTGCTTTATGTCGTTACTAATTATTGTGGATTAGTGGATTTGGACCCGACCTTGGTAGAAGCTCGTCACTACTTTCAACCTAAGGCTAGATTTGTTACTTACTCAGTACATGGGGTCGGTTGTACTGATACTACACTTCTGCACATTGCGTGCAGGTATTGGCTGTCGTTGTTGCTGTGTTCGATGGTTGCCGAAATTGAAGATGTACTTGCGTTCCTGTTGTAGCTGCCTCTTGTTCAGGGTAGCCTTAGATTTATAAAAGCTCTGTTTATGTATTATTCAAACAGACTATATATTTATTTTATTTCCGCTTTGTATACTCTATCAGTTATTCGGGATTGTATAAGATCAGGATCTTTATTCACTTAAATTACTTTAATAATTATTATTGAAATTGGTTAGTTAAAAATTGGCTTACCTATCGGGATGGGTTAGGTGCCATCATGACTAGTTGGATTTTGGGTCGTGACAATATCACTATTATATTTTTTTTAAAATTGGCCCAAACTTTTATATTTTGTAAAAGATCCCACCATTTATTATTTTGTAACGATATTGCTTCATCTTCTCGGTCATCTGATAGTGTATCATGTAGTTCATTATAAAAATAATAATTTTGTATCAAATTTATTTATGTTCAGGGCTATGGTTTGCGATAATATAATGAATGTTATTGATAATGGTACTGTTGGGTATTTATGATAGTTTTTAAAACTTGTAGGTATAAGTCACGTTTCATGTTTTTCCAAACCAAACTTCACCAAAATCAGATTTTTCAGAATAAATTTGAGAATCTATGGTCAAACGCTAGCCTAATGTCCTAATCCAAGTATAATATTAGTTTCTTTTCTTTTCCTAATAATGAAAGAAAAGAATCGATAACGAAGACCAATGTTCAAAAGTTTTTAACAATGTCTACATGAAGATTTTGAGTCAAATAACATTATTATTATTATTATTATTATTATTATTATTATTATTATTATTATTATTATTATTATTATTATTATTATTATTATTATTATTATTATTATTATTATTATTAATTAGCTATTATCTCTTACTTTGATTAATGTCTACCTACCTTGCACATGACATAAATTTTCTTTCCCCAACTTAAGTCTCTTTTGTTAGCCTTCATCTTTTTGTTAATCATATTTTACATTCACACTTTATATGAGTTTGAATTTCCAAATATTCAAGTCCTTTATTAGTTTAATAACATGATCTACATACGCAATATCCAACAATAAGATTGCATAGAGTGCTAGATTTAATGCATGACATTTTTAATTATTCAAAAACTCTATATTGAGAATATGCCAACAGTGTGACATTGGTGGAGAGTTGAAGTAAATTCTAGTAAAATGGTACTGCAATATATTTTTTCTAGCTAATTATCCTCAGTTGAATGTTCAAATACAATTGTAGATCGAGTATTCTTTATAGGGAAAAATATAAAATTATCGGTCGATTGAAACTAATTTTTGCTATTCAAAACATGTACAAAAAATATAAATTTTTTCGGATATTATATTTAAGAACGGTAAAAAATATATATTTCTATCCTATATAGGAAGTAGGATAAATAATTTCATCAGATATCCTTTGTATATGTCGAAATCTACCACCTAGAGAGAGAATTTTCTTCACAAATCTTTTCTTATCAGGTCAATATTACATAACTCTTTTTCTTATCTTTTGTCCTCCTTATATGAGACATAATCTTAGTAAATCCTAATAGTACATGTGCAGAGAATATTATTTAGAATATTCCATCTATTATCCTATTCTAAAAACTAGCCGTTACGGTTCTTTCCGCGGACTTTGTCATCGACCAATTTAAGCATCCCAACCACGAGTTTTGCCATTTCTTTATCGACCTCGGCTAATTTTTTCTCAATACTTCCTTGCCCTAAATGTTCCAAAGATACAAACGTTAACTTTTCAACAAGATTCTTGTTCATATTATTCCATACTTTTCCATCAGATCCGAGAATAGTTCGAACATTCTAGGATTTATCTGTCACTAATCATTGTGTCACGATCCAAAATCCTAACCTATCGTGATGACGCCTATCTCGATACTAGGCAAGCCGACAATCTCAATAAACCACAATTTCTCTTTAAGTTTGAAAATATAATATTTTAATAAAATCCATAAATCTTACAATTACCGATACAACCACTCCAAAAACCTGGTGTCACTGAGTACATGAGCATCTAATATGAATTCAAGTCTAGAAATACGGTCTATAATAGTCTAAGACTAAATGCAGTAAACAAGGAGTTAGAGAAAGAGAGACAAGGTTTACGAAACACGGCAGCTACCTCTGAATCTCCAAAAAATCAATCATACGAGAGAATCAACACCCGCTATGCCCGGGAACACCTGACACCACATAACCTTTGTACTAATTGATCTACCTCGACACCACATAACCTTAATTTCCTTAGCAAAAATTCTCCGAGTCACTACACATACGTCAACATCTGGTCAACCTTTTCAACTAAATTTCAAAACCTTGGAATTAGGTTTTTCAAATCATTCAAAAACCTCACCGGACCCGAACCAATTACCCCCGGCAAGTCACATAACAAATATAAAGCATAAATTGAGCAGTAAAGGGGGAAATGGGACTGTAATACTCAAAACGACCGGTCGGGTCATTACATTCTCCCCCACTTAAACATACGTTCGTCCTCGAACGTGCCAAGAGTTGTTCTTAACCTTCAAATCTCTATTCCACCTTACCACGCACATACCCGGGAGTGATCTCACGTCACCCTATTCCATATAGGCCTGACAACACAATAAAACTGAAAATCCTTAATTTAACCTTAGCCCAAAAACCTTGAAATTCAATTCCCAACCTTCAGAATTTCTTTCAAGACACGAATCTTACATTTACACATTGTATGAGTCTGAACAAGCTACATCGAGCTATAACTATAATCACGGATATAATCACCCAGCATATTACACAACTCGCCCGCTCGTAGCACCATTCCTGATCACAATAACTACTTCAAACCAACAAAGTACTAGTATAAAACCCCACATTCAACATAACCTCATTCCAAAACCTTCGTACACTGCCAAAAATGAAAGAAACAATCAAAATCTCATAATCACTCATCAGATTAACTAGTCATGGAGCTCTCTCGCCCCAACCAGAACCACAATCCTCTCCTAAGTCGACTTTCAATATTATCCTCCCGAATATACCATAATCAAGCCTGATAGTACCCATTCTAGGTCCAACAACTTTATTTTATTAAACGCAACTATCCCACAAACACGCCATAGCGATGGTGTTATGTGAGCAAGATGGCTCTCGAGATTCAGATCATATATCGCACCTTAGTTGTGCTTGAGTTTTGTAGCATATGGCGTTGCCGGTCCTTCCAGGGATGATATTATGCACTGAGCGTGCTTGTGTCTGATATTCAGATATTTTGTAGTAATGAGCATTCTAGCTCGGTAAGTATTTTCTTATAGATTCTTTTTGTGCGGACGCTGCCACGGGTATCATGTGTGGATCGGGTTGCACGCCGCAACAATGTGATGTCGAGTACAGTCACCTATATTCTATTTTGTGTCCCGTTTCTGAGGAAGGTTCATGACACCTTTTCAGTTATCTAATTAGTTACGTGGGTTGAGTAATCCTTTCCAGAGTTCATTTTTCTTATGTATCACAATTAAGTCTGTAGCTTATTAGATCGTTGTGGCGTCACATGAGACTTTTTGTCATGTCTGAGGTGGCTTATTGCCTGAGCAACTTATACTAAGTGAGACGAGGTTATTGGATCCGGGATTAGTACGGTCGGATTATATGAAGTATAATAAAGAGCAAATACCATTATTTGGTCCATAATGAGGCAATGGTTCTTGTCAGAAGGAGAAAACTCAATGATTTGTTGGCTCAGCAGTTGGTTATGAATTTTTATACATTTCTTCCATTGTGGAAGCAGTTCAAGAGTTAGAACAGGAATTATAGGTATCATGAGGTGTGTTGTGAACATCAGATTCGTGGAATTTTGGCTATTGTTGTCGGATGATGATATTATGATCATGTGAATGGTGCGGTGCAAGGTCTAAATTCAACCAAGGTATGCAACCCTGTATTGGTGCATCGTGTAGTGATTTATACTGTGTTCGTAGGTTAGAAACATGCATGGTGGAGAATTCTGGATGTTAGAATTGGGCTCTAAGGCTTAATCGCCTAAATAAAAGGGGAGAATCTTCAGATTGGCTCGAGATAATGTGCTCAATTGGGTGTGGTAGCATAGGTAGGTGCTCGAAGTGTTAAACTGTGATTTTGGACAACTCCAGAACAGTCCTTAGCACGTTCGAGGATGGACGTATATTTAAGTGGGAGAGAATGTAATGACCCAACCGATCGTTTTGACTGTTAGAACCCCGTTCCCCTAAATAAAACTTCCCGTATGTGTTTTAATGATTTATGACTCGCGGGGATGGTTGGTTCAGGATTTGAAAGTGTGTGCGTTGAAATCGAAAAACTTGGTTCCTTAAGTTAGCTTTAAATGGACAAGTTTGACTTCGGTCAACATTTTGAGAAAACGATCCTGGAATCGGGATTTGACGGTTCCAATAGGTTCGTATGATAATTTTGGACTTGGGCGTATGTCCGAATCGGGTTTTGGATAACCCCGGAACGTTTTGACGCTTAATAGTAAAAACCAACTATTTGAAGGTTTAAAATTCTTTAAATTTGGTTTGGAGTAGGATTTTGAGTAATTGAAGTCCGTTTGGAATTCCAAGTTTGGGAATAGTTCTGTATAGTGATTTAAGACTTGCACGCAAATTTTCGTGTCATTCTGAGGAGTTTAAGTATATTTCGGCGCATTGAAAGTAAATTGAAGAACTTAAAATTCTTAAGTTTGAATCAATTTGGTTTGGGGTATGATTCTTAGATTTGATGTTGTTTTACACGTTCTGTGAGTTCGAGCAAGTCCCTTTTATGATTTCAAACCTATTGGTATGTTCGGGCAGGGCCCCGAGTGTTAACTGGATGAAGCTTAGATCAATTTGGGAATTTTGAAGAAGAGCTGAGGCCTTCTGCTTCTGGTACGTTTACACCTGCGCTTGGACAGCCGCAGGTGCGACTTTTGCAGATGCGAGGTTTATGCGCAGAAGCGAAAAAGGGAATGGGAGGTCTGCCATCGCAGGTGCGGAATCTCGGGCGCACCTGCGAACGCGCAGGTGCGAGCATTTTCCGCAGATGCGAGGCTTGGCAGGCGAGGGAAAACTCGCACCTGCGAGACGTTATAGCAGGTGCGGTACCTCTTCCGTAGGTGCGAAAATCACTGTTGGGAAGAATGGTTAAAAATCGGGGCTCAGACATTTTGAGCCCATTTTTCCTCTATTTCCGGGCGATTTCAGAGCTTTTGAGAGAGGGATTTCAACTAGAAATTGGAAGGTAAGTTAATTCTACACCCCTTGAGTTAAATACATAGATTATAGGTAGATTATAACTAGTAAATCTTAGAAATCAAGGGTTTAGGTGAAAAACCTAGATTTTTATAAAAATGAGATTTTAACCACGAAAATGGTTATGCAATTAGATAGGCATTATATATATGAGTTCTTGAGATTATGGGTAACGTTTCCATCTGAATATTTTCGGAATAATTTTATCATTTTGGATAAGGTAATTTATTTAATAGATAACTTTCGAATCATTTAGCATATATTAATTATTGCGTATAATATTTGGATAGTTTCGGATTTTTTGGTGTCGAATCGAGAATTCAACGCGACGTGGTAATCCGAAAGTGGACTTTGAGACGAGGTAAGTCTATTGTCTAATCTTGTGAGGGGAAAATTACCCCATAGGGATTAAATTGAATAATTGTTGCTAATTGCGGGAGCTACGTACGCACGAGGTGACGAGAGTCCGTGCGTAGCTACTATTCATGCTAAAGTTCGGGTAGTTTAGGACTCAAAGCATGAATTACTTGTGTAAATTATATTCTTTGTTTAATTAATATTAATTGATATATATGAATATATTGTGAATTGTTAGATAAAGATATTAAAGGATGGAAATCTCATATGCTTGATTTTTTGTTTAAATTAATTAATTGTTAAAAAAAATTATTCTTCCTCCCGAATTTATCTTATAATAAATATACTCTCCTTCCAGGATACATAAGAAAATGTCCTCCTTTTTTGTGGAGCGGGCCGAACGCCTCGGCAGGATAGATGTTGTGATGACCCAAAATGGTCATCTTATGTTTTAGAACTCAAATCTGCGCTTTTAAGCCTTAAAAATCTTATTTTTACCCTCCAAGATTAGCGTGCGCAGTCCGGGCAGATTTTTGGAAAGCTTTAATGCTGAAAATTGAAGAAAATAAGAATTTTTGCCTTAAAAGTTGATTTTAGTTGATTTCGGTCAACATTTTTGGTAAACAGGCCCGGATCCGTGCTTTGACAGTCTCGGTAGGTCCGTATCAAATTATGGGACCTAGGTGTATGCCTGGAATTGAATTCAGATTTCCCTAGCTTGAGTTATGAATTTTTGATGAAAATTAAAAGTCTGGAAATTATTTATTTTTAAGAATTAATTGATAATTGGCATTGTTAGTATCGGGTCCGTATTTTAGTTTCAGAGCCCGGTACAGGTTCATTATGATATTTAAGACTTGTCTGTGAAATTTGGTGAGAAACAGAGTTGATTTGACGTGATTCGGATGTCCAGTTGAGAAAATAGAAATTTTAAAGTGTTCTTGAGAATTTTATTTGATTTGGTACTAAATTCGTAGTTCTAGTTATTATTTTGGTGATTTGATCGCGAAGTGAGTTTTGGATAGGCTACAGACTGATTTGGACTTAGAAAAATAGCTGGTGTACTTCAGTTGTGTTGCAGGCCTCAGACCTCGCAAATACGAAGTCAGGGTTGGCATTTGCGATCACTGTTGAAGTTGCATTTGCGAACTTCTCATCGCAAATGCGAAGAGATGCTGGGCCAGCCTGTGTTCGGAATTGCGAACTTTTCTTCGCATTTGCGAAGGGAGTCTGGGAGGGGTATGGATCGCAAATGCAATCTTTTGTCCGCATTTGCGAGGTTAGTGATCGCAATTGCAACACTGTCCTCGCATTTGCGAAGGGCAGCAGGATTGTGAAGGCTTCGCAATTGCGAAGCTCAGGTCACAAATGCGACGTCTGCAGCTGAACAAAATGACTTTTGGACGGGAATTTCATTCATTTCCCAAGTTTTCAAGACCTAAAACATAAGAGGCGATTTTTCAAAGACCATCTCTTCGCTAAATCATAGGTAAGTGATTCTAAACTGGTTTCTTTCAATCTTTCACTACATTTTACAAGATTTCAACAAAAAATCTAAGGTTTTCATGGTAGAATTAGGGGGTTTGGGTAGAAACCAGGGATTTCGGAAATTTGGGGATTTAGACCTCAATTTGAGGTCGGATTCCAAAACCTATTATACATTCGGGCTCGGGGGTGAATGGGTAAATGGATTTTGGTCCGAACCTCGGGTTTTGACGAAGCAGGCCCGGGGTTGATTTTTGACTTTTTGGAGGAAAATTAGGGTAATCTAAATTTATGCAATGTAATTGATTCCTTTAGCAAAATTTGATATTATTGAGTCATTTTTGAATAGATACGAGTGGTTTGGAGGTAAATTCCAAAGGAAAAGCTGTGATTGAGAATTAGATGGCCTTCGGAGCAAGGAAATTGTTATGTCTAACCCTGACTTGAGGAAATTAGGAACCTTAGATTACTTGCTAAGTGAAATTCATGTGAGCGGCGTATATGTGAGGTGACGAGTACTTATGCGCCGCAAATTTACCTTTTTCCATGTTTTCTCAGTTTTTCTTATATTGTCTCATTCCTATGCCTAATTGCGATGTGTTATACTAATGTTGTTCAATTTATCGTTCTTATCATGTTTACGGATCTTCTGGTGATAATTGAATTTTATTTCAAAGTTGAGATTGATGTTAGGGAACCAAATGTTGAGGTAAGGTTTGTACTTGCTATTCTATCTCCCTGTTGATATTTATGCATTGCATTATGGTAAGGGAGAGTGTTAATGCACGAAAGGTGATGCCGTGCCATATTGTGAGTGTTAATGCACGAAGGGTGATGTCGTGCCATGATATGAGATTTAATGCATGAAGGGTGATGCCGTGTTGTTTCTATTTATTTTATGGTGTGATTGAGAGTAAGAGCACGAAGGGTATATTGACCGCTCCGGTGATCATTCTTTTGTAGTCCTTTATCTTGTATTCCCCTCAGTATGTTCCCTTCCCGACATTTCTTGTTTAGTTCTTCATTTCTGTTATGTATATATACATTGTTAAATTGTATAGGTTGATTTGTAGGTGCCTTGCCTTAGCCTCGTCACTACTTCGTCGAGGTTAGGCTCGACACTTACCAGTACATGGGGACGGTTGTATTGATAATGCACTCTGCACTCTCTGTGCAGATTTTGATACCGTCTCGGGTTGATCGAGATTTTGCTATTGGTCCGCTATCCAGAGACTCAAGATAGATCTGTCGGCGTTCACAGACCTTAAAGTCCCCATCTATATTTTTCTGTTCTACTGTTTCTTTCATTTAGACAGTTGTATTTCTTTCAGACTATTATTTGTAGTAAATTCTAGAATGCTCGTGAATTGTGACTCCAGATCCGGGTGGTAGTATTTAATACAGTTTTATGATATTCCGCACTTAATATATTTCATCTTAGTTAATTATTGTTAATTACTGAATGGGAATAAGGAATTGGTTAATGATTCTCTAACGTTGGCTTGCCTAGCAAGTGAAATGTTAGGCGCCATCACGGTCCCGTCGGTGGTAAATTTTGGGTCGTGACAGTTGGTATCAGAGCACTAGGTTGCCTAGGTCTTACGATTCACGAGCATGCTTAGTAGAGTTTGGAGGATCGGTACAGAGATGTCTGTGCTTATCTTCCAGAGGCTATGAAGTTTAGGAACAAGTTTCACTTCTTTTCTTCTCTGTTGTGCAATTTTGCTTTCTCAATACTAATTGGAACTCTTCTACTCTTATTCTCTCGCAGATGGCAAGAACACGTACCGCTTTCTCAGCTGAGCAACAGCCAGAGCCTCCAGTGACAGCTCCTATACGGGGCAGAGGTCGAGGCCGAGGCCGTACCAGAGGCCGAGGCAGGGGCAGGGCTCAGCCTAGGGCTCGAGCAGCAGCCCTAGTAGTAGAGCCTCAGATTGAGCTTGACGAGGAGGTTCCAGCGCAGACTGTTCCTGCCCGACCAGCTCAGCTTCCGGAGGGGTTCATTGTTACCCCAGTACTTCGGGACGCTTTGGTCCATTTGGTGGGCTTTATGGAGAGTGTGGCCCAGACTGACGCATTTTCCATGGCACCAATAGTCTCTCAGGCTGGAGGAGGAGCTAAGACTCCTACCACTCCCGCTCTGGAGCAGATAGCTCCCCAGTATCAGGTTCCAGCAGCTCAGCCAGTCGAATTAGTTCAGCCGGTTATTGCGGCACAAGTCAGAAATGGGCCAGCCATGTCTTCTGAGGCTTTATGGAGATTGGACAGGTTTACCAAGCTCTTTCCTATTCACTTCAGTGGTGCTCCTTCAGAGGACCCCCAGGAGTATCTTGACAGCTGTCACAAGGTTCTACGAAACATGGGTATAGTGTAGATGAATGGGGTCGATTTTGCTGCATTTCAGATGACTGGTTCCGCCAAGAAATTGTGGAGAGATTACTTGTTGACCAGACCATTTGGGTCGCCTGCTCTTACTTGGGACCAGTTCTCTCAGCTCTTCATAGAGAAGTTTCTGCCTATCACATTGAGAGAGGAACGTCATTATCAGTTTGAGCATCTCCAGCAGGACAACATGACTGTTACTCAGTATGAGACCCGTTTTATGGATTTGGCCCGTCATGCCATTCTTCTGCTTCCTACCGAGAGAGAGAGGGTGAGGAGGTTTATTGATGGACTTGCTCATCCTATCAGATTGCAGATGGCTAAGGAGACTAGGAGTGAGATTTTGTTTCAGGCGGCTTCTAATGTCTCCAGACGGGTCGAAATGGTTCTTACTCAAGGAGGTAAGGGGTCTGACAAGAGGTCTCATTATTACGGTGAGTTCAGCGGTGCCTCACCTAGATGCATGAGTACTTTTGGTAGAGGTCATCCGCCCAAGCCGTTTCATTCAGCGCTCCAGGCATCCCACGGTGCCTCAAGTAGTCGTGGCCCTCAGATGCATTATTCCGACCAGCTAGCCTACAGTGCACCACCAGCTCCTATTAGTGCACCTCCACTCCAGAGTTATCAGGGTGGTTATTCAGGTCAACATTGTCAGTTTCAGGGTTAGCAGTCACTGCAACCGAGGTTATATTATACTTATGGTGATCCGAGACACATTACTAGATTTTGCCCTCGAGTAACGGGCAGCTCACAGCATCAGAGTTCTCGTACCATGGTTCCGGCACCAGTTGCTGCACCACCTGCTCAGCCAGCCAGAGGCAGGGGTCAGGAAGCCAAAGGTAGAGGCTAGACTGTTAGAGGTGGAGGTCAAGCCGTTAGAGGTGGAGACCAGTCACTTAGAGGCCGTCCCAGGGATGTAGTTCAGGGTGGTGGGGCCCAGCCCTAGTGTTATGCTTTCCCAGCCAGGCCTGAGGCTGAGTCATCTGATGCTGTTATCACAGGTACGGTTTCAGTTTGCAGTAGAGATGCTTCAATTCTATTTGATCCGGTATCTACTTACTCCTATGTGTCATCCTATTTTGCTTCCTATTTAGTTGTGCCCCGTGATTCTTTGAGTGCTCCTGTGTACGTGTCCACACCAGTGGGAGATGCTATTGTTGTATATCGTGTTTATCGTTCATGTGTGGTCACCATTGGGAGTCTTGAGACTCGTGTAGATCTTATACTTCTTGACATGGTTGATTTTGATGTCATACTGGGTATGGATTGGCTGTCACCATATCTTGCTATATTATATTGTCATGCCAAGACGGTGACCTTAGCGTTGCAGGGGTTGCCTTGATTAGAGTAGAGAAGGAATCTTGGCCATTCTGCCAGCAGGGTTATCTCTTATGTGAAGGCTCGACATATGGTCGAGAAGGGGTGCCTAGCTTATTTGGCTTATGTCCGCGATTCTAGTGCAGAGGTTCCTTCCATAGATTCGGTGCTTGTTGTTCGTGAGTTTCCAGAGGTGTTTCCTGCAGACCTGCCGGGGATGCCACCCGACAGGGATATTGATTTCTGCATTGATTTGGCTTCGGGCACTCAGCCTATTTCCATTCTGCCATATTGCATGGTCTCGCCAGAGTTGAAAGAATTAAAGGAGCAGTTGAAAGATTTGCTTGATAAGGGCTTCATTAGACCTAGTGTCTCGCCCTGGGGTGCACCCGTGTTGTTTGTGAAGAAGAAAGATGGATCAATGAGGATGTGTATAGATTATCGGCAGTTGAACAAAGTCACCATCAAGAACAAATATCCATTGCCGAGGATTGATGATTTATTTGATCAGCTTCAAGGTGCCAAGGCGTTTTCAAAGATTGATTTGAGATCTGGCTACCATTACATGAAGATTAGGGTCATCCGATGTTCATAAGACCACTTTTCGGACTCGGTATAGGCATTATGAATTCCTAGTGATGTCATTTGGGCTGACAAATGCCCCAGCAACATTTATGGATTTGATGAATCAGGTGTTCAAGCCTTATTTGGTCTCTTTTATGGTTGTGTTTATTGATGATATCTTGATCTACTCCCGCAGTCAAGAGGAGCATGAGCAGCACCTTCGGATCATTCTTCAGACTCTGAAAGATAGCCAGTTATATGCTAAGTTCTCAAAATGTGAGTTTTGGTTGAGTTCAGTTGCTTTCTTGGGTCACGTTGTATCAGTAGAGGGTATTCAGGTGGATCCTAAGAAGATTGAGGCAGTCCAGAACTGGCATAGACCCACATCAGCTACAAAGATTCATAGTTTCCTGAGTTTGGCGGGCTATTACCGTCGATTTGTGGAGGGATTTTCATCTATAGCAACCCCGTTGACCAGATTGACCCAGAAAGCTGCCCCGTTCAGGTGGTCAGACGAGTGTGAAGCGAGCTTTCAGAAGCTCAAGAATACTTTGACTACGACACCGGTATTGGTGTTGCCCACAAGTTCAGGATCTTATACAGTATATTGTGATGCATCTCGTATTAGTCTGGGTGCGGTATTGATGTAGGGTGCCAAGGTTATTGCATATGCTTCATGGCAGCTGAAGGTTCATGAGAAGAATTACCCTGTTCATGATCTAGAGCTGGCAGCCATTGTTCACGCGCTGAAGATTTGGAGGCACTATCTTTACGACGTGCCATGTGAGGTATTCACTGATCATCAGAGCTTGTAGTATTTGTTCAAGGTGAAGGAACTCAATTTGAGGCAGAGGAGGTGGCTGGAGCTATTGAAAGACTATGATATCGCCATATTGTATCATCCCGAGAACGCCAATATGGTGGCCGATGCTTTGAGTAGAAAGTCAGTCAGTATGGGTAGCCTTGCATATATTCCAGTTGGTGAGAGACCGTTTGCATTGGATGTTCAGGCCTTGGCCAACTAGTTCGTGAGGTTAGATATTTTTGAGCCCAGCTGTGTTCTATCTTGTACAGTTGCTCGATCTTCTTTGTTTGAGCGTATCAGAGATCGGCAGGATGATGATCCTCATTTACTTGTCCTTAAAGACACAGTGCGGCACGATGGTGCCAAGCAGGTTACTGTTGTAGATGACGGAGTTTTGAGGATGTAGGGTCATATCTGTGTGCCTAAAGTGGATGGACTTCGTGAGTTGATTCTTGAGGAGGCTCACAGTTCTCGGTATTCTATTCACTCGGGAGCTGCCAAGATGTACCAGGACCAGTAGCAGCATTATTGGTGGAGGAGGATGAAGAAAGATATAGTTGCTTACGTAGCTCGGTGCCTAAATTGTCAGCAGGTAAAAAATATGAACATCAGAGACCCGGTGGTTTGTTTCAGCAGATGGAGATTCCTGAGTGGAAGTGGGAGCGTATCACTATGGACTTTGTTGTTGGACTCCCACGGACTCAGAGGAAGTTCGACGCCATATGGGTTATTGTGGATAGGCTGACAAGTCAGCGCACTTCATTCCTATGGTAGTTACCTATTCCTTGGAGCGGTTAGCAGATATTTATATTCGTGAGATCGTCCGTCTTCACGGTGTGCTCGTGTCCATTATATCTGACCGAGGTATACATTTTACCTCACATTTCTAGAGGGATGTACAGCGTGAGTTAGGCATGTAGGTGGAGTTGAGTACAACATTTTATCCACAGACAGACGGACAGTCAGAGCTCACTATTCAAATATTTGAAGATATGCTCCACGCTTATAATAATAGCTGCCAGTCGAGCATTCAGATGGCTCCATATGAGGTATTATACGGAAGGCGATGCCGATCGCCAGTTGGTTGGTTTGAACCAGGAGAGGCTCGGTTGTTGGGTACCGATTTGGTACAGAATGCCTTGGATAAGGTCAATATTATTCAGGATCGACTTCGCATAGCTTAGTCTAGGCAAAAGAGTTATGCCGATCATAAAGTTCGTGATATTGCATTCATGGTTGGAGAAAGAATATTGCTCCGGGTTTCACCTATTAAAGGTGTAATGAGGTTTGGAACGAAGTGCAAGTTGAGCCCTAGGTATATCGGACCCTTTGAAATTCTTGAAAGGGTGGGTGAAGTAGCCTACATGCTTGCATTACCACCTAGTTTATCAGCGGTTCATCCGGTGTTCCATGTGTCTATGCTCCGAAAATATCATGGTGACCCGTCCCACGTGTTAGATTTTAGCTCTGTCCAATTGGACAAGGATTTGACTTACGAGGAGGAGCCGGTGGCTATTCTAGCCCGGCAGGTTCGCCAGTTAAGATCAAAGAGTTACCCTTCAGTTCAAGTGCAATGGAGAGGTCAGCCTATTGAGGCAGCTGCTTGGGAGTCCGAGTCCGATATGCGGAGTAGATATCCCTACCTTTTTACCAGCCCAGGTACTTTTCTATGTCCGTTCGAGGACGAACATTTGTTTTAGAGGTGGAGATTGTGATGACTCAAAAGGGTCATCTTATATTTTAGAACTCGAATTTGCTCTCTTAAGCCTTAAAAAACTCATTTTTACCCTCCTCGATTTGCGTGCACAGACCAGACAAGTTTCCAGAAAGCTTTTATGTTGAAAATTGATGAAAATAAGAATTTCTGCCTTAAAAGTTGATTTTAGTTGACTTCGGTCAACATTTTTGGTAAACGGGCACGGATCCTTACTTTGATGGTCTCGGTAGGTCCGGATCGAATTATGGGACCTGAGCGTATGCCTGGAATTGAATTCGGAGGTCCCTAGCTTGAGTTATGAATTTTTGATGAAAATTAAAAGTCTGGAAATTATTTGTTTTTAAGAATTGATTGATAATTGGCATTGTTAGTATCGGGTCCATATTTTGGTTCCAGAGCCCGGTACAGGTTCATTATGATATTCAAGACTTGTCTGTGAAATTTGGTGAGAAACAGAGTTGATTTGACGTGATTCAGACGTCCAGTTGAGAAAATAGAAATTTTAAAATGTTCTTAAGAATTTCATTTGATTTGGTACTAAATTCGTAGTTCTAGGTGTTATTTTGGCGATTTGATCACGCGAGCAAGTTCATATGATGTTTTTAGACTTGTGTGCCTGTTTGGTTTGGATCCTCGAGGGATCGGGTGAGTGTTGGATAGGTACAGAGTGATTTGGACTTAGAAAAATAGCTGGTGTGCTTCAGCTGTGTTGCAGGCCTCAGACCTCGCAAATGCGAGGTCAGGTTTGGCATTTGCGATCACTGTTGAAGTCATATTTGCGAACTTCTCATCGCAAATGCGAAGAGAAGCTGGGTCAGCCTGTGTTCGCAATTGCGAAATTTTCTTCGCATTTGCGAAGGGAGTCTGGGAGGGTTATGGATCGCAAATGCGATCTTTTGTCCGCATTTGCGAGGTCAGTGATCGCAATTGCGACACTTTCCTCGCATTTACGAAGGGCAGCATGATTGTGAAGGCTTCGCAATTGCGATAGCCCCTTCGCAATTGCGAGCTTCGCATTTGCGAAACTTAGATCGCAAATGCGACGTCTGCAGCTAAACAAAATGACTTTTGGACGGGAATTTCATTCATTTCCCAAGTTTTCAAGACCTAAAACACAAGAGGCAATTTTCCAAAGACCATGTCTTCGCCAAATCATAGGTAAGTGATTCTAAACTGGTTTCTTTCAGTCTTTCACTACATTTTACAAGATTTCAACCAAAAATCTAAGGTTTTCATGGTAGAATTAGGGTTTTTTGGTAGAAACTAGGTTTTTCGGAAATTTGGGGATTTAGACCTCAATTTGAGGTTGGATTCCAAAACCAATTATACATTCAGGCTCAAGGGTGAATGGGTAAATGGATTTTGGTCTGAACCTTGGGTTTTGACCAAGCGAGCCCGGGGTCGATTTTTGACTTTTTGGAGGAAATTTTGGAAAATCTAAATTTATGCAATGTAATTGATTCCTTTAGCAAAATTTGATATTATTGAGTCATTTTTAAATAGATACGAGTGGTTTGTAGGTGAATTCTAAAGGAAAAGCTGTGATTGAGAATTAAGTGGCCTTCGGAGCAAGGTAAGTATTGTGTCTAACCCTGACTTGAGGGAATTAGGAACCTTAGATTACTTGCTAAGTAAAATTCATGTGAGCGGTGTATATGTGAGGTGACGAGTACTTATGCATCGCCAATTTATCTGTTTTCCATGTTTTCTCAGTTTTTCTTATATTGTCTCATTCCTATGCCTAATTGCGATGTGTTATACTAGTGTTGTTCAATTTATCGTTCTTATCATGTTTACGGATCTTCTGGTAATAATTGAGTTTTTATTTCAAAGTTGAGATTGATGTTATGGAACCAAATGTTGAGGTAAGGTTTGTACTTGCTATTCTATCTCCCTATTGATATTTATGCATTGCATTATGGTAAGGGAGAGTGTTAATGCACGAAGGGTGATGCTGTGCCATATTGTAAGTGTTAATGTACGAAGGGTGATGTCGTGCCATATTGTGAGTGTTAATGCACGAAGGGTGATGTCGTGCCACAATATGAGAGTTAATGCACGAAGGGTGATATCGTGCTGTTTCTATTAATTTTATGGTGAGATTGAGAGTAAAAGCACGAAGGGTGATGCCGTGCATTGTTCCTTACTATATTCACTAGTCATGTTGATTCACGGTATATTTACCGCTCCGATGATCATTGTGTTGTAGTCCTTTATCTTGTATTCCCCTCAGTATGTTCCCCTCCCGACATTTCCTGTTTAGTTCTTCATTTCTGTTATGTGTATATACATTTTTAAATTGTACAGGTTGATTTGTAGGTGTCTTGCCTTAGCCTCGTCACTACTTCGTCGAGGTTAGGCTCGACACTTACCAGTATATGGGGTCGGTTTTACTGATACTGCACTCTGTACTCTCTGTGCAGATTTTGATACCGGCTCGGGTTGATCGAGATTTTGCTATTGGTCTGTTGTTCTGAGACTCAAGGTAGATCTGTCGGCGTTCACTGACCTTGAATTCCCCGTCTATCTTTTTCTGTTCTACTGTTTCTTTCATTTAGACAGTTATATTTCTTTCAGACTATTACTTGTAGTAAATTCTAGAATGCTCGTGAATTGTGACTTCAGATCCGGGTGGTAGTAATTAATACAGTTTTATGATATTCCGCACTTAATATATTTCATCTTAGTTAATTATTGTTAATTACTGAATGGGAATAAGGAATTTGTTAATGATTCTCTAACGTTGGCTTGCCTAGCAAGTGAAATGTTAGGCGCCATCACGGTCCCGTCGGTGGGAAATTTCGGGTCGTGACAGATGCATCTATGGATCGTGCCGCACGTCCCTCGGCAATGTACACGACACTCTGGATCGGGTCGTCCGTCCTGGGCAGAAATCGTGCTTAATAATAATAATTACACAATACCTTAATAGTTTACTTCAGCTTGTGAAGCTAATTGATAAATTGAAAATCTTTTGAATTTATTGAATTATTATTCGTGCTTGTTAAGAATTATTATTATTCCTGTAAATGAGATTAATTGATAAATTTAGATATTTATTTGAATTGAAGGAATTTAATTAATATATTGAGAATTCTTGCATTTGAAGGAATTTAATTATTTCTACTTGTCAATAAAATTACTGTTAACTCTGTGAATCACGCTGATATAAATAATTCTATTTCATGATTATTTAATATTATTGACCCATAGTGAGTGTCAAAGTCGGCCATCTCGTCTCTACCACTTCGAGATTAGGCTTGATACTTACTGGGTACACGTTATTTTCGTACTCATACTGTACTTGCTACACATTCTATTGTGCAAGTACATATATGTATAAAGGCCTTGTGGGCGCAGATGTGTGGTTAATAATTGTGGGGACATAGGTGAGCTGCATTCTATATTACGATCCGCAGCTAACAGAGTCTCCTTCAGAGTTATTATATTTTCTTGTCTAATTGGTATTCTGGACAGATACTGTATTTTATTTTTAATTCCCTAGTAAATGCTCATGCACTTGTGACACCGGATTTTTGGAATGGTTATGAATTGTTTAGAAATTTAGTTGCTAAAAATATTTATCATTTACTCTATGAGTTTTATCTTTATTATTTCATTGAAGAAATTTTAATTTCAAAAATACTAAATGGGTAATTAAGTGAAGTTTGTATTATTGGCTTGTCTGACAGCGGTGTCCGGCGCCATCACGACTTTAATGGATATAACAAATGTAAAGCATAAATTGAGCAGTAAAGGGGAAAATGGAGTTGTGATACTCAAAACGACCGGTCGGGTCGTTACACATTGTCAAGAGGAACAATCATCTAGTTCATTCTTTATTGGGTGAATCACTTCTCCTATTTACTTAAAGGTCATTTATTACTAGTTACTCCTCCATTATTGATCATACTTTTTGGAATATTTAATGCATGTTATTGTCAATCTCCCACTAGATTTGTCCCATATTATCCACACTTTCTGGATCCGCATTTAGAAATATTATCATTAACTAGGTTTAACTCATCATTATATAAATACAATAGTTTTAACCGAAAGTTATACTTTTTGGTCAAATAATTTGGCTCCGTCTGTGGGGATTTTCTAGTTAAATTTTTAGTTTCCTCTAGATCTATAACTAACACGGATCACTAACGTAAAAAAGAAGAAGGAGAAAGCAAGAACAAGATCCTCTTTCTTTGTATACACAGATATAATATGGCAGGTAACAGAGAGGAAAGAACGAGAATAATGAGTAACCTCCCAACCAACCTTATGAATATATCAATGAGAGTTCTGAAGCAGTGGACGAGGACGCAACGCATAATGCCTCCCCCGGGCGAGATGGGTCACCCCCTCCTCACTGTAGCATCTAAAAATCTCTTGGTAAGGGAGCCTTCACATCTGTGGTGGAAGAGACGCCACCAGCAGTAAAAAAAAGCTCCTTGAGGCTTGGCTAACTGACACGCTAACCAGCATCCTCCATAAGCATGTTCGGGACACGGCTACAGAAACCGTGAGGACTTGCGTTATACCACCAGCGGACGAGCAGCATGATCAATTTCCTCCTCCTCCAACGATAGGTATTACTCACAATGTCGTTAATAGTGCAAGTGACGACACTCTCGCAACCATTCTAAAAAGGATGGAGGAAATGGAGAATGAGAACAAAGCATTTTGGGACCAAATAAGAGAACACCAAGAAAGGGTCGATAAGATACCGGGCGCCCCTAAGCTCTTGCCGAAGAGAGATGCCGGTCGGTTCGTCGAGAAGTCGTATAGTGATGACGCCGCCCCACATGCCATACCAAAGACCTTTAAAATGCTGCCCTATCTCAATATATAGATAGCATGACCGACCCCGAAGACCGTGTGACTCACTATGTCACCGCTGTGAAAGGAAATGATCTCGCCAAGGAACAAGTATCCTCTATTTTGTTAAAAACAATCGGCGAGACCGTTACGGGAGGAGTGTTAACATGGTATTCACAACTGCCAGTGCGTTCCATTGAAACATTCGACGAAATGGCCGACAAGTTCGTAATGGCCCATGCTGGGGCCAAGAAGGCCGAGGCGAGAGTAAACGACATATTTGCTATTAAACAGTCTCCGGAAGAGGGATTGAGGGACTTCCTCGCCCGGTTGAACCGAAAAAGAATGACCTTGCTGAACGATCGGAAGGGATGTCGGTCGCAGCTTTTTAGAACGGGTTGAGCATAAATGGTTCAAGGGCAACAAGAAAGTTATTAAGTCGGCTTATGAAGTACCCCAACTACTTGGGATGAAATACACAACGCGTATTATGCCGAGGTCCGAAGAGACGAGGACGACCTATCCTGTCTAAAAATGATTTTTGTTTGAAAATGGAGCTTCCTATCCTGTCTTGACTGACGACAAAAAAATGTAATTTCCATAATAACTAGGTATATAACTGTATATTTACATAAGTTTTAAGAGAATTTGTTTAGCTTTAACCTTTGCCACTTGGTTACAATTAATTGTTTGTACGGTAGATCAAGTGTAGCAAACTTGTTATGTGTTTTAATTAGCAGAATTTTCATGTGTGTTTTTAACCAAAAAAAAAAATAGGATAACCAAAAAAAAATAGGAAAACTTACACATCTGATCACTTTTTAAAACATATTTAAGAAAATAATACTATTCTTTGTTTATTCCATAAATGACAATTTTTTTACACTAATGACAGATAGAGACTATGCACATAATGAATGATCAGCCAAAACACACAGATTATGGAATATTTATTTTTTTACTCTCTCTCCTGTTTTAAATTAAGGATTCACTTATATTCTCATATTTTTCATTACATTTCTCTCTTTTTTAACCGTTACACTCAATTTATTCACTTAATCATTATGAAACTAATACTACATATTCAATTATTCGTTATATATATTTAGTATAACTTTTTAGAGGAATTTTTGTGTATACTATTGTATTAATATAGGGAAAAAAGTAATATACATGGTATAACTCAATTATATTATATTTTTTTATTGAAGTATAATATTATATATTCCTGGTATAATTCATTTTTTTAGAGGTATACTAACGTATTAATATTCATAGTACAATTCAATATATGTTATAATGGTATTAAGGTATTATACTACATATATACGATATAATATTTTTTTTTTAGAAACGCCATCTATATAAATATTAATGTAAGAATATACCTTCTGTGACCTTTTTAAGAACATACCATTTAATGAGAAATACTGTGTATACTAAGGTATTATCATGATATAAATTTACATGGTTTATAATGTATATATATCTCAAATATACAGTACAATTTCTTGAAACATATGTATTTTATTTTTTTCGAATAATATAAAAATGTATACTTTCGCTAGATAATATTGTATAAAGAGGTACATGTACTTTTTATATGGAATGTAGAAAATTTGTTATGGAATAAATTAGTTTCCAACCAAAAAAAGAGGAAAACATATTACCATTTAAATATGTTAGGGATTGGTTTCAAGAGAAAATATTGGAAAAAATGTTAAAAAGTACTAGGAACGTTTTCATTAAGGAAATAAATGTATTGGGTGCGTGATTATAGGTACATGATTTATAGGTGTCTGATAGAAATATAATTATTTAGTTATCATACGTGTAAAATAGCTATTGCTTCTACGTTTTTGGAAATTCTCCTTAAATTATGCCTATTTATGTTTTTTGCCCAAAACAATAGTATGCTTCTACGTTTTTGGAAATTCTCCTTAAATTATGCCTATTTATGTTTTTTGCCCAAAACAATAGTATAAAAAAGTGGTGGTTTAATTGGAGCAGTCCATCAGGCATTTGTTGGGCCTGGAGGACGCCAACCCGTTATCCTTCCACTGCACAGAGCGGGAGCTAATCGTTGCTCTGTGAAACCAGCCTCACGCGGTCCGCCCCATTTTAGGAGTCCCGCAACCCATGCTTTCGTTTGGGCCACATGACCCAACTCTATGCTTGGATAGGGCAGGCCAGAAATTAGCCCACCAAGCCCTACCATCTGGAGCAGCCCAACATTCCACCACGTTGTTACCCCCATTTGGGTTACAAGCCCACATTACTGAGCTCGGCGATTAGTGTTGTCTCTTTTGGCTATTATAAGCAAAGAAAGGGAACTGTTCATTGTCGGTGTGGGATATATTTTGCATGAATTATTTCCTGCTTCATGGAGTTGAAAACAATCTATATATTTGATAGAACATGTAAAGTTATAGAACAAATATATTTAAGAATAGTGAAACAAAGGAGGAATTTCAAATATCATTCATGACAAGAGGATTTTTAACTACTTCAATAACCATTTAAGTAGATCTTTTTTATGCTACGGAAAAACAAGAAGCATGGTAAATATAAAAATATATATTTACATACGAAGCATTTTTATAAATCAACGATATATTTTATCTGTTTATTGCTTCATTCTTCTGATTCATTCTCCAAAAATGTGTTACCAATTTTTAGTTGGTCAACTTGATGTGCTTGTTTTCCTTTTAGTTTCCACCCGGTGTCTATTTTTCGCATAAGGACACCGACTAATTTGGATTCGCTTAAGACATTTAAGGGGAAAGAGCTCTCTAACAGGATTTTTTGTAAAATCAGGGCTCGAACTTGAGACCTCTAGTTAAAACCGGAGGGATCCTATCCATCACATTACAACCCTTATTGATACTTGATGTGCTTTCTTCTTTTAAACATGTATTTACATCACCAAAAATAGAGATTAAATTTGGTAAATTTGTTGAAGATATTATGATCCAATTTACCCCAAAAAATTTCATTGTCCAATTACCCAATAGCTGCACAACTTATGCCTTTTCTCTTCTCCTTTGACAAGCTAATAGGTAAGATTTTGAAAGAGAGATGTCCCTGTGATTCATACGTTTCAAGTTTAAATCCTAGAGGATGTGGATTTTCTTTGCCTGAATGTATAAATATACCTATAACATAGGAAAAGTAGATATTAGAATTATTTTCTCTCGTTTAACAAAAGGTAAACATGTAATTTGAAATTTTGCCCCTTAGTTAGCGCATTTATGAAATTTCTAAATTTAAGCATATGATATATATATATATGGCAAGATGCGACTTGCTTTGAGCATAAGGTGTGACTTAGTTAATTTGGATTGGTACCCATTAAACATGTTTACGTTGTCCTCATCCTAACTCTATGGGCCTAAAGAAAGATGATTCAAAAAAGAAAAATAAAAAGAAATAAAAAAGAAATTACTTATTCATTAAAATAATTCGACGACAACATGTCCAAAATTTGATTGATATAAACTGAACTAGGTGGTAATCGATAGTAATATATCGATAAGCAATAAGATTATATTTTAAGCTTAACATTTGATTCTTATTAGACTCTTCAATTCCCTTTTTCCTTACCAAAAAGAGAAAGTTGTACGAGATAATATAACAAGATCAATTTACTCCAAGGATTTTCTTAGAAGCCTATAACAAAAATCCTTGGTGCAGAAAAAAGAAAAATGAACATATAAGAAAATGAAAAATGCTTTATACATAGGATTCTAGGCCCATTTATTTGTTTTGATTAAAGGTAAAAATTGCACGGGGCGTCCTATTTGGTCTCCCCCATTTAACATATACCCACTTTTAAAAAATATTTTAACTTGTACCCACTTTTTAAACAATTTCAGGCCTCTTTCTCCTCCTCCTTCATTTTTTGAATGCTGAAACTTGAGATATTGTTGTGCGTTCTATCCTGATGATTCATATATGTCTGCTTGTCCCATTATGTTCAGTTTGGTCTTATTCACAATAATTTAACCTCTTAGATATTTTAGCTTTACATGCACATTCGTTTTTTGTTCTAATTTATCTGTAGTAACTTGTTTTCATGTCGAAAATATTTTCATTCTTTAATCTTTGAAATGAATAGCATCAATCTCTGCTAATCATGATCTATTAAATTCATTGTTGTTTAGTACTATTTCGTTTATGTACAATATATTCTTTTGTTGAATTCTTTTTTTTGAAAAATTATCTTTCTCATTTCCGTGTGCAGACTTAGAACTTCAGCTCTAAGAATGCTGAAGTTCAGCAAATATAAATAAAAATTTCAGCTCCTAGAATGTTGAAGTTCAGCAAATACAAAACAAACTTCAGCCCTAGAATGCTGAAGTTCAGCAATTACAAAACAAATTTCAGCTCCTAGAATGCTGAAGTTCAGCAATTACAAAACAAAAACTTCAGCCAAAACATGATATAGTTTTATTGAGCTGAAGTTTGCCATTGCACTATGAACTGAAATTTGCATGATTGCCTTTGCAAGTCAGGCCAAACTTCAGGCAAAAATATCTGAAGTTTTGCTACACTTCAGGCAAAACATTCTGAAGTTCAAACTTCAGACATAAATTTTTGCTACTTCAGGCCCGTATGTTTGAAGTTACCCGAAAAGTGGGTAACTTGTAATTTTTTTTGCAAAGCGGGTATAAGTTAAAAGTTGACCCAAAAACTAGGTATAGATGCAAATGCCCCTGATTAAAGGTCCAAAAACCAGCCCATATAAATGCTTGAATGTTGGATTCTCTATTTGAAGTGTGCTTGGGGGGGGGGGGGATTGCAAAGGAAAAAAAGAGAAAGTCACATGATTTGTCATATATCACGTGACTTATACCTAGGACCCTTTGGCCATAAATTTTGCCAAAATAAACTTGAATTTTATTTGGCTATAGATTTTGCCTACATTTTAGCCAAATCCCAAGTCCCAGCTGGTTTTGGGCCAAAATATCTTTAACGATCCGGCCGGTCATTTTGAGTATTACAACCCCGTTTCCCTATTTACTGCTCAAATTATACTTTACAGTTGTTATGTGACTTGCCGGGATAATTGGTTCGGGTCCGGTGAGGTTTTGGAATGAATTGGAACACTTAGTTCCAAGGTTTAAAGCTTAAGTTAAAATAGTGACCGGATGCGGACTTGTATTTAAACGACCTCGGATTCAAATTTTGATGATCCCAATAGCTCCGTATGGTGAGTTTGGACTTAGAAGCGTGTCCGGAAAATTATTTGGAGGTCCGTAGTGGAATTTGGCTTGAATTGTCGAAAGTTGAATTTTTGGGAAGTTTGACCGGGGGTTTGACCTTTTGATATCGAGGTCGGAATTTGATTCTGGAAATTGGAATAGGTCCGTAATGTAAAATGTGACTTGTGCGCAAAATTTGAAGTCATTCCAGATTGATTTGATGTGTTTCGGTACAAGATGTAGAATTTGAAAGTTCAAACTTCGTTGTTTTTGAATTGAGGAGTAATTCATCATTTCGATATTGTTAGGTATGATTTGAGGCCTCGAGTAGGTCCGTGTTATGTTATGGGACTTGTTGATATAATTGGTTGAGGTCCCGGGGGCCTCGGGTGAGTATCAGATGGTTAACAGTTTGATTTTTGAATTTAGAAGACTGTTGGAACTGAAGCCTTCTGGTGTAATCGCACCTGCGGAAAAGTAGTCGCAGGTGCGAGCTCGCAAGTGTGAGCAGGGGTGCGCTAAAGCGAGGTGCGCAGGTGCGGAAGATGCTTCGCAGGTGCGGAATCGCACCTGCGCGAGAAGGAATGCAGATGCGGGCAGATGGCTGTTAGGCATTGGTTGCAGGTGCGCGGGAAAATTTCGCACCTTCGTGAGCACAGATGCAGACGGATGGGCGCAGAAGCGAAAACTAGACAGGCGAGTGGAGTCCGCAAATGCGATATTTTGCTCGCACAAGCGGATGCGCAAGTGCGCAAATCTTGTTCGTAGATGCGGAAATTGCTGGGGCAGAACCTTAAATTCGAGGGTTCAATATTTTCACCCATTTTCGGATTTTGGAGCTCGGGTTGGGCGATTTTGGAGAGGAAATTTTCCACACAACTTGGGATAAGTATTCTTAACTCTCTTGTGATTATATTCCATGAATTAATCTTCATTTTTTGTGTAAGATTATTGAATCTTAAAGAGAAATAGAAGAAAATTTCTATAATGTCACAAAATGAATTTTTCAGGTTTGAATACCGATTTGGCGTCGGATTTGAGTGAAATTAGTATGGTTGAACTTGTAATTGGATGGGTTATCGTATTTTATGAGTTTCGTCGAATTTCGATACGTGGGCCCCACAGGTGATTTTTGGGGCGTAATTTCGGATTTTGTGAAAATATTAGTATTTTGATATGGAATTAATTTCTATAAATTTTGTGGGCTGAATCAAATTAATTGTGACTAGATTCGAGCCATTTGGAAGTTGATACGCGCAAAGTGGACTTGCTGGAGCATTGCTTAGCTTGCTCGACATTGGATTTGGCTTGTTCGAGGTAAGTAACTCTTCTAATCTTGGAGTTGAGGGTATGAACTCTGAATATATGTATTTCGTAAATTGTTGGGAGATGATGCACATGCTAGGTGACGGACGTATGGGCGTGCACTATAGAAATTGTGACATAATTATTTCTGTGGAATTTTGTCGTTAAATGATCTTGGCATTTTCCATGCGATTTTATGAGTTAAAGAAATTGAGCTGAAAAGCATATTAAAAATCATGTTGAGGCTATGTGCCAGTATTATTGGGACCTACAGAGGTCATATTATTGTAAAATATTTATTTTAAATTGAAAATTCATACTCAGTCATATTCATTTCATTGCATATCATATATCAGTCTCTGTTGTTATTTATTGATACATTATATCATCATTTTTGGGTTATTCTCATGACATTGTGAGCCCATGAGAGCGAGACTGGAGAGATTGATGACTGAGGGAGGCCGAGGGCCTGATTGTGAGGATTTTTTGGGATCGGGCTGCATCCATGTTGGCTTTATATATATTATTATTATTATATGGTTCGGCGCTGCCCGCCTACAGCAGGCCTTGTTGGCTTATTATTGCACGTGAGTTGGCCGTGCGGATTCTTATATTATTATTGCGTATGAGTTGGTCGTGCAGCACGTGAGTTGGCCGTGCAGATCCTTATATTATTATTGCACGTGAGTTGGCCGTGCAGATCCTTATATTATTATTGCACGTGAGTTGGCCGTGCGGATCCAGATATTTATATTATGGCACGTGAGTTATCCGTGCAGCACATGAGTTATCCGTGCTTATAGCGCTTGGGATGTAGGACCCCCTCATGAGTTTGTACACCCCCAGTGAGCGCAGTCGACTATAAACAGGGATCAGGCTGCACGCCGCAGCAGGTATTGTATAGCGTTGAGTGATTGAGTGTGCTGAGCACAGTGAGAGAGAATGCGATACAGTGAGATTGAGTACCCTGAGAGTGTGAGTACAGTCTCTGAGATACATTGCATTGACATGCACACATGACATATATGCATAAAGATGTGTTTTTCTCATGCTGTACGGTATCACATTATTCATGATTTCTCACACATGTTGACAGATGGGCATAGTGATGCATTTGTTTTACAATGGTTATCTGAAAAGAAAATGAGATATTTTATCTATTATTGAAAGGTTTTTGGAAAGTTTTCTGTTTTCAAACTTATTCACGTTTTTGGTAACTTTGGCAAAAGATTTGGGGTTTTCACTGATGTACTTGAAAGGAAGAACTATTATTGCTGAAATCATGATGTGACTGAGCATTTTATCTCTGAGTTACTTATAGTATTATTTGCTTTATGTCGTTACTAATTGTTGTGGATTAGTAAATTTGGACCCGACCTTGGTAGAAGCTCGTCACTACTTTCAACCTAAGGCTAGGTTTGTTACTTACTCAGTACATGGGGTCGGTTGTACTGATACTACACTTTTGCACATTGCGTGCAAATATTGGCTGTCGTTGTTGCTGTGTTCGATGGTTGCCGGAATTGAAGATGTACCTGCGTTCCTGTTGTAGCTGCCTCTTGTTCAGGGTAGCCTTAGATTTATAAAAGCTCTGTTTATGTATTATTCAAACAGACTATATATTTATTTCATTTCCGCTTTGTATACTCTATTCTTAGAAACTCATGATTTGTACTACCAGTTCTTCAGGATTGTATAAGATCAAGATCTTTATTCACTTAAATTGCTTTAATAATTATTATTAAAATTGGTTAGTTGGAAATTGGCTTACCTAACGGGATGGGTTAGGTGCCATCACGACTAGTTGAATTTTGGGTCGTGACAATATCACTATTATATTTTTTTAAAATTGGCCCAAACTTTTATATTTTATAAAGGATCCCACCATTTATTATTTTGTAATGATGTTGCTTCATCTTCTCCGTCATCTAATAGTGTATCATATAGTTCATTATAAAAATGATAATTTTGTATCAAATTTATTTATGTTCAGGACTATGGTTTGCGATAATATAATGAATGTTATTGATAATGGTACTGTTGGGTATTTATGATAGTTTTTAAAACTTATGGGTATAAGTCACGTTTCATATTTTTCCAAACCAAACTTCACCAAAATCAGATTTTTCAGAATAAATTTGGGAATCTATGGCCAAATGCTAGCCTAATGTCCTAATCCAAGTATAATATTAGTTTCTTTTCTTTTCCAAATAATGAAAGTAAAGAATCGATAACGAAGACCAATGTTCAAAAGTTTTTAACAATGTCTACATGAAGATTTTGAGTCAAATAACATTATTATTATTATTATTATTATTATTATTATTATTATTATTATTATTATTATTATTATTATTATTATTATTATTATTATTAATTAGTTATTATCTCTTACTTTGATTAATGTCTACCTACCTTGCACATGACATCAATTTTCTTTCCCCAACTTAAGTCTCTTCTGTTAGCCTTCATCTTTTTGTTAATCATATTTTACATTCACACTTTATATGAGTTTGAATTTCCAAATATTCAAGTCCTTTATTAGTTTGATAACATGATCTACATACGCAATATCCAACAATAAGATTGCATAGAGTGCTAGATTTAATGCATGACATTTTTAATTATTCAAAAACTCGATATTGAGAATATGCCAACAATGTGACATTGGTGGAGAGTTGAAGTAAATTCTAGTAAAATGGTACTGCAATATATTTTTTCTAGCTAATTATCCTCAGTTGAATGTTCAAATACAATTGTAGATCGAGTATTCTTTATAGGGAAAAATATAAAATTATCGGTCGGTCTAAACTAATTTTTGCTATTCAAAACGTGTACAAAAAATATAAATTTTTTCGGATATTATATTTAAGAACGGTAAAAAATATATATTTCTATCCTATATAGGAAGTAGGATAAATAATTTCATCAGATATCCTTTGTATATGTCGAAATCTACCACCTAGAGAGAGAATTTTCTTCACAAATCTGTTCTTATCAGGTCAATATTACATATCTCTTTTTCTTATCTTTTGTCCTCCTTATATGAGACATAATCTTAGTAAATACTAATAGTACATGTGCAGAGAATATTATTTAGAATATTCCCTCTATTATCCTATTCTAAAAACTAGCCGTTACGGTTCTTTCCGCGGACTTCGTCCTCGACCATTATAAGCATCCCAACCACGAGTTTTTCCATTTCCTTATCGACCTCGGCTAATTTTTCCTCAATACTTCCTTGCCCTAAATGTTCCAAAGATACAAACGTTAACTTTTCATCAAGATTCTTGTTCATATTATTCCGTACTTTTCCATCAGATCCGAGAATAGTTCGAACATTCTAGGATTTATCTGTCACTCATCATTGTGTCACGATCTAAAATTCTAACCTGTCGTGATAACGCCTTTCTCGATACTAGGCAAGCCAACAATCTCAATAAATCACAATTTCTCTTTAAGTTTGAAAATATAATATTTTAATAAAATCCATAAATCTTACAATTACCGATACAACCACTCCCAAAATCTGGTGTCACTGAGTACATGAGCATCTAATATGAATTCAAGTCTGGAAATACGGTCTATAATAGTCTAAGACCAAATACAGTAAACAAGGAGTTAGAGAAAGAGAGACAAGGTTTACGAAACACGGCAGCTACCTCTGAATCTCCAAAAAATCAATCATATGAGAGAATCAACACCCGCTATGCCCGGGAACACCTGGATCTGCACACGAAGTGCAGGGTGTAGTATGAGTGCAACCAACTCAGCAAGTAACGATAATAAATAAGGAACTGAAGATAATGATGAGCTACACAGTTACATTTTATTTTCAGTAATTCTTACAGAGAGTAGGCATGCTTTCAATTCCAAAACTTTAAGCCAAATCAGTTTTATACAAGTTCAAGTTTATGTAATCCGTATATAAAATCTTTCAGAGATTTCACAACAATGACAGATGGCAACTAGGTGCAATAACAAATGAAAATCAAGTACAACCTCTCACGACAACAATCACTCACTGGGCTACCAGCCCTCATCACTCGTTGGGCTCCCAGCCCTCATCACTCACACTCAATGGGCATCCGCGCTCACTGAGGGTGTACAGACTCCGGAGGGGCTCCTATAGCCCAAGCGCTATAATATGCACGGACAACTCATGTGCTTCATGGACAACTCACGTGCCATAATATAAATATCTGGATTCGCACGGCCAACTCACGTGCTATAGTATAATATAAGGATCTGCACGGCCAACTCACGTGCTATAGTATAATATAAGGATTTACACGGCCAACTCACGTGCTGCACGGATAACTCACGTGCTATAGTATCAATATCTCACAATCAGGCCCTCGGCCCCACTCAGTCATAAATCTCTCCAGTCTCTCGGGCTCTCAATAATCATGAATTCAGCCCAAACAACAATGATATGATATATCAATTATAATAACAGAGACTGAGATAAAATATACAAGTAAAAACTGAGACTGAGTATATATCGAATTTAGCAAGCAATTCAACAAGTATGCGACCTCTGTGGGTCCCAACAGTACTATCATATATCCTAAGCATGATTTCTAACATGATTTACAATCAAATTTTATCAACACATAGAGAGCATATAGCTAACAACAAATTATTCAACTTTACAGTTTTCCGGGACGGACCAAGTCACAATCCCCTCGGTGCATGCCCACATGCCCGTCACCTAGCATGCGCGTCACCTTCAAAATAATCACATGATACCAAAATCCGGGATTTCATACCCTCAGGACCAGATTTATAACTCTTACTTACCTCAAACCGTGTAATTCTTTATTCCGCTATGCCCTTGCCATGAGAATTGGTCTCCGAAAGCCTCGTATCTAGCCACAATTAATTTGATTTAGTCAATACCAATTATTGTAATTAATTCCATAAGGAGATACCAATTTTCCAATAAAATCCAAAATTAACTCAAAAATCGCCCGTGGGGCTCACGTATCGAAACCTGACAAAAGTTACAGAATATGAACGTCCATCCAACCACGAGTCCAACCATACAAATTTCACCAAAATTCGACACCAACTAGACCCTCAAATCTTCAATTAAAGTCTATGAAGATTTCTACCATTTTCAACCCAATCCTTACCTATTTGAACTTAACAATATTTTCACAACCTTATTGGTATGTATACATAATACTCTTACACCCAAGAATCATACTATTAATCACCTATTTTTACTCCAAACCCGAAATTGAAGAATTGAGGAAAGAGATTCTTACCTCTTTGAAGCCCTAGTAAGATCCTTGTGAAATCTTCAAACCTTGCACAAGAATTAATGGATAAATGACTAAGTCTTCACTTTCTCTCTCTAAAATTCTCTCACCTCTCTCTAAAATATCAGATGAAACCCTTCAAAATGACCCCCAATAGTATAAGAATGTGATCGGGTTTATAAAACCAGAAAAATGAAGCTCTGGAACAGGTTCTGCGGTCGCATATGCGATCGCATAATGGTTATGCGGACCGCATATCGGTCGCATAATCGGTGTCCAATTCTGGCAAATATCTGTATGTGTATGTGGTCACTATGCAACCCACATACCTGTTATACGGTCGCATAGTGACCGTAGAACAGTTATGCGGTCGCATAGTCGACCACAGATTTTATCCAAACTGGCCCTCTTCTGCCTCACTTCTGCGGCCATTATTCGGCCCGCAGAGTGATTATGTGGTCGCATAATGGACCGCAAAAACGTGTTTTTCTGCCAAAAAAAATTTTCTTACTTCCCGGTGCATTGCTCAACCCAAAAAGTCCGAGCTGCAGCTCGCAAGCTTGCCGCGAGAAATTTCTATAACCTTTGTACTAATTGATCTACCTCGACACCACATAACCTTAATTTCCTTAGCAAAAATTCTCCGGGTCACTACACATACGTCAACATCTGGTCAACTTTTTCAACTAAATTTTAAAACCTTGGAATTAGGTTTTCCAAATCATTCAAAAACCTCACCGGACCCGAACCAATTACCCCCGGCAAGTCACATAATAAATGTAAAGCATAAATTGAGCAGTAAAGGGGGAAATGGGACTGTGATACTCAAAACGACCGGCTGGGTCATTACATTCTCCCCCATTTAAACATACGTTCGTCCTCGAACGTGCCAAGAGTTGTTCTTAACCTTCAAATCTCTATTCCACCTTACCACGCACATACCTGGGAGTGATCTCACGTCACCCTATTCCATATAGGCCTGACAACACAATACAACTAAAGATCCTTAATTTAACCTTAGCCCAAAAACCTTGAATTCAATTCCCAACCTTAAGAATTTTTTTCAAGACACGATTCTTATATTTACACAATGTATGAGTTTGAACAAGCTACATCGAGCTATAACTATAATCACGGATATAATCACCCAGCATATTACACAACTCGCCCGCTCGTAGCACCATTCCTGATCACAATAACTACTTCAAACCAACAAAGTACTAGTATAAAACCCCACATTCAACAGAACCTCATTCCAAAACCTTCGTACACTGCCAAAAATGAAAGAAACAATCAAAAACTCATAATCACTCATCAGATTAACTAGTCATGGAGCTCTCTCGCCCCAACCAGAACCACAATCCTCTCCTAAGTCGACTTTCAATATTATCCTCCCGAATATACCATAATCAAGCCTGATAGTACCCATTCTAAGTCCAACAACTTTATTTTATTAAACGCAACTATCCCACAAACACGCCATAGCGATGGTGTTATGTGAGCAAGATGGCTCTCGAGATTCAGATCATATATCGCACCTTAGTTGTGCTTGAGTTTTGTAGCATATGGCGTTGCCGGTCCTTCCAGGGATGATATTATGCACTGAGCGTGCTTGTGTCTGATATTCAGATATTTTGTAGTAATGAGCATTCTAGCTCGGTAAGTATTTTCTTATAGATTCTTTTTGTGCGGACGCTGCCACGGGTATCATGTGTGGATCGGGTTGCACGCCTCAACAATGTGATGTCGAGTACAGTCACCTATATTCTATTTTGTGTCCCGTTTCTGAGGAAGGTTCATGACACCTTTTCAGTTATCTAATTAGTCACGTGGGTTGAGTAATCCTTTCCAGTGTTCATTTTTCTTATGTATCACAATCGAGTCTGTAGCTTATTAGATCGTTGTGGCGTCATATGAGACTTTTTATCATGTCTGAGGTGGCTTATTGCCTGAGCAACTTATACTAAGTGAGACGAGGTTATTGGATCCGGGATCAGTACGGTAAGATTATATGAAGTATAATAAAGAGCAAATACCATTATTTGGTCCATAATGAGGCAATGGTTCTTGTCAGAAGGAGAAAACTCAATAATTTGTTGGCTCAACAGTTGGTTATGAATTTTTACACATTTCTTCCATTGTGGAAGCAGTTCAAGAGTTAGAACAGGAATTATAGGTATCATGAGGTGTGTTGTGAACATCAGATTCGTGGAATTTCGGCTATTGTTATCAAATGATGATATTATGATCATGTGAATGGTGCGGTGCATGGTCTAAATTCAACCAAGGTATGCAACCCTGTATTGGTGCATCGTGTAGTGATTTATAATGTGTTCGTAGGTTGGAAACATGCATGGTGGAGAATTCTGGATGTTAGAATTGGGCTCTAAGGCTTAATCGCCTAAATAAAAGGGGAGAATCTTCAGATTGGCTCGAGATAATGTGCTCAATTGGGTGTGGTAGCATGGGTAGGTGCTCGAAGTGTTAAACTGTGATTTTGGACAACTCCGGAACAGTCCTTAGCACGTTCGAGGACAGACGCATATTTAAGTGGGAGAGAATGTAACGACCCAATCGGTCGTTTTGACTGTTAGAACCCCGTTCCCCTAAATAAAACTTCTCGTATATGTTTTAATGATTTATGACTCGCGGGGATGGTTGGTTCAGGATTTGGAAGTGTGTGAGTTGAAATCGAAAAACTTGGTTCCTTAAGTTAGCTTTAAATGGACAAGTTTGACTTCGGTCAATATTTTGAGAAAACGATCTCGGAATCGGGATTTGACGGCTCCAATAGGTTCGAATGATGATTTTGGACTTGGGCATATGTCCGAATCTGGTTTTGAATAACCCGGGAGCATTTTGACGCTTAATAGTAAAAACCAACTATTTGAAGATTTAAAATTCTTTAAATTTGGTTTGGAGTAGGATTTTGAGTAATTGAAGTCCGTTTGGAATTCCAAGTTTGAATCAATTTGGTTTGGGGTATGATTCTTAGATTTTATGTTGTTTTACACATTCCGTGAGTTCGAGCGAGTCCGTTTTATGATTTCAAACCTATTGGTATGTTCGGGCGGGGCCCCGAGTGTTAACCGGACGAAGCTCAGATCAATTTTGGAATTTTGAAGAAGAGCTGAAGCCTTCTGCTTATGGTATGTTTGCACCTGCGCTTGGACAGCCGCAGGTGCGACTCTCACAGATGCGAGGTTTATGCGTAGAAGCGAAAAAGGGAAGGGGAGGTCTGCCATCGCAGGTGCAGAATCTCGGGCGCACCTACGAACGCGCAGGTGCGAGCATTTTTTTCGCAGATGCGAGGCTTGGCAGGCGAGGGAAAACTCGCACCTGCGAGATGTTTCAGCAGGTGCGGTACCTCTTCCGTAGGTGCGAAAATCACTGTTGGGAAGAATGGTTAAAAATCGGGGCTCAGACATTTTGAGCCCATTTTTCCTCCATTTTCGAGCGATTTCAGAGCTTTTGAGAGAGGGATTTCAACTAGAAATTGGAAGGTAAGTTAATTCTACACCCCTTGAGTTAAATACATAGATTATAGGTAGATTATAACTAGTAAATATTAGAAATCAAGGGTTTAGGTGAAAAACCTAGATTTTTATAAAAATGAGATTTTAACCACAAAAATAGTTATGAAATTGGATAGAAATTATATATATGAGTTCTTGAGATAATGGGTAACGTTTCCATCTGAATATTTCCGAAATCCGGGCACGTGGGCCCGGGGTGATTTTTAGGAATTTTATCATTTTGGATAAGGTAATTTATTTAATAGATAACTTTCGAATCATTTAGCATATATTAATTATTGTGTATAATATTTGGATAGTTTCGGATTTTTCGGCGTCGAATCGAGAATTCAACGCGATGTGGTAATCCGAAAGTGGACTTTGGGACGAGGTAAGTCTATTGTTTAATCTTGTGAGGGGGAAATTACCCCATAGGGATTAAATTGAATAATTATTGCTAATTGCGGGGGCTACGTACGTACGAGCTGACGAGAGTCCGTGCGTAGCTACTATTAATGCTAAAGTTCGGGTAGTTTAGGACTCAAAGCATGAATTACTTTTGTAAATTGTATTCTTTGTTTAATTAATATTAATTGATATATATGAATATATTGTGAATTGTTAGATAAAGATATTAAAGGATGGAAATCTCATATGCTTGATTTTTTGTTTAAATTAATTAATTATTAAAAAAAATTATTCTTCCTCCCTAATTTATCTTATAATAAATATACTCTCCTTCCGGAGATACATAAGAAAATGTCTTTCTTTTTTGTGGAGCGGGCGGAACGCCTCGGCAGGATAGATGATGTGATGACCCAAAAGGGTCATCTTATGTTTTAGAACTCAAATCTGCGCTCTTAAGCCTTAAAAATCTCATTTTTACCCTTCACAATTTGCGTGCGTAGTCCGGGCAGGTTTTCGGAAAACTTTTATGCTGAAAATTGATGAAAATAAGAATTTTTGCCTTAAAAGTTGATTTTAGTTGATTTCGGTCAACATTTTTGGAAAACGGGCTCGGATCCGTGCTTTGACGGTCTCAGTAGGTCCGTATCAAATTATGGGACCTAGGTGTATGCCTGGAATTGAATTCGGAAGTCCCTAGCTTGAGTTATGAATTTTTGATAAAAATTAAAAGTCTGGAAATTATTTATTTTTAAAAATTGATTGATAATTGGCATTGTTAGTATCGGGTCCGTATTTTGGTTCTGGAGTCCGGTACAGGTTCATTATGATATTTAAAACTTATCTGTGAAATTTGGTGAGAAACGGAGTTGATTTGACGAGATTCGGACGTCCAGTTGAGAAAATAGAAATTTTAAAGTGTTCTTGAGAATTTCATTTGATTTGGTACTAAATTCGTAGTTCTAGGTGTTATTTTGGCGATTTGATCGCGCGAGCAAGTTCGTATGATATTTTTAGACTTGTGTGCCTGTTTGGTTTGGAGCCTCGAGGGCTCGGGTGTGTTTTGGATAGGCTACAGAGTGATTTGGACTTAGAAAAATAGCTGGTGTGCTTCAGCTATGTTGCAGGCCTCAGACCTCGCAAATGCGAGGTCAGGTTTGGCATTTGCGATCACTGTTGAAGTCGTATTTGCGAACTTCTCATCGCAAATGCGAAGAGAAGCTGGGTCAGCCTGTGTTCGCAATTGCGAAATTTTCTTCGCATTTGTGAAGGGAGTCTGGGAGGGGTATGGATCGCAAATGTGATCTTTTGTCCGCATTTGCGAGGTCAGTGATCGCAATTGCGACACTTTCCTCGCATTTGCGAAGGGCAGCATGATTGTGGAGGCTTCACAATTGCGATAGCCCCTTCGCAATTGCGAGCTTCGCATTTGCGAAGCTCAGGTCGCAAATGCGACGTCTCCAGCTAAACAAAGTGACTTTTGGACGGGAATTTCATTCATTTCCCAAGTTTTCAAGACCTAAAATACAAGAGGCAATTTTCCAAGGACCATCTCTTCGCCAAATCATAGGTAAGTGATTCTAAACTGGTTTCTTTCAATCTTTCACTACATTTTACAAGATTTCAACCAAAAATCTAAGGTTTTCATGGTAGAATTGGGGGTTTTGGTAGAAACTAGGTTTTTCGGAAATTTGGGGATTTAGACCTCAATTTGAGGTTGGATTCCAAAACCAATTATACATTCAGGCTCAGGGGTGAATGGGTAAATGGATTTTGATCCGAACCTCGGGTTTTGACCAAGCGAGCCCGGGGTAGATTTTTGACTTTTTGGAGGAAATTTTGGAAAATCTAAATTTATGCAATGTAATTGATTCCTTTAGCAAAATTTGATATTATTGAGTCATTTTTAAATAGATACGAGTGGTTTGGAGGTGAATTCTAAAGGAAAAGCTGTGATTGAGAATTAAGTGGCCTTCGGAGCAAGGTAAGTGTTGTATCTAACCCTGACTTGAGGGAATTAGGAACCTTAGATTAATTGCTAAGTAAAATTCATGTGAGCGGCGTATATGTGAGGTGACGATTAGTTATGCGTCGCCAATTTATCTGTTTTCCATGTTTTCTCAGTTTTTCTTATATTGTCTCATTCCTATGCCTAATTGCGATGTGTTATACTAATGTTGTTCAATTTATCGTTCTTATCATGTTTACGGATCTTCTGATGATAATTGAGTTTTTATTTCAAAGTTGAGATTAATGTTATGGAACCAAATGTTGAGGTAAGGTTTGTACTTGCTATTCTATCTCCATGTTGATATTTATGCATTGCATTATGGTAAGGGAGAGTGTTAATGCACGAAGGGTGATGCCGTGCCATATTGTAAGTATTAATGCACGAAGGGTGATGCCGTGCCATATTGTGAGTGTTAATGCACGAAGGGTGATGCCTTGCCATGATATGAGAGTTAATGCAAGAAGGGTGATGCCGTGTTGTTTCTATTAATTTTATGGTGAGATTGAGAGTAAAAGCACGAAGGGTGATGCCGTGCATTGTTCCTTACTGTATTCACTAGTCCTATTGATTCATGGTATATTAACCGCTCCGGTGATCATTATTTTGTAGTCCTTTATCTTGTATTCCCCTCAGTATGTTCCCCTCCCGACATTTCTTGTTTAGTTCTTCATTTCTGTTATGTGTATATACATTGTTAAATTGTATAGGTTGATTTGTAGGTGCCTTGCCTAGGCTCGTCACTACTTCATCGAGGTTAGGCTCGACACTTACCAGTATATGGGGTCGGTTGTACTGATATTGCACTCTGCACTCTCTGTGCAGATTTTGATACCTGCTCGGGTTGATCAAGATTTTGCTATTGGTCCGTTGTCCGGAGACTCAAGGTAGATCTGTCGGCGTTCACAGACCTTGAAGTCCCCGTCTATCTTTTTCTGTTCTACTGTTTCTTTCATTTAGACAGTTGTATTTCTTTCAGACTATTACTTGTAGTAAATTCTAGAATGCTCGTGAATTGTGACTCCAGATCCGGGTGGTAGTAATTAATACAGTTTTATGATATTTCGCACTTAATATATTTCATATTAGTTAATTATTGTTAATTACTGAATGGGAATAAGGAATTGGTTAATGATTCTCTAACGTTGGCTTGCCTAGCAAGTGAAATGTTAGGCGCCATCACGGTCCCGTCGGTGGTTAATTTCGGGTCGTGACAGTTGGTATCAGAGCACTAGGTTGCCTAGGTCTCACGATTCACAAGCAAGCTTAGTAGAGTCTGGAGGATCGGTACATAGATGTCTGTGCTTATCTTCCAGAGGCTATGAAGTTTAGGAACAAGTTTCACTTCTTTTCTTCTCTGTCGTGCAATTTTGCTTTCTCAATACTGATTGAACTCTTCTACTCTTATTCTCTCGCAGATGGCGAGAACATGTACCACTTCCTCAGCTGAGCAACAGCCAGAGCCTCCAGTGACAGCTCCTATGCGGGGCAGAGGTCGAGGCCGAGGCTGTGCCAGAGGCCGAGGCAAGGGCAGGGCTCAACCTAGGGCTCGAGTAGCAGCCCCAGTAGTGGAGCCTCAGATAGAGCTTGACGAGGAGGTTCCAACGCAGATTGTTCTTGCCGGACCAGCTCAGGTTCCGGAGGGGTTCATTGTTACCCCAGTACTTCGGGACGCTTTGGTCCGTTTGGTGGGCTTTATGGAGAGTGTGGCCCTGACTGGCGCATTTTCCATGGCACCAACAGTCTCTCAGACTGGAGGAGGAGCCCAGACTCCTACCACTCCCGCTCCGGAGCAGATAGCTCCCCAGTATCAGGTTCCAGCAGCTCAGCCAGTCGGATTAGTTCGGTCGGTTATTGCGGCATAGGTTAGAAATGGGCCAGCCATGTCTTCTGAGGCTTTATGGAGATTGGACAGGTTTACCAAGCTCTTTCCTGTTCACTTCAGTGGTGCTCCTTCAGAGGACCCCCAGGAGTATCTTGACAGATGTCACGAGGTTCTACGAAACATGGGTATAGTGGAGACGAATGGGGTCGATTTTGCTGCATTTCAGATGACTGGTTCCGCCAAGAAATTGTGGAGAGATTACTTGTTGACCAGACCATTTGGGTCACCTGCTCTTACTTGGGACCAGTTCTCTCAGCTCTTCATAGAGAAGTTTCTGCCTATCACATTGAGAGAGGAGCGTCATCATCAGTTTGGGCGTCTCCAGCAGGGCAGCATGACTGTTACTCAGTATGAGACCCGTTTTGTGGATTTGGCCCGTCATGCCATTCTTCTGCTTCCCACCGAGAGAGATAGGGTGAGGAGGTTTATTGATGGACTTGCTCAGCCTATCAGATTGTAGATGGCTAAGGAGACTGGGAGTGAGATTTCATTTCAGGCGGCTGCTAATGTCGCCAGACGGGTCGAAATGGTTCTTACTTAGGGAGGTCAGGGGTCTGACAAGAGGTCTCGTTATTACGGTGAGTTCAGCGGTGCCTCATCTAGATGCAGGAGTACTTTTGGTAGAGGCCATCCTCCCAGGCCGTTTTATTCAGCATTCCAGGCATTCCACGGTGCCTCAAGTGGTCGTGGCCCTCAGATGTATTATTCCGACCAGCTAGCCTACAGTGCACCACCAACTCCTATTAGTGCACCTCCACTCCAGAGTTATCATGGTGGTTATTTAGGTCGACATGGTTAGTTTCAGGGTCAGCAGTCACCGCAACCGAGGTTATATTATACTTATGGTGATCCGAGACATATTACTAGATTTTGCCCTCGAGCAACGGCCAGCTCACAATATCAGAGTTCTCGTGCCATGGTTCCGGCACCAGTTGCTGCACCACCTGCTCAGCCAACCAGAGGCAGGGGTCAGGCAGCCAAAGGTAGAGGCCAGACTATTAGAGGTGGAGATCAGGCCGTTAGAGGTGGAGACCAGCCAGTTAGAAGCCGTCCCAGGGACGTAGTTTAGGGTGGTAGGGCCCAACCCCGGTGTTATGCTTTCCCAGCCAGGCCTGAGGCTGAGTCATCTGACGTTGTTATCATAAGTACTATTTCAGTTTGCAGTAGAGATGCTTCAGTTCTATTTGATCCGGGATCTACTTACTCCTATGTGTCATCCTATTTTGCTTCCTATTTAGTTGTGCCCCGTGATTCTTTGAGTGCTCCTGTGTACGTGTCCACACCAGTGGGAGATGCTATTGTTGTAGATCGTGTTTATCGTTCATGTGTGGTCACCATTGGGAGTCTTGAGACTCGTGAAGATCTTATACTTCTTAACATGGTTGATTTTGATGTCATACTGGGTATGGATTGGCTGTCACCATATCTTGCTATATTATATTGTCACGCCAAGACGGTGACCTTAGCATTGCAGGGGTTGCCTCGATTAGAGTGGAGAAGGAATCTTGGCCATTCTGCCAGGAGGGTTATCTCTTATGTGAAGGCTCAACATATGGTCGAGAAGGGGTGCCTAGCTTATTTGGCTTATGTCCGCGATTCTAGTGCAGAGGTTCCTTCCAAAGATTTGGTGCTTGTTGTTCGTGAGTTTCTAGAGGTGTTTCCTGCAGACCTACCGGGGATACCACCCGACAGGGATATTGATTTCTGCATTGATTTGGCTCTGGGCACTCAGCCTATTTCCATTCCGCCATATTGCATGGCCCTGCCAGAGTTGAGAGAATTAAAGGAGCAATTGAAAGATTTGCTTGATAAGGGCTTCATTAGACCTAGTGTCTCACCTTGGGATGCACCCGTGTTGTTTTTGAAGAAGAAAGATGGATCAATGAGGATGTGTATAGATTATCGGCAGTTGAACAAAGTCACCATCAAGAACAAATATCCATTGCCGAGGATTGATGATTTATTTGATCAGCTTCAGGGTGCCAATGTGTTTTCAAAGATTGATTTGAGATCTGGCTACCATCAGTTGAAGATTAGGGTCATCCGATGTTCATAAGACCACTTTTCGAACTCGGTATGGGCATTATGAATTCCTAGTGATGTCATTTGGGCTGACAAATGCCCCAGCAACATTTATGAATTTGATGAATCGGGTGTTCAAGCCTTATTTGGACTCTTTTGTGGTTGTGTTTATTGATGATATCTTGATCTACTCCCGCAGTCGAGAGGAGCATGATCAACACCTTCGGATCATTCTTCAGACTCTGAAAGACAGCCAATTATATGCTAAGTTCTCAAAATATGAGTTTTGGTTGAGTTCAGTTGCTTTCTTGGGTCACGTTGTATCAGTAGAAGATATTCAGGTGGATCCTAAGAAGATTGAGGCAGTCCAGAACTGGCCTAGACCCACATCAGCTATAAAGATTCGTAGTTTCCTGAGTTTGGCGGGCTATTACCGTCGATTTGTGGAGGGGTTTTCATCTATAGCAACCCCGTTGACCAGATTGACCCAGAAGGGTGCCCCGTTTAGGTGGTCAGACGAGTGTGAAGCGAGCTTTCAGAAGCTCAAGACAACTTTTACTACGACACCGTTATTGTTGTTACCCACAAGTTCAGGATCTTATAGAGTATATTGTAACGCATCTCGTATTGGTCTGGGTGCGGTATTGATGCAGGGTGCCAAGGTTATTGCATATGCTTCATGGCAGCTGAAGGTTCACGAGAAGAATTACCCTGTTCATGATCTAGAGCTGGCAGCCATTGTTCACGCGCTGAAGATTTGGAGGCACTATCTTTACAGCGTGCCATGTGAGGTATTCACTGATCATCGGAGCTTGCAGTATTTGTTCAAGGAGAAGGAACTCAATTTGAGGCAGAGGAGGTGGCTGGAGCTATTGAAAGACTATGATATCACCATATTGTATCATCCCGAGAAGGACAATGTGGTGGCCGATGCTTTGAGTAGAAAGTCAGTCAGTATAGGTAGCCTTGCATATATTCCAGTTGGTGAGAGACCATTTGCATTGGATGTTCAGGCCTTGGCCAACCAGTTCGTGAGGTTAGATGTTTTTGAGCCCAACCGTGTTCTATCTTGTACAGTTGCTCGGTCTTCTTTGTTTGAGCATATCAGATATCGGCAGGATGATAATCCTCATTTACTTGTCCTTAGAGACACATTGCGGCACGGTGGTGCCAAGCAGGTTACTGTTGGAGATGACAGAGTTTTGAGGATGCAGGGTCGTATTTGTGTGCCTAAAGTGGATGGACTTTGTGAGTTGATACTTAAAAAGGCTCACAGTTCTCGGTATTCTATTCACTCGGGTGCTGCCAAGATGTACTAGGACCTGCGACAGCATTATTGGTGGAGGAGGATGAAGAAAGATATAGTTTCTTACGTAGCTCGGTGCCTAAATTGTCAGCAGGTAAAAAATATGAGCATCAGAGACCCGGTGGTTTGTTTAAGCAAATGGAGATTCCTGAGTGGAAGTGGGAGCGTATCATTATGGACTTTGTTGTTAGACTCCCACACACTCAGAGGAAGTTCGACGCCATATGGGTTATTGTGGATAGGCTGACAAGTCAGCGTACTTCATTCCTAAGGCAGTTACTTATTCCTTGGAGCGGTTAGCAGGGATTTATATTCGTGAGATCGTCCGTCTTCACGGTGTGCCCGTGTCCATTATATCTGACCGAGGTACTCATTTTACCTCACATTTCTAGAGGGATGTACAGCATGAAGGCACACAGGTGGAGTTGAGTACAACATTTCATCCACAGACAGACGGACAATCAGTGCGCACTATTCAAATATTGGAAGATATACTCCGCGCTTGTGTTATAGACTTTGGAGGTTCTTGGGATCATTTCTTGGCACTTGCGGAGTTTGCTTATAATAATAGCTACCAGTCGAGCATTCAGATGGCTCCATATGAGGCATTATACGGAAGGCGATGCCAATCGCCAGTTGGTTGGTTTGAACCAGGAGAGGCTCGGTTGTTGGGTACCGATTTGGTACAGGATGCCTTGTATAAGGTCAAGATTATTCAGGATCGACTTCGCATAGCTCAGTCTAGGCAAAAGAATTATGCCGACCGGAAAGTTCGTGATATTGCATTCATGGTTGGAGAAAGAATATTGTTCCGGGTTTCACCTATGAAAGGTGTAATGAGGTTCGGAACGAAGGGCAAGTTGAGCCCTAGATATATCGGACCCTTTGAAATTCTTGAAAGGGAGGGTGAAGTAGCCTACAAGCTTGCATTACCACCTAGTTTATCAGCGGTTCATCCGGTGTTCCATGTGTCTATGCTCCGGAAATATCATGGTGACCCGTCCCACGTGTTAGATTTTAGCTCTGTCCAATTGGACAAGGATTTGACTTACGAGGAGGAGCCGGTGGCTATTCTAGCCCGGCAGGTTCGCCAGTTGAGATCAAAGAGTTACCCTTCAGTTCAAGTGCAATGGAGAGGTCAGCCTATTGAGGCAGCTACTTGGGAGTCCGAGCTCGATATGCGGAGTAGATATCCCCACCTTTTCACCAGCCCAGGTACTTTTCTATGTCCGTTCGAGGACAAATAGTTGTTTTAGAGGTGGAGATTGTGATGACCCAAAAGGGTCATCTTATATTTTAGAACTCGAATCTGCGTTCTAAAGCCTTAAAAAACTCATTTTTACCCTCCTCGATTTGCGTGCGCAGTCCGGACAAGTTTTCGGAAAGCTTTTATGTTGAAAATTGATGAAAATTAGAATTTCTGCCTTAAAAGTTGATTTTAGTTGACTTCGGTCAATATTTTTGGTAAACGGGCCCGTATCCTTGCTTTGACGGTCTCGGTAGGTCCGTATCGAATTATGGGACCTGGGCGTATGCCTGGAATTGAATTCGGAGTTCCCTAGATTGAGTTATGAATTTTTGATGAAAATTAAATGTCTGGAAATTATTTGTTTTTAAGAATTGATTGATAATTGGCATTGTTAGTATCGGGTCCGTATTTGGTTCCGGAGCCCGGTACAGGTTCATTATGATATTTAAGACTTGTCTGTGAAATTTGGTGAGAAACGGAGTTGATTTGACGTGATTCAGATGTCCAGTTGAGAAAATAGAAATTTTAAAGTGTTCTTGAGAATTTCATTTGATTTGGTACTAAATTCGTAGTTCTATGTGTTATTTTGGCGATTTGATCGCACGAGCAAGTTCGTATGATGTTTTTAGACTTGTGTGCCTGTTTGGTTTGGAGCTTCGAGGGCTCGGGTGAGTTTTGGATAGGCTACGGAGTGATTTGGACTTAGAAAAATAGCTGGTGTGCTTCAGCTGTGTTGCAGGCCTCAGACCTCGCAAATGCGAGGTCAGGTTTGGCATTTGCGATCACTGTTGAAGTCGTATTTGCGAACTTCTCATCACAAATGCGAAGAGAAGCTGGGTCAGCCTGTGTTCGCAATTGCGAAATTTTCTTCGCATTTGCGAAGGGAGTCTGGGAGGGGTATGGATCGCAAATGCGATCTTTTGTCCGCATTTGCGAGGTCAGTGATCGCAATTGCGACACTTTCCTCGCATTTGCGAAGGGCAACATGATTGTGAAGGCTTCACAATTGCGATAGCCCCTTCGCAATTGCGAGCTTCGCATTTGCGAAGCTCAGGTCGCAAATGCGACGTCTGCAGCTGAACAAAATGACTTTTGGACGGGAATTTCATTCATTTCCCAAGTTTTCAAGACCTAAAACACAAGAGGCGATTTTCCAAAGACCATCTCTTCGCCAAATCATAGGTAAGTGATTCTAAACTGGTTTCTTTCAATCTTTCACTACATTTTACAAGATTTCAACCAAAAATCTAAGATTTTCATGGTAGAATTAGGGGTTTTGGGTAGAAACTAGGTTTTTCGAAAATTTGAGGATTTAGACCTCAATTTGAGGTTGGATTCCAAAACCAATTATACATTCAGGCTCGGGGGTGAATGGATAAATGGATTTTGGTCCGAACCTCGGGTTTTGACCAAGCGAGCCCGGGGTCGATTTTCGACTTTTTGGAGGAAATTTTGGGAAATCTAAATTTATGCAATGTAATTGATTCCTTTTGCAAAATTTGATATTATTGAGTCATTTTTAAATAGATACGAGTGGTTTGGAGGTGAATTCTAAAGGAAAAGCTGTGATTGAGAATTAAGTAGCCTTCGGAGCAAGGTAAGTGTTGTGTCTAACCCTGACTTGAGGGAATTAGGAACCTTAGATTACTTTCTAAGTAAAATTCATGTGAGCGGCGTATATGTGAGGTAACGAGTACTTATGCGTCGCCAATTTATCTGTTTTCCATGTTTTCTCAGTTTTTCTTATATTGTCTCATTCCTGTGCCTAATTGCGATGTGTTATACTAGTGTTGTTCAATTTATCGTTCTTATCATGTTTACGGATCTTCTGGTGATAATTGAGTTTTTATTTCAAAGTTGAGATTGATGTTATGAAACCAAATGTTGAGGTAAGGTTTATACTTGCTATTCTATCTCCCTGTTGATATTTATGCATTGCATTATGGTAAGGGAGAGTGTTAATGCACGAAGGGTGATGCCGTTCCATATTATAAGTGTTAATGCACGAAGGGTGATGCCGTGCCATATTGTGAGTGTTAATGCACGAAGGGTGATGCTGTGCCATGATATGAGAGTTAATGCACGAAGGGTGATGTCGTGCTGTTTCTATTAATTTTATGCTGAGATTGCGAGTAAAAGCACGAAGGGTGATGCCGTGCATTGTTTCTTACTATATTCACTACTCATGTTGATTCATGGTATATTGACCGCTCCGGTGATATAACTAAGATCATTCTTTCAATTAGACAGTTATATTTCTTTCAGACTATTATTTGTAGTAAATTCTAGAATGTTCGTGAATTATGACTCCAGATCCGGGTGGTAGTAATTAATATAGTTTTATGATATTCCGCACTAATATATTTCATCTTAGTTAATTATTGTTAATTACTGAATGGAAATAAGGAATTGGTTAATGATTCTCTAACGTTGGCTTGCCTAGCAAGTGAAATGTTAGGCGCCATCACGGTCCCGTCGGTGGAAAATTTTGGGGTAGTGACAGATGCATCTATGGATCGTGCCGCACGTCCCTCGGCAGTGTATACGACACTCTAGATCGGCTCGTCCGTCCTCGGCAGAAATCGTGCTTAATAATAACAATTACACAATACCTTAATAGTTTATTTCAGCTTGTGAAGCTAATTGATAAATTGAAAATCTTTGAAATTTATTGAATTATTATTCGTGCTTGTTAAAAATTATTGTTATTCCTGTAAATGAGATTAATTGATAAATTTGGAAATTTATTTGAATTGAAGGAATTTAATTAATATATTGAGAATTGTTGCATTTGAAGGAATTTAATTATTTCTACTGGTCAATAAAATTACTGTTAACTCTGTGAATCACGCTGATATAAATAATTCTATTTCATGATTATTTAATATTATTGACCCATAGTGAGTGTCAAAGTCGGCCATCTCGTCTCTACCACTTCGAGATTAGGCTTGATACTTAGTGGGTACACGTTATTTTCGTACTCATACTGTACTTGCTGCATATTTTATTGTGCAAGTACATATATGTATAGCGGCCTTGTGGGCGCAGAGGTGTGGTTAATAATTGTGGGGACATAGGTGAGCTGCATTCTATATTACGATCAGCAGCTAACAGAGTCTCCTTCAGAGTTATTATATTTTTCTGTCTAATTGGTATTCTGGACATATACTGTATTTTATTTTTAATTCCCTAGTAAATGCTCATGCACTTGTGACACCGAATTTTGGGAATGGTTATGAATTGTTTAGAAATTTAGTTGCTAAAAATATTTATCATTTACTCTATGAGTTTTATCTTTATTATTTTATTGAAGAAAATTTAATTTCAAAAATACTAAATGGGTAATTAAGTGAAGTTTGTATTGTTAGCTTGCCTGGCAGCGGTGTCCGGCGCCATCACGACCTTAATAGATTTTGGGTCGTGACACCCGGCAAGTGACATAACAAATGTAAAGCATAAATTGAGCAGTAAAGAGGGAAATGGGACTGTGATACTCAAAACGACCGGTCGGGTCGTTACACATTGTCAGGAGGAACAATCATCTAGTTCATTCTTTATTGGGTGAATCACTTCTCCTATTTACTTAAAGGTCATTTATTGCTAGTTACTCCTCCATTATTGATCATGCTTTTTGAAATATTTAATGCATGTTATTATCAATCTCCCACTAGATTTGTCCCATATTATCTATACTTTCTGGATCCGCATTTAGAAATATTATCATTAACTAGGTTTAACTCATCATTATATAAATACAATAGTTTTAACCGAAAGTTATACTTTTTGGTCAAACAATTTGGCTCCGTCTGTGGGGATTTTCTAGTTAAATTTTTAGTTTCCTCTAGATCTATAACTAACACGGATCACTAACGTAAAAAAGAAGAAGGAGAAAGCAAGAAAAAGATCCTCTTTCTTGGTATACACAGATCTAATATGGCAGGTAATAGAGAAAAAAGAACGAGAATAATGAGTAACCTCCCAACCAACCTTATGAATATATCAATGAGAGTTCTGAAGCAGTGGACGAGGACGCAACGCATAATGCCTCCCCCGGGCGAGATGGGTCACCCCCTCCTCACTGTAGCATCACAAAATCTCTTGGTAAGGGAGCCTTCACATCTGTGGTGGAAGGGACGCCACCAGCAGTAAAAAAAGCTCCTTGAGGCTTGGCTAACTGACACGCTAACCAGCATCCTCCATAAGCATGTTCGGGACATGGCAACAAAAATCGCGAGGACTTGCGTTATACCACCAGCGGACGAGCAGCATGATCAATTTCCTACTCCTCCAATGATATGTATTACTCACAATGTCGTTAGTAGTACAAGTGACGACACTCTCGCTACCATTTTGAAAAGGATGGAGGAAATGGAGAATTAGAACAAAGCACTTCGGGACCAAATAAGAGAACACCAAGAAAGGGTCGATAAGATACCGGGCGCCCCTAAGCTCTTGCCGAAGAGAGATGCCGGTCGGTTCATCGAGAAGTCATATAGTGATGACGCCGCCCCACATGCCATACCAAAGACCTTTAAAATGCCGCCGTATCTCAATATATATGATAGCACGACCGACCCCGAAGATCATGTGACTCACTATGTCACTGCTGTGAAAGGCAATGATCTCGCCAAGGAACAAGTATCCTCCATTTTTTTCAAAACAGTCGGCGAGACCCTTACGGGAGGAGTGTTAACATGGTATTCACAACTGCCAGTGCGTTCCATTGAAACATTCGAAGAAATGGCCGACAAGTTCGTAACGTCCCATGCTGGGGCCAAGAAGGCCGAGGGGAGAGTAAACAACATATTTGCTATTAAATAGTCTCCGGAAGAGGGATTGAGGGACTTCCTCGCCCGGTTCAACCGAATAAGAATGACCTTGCCGAATGTATCGGAAGGGATGTCGGTCATAGCTTTTCAGAACGGATTGAGCATAAATGGTTCAAGGGCAACAAGAAAGTTATTAAGTCGGCTTATGAAGTACCCCAACTACTTGGGATGAAATACACAACGCGTATTATGTCGAGGTCCGAGGAGACGAGGACGACCTATCCTGTCTAAAAATGATTTTTGTTTGAAAATGGAGCTTCCTATCCTGTCTTGACTGACGACAAAAAAATGTAATTTCCATAATAACTAGGTATATAACTGTATATTTACATAAGTTTTAAGAGAATTTGTTTAGCTTTAACCTTTGCCACTTGGTTACAATTAATTGTTTGTACGGTAGATCAAATGTAGCAAACCTGTTATGTGTTTTAATTAGCAGAATTTTCATGTGTGTTTTTAACCCAAAAAAAATAGGAAAACTTACACATCTGATCACTTTTTAAAACATATTTAAGAAAATAATACTATTCTTTATTTATTCCATAAATGACAATTTTTTTACACTAATGACAGATAGAGACTATGCACATAATGAATGATCAGCCAAAACACACAAATTATGGGATATTTATTTTTTACTCTCTCTCCTGTTTTAAATTAAGGATTCAATTATATTCTCATATTTTTCATTACATTTCTCTCTCTTCTTTAACCGTTACACTCAATTTATTCACTTAATCATTATGAAACTAATACTACATATTCAATTATTCATTATATATATTTAGTATAACTTTTTAGAGGAATTTTTGTGTATACTATTGTATTAATATAGGGAAAAAAGTAATATACATGATATAACTCAATTATATTATATTTTTTATTGAAGTATAATATTATATATTCCTGGTATAATTAATTTTTTAGAGGTATACTAACGTATTAATATTCATAGTACAATTCAATATATGTTATAATGGTATTAAGGTATTATACTACATATATACGATATAATATTTTTTTTTTAGAAACGCCATCTATATAAATATTAATGTAAGAATATACCTTCTATGACCTTTTTAAGAACATACCATTTAATGAGAAATACTATGTATACTAAGGTATTATCATGATATAAATTTACATGGTTTATAATGTATATATATCTCAAATATACAGTACAATTTCTTGAAACATATGTATTTTATTTTTTCGAATAATATAAAAATGTATACTTTCGCTAGATAATATTGTATAAAGAGGTACATGTACTTTTTATATGGAATGTAGAAAATTTTTATGGAATAAATTAGTTTCCAACCAAAAAAAGAGGAAAACATATTACCATTTAAATATGTTAGGGATTGGTTTCAAGAGAAAATATAGGAAAAAATGTTAAAAAGTACTTGGAACGTTTTCATTAAGGAAATAAATGTATTGGGTACGTGATTATAGGTACATGATTTAAAAGTGTCTGATAGAAATATAATTATTTTGTTGTCATACGTGTAAAATAGCTATTGCTGCTACGTTTTTGGAAATTCTCCTTAAATTATGCCTATTTATGTTTTTTGCCCAAAATAATAGTATAAAAAAGTGGTGGTTTAACTGGAGCAGCCCATCAGGCATTTGTTGGGCCTGGAGGACGCCGGCTCGTTGTCCTTCCACTGCACAGAGCGGGAGCTAATCATTGCTCTATGAAACCAGCCCCCACTTTAGGAGTCCCGCAATCCATGCTTTCATTTGGGCCACGTGACCCAACTCTGTGTTTGGATAGGGCAGGCCAGAAATTAGCCCACCAAGCCCTACCATCTGGAGGGCCCCAACATTCCACCACGTTGTTACCCCTATTTGGGTTACAAGCCTACATTACTGAGCTCGGCGATTAGTATTGTCTCTTTTGGCTATTATAAGCAAAGAAAGGGAACTGTTCATTGTCGGTGTGGGATATATTTTGCATGAATTATTTCCTGCTTCATGGAGTTGAAAACAATCTATATATTTGATAGAACATGTAAAGTTATAGAACAAATATATTTAAGAATAGTGAAACAAAGGAGGAATTTCATTGTCCAATTACCCAATAGCTGCACAACTTATGCCTTTTCTCTTCTCCTTTGACAAGCTAATAGGTAAGATTTTGAAAGAGAGATGTCCCTGTGATTCATACGTTTCAAGTTTAAATCCTAGAGGATGTGGATTTTCTTTGCCTGAATATATAAATATACCTATAACATAGGAAAAGGAGATATTAGAATTATTTTCTCTCGTTTAACAAAAGGTAAACATGTAATTTGAAATTTTGCCCCCTAGTTAGCGCATTTATGAAATTTCTAAATTTAAGCATATGATATATATATATATGGCAAGATGCGACTTGCTTTGAGCATAAGGTGTGACTTAGTTAATTTGGATTGGTACCCGTTAAACATGTTTACGTTGTCGTCATCCTAACTCTATGGGCCTAAAGAAAGACGATTCAAAAAAGAAAAATAAAAAGAAATAAAAAAGAAATTACTTATTCATTAAAATAATTCGACGACAACATGTCCATAATTTGATTGATATAAGCTGAACTAGGTGGTAATCGATAGTAATATATCGATAAGCAATAAGATTATATTTTAAGCTTAACATTTGATTCTTATTAGACTCTTCAATTCCCTTTTTCCTTACCAAAAAGAGAAAGTTGTACAAGATAATATAACAAGATCAATTTACTCCAAGGATTTTCTTAGAAGCCTATAAAAAAAATCCTTGCTGCAGAAAAAAGAAAAAAGAACATATAAGAAAATGAAAAATGCTTTATACATAGGATTCTAGGCCCATTTATTTGTTTTGATTAAAGGTAAAAATTGCACGGGGCGTCCTATTTGGTCTCCCCCATTTAACATATACCCACTTTTTAAAAATATTTTAACTTGTACCCACTTTTTAAACAACTTCAGGCCTCTTTCTCCTCCTCCTTCATTTTCTGAATGCTGAAACTTGAGATATTGTTATGCGTTCTAGCCTGATGATTCATATATGTCTGCTTATCCCATTATGTTCAGTTTGGTCTTATTCACAATAATTTAACCTCTTAGATATTTTAGCTTTACATGCACATTCGTTTTTTGTTCTAATTTATCTGTAGTAACTTGTTTTCATATCGAAAATATTTTCATTCTTTAATCTTTGAAATGAACAGTATCAATCGCTGCTAATCATGATCTATTAAATTCATTGTTGTTTAGTACTATTTCGTTTATGTACAATATGTTCTTTTGTTGAATTCTTTTTTTGAAAAATTATCTTTCTCATTTCCGTGTGCAGACTTAGAACTTCAGCTCTAAGAATGCTGAAGTTCAGCAAATATAAACAAAAATTTCAGCTCCTAAAATGTTGAAGTTCAGCAAATACAAAACAAACTTCAGCCCTAGAATGTTGAAGTTCAGCAATTACAAAATAAATTTCAGCTCCTAGAATGCTGAAGTTCAGCAATTACAAAACAAAAACTTCAGCCAAAACATGATGTAGTTTTATTGAGCTGAAGTTTGCCATTGCACTATGAGCTGAAGTTTGCGTGATTTTCTTTACAAGTCAGGCCAAACTTCAGGCAAAAATATCTGAAGTTTTGCTACACTTCAGGCAAAATATTCTGAAGTTCAAACTTCAGACATAAATTTTTGCTACTTCAGGCCCGTATGTCTGAAGTTAACCGAAAAGTGAGTACGCTTGCAATTTTTTTTTAAAGCGGGTATAAGTTAAAAGTTGACCCAAAAACTAGGTATAGATGCAAATGCCCCTGATTAAAGGTCCAAAAACCAGCCCATATAAATGCTTGAATGTTGGATTCTCTATTTGAAGTGTGCCAAAGGGGGGGGGGGGCAAAGGAAAAAAAGAGAAAGTCACATGATTTGTCATATATCACGTGACTTATACCTAGGACCCGTTTGGCCATAAATTTTGCCAAAATAAATTTGAATTTTATTTGGCCATATATTTTGCCTACATTTTAGCCAAATACCAAGTCCCAAATCCCAAATCCCAGCTGGTTTTGGGCCAAAATATCTGTAACGACCCGGCAAGTCATTTTGAGTATTACAACTCCGTTTTCCTATTTACTGCTCAAATTATACTTTACAGTTATTGTGTGACTTGCGGGGTAATTGGTTCGGGTCCGGTGAGGTTTTGGAATGAATTGGAATACTTAGTTCCAAGGTTTAAAGCTTAAGTTAAAATAGTGACCGGATGCGGACTTATATGTAAATGACCTCGGATTCGAATTTTGATGATTCCAATAGCTCCGTATGGTGAGTTTGGACTTAGAAGCGTGTCCGGAAAATTATTTGGAGGTCCGTAGTGGAATTTGGCTTAAATTGTCGAAAGTTAAATTTTTGGAAAGTTTGACCGGGGGTTTGACCTTTTGATATCGAGGTCGGAATCTGATTTTGGAAATTAGAATAGGTCCGTAATGTGAAATATGACTTGTGCGCAAAATTTGAAGTCATTCCAGATTGATTTGATGTGTTTCGGCACAAGATGTAGAATTTGAAAGTTCAAAGTTTGTTGTTTTTGAATTGAGGAGTAATTTATCGTTTCGATGTTGTTAGGTGTGATTTGAGGCCTCGAGTAGGTCCGTGTTATGTTATGGAACTTGTTGATATAATTGGTTGAGGTCCCGGGGGCCTCGGGTGAGTATCAGCTGGTTAACAGATTGATTTTTGAATTTAGAAGACTGTTGGAACTGAAGCTTTCTGGTGTAATCGCACCTGCAGAAAAGTAGTCGCAGGTGTGATCTCGCAAGTGCGAGCAGGGGTGCGCTAAAGCGAGGTGCACAGGTGCGGAATCACACCTGCGCGAGAAGGAACGCAGATGCGGGCAGATGGCTGTTAGGCATTGGTCGCAGGTGCGAGGGAAAATTCCGCACCTGCGTGAGCGCAGATGCAGACGGATGGGCGCAGAAGCGAAAACTGGACAGGCGAATGGAGTCCGCAAATGCGATGTTTTGCTCGCACAAGCGGATGCGTAGGTGCGCAAATCTTGTTCGTAGATGCGGAAATTGCTGGGGCAGAACCTTAAATTCGAGGGTTCAACATTTTCACCCATTTTCGGATTTTAGAGCTCGGGTTGGGCGATTTTGGAGAGGAAATTTTTCACACAACTTGGGATAAGTATTCTTAACTCTCTTGTGATTATATTCCATGAATTAATCTTCATTTTTGTGTAAGATTATTGAATTTTCAAGAGAAATAGAAGGAAATTTCTATAATGTCATAAAACGAATTTTTCAGGTTTGAATACCGATTTGGAGTCGGATTTGAGTGAAATTAGTATGGTTGAACTTGTAATTGGATGGGTTATCGTATTTTGTGAGTTTCATCGGATTTCGATACGTGGGCCCCACAGGTATTTTTGGGGCGTAATTTCGGATTTTGTGAAAATATTAGTATTTTGATATGGAATTAATTCCTATAAATTTTGTGGGCTGAATCAAATTAATTGTGACTAGATTCGAGCCGTTTGGAAGTTGATACGCGCAAAGTGGACTTGCTGGAGCATTGCTTAGCTTGCTCGACATTGGATTTGACTTGTTCGAGGTAAGTAACTCTTCTAATCTTGGAGTTGAGGGTATGAACTCTGAATATATGTATTTCGTAAATTGTTGGGAGATGATGCACATGCTAGGTGACGGGCGTGTGGGCGTGCAATATAGAAATTGTGACATAATTGTTTCTGTGGAATTTTGTCGTTAAATGATCTTGGCATTTTTCATGCGATTTTATGAGTTAAAGAAATTGAGGTGAAAAACATATTAAAAATCATGTTGAGGCTATGTGCCAGTATTATTGGGACCCACAGAGTTCATATTATTGGGAAATATTTATTTTAAATTGAAAATTCATACTCAGTCATATTCATTTCATTGCATATCATATCTCAGTCTCTTTTGTTATTTATTGATACATTATATCATCATTTTTGGGCTATTCTCATGACATTGTGAGCCCATGAGAGCGAGAATGGAGAGATTGATGACTGAGGGAGGCCGAGGGCCTGATTGTGAGGATATTTATGGGATCGGGCTGCATCTATGTTGGCTTTATATATATTATTACTATTATATGGATCGGCGCTGCCCGCCTGCAGCAGGTCTTTTTGGCTTATTATTGCACGTGAGTTGGCCGTGCGGATTCTTATATTATTATTGCACGTGAGTTGGCCGTGCAGCACGTGAGTTGGCCGTGCAGATCCGTGCAGATTCTTATATTATTATTGCACGTGAGTTGGCCGTGCAGATTCTTATATTATTATTGCACGTGAGTTGGCCGTGCAGATCCTTATATTATTATTGCACGTGAGTTGGCCGTGCAGTACGTGAGTTGGCCGTGCGGATCCAGATATTTATATTATGGCACGTGAGTTATCCGTACAGCACATGAGTTGTCCGTGCTTATAGCGCTTGGGATGTAGGACCCCCTCATGAGTCTGTACACCCCCAGTGAGCGCAGTCGACTATAAATAGGGATCGGGCTACACGCTGCAGCAGGTATTGTATAGCGTTGAGTGATTGAGTATGTTGAGCACAGTGAGAGAGAATGCGACACAGTGAGATTGAGTACTCTGAGAGTGTGAGTATATGAGTACAGTCTCTGAGATACATTGCATTGACATACACACATGACATATATGCATAGAGATGTGTTTTCCTCATGCTGTACGGTATCACATTATTCATGATTTCTCACACATGTTGACAGATGGACATAGTGATGCATTTGTTTTACAATGGTTATCTGAAAAGAAAATGAGATATTTTATCTATTATTGAAAGGTTTTTGGAAAGTTTTCTGTTTTCAAACTTATTCACGTTTTTGGTAACTTTGGCAAAAGATTTGGGGTTTTCACTGATGTACTTGAAAGGAAGAACTATTATTGCTAAAATCATGATGTGACTGAGCATTTTATCTCTGAGTTACTTCTAGTATTATTTGCTTTATGTCGTTACTAATTATTGTGGATTAGTGGATTTGGACCCGACCTTGGTAGAAGCTCGTCACTACTTTCAACCCTAAGGCTAGGTTTGTTACTTACTCAGTACATGGGGTCGGTTGTACTGATACTACACTTCTGCACTTTGCGTGCAGGTATTGGCTGTCGTTGTTGCTGTGTTCGATGGTTGCCGGAATTGAAGATGTACCTGCGTTCCTGTTGTAGCTGCCTCTTGTTCAGGGTAGCCTTAGATTTATAAAAGCTCTGTTTATGTATTATTCAAACAGACTATATATTTATTTCATTTTCGCTTTGTATACTCTATTCTTAGAAGCTCATGATTTGTATATATATATATATATATATATATTATTTTCGCTTTGTATACTCTATTCTTAGAAACTCATGATTTGTACTACCAGTTCTTCGGGATTGTATAAGATCAGGATCTTTATTCACTTAAATTACTTTAATAATTATTATTGAAATTGGTTAGTTAAAAATTGGCTTACCTATCGGGATGGGTTAGGTGCCATCATGACTAATTGGATTTTGGGTCGTGACAATATCACTATTATATTTTTTTTAAAATTGGCCCAAACTTTTATATTTTATAAAAGATCCCACCATTTATTATTTTGTAACGATATTGCTTCATCTTCTCGGTCATCTGATAGTGTATCATGTAGTTCATTATAAAAATGATAATTTTGTATCAAATTTATTTATGTTCAGGACTATGGTTTGCGATAATATAATGAATGTTATTGATAATGGTACTGTTGGGTATTTATGATAGTTTTTAAAACTTGTGGGTATAAGTCACGTTTCATGTTTTTCCAAACCAAACTTCACCAAAATCAGATTTTTCAGAATAAATTTGAGAATCTATGGTCAAACGCTAGCCTAATGTCCTAATCCAAGTATAATATTAGTTTCTTTTCTTTTCCTAATAATGAAAGAAAAGAATCGATAACGAAGACCAATGTTCAAAAGTTTTTAACAATGTCTACATGAAGATTTTGAGTCAAATAACATTATTATTATTATTATTATTATTATTATTATTATTATTATTATTATTATTATTATTATTATTATTATTATTATTATTATTATTATTATTATTATTATTATTATTATTAATTAGCTATTATCTCTTACTTTGATTAATGTCTACCTACCTTGCACATGACATAAATTTTCTTTCCCCAACTTAAGCCTTCATCTTTTTGTTAATCATATTTTACATTCACACTTTATATGAGTTTGAATTTCCAAATATTCAAGTCCTTTATTAGTTTAATAACATGATCTACATACGCAATATCCAACAATAAGATTGCATAGAGTGCTAGATTTAATGTATGACATTTTTAATTATTCAAAATCTCTATATTGAGAATATGCCAACAGTGTGACATTGGTGGAGAGTTGAAGTAAATTCTAGTAAAATGGTACTGCAATATATTTTTTCTAGCTAATTATCCTCAGTTGAATGTTCAAATACAATTGTAGATCGAGTATTCTTTATAGGGAAAAATATAAAATTATCGGTCGATTGAAACTAATTTTTGCTATTCAAAACATGTACAAAAAATATAAATTTTTTCGGATATTATATTTAAGAACGGTAAAAAATATATATTTCTATCCTATATAGGAAGTAGGATAAATAATTTCATCAGATATCCTTTGTATATGTCGAAATCTACCACCTAGAGAGAGAATTTTCTTCACAAATCTTTTCTTATCAGGTCAATATTACATAACTCTTTTTCTTATCTTTTGTCCTCCTTATATGAGACATAATCTTAGTAAATCCTAATAGTACATGTGCAGAGAATATTATTTAGAATATTCCATCTATATCCTATTCTAAAAACTAGCCGTTACGGTTCTTTCCGCGGACTTTGTCATCGACCATTATAAGCATCCCAACCACGAGTTTTGCCATTTCCTTATCGACCTCGGCTAATTTTTTCTCAATACTTCCTTGCCCTAAATGTTCCAAAGATACAAACGTTAACTTTTCAACAAGATTCTTGTTCATAATATTCCGTACTTTTCCATCAGATCCGAGAATAGTTCGAACATTCTAGGATTTATCTGTCACTAATCATTGTGTCACGACCCAAAATCCTAACCTATCGTGATGACGCCTATCTCGATACTAGGCAAGCCGACAATCTCAATAAACCATAATTTCTCTTTAAGTTTGAAAATATAATATTTTAATAAAATCCATAAATCTTACAATTACCGATACAACCACTCCCAAAACCTGGTGTCACTGAGTACATGAGCATCTAATATGAATTCAAGTCTAGAAATACGGTCTATAATAGTCTAAGACCAAATGCAGTAAACAAGGAGTTAGAGAAAGAGAGACAAGGTTTACGAAACACGGCAGCTACCTCTGAATCTCCAAAAAATCAATCATACGAGAGAATCAACACCCGCTATGCCCGGGAACACCTGACACCACATAACCTTTGTACTAATTGATCTACCTCGACACCACATAATCTTAATTTTCTTAGCAAAAATTCTCCGGGTCACTACACATACGTCAACATCTGGTCAACATTTTCAACTAAATTTCAAAACCTTGGAATTAGGTTTTTCAAATCATTTAAAAACCTCACCGGACCCGAACCAATTACCCCCGGCAAGTCACATAACAAATATAAAGCATAAATTGAGCAGTAAAGGGGGAAATGGGACTGTAATACTCAAAACGACCGGTCGGGTCATTACATTCTCCCCTACTTAAACATACGTTCGTCCTCGAACGTGCCAAGAGTTGTTCTTAACCTTCAAATCTCTATTCCACCTTACCACGCACATACCCGGGAGTGATCTCACGTCACCCTATTCCATATAGGCCTGACAACACAATAAAACTGAAAATCCTTAATTTAACCTTAGCCCAAAAACCTTGAAATTCAATTCCCAACCTTCAGAATTTCTTTCAAGACACGAATCTTACATTTACACATTGTATGAGTCTGAACAAGCTACATCGAGCTATAACTATAATCACGGATATAATCACCCAGCATATTACACAACTCGCCCGCTCGTTGCACCATTCCTGATCACAATAACTACTTCAAACCAACAAAGTAATAGTATAAAACCTCACATTCAACATAACCTCATTCCAAAACCTTCGTACACTGCCAAAAATGAAAGAAACAATCAAAAACTCATAATCACTCATCAGATTAACTAGTCATGGAGCTCTCTCGCCCCAACCAGAACCACAATCTTCTCCTAAGTCGACTTTCAATATTATCCTCCCGAATATACCATAATCAAGCCTGATAGTACCCATTCTAGGTCCAACAACTTTATTTTATTAAACGCAACTATCCCACAAACACGCCATAGCGATGGTGTTATTTGAGCAAGATAGCTCTCGAGATTCAGATCATATATCGCACCTTAGTTGTGCTTGAGTTTTGTAGCATATGGCGTTGCCGGTCCTTCCAGGGATGATATTATGCACTGAGCGTGCTTGTGTCTGATATTCAGATATTTTGTAGTAATGAGAATTCTAGCTCGGTAAGTATTTTCTTATAGATTCTTTTTGTGCGGACGCTGCCACGGGTATCATGTGTGGATCGGGTTGCACGCCGCAACAATGTGATGTCGAGTACAGTCACCTATATTCTATTTTGTGTCCCGTTTCAGAGGAAGGTTCATGACACCTTTTCAGTTATCTAATTAGTTACGTGGGTTGAGTAATCCTTTTTCAGAGTTCATTTTTCTTATGTATCACAATTAAGTCTGTAGCTTATTAGATCGTTGTGGCGTCACATGAGACTTTTTGTCATGTCTGAGGTGGCTTATTGCCTGAGCAACTTATACTAAGTGAGACGAGGTTATTGGATCCGGGATTAGTACGGTCGGATTATATGAAGTATAATAAAGAGCAAATACCATTATTTGGTCCATAATGAGGCAATGGTTCTTGTCAGAAGGAGAAAACTCAATGATTTGTTGGCTCAGCAGTTGGTTATGAATTTTTATACATTTCTTCCATTGTGGAAGCAGTTCAAGAGTTAGAACAGGAATTATAGGTATCATGAGGTGTGTTGTGAACATCAGATTTGTGGAATTTTGGCTATTGTTGTCGGATGATGATATTATGATTATGTGAATGGTGCAGTGCATGGTCTAAATTCAACCAAGGTATGCAACCCTGTATTGGTGCATCGTGTAGTGATTTATACTGTGTTCATAGGTTAGAAACATGCATGGTGGAGAATTCTGGATGTTAGAATTGGGCTCTAAGGCTTAATCGCCTAAATAAAAGGGGAGAATCTTCAGATTGGCTCGAGATAATGTGCTCAATTGGGTGTGGTAGCATAGGTAGGTGCTCGAAGTGTTAAACTGTGATTTTGGACAACTCCAGAACAGTCCTTAGCATGTTCGAGGATGGACGTATATTTAAGTGGGAGAGAATGTAATGACCCAACCAGTCGTTTTGACTGTTAGAACCCCGTTCCCCTAAATAAAACTTCCCATATGTGTTTTAATGATTTATGACTCGCGGGGATGGTTGGTTCAGGATTTGGAAGTGTGTGAGTTGAAATCGAAAAACTTGGTTCCTTAAGTTAGCTTTAAATGGACAAGTTTGACTTCGGTCAACATTTTGAGAAAATGATCCTGGAATCGGGATTTGACGGTTCCAATAGGTTCGTATGATAATTTTGGACTTGGGCGTATGTCCGAATCGGGTTTTGGATAACCCCGGAACGTTTTGACGCTTAATAGTAAAAACCAACTATTTGAAGGTTTAAAATTCTTTAAATTTGGTTTGGAGTAGGATTTTGAGTAATTGAAGTCCGTTTGGAATTCCAAGTTTGGGAATAGTTCTGTATAGTGATTTAAGACTTGCACGCAAATTTTCGTGTCATTCTGAGGAGTTTAAGTATATTTCGGCGCATTGAAAGTAAATTGAAGAACTTGAAATTCTTAAGTTTGAATCAATTTGGTTTGGGGTATGATTCTTAGATTTGATGTTATTTTACACGTTCTGTGAGTTCGAGCGAGTCCCTTTTATGATTTCAAACCTATTGGTATGTTCGGGCAGGGCCCCGAGTGTTAACTAGATGAAGCTTAGATCAATTTGGGAATTTTGAAGAAGAGCTGAGGCCTTCTGCTTCTGGTACGTTCACACCTGCGCTTGGACAGCCGCAGGTGCGACTCTTGCAGATGCGAGGTTTATGCGCAGAAGCGAAAAAGGGAATGGGAGGTCTGCCATCGCAGGTGCGGAATCTCGGGCGTAACTGCGAACGCGCAGGTGCGAGCATTTTCCGCAGATGCGAGGCTTGGCAGGCGAGGGAAAACTCGCACCTGCGAGACGTTTCAGCAGGTGCGGTACCTCTTCCGTAGGTGCGAAAATCACTGTTGGGAAGAATGGTTAAAAATCGGGGCTCAGACATTTTGAGCCCATTTTTCCTCTATTTCCGGGCGATTTCAGAGCTTTTGAGAGAGGGATTTCAACTAGAAATTGGAAGGTAAGTTAATTCTACACCCCTTGAGTTAAATACATAGATTATAGGTAGATTATAACTAGTAAATCTTAGAAATCAAGGGTTTAGGTGAAAAACCTAGATTTTTATAAAAATGAGATTTTAACCACGAAAATGGTTATGGAATTGGATAGACATTATATATATGAGTTCTTGAGATTATGGGTAACGTTTCCATCTGAATATTTTCGGAATAATTTTATCATTTTGGATAAGGTAATTTATTTAATAGATAACTTTCGAATCATTTAGCATATATTAATTATTGTGTATAATATTTGGATAGTTTCGGATTTTTCGGCGTCGAATCGAGAATTCAACGCGACGTGGTAATCCGAAAGTGGACTTTGAGACGAGGTAAGTCTATTGTCTAATCTTGTGAGGGGGAAATTACCCCATAGGGATTAAATTGAATAATTGTTGCTAATTGCGGGAGCTACGTATGCATGAGGTGACGAGAGTCCGTGCGTAGCTACTATTAATGCTAAAGTTCGGGTAGTTTAGGACTCAAAGCATGAATTACTTGTGTAAATTGTATTCTTTGTTTAATTAATATTAATTGATATATATGAATATATTGTGAATTGTTAGATAAAGATATTAAAGGATGGAAATCTCATATGCTTGATTTTTTGTTTAAATTAATTAATTGTTAAAAAAAATTATTCTTCCTCCCGAATTTATCTTATAATAAATATACTCTCCTTCCAGGATACATAAGAAAATGTCCTCCTTTTTTGTGGAGCGGGCCGAACGCCTCGGCAGGATAGATGTTGTGATGACCCAAAATGGTCATCTTATGTTTTAGAACTCAAATCTGCGCTTTTAAGCCTTAAAAATCTCATTTTTACCCTCCAAGATTAGCGTGCGCAGTCCGGGCAGATTTTTGGAAAGCTTTAATGCTGAAAATTGATGAAAATAAGAATTTTTGCCTTAAAAGTTGATTTTAGTTGATTTCGGTCAACATTTTTGGTAAACGGGCCCGGATCCGTGCTTTGACGGTCTCGGTAGGTCCGTATCAAATTATGGGACCTAGGTGTATGCCTGGAATTGAATTCAGATTTCCCTAGCTTGAGTTATGAATTTTTGATGAAAATTAAAAGTTTGGAAATTATTTGTTTTTAAGAATTTATTGATAATTGGCATTGTTAGTATCGGGTCCGTATTTTAGTTTCGGAGTCCGGTACAGGTTCATTATGATATTTAAGACTTGTCTATGAAATTTGGTGAGAAACGGAGTTGATTTGACGTGATTCGGACGTCCAGTTGAGAAAATAGAAATTTTAAAGTGTTCTTGAGAATTTCATTTGATTTGGTACTAAATTCGTAGTTCTAGGTGTTATTTTGGTGATTTGATCGCGAAGTGAGTTTTGGATAGGCTACGGAGTGATTTAGACTTAGAAAAATAGCTGGTGTACTTTAGTTGTGTTGTAGGCCTTAGACCTCGCAAATACGAGGTCAGGGTTGGCATTTGCGATCATTGTTGAAGTTGCATTTGCGAACTTCTCATCGCAAATGCAAAGAGAAGCCGGGCCAGCCTGTGTTCGCAATTGCGAACTTTTCTTCGCATTTGCGAAGGGAGTCTGGGAGGGGTATGGATCGCAAATACGATCTTTTGACCGCATTTGTGAGGTTAGTGATCGCAATTGCGACACTGTCCTCGCATTTGCGAAGGGCAGCAGGATTGTGAAGGCTTCGCAATTGCGAAGCTCAGGTCACAAATGCGACGTCTGCAGCTGAACAAAATGACTTTTGGACGGGAATTTCATTCATTTCCCAAGTTTTCAAGACCTAAAACATAAGAGGCGATTTTTCAAAGACCATCTCTTCGCTAAATCATAGGTAAGTGATTCTAAACTGGTTTCTTTCAATCTTTCACTACATTTTACAAGATTTCAACAAAAAATCTAAGGTTTTCATGGTAGAATTAGGGGGTTTGGGTAGAAACTAGGGATTTCGGAAATTTGGGGATTTAGACCTCAATTTGAGGTCGGATTCCAAAACCAATTACACATTCGGGCTCGGGGGTGAATGGGTAAATGGATTTTGGTCCGAACCTCGGGTTTTGACCAAGCAGGCCCGGGGTTGATTTTTGACTTTTTGGAGGAAAATTAGGGTAATCTAAATTTATGCAATGTAATTGATTCCTTTAGCAAAATTTGATATTATTGAGTCATTTTTGAATAGATACGAGTGGTTTGGAGGTAAATTCCAAAGGAAAAGCTGTGATTGAGAATTAGATGGCCTTCAGAGCAAGGAAATTGTTGTGTCTAACCCTGACTTGAGGGAATTAGGAACCTTAGATTACTTGCTAAGTGAAATTTATGTGAGCGGCGTATATGTGAGGTGACGAGTACTTATGCGCCGCAAATTTACCTTTTTCCATGTTTTCTCAGTTTTTCTTATGTTGTCTCATTCCTATGCCTAATTGCGATGTGTTATACTAATGTTGTTCAATTTATCGTTCTTATCATGTTTACGGATCTTCTGGTGATAATTGAATTTTATTTCAAAGTTGAGATTGATGTTAGGGAACCAAATGTTGAGGTAAGGTTTGTACTTGCTATTCTATCTCCCTGTTGATATTTATGCATTGCATTATGGTAAGGGAGAGTGTTAATGCACGAAGGGTGATGCCGTGCCATATTGTGAGTGTTAATGCACGAAGGGTGATGTCGTGCCATGATATGAGATTTAATGCATGAAGGGTGATGCCGTGTTGTTTCTATTAATTTTATGGTGTGATTGAGAGTAAAAGCACGAAGGGTATATTGACCGCTCCGGTGATCATTCTTTTGTAGTCCTTTATCTTGTATTCCCCTCAGTATGTTCCCTTCCCGACATTTCTTGTTTAGTTCTTCATTTCTGTTATGTATATATACATTGTTAAATTGTATAGGTTGATTTGTAGGTGCCTTGCCTTAGCCTCGTCACTACTTCGTCGAGGTTAGGCTCGACACTTACCAGTACATGGGGTCGGTTGTATTGATAATGCACTCTGCACTCTCTGTGCAGATTTTGATACCGTCTCGGGTTGATCGAGATTTTGCTATTGGTCCGCTGTCTAGAGACTCAAGGTAGATCTGTCGGCGTTCACAGACCTTAAAGTCCCCATCTATATTTTTCTGTTCTACTATTTCTTTCATTTAGACAGTTGTATTTCTTTCAGACTATTATTTGTAGTAAATTCTAGAATGCTCGTGAATTGTGACTCAAGATTCGGGTGGTAGTATTTAATACAGTTTTATGATATTCCGCACTTAATATATTTCATCTTAGTTAATTATTGTTAATTACTGAATGGGAATAAGGAATTGGTTAATGATTCTCTAACGTTGGCTTGCCTAGCAAGTGAAATGTTAGGCGCCATCACGGTCCCGTCGGTGGTAAATTTTGGGTCCTGACAGTTGGTATCAGAGCACTAGGTTGCCTAGGTCTTACGATTCACGAGCATGCTTAGTAGAGTTTGGAGGATCGGTACAGAGATGTCTGTGCTTATCTTCCAGAGTCTATGAAGTTTAGAAACAAGTTTCACTTCTTTTCTTCTCTGTTGTGCGATTTTGCTTTCTCAATACTGATTGGAACTCTTCTACTCTTATTCTCTCGCAGATGGCAAGAACACGTACCGCTTTCTCAGCTGAGCAACAGCCAGAGCCTCCAGTGACAGCTCCTATACGGGGCAGAGGTCGAGGCCGAGGCCGTACCAGAGGCCAAGGCCGAGGCAGGGGCAGGGCTCAGCCTAGGGCTCGAGCAGCAGCCCTAGTAGTAGAGCCTCAGATTGAGCTTGACGAGGAGGTTCCAGCGCAGACTGTTCCTGCCCGACCAGCTCAGCTTCCGGAGGGGTTCATTGTTACCCCAGTACTTCGGGACGCTTTGGTCCATTTGGTGGGCTTTATGGAGAGTGTGGCCCAGACTGACGCATTTTCCATGGCACCAATAGTCTCTCAGGCTGGAGGAGGAGCTAAGACTCCTACCACTCCCGCTCTGGAGCAGATAGCTCCCCAGTATCAGGTTCCAGCAGCTCAGCCAGTCGAATTAGTTCAGCCGGTTATTGCGGCACAAGTCAGAAATGGGCCAGCCATGTCTTCTGAGGCTTTATGGAGATTGGACAGGTTTACCAAGCTCTTTCCTGTTCACTTCAGTGGTGCTCCTTCAGAGGACCCCCAGGAGTATCTTGACAGCTGTCACAAGGTTCTACGAAACATGGGTATAGTGTAGACGAATGGGGTCGATTTTGCTGCATTTCAGATGACTGGTTCCGCCAAGAAATTGTGGAGAGATTACTTGTTGACCAGACCATTTGGGTCGCCTGCTCTTACTTGGGACCAGTTCTCTCAGCTCTTCATAGAGAAGTTTCTGCCTATCACATTGAGAGAGGAACGTCATTATCAGTTTGAGCATCTCCAGCAGGACAGCATGACTGTTACTCAGTATGAGACCCGTTTTATGGATTTGGCCCGTCATGCCATTCTTCTGCTTCCTACCGAGAGAGAGAGGGTGAGGAGGTTTATTGATGGACTTGCTCATCCTATCAGATTGCAGATGGCTAAGGAGACTAGGAGTGAGATTTTGTTTCAGGCGGCTGCTAATGTCTCCAGACGGGTCGAAATGGTTCTTACTCAAGGAGGTAAGGGGTCTGACAAGAGGTCTCGTTATTACGGTGAGCTCAGCGGTGCCTCACCTAGATGCATGAGTACTTTTGGTAGAGGCCATCCGCCCAAGCCGTTTCATTCAGCGCTCCAGGCATCCCACGGTGCCTCAAGTGGTCGTGGCCCTCAGATGCATTATTCCGACCATCTAGCCTACAGTGCACCACCAGCTCCTATTAGTGCACCTCCACTCCAGAGTTATCAGGGTGGTTATTCAGGTCAACATGGTCAGTTTCAGGGTTAGCAGTCACTGCAACCGAGGTTATATTATACTTATGGTGATCCGAGACACATTACTAGATTTTGCCCTCGAGTAACGGGCAGCTCACAGCATCAGAGTTCTCGTGCCATGGTTCCGGCACCAGTTGCTGCACCACCTGCTCAGCCAGCCAGAGGCAGGGGTCAGGAAGCCAAAGGTAGAGGCCAGACTGTTAGAGGTGGAGGTCAGGCCGTTAGAAGTGGAGACCAGCCAGTTAGAAGCCGTCCCAGGGACGTAGTTCAGGGTGGTGGGGCCCAGCCCCGGTGTTATGCTTTCCCAGCCAGGCCTGAGGCTGAGTCATCTGACGCTGTTATCACAGGTACTATTTTAGTTTGCAGTAGAGATGCTTCAATTCTATTTGATCCGGGATCTACTTACTCCTATGTGTCATCCTATTTTGCTTCCTATTTAGTTGTGCCCCGTGATTCTTTGAGTGCTCCTGTGTACGTGTCCACACTAGTGGGAGATGCTATTGTTGTAGATCGTGTTTATCATTCATGTGTGGTCACCATTGGGAGTCTTGAGACTCGTGTAGATCTTATACTTCTTGACATGGTTGATTTTGATGTCATACTGGGTATGGATTGGCTGTCACCATATCTTGCTATATTATATTGTCATGCCAAGACGGTGACCTTAGCGTTGCAGGGGTTGCCTCGATTAGAGTAGAGAATGAATCTTGGCCATTTTGCCAATAGGGTTATCTCTTATGTGAAGGCTCGACTTATGGTCGACATTTCTTGTTTAGTTCTTCATTTCTGTTATATGTATATACATTGTTAAATTGTATAGGTTGATTTGTAAGTGCCTTGCCTTAGCCTCGTCACTACTTCGTCGAGGTCAGGCTCAACACTTACCAGTACATGGGGTTATTTGTACTGATAATGCACTCTGCACTCTCTGTGCAGATTTTGATACCGGCTCGGGTTGATCGAGATTTTGCTATTGGTCCGCTGTCCGGAGACTCAAGGTAGATCTGTCGGCGTTCACAGACCTTAAAGTCCCTATCTATATTTTTCTGTTCTACTGTTTCTTTCATTTAGATAGTTGTATTTCTTTCAGACTATTATTTTTAGTAAATCTAGAATGCTCGTGAATTGTGACTCCAGATCCGGGTGGTAGTATTTAATACAGTTTTATGATATTCCGCACTTAATATATTTCATCTTAGTTAATTATTGTTAATTACTGAATGGGAATAAGTAATTGGTTAATGATTCTCTAACGTTGGCTTGCCTAGCAAGTGAAATGTTAGGCGCCATCACGGTCCCGTCGGTGGTAAATTTTGCGTCGTGATAGTTGGTATCAGAGCACTAGGTTGTCTAGGTCTCACGATTCACGAGCATGCTTAGTAGAGTCTGGAGGATCGGTACAGAGATGTCTGTGTTTATCTTCCAGAGGCTATGAAGTTTAGGAACAAGTTTCACTTCTTTTCTTCTCTGTCGTGCGATTTTGCTTTCTCAATATTGATTGAACTCTTCTACTCTTATTCTCTCGCAGATGGCGAGAACACGTATCGCTTCCTCAGCTGAGCAACAGCCAGAGCCTCCAGTGACAACTCCTATGCGAGGCAGAGGTCGAGGCCGAGGCCGTGCCAGAGGCCGAGGCAGGGGCAGGGCTCAGCCTAGGGCTCAAGCAGCAGCCCCAGTAGTGGAGCCTCAAATAGAGCTTGACGAGGAGGTTCCAGCGCAGATTGTTCCTGCCGGACCACCTCAGGTTCCGGAGGGGTTCATTGTTACCCCAGTACTTCGGGACGCTTTGGTCCGTTTGGTAGGCTTTATGGAGAGTGTGGCCCAGACTGACGCATTTTCCATGGCACCAACAGTCTCTCAGGCTGGAGGAGGAGCCCAGACTCCTACCACTCCCGCTCCGGAGTAGATAGCTCCCCAGTATCAGGTTCCAGCAGCTCAACCAGTCGGATTAGTTCAGCCGATTATTGCGGCACAGGTCAGGTTTATGGAGATTGGACAGGTTTACCAAGCTCTTTCCTGTTCACTTCAGTGGTGCTCCTTCAGAGGACCCCCAGGAGTATCTTCACAGATGTCACGAGGTTCTACGAAACATGCGTATAGTGGAGACGAATGGGGTCGATTTTGCTGCATTTCAGATAACTGGTTCCGCCAAGAAATTGTGGAGAGATTACTTGTTGACCAGACCATTTGGGTCGCCTACTCTTACTTGGGACCAGTTCTCTCAGCTCTTCATAGAGAAATTTCTGCCTATCACATTGAGAGAGGAGCGTCATCATCAGTTTGAGCGTCTCCAGCAGGGCAGCATGACTGTTACTCAGTACGAGAACCATTTTGTGGATTTGGCCCGTCATGCCATTCTTCTGCTTCCTACCGAGAGAGATAGGGTGAGGAGGTTTATTGATGGACTTGCTCATCCTATCAGATTGTAGATGGCTAAGGAGACTGGGAGTGAGATTTCTTTTCAAGCGGCTGCTAATGTCGCCAGACGGGTCGAAATGGTTCTTACTCAGGGAGGTCAGGGGTCTGACAAGAGGTCTCGTTATTACGGTGAGTTCAGCGGTGCCTCACCTAGATGCAGGAGTACTTTTGGTAGAGGCCATCCTTCCAGGCCGTTTCATTCAGCGCTCCACGCATCCCACGGTGCCTCAAGTGGTTGTGGCCCTCAGATGCATTATTCCGACCAGCTAGCCTACAGTGCACCACCAGCTCCTATTAGTGCACCTCCACTCCAGAGTTATCAGGGTGGTTATTCAGGTCGACATGGTTAGTTTCAGGGTCAGTAGTCACCGCAACCGAGGTTATTTTATACTTATGGTGATCCGAGACATATTACTAGATTTTGCCCTCGAGCAACGGGCAACTCACAGCATCAGAGTTCTCGTGCCATGGTTCCGGCACTAGTTGCTGCACCACCTGCTCAGCCAGCCAGAGGCAGGGGCCAGGCAGCCAAAGGTAGAGGCCAGACTGTTAGAGGTGGAGGTCAGGCCGTTAGAAGTGGAGACCAGCCAGTTAGAAGCCGTCCCAGGGACGTAGTTCAGGGTGGTGGGGCCCAGCCCCGGTGTTATGCTTTCCCAGCCAGGCCTGAGGCTGAGTCATCTGACGCTGTTATCACAGGTACTATTTTAGTTTGCAGTAGAGATGCTTCAATTCTATTTGATCCGGGATCTACTTACTCCTATGTGTCATCCTATTTTGCTTCCTATTTAGTTGTGCCCCGTGATTCTTTGAGTGCTCCTGTGTACGTGTCCACACTAGTGGGAGATGCTATTGTTGTAGATCGTGTTTATCATTCATGTGTGGTCACCATTGGGAGTCTTGAGACTCGTGTAGATCTTATACTTCTTGACATGGTTGATTTTGATGTCATACTGGGTATGGATTGGCTGTCACCATATCTTGCTATATTATATTGTCATGCCAAGACGGTGACCTTAGCGTTGCAGGGGTTGCCTCGATTAGAGTAGAGAATGAATCTTGGCCATTTTGCCAATAGGGTTATCTCTTATGTGAAGGCTCGACTTATGGTCGAGAAGGAGTGCCTAGCTTATTTGGCTTATGTCCGCGATTCTAGTGCATAGGTTCCTTCCATAGATTCGATGCTTGTTGTTCGTGAGTTTCCAGAGGTGTTTCCTGCAGACCTGCCAGGGATACCACCCGACAGGAATATTGATTTCTGCATTGATTTGGCTCCGGGCACTCAGCCTATTTCTATTCCGCCATATTGCATGGCCCCGCCAGAGTTGAGAGAACTAAAGGAGCAGTTGAAAGATTTGCTTGATAAGGGTTTCATTAGACCTAGTGTCTCGCCCTGGGATGCACCCGTGTTATTTTTGAAGAAGAAAGATGGATCAATGAGGATGTGTATAGATTATCGGCAGTTGAACAAAGTCACCATCAAGAACAAATATCCATTGCCAAGGATTTATGATTTATTTGATCAGCTTCAGGGTGCCAAGGTGTTTTCAAAGATTGATTTGAGATCTGGCTACCATCAGTTGAAGATTAGGGTCATCCGATGTTCATAAGATGACTTTTCGGACTCGGTATGGGCATTATGAATTCCTAATGATGTCATTTGGGCTGACAAATGCCCCAGCAACATTTATGAATTTGATGAATCGGGTGTTCAAGCCTTATTTGGACTCTTTTGTGGTTGTGTTTATTGATGATATCTTGATCTACTCCCGCAGTCGAGAGGAGCATGAGCAGCACCTTCGGATCATTCTTCAGACTCTGAAAGACAGCTAGTTATATGCTAAGTTCTCAAAATATGAGTTTTGGTTGAGTTCAGTTGCTTTCTTGGGTCACGTTTTATCAGTAGAGGGTATTCAGGTGGATCCTAAGAAGATTGAGGCAGTCCAGAACTGGCCTAGACCCACATCAGCTACAAAGATTCATAGTTTCCTGAGTTTGGCGGGCTATTACCATCGATTTGTGGAGGGGTTTTCATCTATAGCAACCCCGTTGACCAGATTAACCCAGAAGGGTGCCCCGTTCAGGTGGTTAGACGAGTGTGAAGCGAGCTTTCAGAAGCTCAAGACAACTTTGATTACGACACCGGTATTGGTGTTACCCACAAGTTCAGGATCTTATACAGTATATTATGACGCATCTCCTATTGGTCTGGGTGCGGTATTGATGCAGGGTGCCAAGGTTATTGCATATACTTCACGGCAGCTGAAGGTTCACGAGAAGAATTACCCTGTTCATGATCTAGAGATGGCAGCCATTGTTCACGCGCTGAAGATTTGGAGGCACTATTTTTACGGCGTGCCATGTGAGGTATTCACTGATCATCGGAGCTTGCAGTATTTGTTCAAGGAAAAGGAACTCAATTTGAGGCAGAGGAGGTGGCTAGAGCTATTGAAAGACTATGATATCACCATATTGTATCATCCCGAGAAGGCCAATGTGGTGGCCGATGCTTTAAGTAGAAAGTCAGTCAGTATAGGTAGCCTTGCATATATTCCAGTTGGTGAGAGACCGTTTGCATTGGATGTTAAGGCCTTGGCCAACCAGTTCGTGAGGTTAGATGTTTCTGAGCCCAGTTGTGTTCTATCTTGTACAGTTGCTCAATCTTCTTTGTTTGAGCGTATCAGATATCGGCAGGATGACGATCCTCATTTACTTGTCCTTAGAGACACAGTGCGGCACGGTGGTGCCAAGCAGGTTACTGTTGGAGATGACGGAGTTTTAAGGATGCAGGGTCGTATCCGTGTGCCTAAAGTGGATAGACTTCGTGAGTTGATACTTAAGGAGGCTCACAGTTCTCGGTATTCTATTCACTCGGGTGCTGCCAAGATGTACTAGGACCTACGGCAGCATTATTGGTGGAGGAGGATGAAGAAAGATATAGTTTCTTACGTAGCTCGATGCCTAAATTGTCAGCAGGTAAAAAATATGAGCATTAGAGACCCGGTGGTTTATTTCAGCAAATGGCGATTCCTGAGTGGAAGTGAGAGCGTATCACTATGGACTTTGTTGTTGGACTCCCACGCACTCAGAGGAAGTTCGACGCCATATGGGTTATTGTGGTTAGGCTGACAAGTCAGAGCACTTCATTCCTATGGCAGTTACCTATTCCTTAGAGCGGTTAGCAGAGATTTATATTCGTGAGATCGTCCGTCTTCACGGTGTGCCCGTGTCCATTATATCTGACCGAGGTACGCATTTTACCTCACATTTCTAGAGGGCTGTACAGCGTGAGTTAGGCACGCAGGTGGAGTTGAGTATAACATTTCATCCACAGACAGACGGACAGTAAGAGCGCACTATTCAAATATTGGAAGATATACTCCGCGCTTGTGTTATAGACTTTGGAGTTTCTTGGGATCATTTCTTGCCACTTGCGGAGTTTGCTTATAATAATAGCTACTAGTCGAGCATTCAGATGGTTCCATATGAGGCATTATACGGAAGGCGATGCCGATCGCCAGTTGGTTGGTTTGCACTAGGAGAGGCTCGGTTGTTGGGTACCGATTTGGTACAGGATGCCTTGGATAAGGTCAAGATTATTCAGGATCGACTTCGCATAGCTCAGTCTAGGCAAAAGAGTTATACCGACCGTAAAGTTCGTGATATTGCATTCATGGTTGGAGAAAGAATATTGCTCCGGATTTTACCTATGAAAGGTGTAATGAGGTTCGGAACGAAGGGCAAGTTGAGCCCTAGGTATATCGGACCCTTTGAAATTCTTGAAAGGGAGGGTGAAGTAGCCTACAGGCTTGCATTACCACCTAGTTTATCAGCGGTTCATCCGGTGTTCCATGTGTCTATGCTCCGAAAATATCATGGTGACCCGTCCCACGTGTTAGATTTTAGCTCTGTCCAATTAGACAAGGATTTGACTTACGAGGAGGAGCCGGTGGCTATTCTAGCCCGGCAGGTTCGCCAGTTGAGATCAAAGAGTTACCCTTCCGCTCAAGTGCAATGGAGAGGTCAGCCTATTGAGGCAGCTACTTGGGAGTCCGAGCCCGATATGCGGAGTAGATATCCCCACCTTTTCACCAGCCCAAGTACTTTTCTATGTCCGTTCGAGGACGAACAATTGTTTTAGAGGTGGAGATTGTGATGACCCAAAAGGGTCATCTTATGTTTTAGAACTCGAATCTGCGCTCTAAAGCCTTAAAAACTCATTTTTACCCTCCTCGATTTGCGTGCACAGTCCAGACAAGTTTTCGAAAAGCTTTTATGTTGAAAATTGATGAAAATAAGAATTTCTGCCTTAAAAGTTGATTTTAGTTGACTTCGGTCAATATTTTTGGTAAACGGGCCCGTATCCTTGCTTTGACGGTCTCGGTAGGTCCGTATCGAATTATGGGACCTGGGCGTATGCCTGGAATTGATTCGGAGGTCCCTAGCTTGAGTTATGAATTTTTGATGAAAATTAAATGTCTGGAAATTATTTGTTTTTAAGAATTGATTGATAATTGGCATTGTTAGTATCGGATCCATATTTGGTACCGGAGCCCTGTACAGGTTCATTATGATATTTAAGACTTGTCTGTGAAATTTGGTGAGAAATGGAGTTGATTTGACGTGATTCAGACGTCCAGTTGAGAAAATAGAAATTTTAAAGTGTTCTTGAGAATTTCATTTGATTTGGTACTAAATTTGTAGTTCTATGTGTTATTTTGGCGATTTGATCGTGCGAGCAAGTTCGTATGATAATTTTAGACTTGTGTGTCTGTTTGGTTTGGAGCCTCGAGGGCTCGGGTGAGTTTTGGATAGGCTACGGAGTGATTTGGACTTAGAAAAATAGCTGGTGTGCTTCAGCTGTGTTGCAGGCCTCAGACCTCGCAAATGCGAGGTCAGGTTTGGCATTTGCGATCACTGTTGAAGTTGTATTTGCGAACTTCTCATCGCAAATGCGAAGAGAAGCTGGGTCAACCTGTGTTCGCAATTGCGAAACTTTCTTCGCATTTGCGAAGGGAGTCTGGGAGGGGTATGGATCGCAAATGCGATCTTTTGTCCGCATTTGCGAGGTCAATGATCGCAATTGCGACACTTTCCTCGCATTTGCGCAGGGCAGCATGATTGTGAAGGCTTCGCAATTGCGATAGCCCCTTCGCAATTGTGAGCTTCGCATTTGCGAAGCTCAGGTCGCAAATGCGACATCTGCAGCTAAACAAAATGACTTTTGGACGGGAATTTCATTCATTTCCCAAGTTTTCAAGACCTAAAACACAAGAGGCAATTTTCCAAAGACCATCTCTTCGCCAAATCATAGGTAAGTGATTCTAAACTGGTTTCTTTCAATCTTTCACTACATTTTACAGGATTTCAACCAAAAATCTAAGGCTCGGGGGTGAATGGGAATTTAGACCTCAATTTGAGGTTGGATTCCAAAACCAATTATACATTCAGGCTCGGGGGTGAATGGGTAAATGGATTTTGGTCCGAACCTCGGGTTTTGACTAAGCGAGCCCGGGGTCGATTTTCGACTTTTTGGAGGAAATTTTGGGAAATCTAAATTTATGCAATGTAATTGATTCCTTTAGCAAAATTTGATATTATTGAGTCATTTTTAAATAGATACGAGTAGTTTGGAGGTGAATTCCAAAGGAAAAGCTGTGATTGAGAATTAAGTAGCCTTCGGAGCAAGGTAAGTGTTGTGTCTAACCCTGACTTGAGGGAATTAGGAACCTTAGATTACTTTCTAAGTAAAATTCATGTGAGCGGCGTATATGTGAGGTAACGAGTACTTATGCGTCGCCAATTTATCTGTTTTCCATGTTTTCTCAGTTTTTCTTATATTGTCTCATTCCTGTGCCTAATTGCGATGTGTTATACTAGTGTTGTTCAATTTATCGTTCTTATCATGTTTACGGATCTTCTGGTGATAATTGAGTTTTTATTTCAAAGTTGAGATTGATGTTATGGAACCAAATGTTGAGGTAAGGTTTGTACTTGCTATTCTATCTCCCTGTTGATATTTATGCATTGCATTATGGTAAGGGAGAGTGTTAATGCACGAAGGGTGATGCCGTGCCATATTGTAAGTGTTAATGCACGAAGGGTGATGTCGTGCCATATTGTGAGTGTTAATGCACGAAGGGTGATGTCGTGCTGTTTCTATTAATTTTATGGTGAGATTGAGAGTAAAAGCACGAAGGGTGATGCCGTGCATTTTTCCTTACTGTGTTCACTATTCCTATTGATTCGTGGTATATTGACTGCTCTGGTGATCATTCTGTTGTAGTCCTTTATCTTGTATTCCCCTCAGTATGTTCCCCTCCCGATATTTCCTGTTTAGCTCTTCATTTCTGTTATGTGTATATACATTGTTAAATTGTACAAGTTGATTTGTAGGTGTCTTGCCTTAGCCTCGTCACTACTTCGTCGAGGTTAGGCTCGACACTTACCAGTATATGGGGTCGGTTGTACTGATACTGCACTCTGTACTCTCTGTGCAGATTTTGATACCGGCTTGGGTTGATCGAGATTTTGCTATTGGTCCGTTGTCCGGAGAATCAAGGTACATCTGTCGGCGTTCACAGACCTTGAAGTCCCCGAATATCTTTTTCTGTTCTACTGTTTCTTTCATTTAGACAGTTATATTTCTTTCAGACTATTACTTGTAGTAAATTCTAGAATGCTCGTGAATTGTGACTCCAGATCTGGGTGGTAGTAATTAATACAGTTTTATGATATTCCGCACTTAATATATTTCATCTTAGTTAATTATTGTTAATTACTGAATGGGAATAAGGAATTGGTTAATGATTCTCTAACGTTGGCTTGCCTAGCAAGTGAAATGTTAGGCGCCATCACGGTCCCGTCGGTGGGAAATTTCGGGTCATGACAGTTAGTATCAGAGCACTAGGTTGCCTAGGTCTCACGATTCACGACACTCTAGATCGGCTCGTCCGTTCTCGGCAGAAATCGTGCTTAATAATAACAATTACACAATACCTTAATAGTTTATTTCAGCTTGTGAAGCTAATTGATAAATTGAAAATCTTTGAAATTTATTGAATTATTATTCGTGCTTGTTAAGAATTATTGTTATTCCTGTAAATGAGATTAATTGATGAATTTGAAAATTTATTTGAACTGAAGGAATTTAATTAATATATTGAGAATTGTTGCATTTGAAGGAATTTAATTATTTCTACTGGTCAATAAAATTACTGTTAACTCTGTGAATCACGCTAATATAAATAATTCTACTTCATGATTATTTAATATTATTGACCCATAGTGAGTGTCAAAGTCGGCCATCTCGTCTCTACCACTTCGAGATTAGGCTTGATACTTACTGGGTACACGTTATTTTCGTACTCATACTGCACTTGCTGCACATTTTATTGTGCAGGTACATATATGTATAGCGGCCTTGTGGGCGCAGAGGTGTGGTTAATAATTGTGGGGACATAGGTGAGCTGCATTCTATATTACGATCCGCAGCTAGCAGAGTCTCCTTTAGAGTTATTATATTTTCCTGTCTAATTGGTATTCTGGACAGATACTGTATTTTATTTTTAATTTTCTAGTAAATGCTCATGCACATGTGACACCGGATTTTAGGAATGGTTATGAATTGTTTAGAAATTTAGTTGCTAAAAATATTTATCATTTACTCTATGAGTTTTATCTTTATTATTTCATTGAAGAAATTTTAATTTCAAAAATACTAAATGGATAATTAAGTGAAGTTTGTATTGTTGGCTTGCCTGACAGCGGTGTCCGGCGCCATCACGACCTTAATGGATTTTGGATCGTGACACCCGGCAAGTGACATAACAAATGTAAAGCATAAATTGAGCAGTAAATGGGGAGATGGGGCTGTGATACTCAAAACGACCGGTCGGGTCGTTACACATTGTCAGGAGGAACAATCATCTAGTTCATTCTTTATTGGGTGAATCACTTCTCCTATTTACTTAAAGATCATTTATTGCTAGTTACTCCTCCATTATTGATCATACTTTTAGGAATATTTAATGCAGGTTATTGTCAATCTCCCACTAGATTTGTCCCATATTATTCACACTTTCTGGATCCGCAATTAGAAATATTATCATTAACTAGGTTTAACTCATCATTATATAAATACAATAGTTTTAACCGAAAGTTATACTTTACAATTTGGCTCAGTCTGTGGGGATTTCCTACTTAAATTTTTAGTTTTCTCTAGATTTATAACTAACACGGATCACTAACGTAAAAAAGAAGAAGGAGAAAGCAAGAACAAGATCCTCTTTCTTTGTATACACAGATCTAATATGGCAGGTAACAGAGAAGAAAGAACGAAAATAATGAGTAACCTCCCAACTAACCTTATGAATATATCAATGAGAGTTCTGAAGCAGTGGACGAGGACGCAACGCATAATGCCTCCCCCGGGCGAGATGGGTCACCCCCTCCTCACTGTAGTATCACAAAATCTCTTGGTAAGGGAGCCTTCACATCTGTGGTGGAAGAGACACCACCAGCAGTAAAAAAAGCTCCTTGAGGCTTAGCTAACTGACACGCTAACCAGCATCCTCCATAAGCATGTTCGGGACACGGCTACAGAAACCGTGAGGACTTGCGTTATACCACCAGCGGACGAGCAGCATGATCACTTTCCTCCTCCTCCAACGATAGGTATTACTCAAAATGCCGTTAGTAGTGCAAGTGACGACACTCTCGCAACCATTCTGAAAAGGATGGAGGAAATGGAGAATGAGAACAAAGCACTTCGGGACCAAATAAGAGAACACCAAGAAAGGGTCGATAAGATACCGGGCGCCCCTAAGCTCTTGCCGAAGAGAGATGCTGGTCAGTTCGTCGAGAAGTCGTATACTGATGATGCCGCCCCACATGCCATACCAAAGACCTTTAAAATGCCGCCCTATCTCAATATATATGATAGCACGACCGACCCCGAAGATCATGTGACTCACTATGTCACTGCTGTGAAAGGCAATGATCTCGCCAAGGAACAAGTATCCTCCATTTTTTTCAAAACAGTCGGCGAGACCCTTACGGGAGGAGTGTTAATATGGTATTCACAACTGCCAGTGCATTCCATTGAAACATTCGAAGAAATGGCCGACAAGTTCGTAACGGCCCATGCTGGGGCCAAGAAGGCCGAGGCGAGAGTAAACGACATATTTGCTATTAAACAGTCTCCGGGAGAGGGATTGAGGGACTTCCTCGCTCGGTTCAACCGAATAAGAATGACCTTGCCGAATGTATCGGAAGGGATGGCGGTCGCAACTTTTCAGAACGGGTTGAGCATAAATGGTTCAAAGGCAACAAGAAAGTTATTAAGTCGACTTATGAAGTACCGCAACTACTTGGGATGAAATACACAACGCGTATTATGCCAAGGTCCGAGGAGACGAGAACGACCTATCCTGTCTAAAAATGATTTTTGTTTGAAAATGGAGCTTCCTATCCTGTCTTGACTGACGACAAAAAAATGTAATTTCCATAATAACTAGGTATATAACTGTATATTTACATAAGTTTTAAGAGAATTTGTTTAGCTTTAACCTTTGCCACTTGGTTACAATTAATTGTTTGTAAGGTAGATCAAGTGTAGCAAACTTGTTATGTGTTTTAAGCAGAATTTTCATGTGTGTTTTTAACCCAAAAAAAAATAGGATAACCAAAAAAAATAGGAAAACATACACATCTGATCACTTTTTAAAACATATTTAAGAAAATAATACTATTCTTTGTTTATTCCATAAATGAAAATTTTTTTACACTAATGACAGATAGAGACTATGCACATAATGAATGATCAGCCAAAACACACAAATTATGGGATATTTATTTTTTCACGCTCTTTCCTGTTTTAAATTAAGGATTCAATTATATTCTCATATTTTTCATTACATTTCTCTCTCTTCTTTAACCGTTACACTCAATTTATTCACTTAATCATTATTAAACTAATACTACATATTCAATTATTTATTATATATATTTAATATAACTTTTTAGAGGAATTTTTGTGTATACTATTGTATTAATATAGGGGAAAAAGGTAATATACATGGTATAACTCAATTATATTATATTTTTATTAAAGTATAATATTATATATTCCTGGTATAATTCATTTTTTAGAGGTATACTAACGTATTAATATACATAGTACAATTCAATATATGTTATAATGGTATTAAGGTATTATACTACATATATACGGTATAATATTTTTTTTTAGAAACGCCATCTATATAAATATTAATGTAAGAATATACCTTCTGTGACCTTTTTAAGAACATACCATTTAATGAGAAATACTACGTATACTAAGGTATAATCATGATATAAATTTACATGGTTTATAATGTATATATATCTCAAATATACAGTACAATTTCTTGAAACATATGTATTTTATTTTTTTGAATAATATAAAAATGTATACTTTCGCTAGATAATGTTGTATAAAGAGGTACATGTACTTTTTATATGGAATGTAGAAAATATGTTATGGAATAAATTAATTTCCAACACAAAAAAGAGGAAATCATATTACAATTTAAATATGTTAGGGATTGGTTTCAAGAGAAAATATAGGAAAAAATGTTAAAAAGTACTAGGAACATTTTCATTAAGGAAATAAATGTATTGGGTGCGTGATTATAGGTACATGATTTAAAGGTGTCTGATAGAAATATAATTATTTAGTTGTCATACGTGTAAAATAGCTATTGCTGCTACGTTTTTGGAAATTCTCCTTAAATTATGCCTATTTATGTTTTTTGCCCAAAACAATAGTATAAAAAAGTGGTGGTTTAACTGGAGCAGCCCATCAGACATTCGTTGCTCTGTGAAACCAGCCTCACGCGGTCCGACCCACTGTAGGAATCCCGCAACCCATGTTTTCGTTTGGGCTACGTGACCCAACTCTGTGCTTGGATAGGGCAGGCCAGAAATTAGCCCACCAAGCCCTACCATCTTGAACGGCCAAACATTCCACCACGTTGTTACCCCCCATTTGGGTTACAAACCCACATTACTGAGCTCGGCTGTTAGTGTTGTCTCTTTTGGCTATTATAAGCAAAGAAAGGGAACTGTTCATTGTCGGTGTGGGATATATTTTGCATGAATTATTTCCTGCTTCATGCCTATATATTTGATAGAACATGTAAAGTTATAGAACAAATATATTTAAGAATAGTGAAACAAAGGAGGAATTTCAAATGACAAGAGGATTTTTAACTACTTCAATAACCATTTAAGTAGATCTTTTTTATGCTACGGAAAAACATGAAGCATGGTAAATATAAAAATATATATTTACATACGAAGCATTTTTATAAATCAACGATATATTTTATCTGTTTATTGCTTCATTCTTCTGATTCATTCTCCAAAAACGTGTTACCAATTTTTAGTTGGTCAACTTGATGTGCTTGTTTTCCTTTTAGTTTCCACCCGATGTCTATTTTTCGCATAAGGACACCGACTAATTTAGATTCGCTTAAAACGTTTAAGAGGAAAGCGCTCCCTAACAAGAATTTTTGCCAAATCAGGTTTTGAACTCGAGACCTCTAGTTAAAACTGGAGGGATCCTATCCATCACATTACAACCCTTATTGATACTTGATGTGCTTTCTTCTTTTGAATATGTATTTACATTACCAAAAACAGAGATCAAATTTGGTAAATTTGTTGAAGATATTATGATCCAATTTATCCCAAAACATTTCATTGTCCAATTACCCAATAGTTGCACAACTTATGCCTTTTCTCTTCTCCTTTGACAAGCTAATAGGTAAAGATTTTGAAAATGAGATGTCCCAATGCTTCATATGTTTCAAGTTTAAAGAGGATGTTGATTTTCTTCACCTTAATGTTGAAATATACTTATGACATAGCAAAATAAGATATTGGAAATATTTTCTCTCGTTTATCAAAGTGTAAACATGTAATTCGAAATTTGCCCCCTAGTTAAATGCATTTATCCCCTCACCAAAGCACGTGTATATATATATATATATATATATATATATATATATATATATATATATATATGTGGCCTACAAATGGCAAGATGCGACTTGCTTTGAGCATAAGGTGTGACTTAGTTAATTTGATTTTACGGATTTCAGCTAGTGAATAGTTGATTTGATTGGATAGGTACCCGTTAAACATGTTTACGTTGTCCTCATCCTAACTCTATGGGCCTAAAGAAAGACGATTCAAAAAAGAAAAATAAAAAGAAGGGAACTTACACAAATGTCCCAAATAAGTCTCAACTTACTAACCTCTAGCCATTAGTCATAGACTTACCAAAATTAGCCAAACACATATAAAAATTAAAAAACCAAATAAATAAGGTTCTTTCTATCAAACAATCACATGCAAAAATCTCCTTACATATTTTTAAACATGATTAGCGATATTAGATGCAAGACGGAAAGGAAATTTCATGGATAAGCTAGCAAATAAGGTGATGAAATACAAAAAAAAATATAATATTCCAAAAATCTAAGCAAAAAAGTAACTTTTTCAATGGGTCTAGTTGAAATTCATTGAAAACATATAGACACGTCAATATACAAAATTTGAGGAAGATTGGATGTGATTTGGACTGGTTTTGTATCAAAATTCATAATTAAATCGAGTTTAAAAAAATACTTTTGTGACACATGTATCTCACACACACAGATACATGTGATACACAATTGATACAAATATGATACATATGTGATACACAAATGATACATATGTTATTATTTTTATGTTCAGTTTTTACTTCGAATTTTCAATCCAAACCACCTCAAAACTTCACCAAATCATCCCAAAACTGAGATTCAAGCTCCTTAAGATATACCCAATCTATTCTAATAACACCCACTCAAAAGAAAGTAAAAATTTGACTTTTTTTGCTACAAATAGCTAATTGGCTAATATTAGTAATATTTTATGAATTGGCCAATTTTGGTAATGAACTACTTATAAATGGACATAACTAGTAGTTTCCTTAAAAAGAAATAAAAAAGAAATTACTTATTCATTAAAATAATTCGACGACAACATGTCCAAGATTTGATTGATATAAGCAAACTAGGTGGTAATCGATAGTAATATATCAATAAACAATAAGATTATATTTTAAGCTTAACATTTGATTCTTATTAGACTCCTCAATTCCCTTTTTCCTTACCAAAAAGAGAAAGTTGTACTAGATAATATAACAAGATCAATTTACTCCAAGGATTTTTTTAGAAGCCTATAAAAAAAATCCTTGCTGCAGAAAAAAGAAAAAAGAAGAACATATAAGAAAATGAAAAATGCTTTATACATAGGATTCTAGGCCCATTTATTTGTTTTGATTAAAGGTCCAAAAACCAGCCCAAATAAATGCTCGACTGTTGGATTCTCTATTTGAAGTGTGCCAAAAAAACAAAAAAAAAAAGGAGGGGGGGGGGGGGGAGGGAAGAGAGCGCAAAGAACAAAGGAGTCGAGAACCTAAACGTGGTTCTTTTTATCAAGTAGGACGGAAATAAGTGTTAAAAAAAAAAGAGTGACTTATCTATGTATAACGCTTTTTTAAAGGGCGCTATACTTTAACGATAGTTTTGTTCGTTAAGGTATAGCGCGGTAAATAACCGCGCTATATCCAGTGTTTGCATTTTAAGGCATAACGCTTTAAACAAATGCGCTATACATCTGCCTCTTTTCTTCATTTTCATTATTTATTAATCTCACCTTTTATCCTTCTCTTTCTTTCCAATTTCCTTCTCTATTTTCATTAATTCTTTTCTCTCTACTTTGAAAATTACATTTTCTAAAAATATTTTTCAAAAAACTACTTTTGATGATAAATAATTTGTGCTAATTAATTTAAAATAACTTCTGAGCAGTAATTAGTGTTTGACCTAGTTTTTAAAAGTTATTTCTAAGTGTATTTTAAAAAAAATAATTTTCAAAAATATATTTTTGGGAAGAAGCTACTTTTTTCTGCTTATCAAAAATTTCTTCTGCTTCTACTCAAAAGTATTTTTTTTTTGTTCCTTCTAATAGCTTGTTTGGATGGTTGTTACATATGATGAAATGTGTCGCTTTACGTAATGAGAAAGGTTTTAGGCTCAAATGTGTTGACTAGGGATAACAACATTGGTGGGCAATGGAAAATTTCAAGGTGATCAAGGAGAGCCTAAAATCACTTCTCAAGCCAAGCAAAACTTAAAATTTCGCCTAGAAACACATTCGGGGCAAGTTCTAGACCATTCGCACGGGTACTTGGACTTGCAACAACAACATCTCACCTCTCATGCAGCTGGATTGTTAAAGAGGATAGAGTCGAGGTCCCACAACGACCATATTCAAGATTGAAAATCACTATGGTTCGACTAAACCACTCGATGATTGCCTAAGTTAACACAATAGTCAAAAGGTCACTAACTAGAGCTATTTCTTTCCAAAAATCTTATTTTTAACCATAAGCATGTAGTTAAGTGTGTTGGTACCAAGTGAAGCATGTTTGACTCTTCGAACATGACTCAATTAGGTCTTTTTATTCATTATTACTACTATTCTTACCTAAACACCACTTAAGAAGGTTGTCATGCCATCCATCGTTGGGAAGAGTCACTCGATTCACACAAAACACCTTTGGAAAAAACCGTGGCATTAAGAAAATCAAAGGCTTATTATACACTAAATCATAAAAATAAGCTAATAAAGCAAAAAGAAACTACTAATTCAAAAAGCCAATCCCAAAAGAAGCTACTAAGTCAAAAGGAAGACAAACTGTCACGACTCCAAATTCCCTCCGTAGGATGTCGTGATGGCACCTAGTCTCTAAGACTAGGTAAGCCTATCAATGCGGAATAATAATAAATATCTGAAATATATAAACTACAATTCAAACAATTTCAACTCCCAAAATCCGGTAGAAATAAGTCACAAGCTTCTAAGAATTTATTCTCAATGTCTCTATATGTCAAGGTCTAAATAAAATATAAGGAAGCAACATAAAATGATAGAAGGGGACTCCGGAGTCTGCGGACGCTGGCAGATATACCTCGAAGTCTCCGTGCGCAAGTAACTCACTGACGTCTAGGCTGGTAAAATGTACCTGGATCTGCACAAAAAGATGTGCAGAAGCGTAGTATGAGTATACCACAGCGGTACCCAGTAAGTGCCACGCCTAACCTCTGTAGAGTAGTGACGAGGTCAGGTGAGGCCCTACTGGAATATAATAATGGCATGGTAAAATGTTTATCAATGTAGTAAAATAAAATGACATTGAAAATGAATCAAATAGTATGTCACATCTAATGACATCAAATAATTACAAATAATATCTCGTGGAATCAAAACAGAATTTCCTTCAACTTTATGAAAATCACAACAATTAATCGAAAGCAACTATGGCCATAAATCAATATCAACAAGGGCACTCCCGAGGTACCGCCTCGTAGTCCCAAATCATAAATAAATTCACAATATCTCATTTCCTTATATCACCGCGGGAGCCTTCACAATTTATTTAAAGAAAATATTTTTCCCGAAATAGCATCCCGCGTTTTAGCCACCCTTATCACACCGCATGACTTCTAGTAGTTCCCCTACTAGCCACGCGTATCAAGCCACCCTTATCTCACCGCATGCGTTTCAACACCCAGACCTTATACCACCACATGCGTATCAATATCACAATATATCACAATTTGCACCTCAAGTGCTCAAATAATTTAACTTGCCAAAATAATTCAACAACAATATTTTTCCACAATAAAGAGCTCACGGCTCATGCCAAAATAAATCATCAATAATAGTTTTCCACAATAAAGAGTTCACGGCTCATGTCAAAATAATTCAACAACAATATTTTTTCACAATAAAGAGCTCACGGCTCATGCCAAAATAAATCATCAATAATAGTTTTTCACAATAAAGAGCTCACGACTCATGTCAAAATAATTCATCAATAATATTTTTTCATAATAAAGAGCTCACGGCTCATGTCAAAATAATTCAACAATAATATTTTTCCACAATAAAGAGCTCACGGCTCCCTCACAATGAGTATAAAAATATTCAGGAGTAAATAATTTAGGAAAATAATATTTCAAAATCTTTACTACGTTGCTTCAATATCAAGTTTAAAATATCAAATACTTCATATTAATAATATTTAATTTTTAAAAAATCAACCTTCAAATAATGCACAGAATAAAAGAAATCAAGTTTCAACTAAACAGGTAAAACAATTAGTAAGAAAAGATCAAACAAATTTGAAGTATATATCTCAGATCAATGATGAAGAATATAACAAGATAAAATAATTTAATAAATGCGCAACAGTGATCTACACAATTTAAAAATATAATCTTTCACAATTTAGTCCGTGTATACACTTGTCACCTCGTGCACACGATTTTCAACACATTTCAATAATCACATCAATACCAATCCTAGGAGAATTTTCCCCCACACAAGGTTAGACAAGTCACTTACCTCGACTTGCTCCAATTTAACCAAGTATTATGCTTTTTCCTCGAATTTCCGACTCCGATCGACTCGTATCTAGTCATAATTAATTCGATACAGTCAACAAAAATTATAATAATCAATTTCATAAGAAAATATTATATTTTCATTAAAATCCGAAATTAGCTCAAAATTTGCCCGTGGGGCCCATATCTCGGAATCCGGCGAAATTTATAAAATCCGATAACCCATTCAATTACGAGTCTACCCATACCAATTTTACCAAAATCTGATAACAACTCGACCTCCAAATCTTAATTTTTCATTTTTGGAAGATTTTGCAAAAATCTTGATTTTTCTTCCATAAATTCACGGATTCATGATATAAATGAGTATGGAATCATGAAATATAATCAATATAGGATAAGGAACACTTACCTCAATATTTTTCCGTGAAAATCGCCCAAAAATCGCCCAAGAACCGTGCTCCAAAAATCCAAAACGAAATGAATGAAATGAGCATTTTTGGTCCTTAAGTTTCTGCCAATCCGTCACTAAAAGTCCATTTTTCGTCACTAAAAGTCTACCAGAAACAGCTCTACCAGTCTTACTTCAATTGATCATAACTTTATGTACAAATGTCCAAATAATATATGGTTTAACTTTCTGCAAACTAGAATCCACCGACTACAACTTTCGTGTTTTGCAATTATTCTGATTCCTTATGTATTGCGAGATATAAGCTGCCAAAGTCGGCTGCATGCATCAGAATTTCTGGCGAAACTGTTCTACCAGCCTTTATTCAATCCGTCATAACTTTCTGTACAAATGTCCAAATAATGCATAGTTTAACTTTCTGGAACCTATAATCATACGACTACAACTTTCATGTTTTACACATTTTCTGATTCCTTATGAATTGCGAGATATAAGCTTCCAAAGTTGGCTCCACGCACGGAATTTCTGCAACAGAAATTTCCAGCACTCTTTGTCCGAAATCCATTCTGTTTACCTTCCGAAATCCACCCGAGACCCTCGAGACCTTAACCAATTATTTCAACATGTCCCAAAATATCATACGAACTTAGTCGAGCCTTCAAACAACATCAAAACGACGAATCGCACCTCAAATCAAAATCAATGAACTTTGAACTTTTAAATTCTATATCTTGTGTCGAAACACATCAAATCAATTCGGAATGACTTCAAATTTTGCACACAAGTCATAAATAACATAACTGAGTTATGAAAATTTTCAGAATCGGATTTCGACCCCGATATCAAAAAGTCAACCCCTCGGTCAAACTTCCCAAAAATTCAACTTTCGGCATTTCAAGCCTAATTCTACTACGGACTTCCAAATAAAATTTCGGTCATGCTCCTAAGTCCAAAATCACCATACGGAGCTGTTGGAATCATCAAAATTCTATTCCGGGGTCGTTTGCACATAATTTGACATCTGGTCACTATTTGAACTTAAATAATTTTTCATCAAAATTCCATATCTCTGGCTAGGAACCTCGGAATTTGATTCCGGACATACTCCTAAGTCCCAAATCACGATAAAGACCTACCAAAATTGTCAAAACACTGATCCGGATCTGTTTGCTAAAAATGTTGACCAAAGTCAACTCAGTTGAGTTTTAAAGCTCTAATTCACATTTTAATTCATTTTTCACCTGAAAACTTTCCGAAATTTTTTTTACGGACTGCACACTCAAGTTGAGTAATGGTAAATAGTGCTTAGATCACATAATTAATTATTAAATTTAAAGATGACATTTTGGGTCATCACATTCTCCACCTCTAAAATAAACGTTCGTCCTTGAACGGAGTTAGAAAAAGTACCTAAGCTGGTGAATAAGTGTGGATAACATATGCGCATATCATGCTCGGTCTCCCAAGTCGCCTCCTCGACCGGATGACCCCTCCACTGAACCTTCCCGGAAGCAATGTTCTTTGACCTCAGCTTTTGAACATGCCTATCCAAAATAGCTATTGGTTCCTCAACATAAGATAGATTCTTGTCCAACTGAACCGAACTGAAGTCTAGCACATGAGACGGATCCCCGTGATATTTTTGAAGCATAGAAACATGGAATACCGGATGACCGGTAAAGAGACTAGGTGGTAGTGTAAGTTTGTAAGCCACCTCTCCAACTCTCTCAAGAATCTCAAAAGGCCCAATATACCTAGGGCTCAAATTGTCCTTCTTCCCGAACCTCATCACAACCTTCATAGGCAAAACCCGGAGCAATACCCGCTCACCAACCATGAATGCAACATCACGAACCTTCCGATCTGCATAACTCTTCTGTCTAGATTGGGCTGTACGAAGTCGATCCTGAATCAACTTAACCTTTTTCAAGGCATCCTGAACCAAGTCTGTACCCAAAAGTCTAGCCTCGCCTGGTTCGAACCAACCCACTGGAGACCGGCATCGACTACCATACAAGGCCTCATACAGAGCCATCTGGATGCTTGACTGGTAACTGTTGTTGTAAGCAAACTCCGCAAGTGGTAAGAACTGATCCCAAGCACCTACCACACACGCACGAAGCATATCCTCTAGTATTTGAATAGTGCGTTCGGACTGCCCGTCCGTCTGAGGGTAAAATGTTGTACTCAACTCCACACGAGTACCTAACCCTTTATGTAAATCCCTCCAAAACTGTGAGGTAAACTGTGTACCCCGGTCAGAGATGATGGATATCGGTACACCGTGAAGTCTGACAATCTCGCGAATATATACCTGAGCCAGCTACTCTGAAGAGTAAGTAGTAATCACAGGAATAAAATGAGCTGAATTAGTCAATCTATCCATAATCACCCAAACTGCATTGAACTTCCTCCGAGTCCGTAGGAGCCCAACAACGAAATCCGTAGTGGTCTGCTCCCATTTCCATTCTGGAATTTCCAACTTCTGAAGCAATCCACCCGGTCGTTGATGCTCATATTTCACCTGCTGACAATATAGGCACCGAGCTACATATTTCATTATGTCTTTCTTCATCCTCCTCCACCAATAGTATTGTCTCAAGTCTTGCTACATCTTCGCAGCACCCGAATGTATGGAGTACCGCAAACTGTGAGCCTCTTGGAGAATCAATTCACGAAAACCATTTATATTTGGCACACATAGCCTGCCCTACATCCGTAATACATCTTCATCTCCAATAGTGACTTCCTTGGTATTGCCGTGTTGAACTGTGTCCTTAAGGACAAGTAGATGGGGGTCATCATACTGACATTCCCTGATACGATCATAAAGAGAAGACTGAGAAACCACACAAGCCAAAACTCGACTCAGCTCGAAAACATCCAAACTGACAAACTGGTTGGCCAAGGCCTGAACATCCAAGGCCAAAGGCCTCTCTGCTACCGGTAAGTATGCTAAGCTGCCTAAACTCTCCGCCTTACGACTCAAGGCATCGGCCACCACATTGGCCTTCCCAGGATGATAGAGAATGGTGATATCATAATCCTTAAGCAACTCCAACCACCTCTGCTGCCGCAAATTAAGATCATTATGTTTAAATAGATGTTATAGACTTCGGTGATCGGTGTAGACCTCACAATGGACACCGTACAAATAATGCCGCCAAATTTTTAAAGCATGAACAATAGCTGCTAACTCCAGGTCATGTACAGGATAATTCTTTTCATGCACCTTTAACTGTCTTGACGCGTAAGCAATCACCCTACCGTCTTGCATCAACACAGCGCTGAGACCAATACGTGACGCGTCACAATACACAGTATAAGATCCTATACCTATAGGTAATACCAATATTGGGGTTGTAGTCAAAGCTGTCTTGAGCTTTTGGAAGCTTTCCTCACATTCCTCGGTCCATCTAAATGGAGCATCCTTCTGGGTCAATCTGGTCTTAATAGTTGTTCATAATCAATTACTGAATCATCAATTAACTTCATGTTAACAAAAATCTCATTTCAAACTTTCACAATACTGATAACGAGACACGAGGCATGAAGACCTCAAAATTATTTACCCAAATTAACGAGTCACATTTAACGCCACCTAGGCGGGCACCTACCTCGTAGGTTAAAAATTAATAATTACCACACGAATTTGACAACTATGCACAGAGAATTTCATATAAGAATTTTCAAATAAGCCTAATAGGCATGACTCCCTATTAGTACTATAGTACAAATTTAATTTCACAAGGGAGAACTTAAACACAAGAATTTTCCTCACAAGGATCTCGTCCTTATATAACTTCCACCGCAGCTCGTAGCCCGATTTAAACATATCAATTTACATAAAAATGTGAGGATCTCGTCCTCAGTTCTGAATCACAAGTAATATGCACATCGTGCCAATTGCAAATTTCTATTTTCTCCTTTTAAATAATTTCGGTTACACCAAATCACAACACATGATGAACCCCACACCAGTAGGGCATATAATTCATAATTTGCAATTAATTATTCGGAATTTACATCAAAATTTACCGAAATGAGTAACAAAAAGCCACATTTAGCCTCACAGCTCTTATTAGTGACCAACACGAAATGATAGGCATAGTTATCTCCATAAAATCTCCCAACAGGGGTAAACACATAAGTAAATTATAGAATTATGAAGCTCACTCATAATTGGAGCACAATAGGAAGACTCATTTCGATATTGAGAACCGAATCAACTTAAGGAAATTATTCCTTTATATTAAATCGAGGTCGTACCTGTAACGACACCATCTGATGTAGCGACCTCCGCCATACCGTAAAATAAATATATCAACGGCTGGGTCTCCACCTCTAGGACGCCTTTTACCCGTATGTCCTCCACCCTTAACTGGTCGTGTGGGTGGTGTAGTAACTGCAATAGGGCACGTAGCCTGAGTGCTTTGATGAAATATGCCTCTCCCAAGTTTGAAATAATTTTCTCACGATGTGCCTAGTATCACCGTATTCATAACAACCCTTTTGCGGGTTAGGCTGCTCATATTGAGTCTGTGCAGATAACTGGAATAACCATTATAGGAACTCATGTTGGTGGTGCATTAAAAGAACTTACTGGAGCACCCCGAGTAATCCGATGTGCGGAATGGGCTGGCCGACTGCCCGAGCCCCCACCATAATGATTTATACTTGCAGAGTAGAATCCACTGAATCCCCCAGAACCTCGAGACGTCTTGGTCTCCTTAGTTTCCTTTTTCCTTACCCCGAACACGTTCTAATATTTTGGCAATTTGTACAACTAGCATAAATGAAGTATCAGCTTATAGCTCCCGAGTCGTACAAAATTTTACGATTATAATTAAGTCCTTTAATGAGTCTGTGGACTCGCCCTCTGGCTGTAGGAAGCAAAGTAGGAGTATGACGGGCTAACTTATTAAACTTGATGGCATATTCTGACATCGTCAATGGTGACATGACGCAACCGTTCAAACCCTATGCACCACGCATTACGGAGAGTCCGGGAAACAAACTCTTTCAAAAGCGATTCTGAGAACTAAGCCAAGTGGGCGGTGTTGCATTGGCTGGCCTGCCCTCTTCATAGGCTTACCACGAACACCGGTGGTGAATTATCTCTCCCAAGGAAAATTTCTTCTTTTGTTATGCTGACTTAACATTGTTGAGCTGACCCATTTCTTAACATACTCTTCGACTCTTCTTTGGGGTAACCCTTACCCTTATTTATACACAATGATCACAAAAGTAGAGCTCCATACAGACAAATCTTGGCACGAACCACATAGTCCATAATCTCGTCAACAACTATACTTACTCCGAAGCACTCCAAAATCCGCAACAGTGACGTCCACGCTGAGTAGACCTTCTACAAATTTAGAGTTGTTTCTATAAATTATTTGCTATTGAAGTATAGGATTATTAAGGAGGCGGACATACCGCAAGTCCCAACCTTATCCTCTACAAAATCTCAAGTCTTAAACATGTATAAATTTTAGGGAACCTTTCAATACCACATATATATATTTCAGGCCAAAACTGATATAATACATGACCTCGCAATCCACCCATTGGTAGTGGACTCCCCCTACTCAGCGCGAAGTCATAGGTCACAACGTCCGATAATCCACAATAATAATCTTCACAACTTGTATAAATCAACCAGACGCCAATGTTCGTTGCACCCCGCACATGATTCACTAGGTGATCTCTCAATACGCCCACATCTTCAGACGGAACCACACGTTAAGGAAATTTTTGAGCATCTCTGGCTCCCTCGTAGTCTATCTGCGGCATCACGAACCCTCGACACACAACTGATATTGAGTGCGCAATGTCATACACGAGTGGATACAAAGGAGTATAAGATATATCTTTCAAGCTAAATCAATGCCGCACGATAAGGAGTCAAAGAAGTGAATATTTCCTAACAGTTCCATAGCCTCTCGAAGATAAGTACAGACGTCTCCGTACCGATCCGCAAGACTCTACTAAACCTGCTTGTGACTCATAACACCTATGAACCTAGTGCTCTGATACCAACTTGTCACGACCCCAAATTCCCTCTGTAGGATGTCGTGATGGCACCTAGTCTCTAAGACTAGGTAAGCCTATCAATGCGGAATAATAATAAATATCTGAAATAAATAAACTACAATTCAAACAATTTCAACTCCCAAAACCCGGTAGAAATAAGTCACAAGTTTCTAAGAATTTATTCTCAATGTCTCTATATGTCAAGGTCTAAATAAAATATAAGGAAGCAACATAAAATGATAGAAGGGGACTCCGGAGTCTGCGGACGCTGGCAGATATACCTCAAAGTCTCCGTGCGCAAGTAACTCACTGACGTCTAGGCTGGTAAAATGTACCTGGATCTGCACAAAAAGATGTGCAGAAGCGTAGTATGAGTACACCACAGCGGTACCCAGTAAGTGCCAAGCCTAACCTCGGTAGAGTAGTGACGAGGTCAGGTGAGGCCCTACTGGAATATAATAATGGCATGGTAAAATGTTTATCAATGTAGTAAAATAAAATGACATTGGAAATGAATCAAATAGTATGTCACATCTAATGACATCAAATAATTACAAATAATATCTCGTGGAATCAAAACAGAATTTCCTTCAACTTTATGAAAATCACAACAATTAATCGAAAGCAACTATGGCCATAAATCAATATCAACAAGGGCACTCCCGAGGTACCGCCTCGTAGTCCCAAATCATAAATAAATTCACAATATCTCATTTCCTTATATCACCGCGGGAGCCTTCACAATTTATTTAAAGAAAATATTTTTTCCGAAATAGCATCCCGCGTTTTAGCCACCCTTATCACACCGCATGACTTCTAGTAGTCACCCCTACTAGCCACGCGTATCAAGCCACCCTTATCTCACCGCATGCGTTTCAACACCCAGACCTTATACCACCGCATGCGTCTCAATATCATAATATATCACAATATACACCTCAAGTGCTCAAATAATTTAACTTGCCAAAATAATTCAACAACAATATTTTTCCACAATAAAGAGCTCACGGCTCATGCCAAAATAAATCATCAATAATAATTTTCCACAATAAAGAGCTCACGGCTCATGTCAAAATAATTCAACAACAATATTTTTTCACAATAAAGAGCTCACGGCTCATGCCAAAATAAATCATCAATAATAGTTTTCCACAATAAAGAGCTCACGACTCATGTCAAAATAATTCATCAATAATATTTTTTCATAATAAAGAGCTCACGGCTCATGTCAAAATAATTCAACAATAATATTTTTCCACAATAAAGAGCTCACGGCTCCCTCACAATGAGTATAAAAATATTCAGGAGTAAATAATTTAGGAAAATAATATTTCAAAATCTTTACTACGTTGCTTCAATATCAAGTTTAAAAATGTCAAATACTTCATATTAATAATATTTAATTTTAAAAAAATCAACCTTCAAATAATGCACAGAATAAAAGAAACCAAGTTTCAACTAAACAGGTAAAACAATTAGTAAGAAAAGATCAAACAAATTTGAAGTATATATCTCAGATCAATGATGAAGAATATAACAAGATAAAATAATTTAATAAATGCGCAACAGTGATTTACACAATTGAAAAATATAATCTTTCACAATTTAGTCCGTGTACACACTCGTCACCTCGTGCATACGATTTTCAACACATTTCAATAATCACATCAATACCAATCCTAGGGGAATTTTCCCCCACACAAGGTTAGACAAGTCACTTACCTCGACTTGCTCCAATTTAACCAAGTATTATGCTTTTTCCTCAAATTTTCGACTCTGATCGACTCGTATCTAGTCATAATTAATTCGATACAGTCAACAAAAATTATAGTAATCAATTTCATAAGAAAATATTACATTTTCATTAAAATCCGAAATTAGCTCAAAATTTGCCCGTGGGGCCCACATCTCGGAATCCGGCGAAACTTATAAAATTCGATAACCCATTCAATTACGAGTCCACCCATATCAATTTTACCAAAATCCGATAACAACTCGACCTCCAAATCTTAATTTTTTATTTTTGGAAGATTTTGCAAAAATCTTGATTTTTCTTCCATAAATTCACGGATTCATGATATAAATGAGTATGGAATCATGAAATATAATCAATATAGGATAATGAACACTTACCCCAATATTTTTCCGTGAAAATCGCCCAAAAATCGCCCAAGAACCGTGCTCCAAAAATCCAAAACGAAATGAATGAAATGAGCATTTTTGGTCCTTAAGTTTCTGCCAATCCGTCACTAATAGTCCATTTTTGGTCACTAAAAGTCTACCAGAAACAGCTCTACCAGTCTTACTTCAATTGATCATAACTTTATGTACAAATGTCCAAATAATATATGGTTTAACTTTCTGGAAACTAGAATCCACCGACTACAACTTTCGTGTTTTGCAATTATTCTGATTCCTTATGCATTGCGAGATATAAGCTGCCAAATTCGGCTGCATGCATCAGAATTTCTGGCGAAACTGCTCTACCAGCCTTTATTCAATCTGTCATAACTTTCTGTACAAATATCCAAATAATGCATAGTTTAACTTTCTGGAACCAATAATCATACAACTACAACTTTCATGTTTTAAACATTTTCTGATTCTTTATGAATTGTGAGATATAAGCTTCCAAAGTTGGCTCCACGCACGGAATTTCTGCAACAGAAATTTCTGCAACAGAAATTTCCAGCACTCTTTGTCCGAAATCCATTCCGTTAACCTTCCGAAATCCACCCGAGACCCTCGGGACCTTAACCAATTATTCCAACATATCCCAAAATATCATACGAACTTAGTCGAGCCTTCAAACAACATCAAAACGACGAATCGCACCTCAAATCAAAATCAATGAACTTTGAACTTTTAAATTCTATATCTTGTGTCGAAACACATCAAATCAATTCGGAATGACTTCAAATTTTTCACACAAGTCATAAATGACATAACTGAGTTATGAATATTTTCAGAATCGGATTTTGACCCCGATATCAAAAAGTCAACCCCTCGGTCAAACTTCCCAAAAATTCAACTTTCGGCATTTCAAGCCTAATTCCACTACTGACTTCCAAATAAAATTCCGTTCATGCTCCTAAGTCCAAAATCACCATACGGAGCTGTTGGAATCATCAAAATTCTATTCCGGGGTCGTTTGCACATAATTTGACATCCCGTCACTATTTGAACTTAAACTTTTAATTTTTCATCAAAATTCCATATCTCTGGCTAGGAACCTCGGAATTTGATTCCGGGCATACTCCTAAGTCCCAAATCACGATAGAGACCTACCAAAATTGTCAGAACACTGATCCGGGTCTGTTTGCTAAAAATGTCGACCAAAGTCAACTCAATTGAGTTTTAAAGCTCTAATTCACATTTTAATTCATATTTCACCTGAAAACTTTCCGAAATTTTTTTTTACGAACTGCACACTCAAGTTGAGTAATGGTAAATAGTGCTTAGATCACATAATTAATCATTAAATTTAAAGATGACATTTTGGGTCATCACACAAACAAAAAGATAAAGAAGCTATAAAATAAAATTTTTTGAAAGCTAAACAAATATACATAATGAGGGAATAGAGAGAATATATACATAATTATAAAGAATAAGAAAATAGTAATAAGTTAATTACAGGCCAACTGTGTCATAGTTATCAAAATACAGAATCAGAATCATCAAAATGTCAAAGAAACTCCACCCCTAAATAAAAATAAGCACTGTCTCCAATGCTCAACAAAATAAGAGTATAAGAAGGGTGAGGGTGAAGAAAATTCCCTTTGGCTCTGTGGCCATCTACATGTCCCCAGTGGTGGCACCAACCTCAGTCTCCAATTGGATCTCATCATCCTCAAGTCCGTGAGTAGCTAGGTTGGTGAACATCTGACGGACTGCCTCAGCAGCAAGGTCTGACTCCTCAGACTGGCCAGCTATTGTGGTGGGCTATGTGGGTACTTGTCCTAGGTGGTGTGGGTCTATCAACATGTCGAATGGAATGTCTTCAGCTGCTGCAAGCTTGGTGATGTCTCGCCGGAGCTTATCCACTGATTTCTTTGAAGCCTATGACTTCCGCATCTTCTTTACTTCTTTGCCCAATTCTTCAATCACGGACCCATGCTGCACCAGCGTGGCCATGGTAGTGTTCTGGTTGTCCAGGATCTTCTTCAATATTTCTTCGACAGTGGGAGGAATCTGGGGTGCCAGAGAGGATGACTGTGCTGCAACCTGACTAGATATGACAGTCAGCTTAGCATTAGCTATCTACATCCAGTTTTTGAGGCTCTCTAGTGTCTGGGAGACTCGCAGTTGAGAGTGGAGCAGTAGGCATATGTACTGGCTTCAAAGCTGAGATGGGAGGTACTGAGTCTGAAGGTGGAGGCATGGCATCTGCACTGGTAGAAGGCTCTGCTAAAGGGGATGGAATATCACCTATCTCTGTACCTACCACCGATAGCTCATCAGACTGGCCTACGGTGGTAGTTGGATGACCCTTTCTCTTGGGGTTGTGTGCATCCATTAGAGAATACCAAAAGAAGGGCTTCTTTGCCAGAACCTTTGTGTCATAGTCTCTGGGCTCTACCTGTGCATCCGTAAGGTAATCAGTGATGGTGTTGGGATACGGGTAGGAAGTATCTGTCTGCCTGGCGACCACTGACATGTTAGCCGACATCACGACACCCACATTGTTCGGGTACCCGGCCATAATAGAGGCGATTAGAACTGCTTGAGGAATAGGTAAGTTTTTCTCGTTCTGGCCTTGGTATAGTCTGCTGCATATGAAGGTCTGCCATCCCTTTACTTCGAAATTTAGGGTGTTCCGCTGAATAGGAACCCCTGCAGTGATATATGGTGGTGGTGGCCCCGGGGCTACAAGAATATCGGCTAGCCAAGGGCGAGCTACATCACCCATTACCAGCTTCTCCAAGTACTGCACTTGCTCCACATCCTCAAATCCCAAGTAGGAGTTCAGTGTGAGCTGGTCGAACCGCACCTTCAGATTTCTCACTTTTGTAACTTTGGTCCCTTTCTTGATATGTGCCACATTGGCATAAAACTCCCGGACCAAATACTCTTTGGCATCCACAACTGACTGGGTGAACCACATCCACCATTTTATCTCTCAGAACTGCCTCAACACTTCTGGATTGTACTTGTCAAGATATTTGAGTTGGAATTGTCGCTCTAGAGTGAGCGATCTTACCGATCACCACTCAAGAAAGCTGGTGAACGCAACTAGGCTCACAAAATGGTCCTCCCAGACCTTTTTCTTCTTCAACCTCTCAAGGCCGAAAACTGTAGTATCACCTCCTTGACCATCGTCCGGAATATCAACAACAACAATTGCCGGTGTCCTGACTTGCACTCTCTGAACCCTCGGAAGTGCTATGTGAGGAGAAAGGTTCGTCTCTAAGTTGGTAACTTCCCTGTGGTTGTTGTGGCTGTGATTGAACAGCATGCTGCTCTTGCATTGAATCGCCCTCTGATGCTTCCTGAGATGGGGCATATGAACCAGATTCGGAGGGCTCAAGCTGTCGTCCTCGACCTATTGTAGCTTTCTTGTTGATTACCCTTTGGAGGGCGAGGGGCAAATTGCTTTTGCCTCTGCCTCTGGAAGGCTCACCCCTCCCCTTTGAAGTGTCACCACAACCTAGAGATCTGACCATTTTCTGTAACAAGCAACAACAGAAGACAATTGTAATTCAGTTGAACACATACATTATATCACATTGCAGAACATAAGTGTAGGGTGGGGAAGTGCGGTCCGCACAATTGCAAGTGTGGCCGCAGACTAGGTTGTGCGAATCGCATAATTTGGAAGTGCGGCCGCAGAGATGGAACTGCGGTCCACACTATTTGGAGTGCGACCGCAGAATTGAAGTGCGGTCCACACATTTCTCATTGCGGCCGCACATTAGAATTCCTAAAAGTGCCAACTCTCTCATGATAGAGATTGTCCTGATCTGCGGTCGCACACACTTTTCTGCGACCGTGATGGAATTTTTGCGGTCCGCACAATTTCAAGTGCGGCCGCAAAATTTAATTAACCAAAGACCCTAGATTACAACTTCTGCGGACCATACAATTTCTTGTGCGGACGCAGATTTCAGAAATCAAAATGATCAGACTTCTAGGGTTTTCAAGTTTTTTGCACAGATTCAACATGGTATTAACAATTAAGCATGCAAATGAATTTACACGGTCCCCATAAATCAATTAGTAGTTGACCCATTACAGATTAACCCCCACATAGTAGTAAAATTGAAATCTATTGACAAATGGCCTAAACTTGTCTAACAAATTATAAATTTAACTAAAAAGTGAAAAATTCTATGAGAAATTAAACATACAATATATGAAGGAGTGCAACTAAGTGATCACATATGTGTATGGAGTGTGGCAGATGATTGAACAAATGATTTCCAAGTTTTAGAATTTAGACTGCTCAGAGAGGGAAAAACTTATACAGTAGCCCAAGGTTACTATTTATACTCACACATAGACTTGGGAAATCAAAGGAGAAGTGTGACCACAAAATTCCTTCTGCGGTCCGCACTCTATTACATGAAGGCTCAATAGCCTTGTTGATCTTCGTCCCACACAATTTGTGGTGCGACCGCATATTTTGGCTGCAAACCGCATAATTCGATGCGCGGCCGCAAAATGGCCAATTCTCTGACATACCAAATTTCAAAGAGTTTGAAATTTCCCATCTCAATTTGTGCGGTCCGCACAAGAATTGTGTGGCTGCAGTTGCCTTCTGCTGTAGCATTGAGAATTGTGCGATCCGTACTTTCTCCACACTTAGCCAATTTTTTTTTGAGCACAGTTCTTGTAAAGCACACTCATTCCTGCAACACACTTCAAATCCAGTTAGCACAAAATAACACCTATCTACAAAAGAAGAAAAGAAAAAGAAGAAAGGAAAAGAAAACATGGGTTGCCTCCCAAGAAACGCCTGATTTAACGTCGCGGCATGACGTAGATTACCATCACTTCAAATGAATAAGTGCCACCAAGTTCCATCATCAGCTTGTCCCAAATAATGCTTCACCCGGTGACCATTGACTCGGACTCGGAATACCTCATCATTTTTTTTCTTCAAGTCCAATGCACCAAAAGGTGTCACACCCACAGTTTCAAAGGGACCACTCCATTTGGATTTCAGCTTTCCGAGAAACATTTTCAATTGTGAGTTGAACAACAAAACAAGATCTCCCACCTTAAACTCCTTGTTTCGGATATATTTGTTATGAAGGTACTTCATTCTCTATTCGTACAAGGACGAACTTGCATATGCATGGTACCGGAACTTATCAAATTCATTCAAATGTGCATCCCGCAAGTTAGAGGCTGCATCCCAATCAAGATTCAACTTCTTTAAAGTCCACATGTCCTTGTGCTCAAGTTCCATCGGAAGATGACAAGCTTTGCCAAACACCAACCGGTATGGAGACATCCCGATAGGAGTTTTGAAAGCAGTCTGATAAGCCCACAATGCATCATCAAGCTTCTTTGACCAATCCGTCCGGTTAGCATTCACTGTGTTAAACAAGATACTTTTTATCTCCCGATTGGAGATTTCTACTTGACCGCTAGCTTGAGGATGATAGGGAGTCATAACTTTATGAGTGACACCATACTTGCTAAGCAAGGTGTCAAAAGTCTTGTTACAAAAATGCGAGCCCCCATCGCTTATGGTAGCCTGCGGTGCACCAAATCTTGTGAAAATATATGTAGGTATTTCCATAAGAACTCACAAAAGGACCCATGAAGTCAATACCCCACACGTCAAAGATATCAATCTCCAATATGGTAGTGAGAGGCATTTCATTCTTCTTCGAGATTCCACCAGCCCATTGGCATTCATCACATCTTTTCACCATATCACTTGCATTTTTGTAAAGAGTGGGCCAATATAAACCATAACTTAGCACTTTAGCAGTCGTTCTCGCTCCGCCATGGTGACCATTATAAGGTGAAGAATGACAAGCCTCAAGAATAACATTTTGATCTTCATCCGGTACACATCTTCTAATTACGTCTTTCGTGCAAATCCGGAAGAGGTAAGGCTCGTACCAATAATAGTCTTGACAATCCCGTTTGATCTTCTTCCTTTGATTTGAAGAGGACTCATCTGGGGTGATTCCACGCACAAGGAAGTTTTCTAGATCGATGAACCATGGCACATCCTTCATTGAAATAGCCAAGATTTGCTCATCGGGGAAGGAGTCATTGATTTCAAGGCCATCATGTGGCCTCCCCTCCTCCTCCAAATAAGACAAGTGGTCCGCCACTTGATTTTTACTCCCTTTTCGATCTTGGATGTCAATATCAAACTCTTGCAACAATAGCACCCATCTCATCAATCGAGCTTTTGAATCTTTCTTGCTCATAAGATAGCGAAGTGCCACTTGATCTGTATGAACAATAACTTTTGCACCCATCAAGTATAGGCGGAACTTCTCAATAGCAAATACAATGGAAAGGAGCTCTTTTTCGGTAACGGTGTTATTGACTTAGGCATAATTCATGGTCTTACTAGCATAGTAGAACGGATAAAAAATCTTGTTGATACGTTGCCCCAAAACTGCTCCAACTGCTACATCACTAGCATTGTACATGAGCTCAAAAGGAATACTCCAATTAGGAACGGTGATGATGGGAGTTGTTATGAACTTTAACTTGAGCAATTCAAAGACTCTCATGCAATCATTATTGAAGTGAAATTTAGCATTTTTCTCCAAAAACTTGCACAATGGGTTCACCACTTTGGAAAAATCTTTTATGAAGCGCCGGTAGAACCCCGCGTGACCCAAGAAACTTCTCACTCATTTCATAGATGTTGGAGGTGAAAGTTTAGAAATCACCTCTATTTTCGCCTTGTCAACCTCAATGCCCTTCTTTGAAATTTTGTGGCCAAGGACAATACCCTTCTCGACCATGAAATGACATTTCTCCCAATTAGTTCGTTTCTTCACACGTTGCCAATACTTTATCCAAATTTGCCAAGCAATCATCAAAGGAATCCCCGACTACTGAAAAGTCATCCATGAAGACTTCTAGGTAGTCGTATACCAGATCCGTAAAGATCTCTATCATACACCGTTGAAAAGTGGTTGGTGCATTGCACAAGCCAAATGGCATCCGCTTGAAAGCGAAAGTGCCATAGGGACAAGTGAAAGTTGTTTTCTCTCGATCTTCCAGGGCAATAAGGATTTGTTTGTAGCCTGAATACCCATCTAGTAAGAATTAGTAAGCACGGCCGGCCAACCTATCAAGCATTTGGTCTAGAAAAGGGAGCGGAAAATGGTATTTCGTTGTGACTTTGTTTAGTTTCTGGTAGTCCATACACACTCTTTACCCGGTCACCGTTCTTGTGGGAATCAACTCGTTCTTTTCATTGGTGACCATAGTTATGCCCCCCTTCTTCGGGAAACATTGCACCAGAGAAGTCCACGAACTGTCAAAAATAGGGTAGACCACCCCGGCATCCAACCATTTGATAATCTCCTTTTTGACCATGTCTTGCATGGATTCATTGAGTCTCCTTTAATGTTCAATGGATGGTTTGGCATCATCCTCCAAGTTAATCTTGTGCATGAAAAATGCAGGGCTTATTCCCGGAATATCCGCCAAAGTCCACCCAATAGCTTTCTTTCTCTTGTGGAGCACCGCCAATGTAGAGTCAACCTCTACGTTAGTCAAACAAGAGGAAAGAATAACTAGTAAAGTAGAACAAGGGCCAATGAATTCATACCTGAGATGTGGAGGCAATGACTTCAACTCCAGGATTGGAGGCTCTTCAATTGAAGGCATTGTAGGAGGAGTTTTCCTATTCTCAAGATCCAAGGAAAGTTTCCGGGGTTCATAGTTGTACGGCCCCATTCCTTGCTAAGAATTAACACATTCCATGAAGCCATCCATCTCGCTATCACTAAAATTTAGCAAGACGACCTCCAACATGTAACCTACATTAATCGTGACACTTGTGTCATCAATAATCACATCAGTCACCAAGTCCACGAATGAACACACTTCATTGCTATTCGGTTGCCTCATAGATTTGCACCCGTGGAACGCTACCTTTTTATCACCCACCTGAAAAGTGAGGTCACCGCCTTCCACATCATCAAGAGCCTTTCCCATAGAAAGAAAAGGTCTACCAAGAATAATCGGGACCTCATAGTCCACTTCACAATCAAGAATAACAAAATCCGTCGGGAGAATAAACTTGCCAACTTGAATCAATACATCCTCAATCACCCCCAACGGTCTCTTCATTGTACGATCGACCATTTGTAATCTCATAGATATGGGTCTTGGTTGCCCAATTCCCAATGTCTTTAAAACCGAATAGGGTATCAAATTGATACTCGCCCCAAGATCATAAAGAGCTTTTGCAAACTCGGCACTTCAAATGGTACAAGGGATTGTGAAGGAACCGGGATCTTCCAACTTAGGAGCCATCGAATGCACAATTGCACTTACTTGGTGAGTGACTTTGATAGTTTCAAAATTGATCAACCGCTTCTTTGTCACCAATTCCTTCATAAACTTTGCATATCCAAGAATTTGCTCCAAGGCTTCAACTAATGGCACATTTATCGAGAGATTCTTCATCATATCAATGAACTTTTTGAATTGATTATCGCCGTTTTTCTTAGCAAGCCTTTGAGGATAGGGAGGAGGTGGCTTAGGCAATGGTGCCTTAGCTTTTTGCACTACCAGTTCCGGTATGTCAATCACATGATCCCTAGACGAGTTCACATCCTCTTGAGTCTCTTCCACCGTGTCATCAATATCAATCCACACTTCCTCATTTGCGTGCACACCATTGTTTGGGCTCTCCTCTTCCTCTACCAGTTGCTCATCATTCACAAGTTGACTTTGACTTGAGGTAGGTGCATTTCCACCTCTTCCACTTCTTGTAGTAACGGCCATGGCATGCCCCGTATTTTTTCCACCCTTTGGGTTCACCACTGTATCACTTGGTAGTGCCCCCTTAGGACTAGAATTTAAAGCTTGAGAGATTTGACCCATTTGCACTTCTAAGTTTCAGATTGATGTGTTGTGTGAAGCAAGTTGGGCATCGAAATCGGCATTCTTCTCCATCATTTTCTTGAACATGTTCTCAAAATGACCCATTTCATTGTTGGAGGAACTAGGACCATGAGAAGGGTAAGGAGGTGGGTTGCTCAGTTGTTGATTCATTGGGGGCCTTTGAAAACCCGACCCCCGATTTCCTTGGTTGTTGTTCTACTCGCCTTGGTTGTTACCTCCCCATTTGCCTTGATTGTTATTGTTTTGCCAATTCCCTTGGTTATTGCTTCCACTCCAATTGCCTTGATTGTTTCCAATATTCCAATTACCTTGGTTGTTTGAAGGTCTCCATTATTATTGACTAGGGCCTTGGAAGTTGTTTCTTTGCCCTTGAAAGTTGTTCACATATTGGACCTCTTCTTCTTGATCATTGTAAGAATTACTTTGATCAAATCTACTATCATCTTGCATAAAACTGTCCACTCTTTGTTGCACTTGGGGACTTCTTGTTCTTCTCTTGTTTACCATCATATTAACTCCCTCCATAGCATTGACTTTCCTTAGGTTTTGTACTTGTTGAAGTTGAGCCTTTGCCAATTGGTTCATGGTGGTTGTCAACTCGGTTATGGCTTGCCCATGGTCATGTAACTCTATATGAAGAAGAATCACATTTGAATCACCTTGAGGAACATTGGCTCTAGATTGCCACGCCGATGAAGTATCCGCCATCTCATCCAAAATATCACACGCCTCCACATAGGGCGTAGTCATGAAGTTTCCACCGGCAAGTTGGTTCACTACATATTGGTGTGATGACCCAAAATGTCATCTTTAAATTTAATAGTTAATTCTATGTTCTAAGATCTCAAAAAGTATTATTTATCATTACTCAACTTGCGTGCGCAGTACGTAAAATTTTCCGGAATGTTTTTATGCGAAAAATAAATTAATATGTGAATTAGAGCTTGAAAACTTAACTGAGTTGACCTTGGTCAATATTTTTAGCAAACGGACTCAGATCAGTATTTTGACAGTTTTGGTAGGTCCGTATTGTGATTTGGGACTTGGGCATATGCCCGAAATCAAATTTTGAGGTCCCTAGCCCGAGATATGAAATTTTGAAGAAAAATTTAAAAGTTTAAATTAAAATAGTGACCGGATGTCGAATTATGCACAAACGACCCCGGAATACAATTTTGATGATTCTAACAGCTCCGTATGGTATTTTGGACTTAGGAGCGTGATCGAAATTTTATTTGAAAGTCCGTAGTGAAATTAGGCTTGAAATGGCTAAAATAGGAATTTAAGTTTGGAAGTTTGACCGTGGAGTTGACTTTTTGATATCGGGGTCGGAATCCAGTTCTGAAAATTTTAACAGCTCCGTTATGTCATTTATGATTTGTGTACAAAATTTGAAGTCAATCGGACTTGATTTGATAGGTTTCGACATCAAATGTAGAAGTTGGAAATTCATGAGATTTATTAGGCTTGAATCTATGTGTGATTCGTATTTTTAGTATTGTTGGATGTGATTTGAAGACTCGACTGAGTCCGTATGATGATTTAGGACTTGTTGATATTTTCGGATGGAGTCCTGAGTACCCCGAGTGAGATCCGGATCGAAATCAGATTAATTTTTGGACTTAGGCAAATTCTGAAATTTGCAGCTTCTGGTGTCATCGCACCTGCGGAGGGACTGACCGCAGGTGCGGACTCACACAAGCGAGCTGTGGCTCGCAGAAGCGGACGAAAGGGCTACCCAGTTGGAGCTGCAAATGCGGCTCATATTGCGCAGAAGCGAGAGGAAGGGCGCAGGTGCGGGCAGGTCCGCAGGTGAGATAGAATTTTCCGCACCTGCTAAGGCGCAGATGCGGTCCAAAGCTCGCAGAAGCGAAGGCAGCTGGGCTGAGCAATTTCCGCAGATGCGGTATTTCACCGCAGATGCGGGACCGCAGGTGCGAAAGCACTGACCAGATTACAAAAATAGAGGGGTTCCGATATTTTTGTCATTTGGACATTTTCAACACTGATTTGGGCGATTTTTTAGAGAGAATTCACGGAAAAACTTGAGGTAAGTCACACGTGATCATTGTTAGTTAATTGTATTGGATTATCATTGAATATTTCGAATAGATTACATGTTTTTTAGGTGAAATTAGAGGATTTTGGCCTATGGATTTCAAAAATGAGAATTTGAGATTTGAAGGTCAAGTTGATGTCGAATTTTTGTAAAAATGGTATTGTTGGACTCGTAGTTGAATGGGCGTTCATATTTAGTAAGTTTCACCAGATTTCGAGATGTGGGCCCCACATGCCAATTTTTAGTTAATTTCGAATTTTTATTGAAAAATATAGTATTTTCTTATGGAATTGATTCTATAATTATGTTGACTGTATCGAATTAATTATGACTAGTTACGAGTCGATCGGAATCGAAAAATCGAGGAAAAAGCATACTACTTGGTTAAATTGGAGCAAGTCGAGGTAAGTGACTTGTCTAACCTTGTGTGGGGAAAATTTCCCCTAGAATTGATATTAATGTGATTATTGAAATATGTTGAAAGTCGTGTACATGAGGTGACGAGTGTGTACACGGGCTAAATGTGAAAGATTATATTTTTAAATTGTGTAGATCATTGTTGCGCATTTATTAAATTATTTTATCTTGTTATATTCTTCATCATTGATCTCGGATATATACCTTAAATTTGTTTGACCTTTTCCTACTAATTGTTATACCTGTTTAGTTGAAACTTGGTTTCTTTTATTCTGTGCATTACTTGAAGGGTGATTTTCTTTAAATCCAACATTATTAATATGAAGTATTTGACATTTTAAATTTGATATTGAAGCAACGTATTAAAGATTTTGAAATATTATTTTTCTGAATTATTTATTATTGAATATTTTGTAAGATTTTTGTACTCATTGTGATGGAGCAGTGAGCTCTTTATTGTGAAAAAATATTATTTATGATTTATTTTGGCATGAGCAGTGAGCTCTTTATTGTGAAAAAATATTGTTGTTAAATTATTTTTGGCAAGTTACATTATTTAAGCATTTGAGGTGCAAATTGTGATATATTGTGATATTGATACGCATACGGTGGTATAAGGTCTGGGTATTGAAACGCATGCGGTGAGATAAGGATGTCTTGATACGCGTGGCTAGTAGGGGGAACTACTAGAAGTCATGCGGTGTGATAATGATAGCTAAAACGCGGGATGCTATTTCGGGAAAAATATTTTCTTTCAAATAAATTGTGAAGGTTCCCGCGGTGAGATAAGAAAATGAGATATTGTGAATTTGTTTATGATTTGGGACTACGAGGCGGTACCTCGAGAGTGCCCTTGTTGATATTGATTTATGGCCGCAGTTGCCTTGATTATTTGTTGTGATTTTTTTTAAAGTTGAAAGGAAATTCGGTTTTGTTTCCACGAGATATTATTTGAAATTCTGTTTTGATTCCACGAGATGTTATTTGCCATTATTTGATTAATTAAATGGTGATACACTACTTGATTCATTTTCAATGTCATTTTATTTTACTATATTGTTAAACATTTTACATGCCATTATTATACTCCAGTAGGGCCTCACCTGACCTCGTCACTACTCTATCGAGGTTAGGCTTGGCACTTACTGGGTACCGCTATGGTGTACTCATACTACGCTTCTGTACATCTTTTTGTGCAGATCCAGGTACATCTTACTAACCTAGACGTCAATGAGTTACCTGCGCACGGAGACTTCGAGGTATATCTGTCAGCGTACGCAGACTCCGGAGTCCCCTTCTATCATTCTTATTTTGCTTCCTTATTTTTCTTTAGACCTCGATATATAGAGACATTGAGAATAAATTTTTAGAAGCTTGTGACTTATTTCTACCGGATTTTGGGAGTTGAAATTTTTTAAATTGTAGTTTATTTATTTCATATATTTATTATTCTTCCACATTGATAGGCTTACCTAGTCTTAGAAACTAGGTGCCATCACGACATCCTGCAGAGGGAAATTAGGGTCGTGACAATTGGTTGGTGGTATTGATCCTCCGATAGAAAGTTTGTTGAATCAAATTCTCCGTCATATCATTGTTGGAGCACTCTTTCACCGTTGTTCTATACATTTCCCATATCTCGTGCAGTGGGTCATTGGGCTCTTTCTTGAATGATAGAATTTCATCCCGAATAATAGCCATGTGCCCGGGAGAGAAGTACTTTGAAATACATTTCTCCGCTAGTTCATCCCAAGTATGAATGGAATGATTTGGCAAATGTTCCAACCAATCTAAGGCTTTTCCCCGTAGAGAGAAGGGAAAAATCCTTAGCCTCAAAGCATCCTCGGAGACATTTGTTTGTTTGCTCCCCGAACACGTATCTACGAACCCCTTCAAATAATTATATGCATTTTGACCCGGTGCACCGGTGAAGAACTCTCGTTGCTCGAGCAAAGTAAATATCACGTTGGTTATTTGGAAGTTGCCCGCCTTAATACGGGGAGGGACTATAGCACTTTCATACCCTTTATTCGGCAACACCCGGTGTGGAGCCGCTCGTGGTGGAGGTTGGGGTGGAGCGGGTACATTGTCTTGAGGCGGTCGACCTCATCTATTGGCCTGAGGTTCAAGATGGACCTCATCCATTTGATCATCCTCAACATCCACATCCCTAACGACTATGTTTTCGAGATCGTTGTTTGCTATGATTGCACCTACAACACTCACACGTTAGTAACAAAGAAGAAAAAGAAGATATACCAAAAACACACCTAACTATATAGCTAACACCGTTTTTAGCTCCCCGGCAACGGCGCCAAAAATTAATCTCGTCCAATTTCACTCCTCTCTTTGAGGTTATGAAAACGGTCGATGCAATAGTAATACCTAACAAGAGTCGGGGTCGAATTCCACAGGGAGCTATATGAATGGGTGTTAGTAGTATATAACTTATCGCGCGAGTTTATATATCTAAATTTAGACTTCTGCAATATTTGGTTTTGTAGGAAAATCTAAATTAAACTACAATTGCGATTCAAAGGATGAAACTAGGAAATTTTTTTTGTTGTTTTTCAAATGATATAAAAGTCCTAGGGCTATGACTTTCACCTAGGTGTTTGCCTAATGGGTTATAAACTTTAAAGCTTGTTTTATTGGTCGGGGTGTATTATAGCTATCAACACTCAAGTACTCACTCAATACCTCTCGGTCAGAGAGTGATTTTGCCTAATTTGGCTTTCTCAAGTTCAAATGGGTATTGAACAAAATAGTTGATAAGAAGCTTACATCGGGTTTTACTATCTCTAGGTTCAACCCTTTAATTGGGCTTATTAATCTCTCGATTGACCCAATATCGTGCTAGCCAAATTTTCCTAGACTAAGTCTCTCTTTCTCAAGGAGAGACCATGTCAAATAGGCATGAATTAATGTTTGCAACCATTAATTCTTCAAATAAAAATAAGAACATAGCTAGATAATAAACACTCAACCATAAACAAGCAATAAATCAAATACCCATTAAGTTTACACACTAGGGTTGAGTCACAACCCTAGTGAATATTTAGCTACTCATGATTAAACTAGAAGAAATAGGAGAAGAAATGATAATTAAACCCATATTGTTAATTAAAATGATGAAATCAATATTCAAAAAGCTCAAAATAGCAAAAACTACTAAAAAGAGTAAAAGAAACCGTCTGTTGTAGCAGTTGATGTAAAAAATTGACCTAAAAAGTGAAACTCTTCTATTTATACAAAGTTAGAATTTTCGGACAAAAATGCCCTTTGTTCTGCGGCCGCACAATTCCATGTGTGGTTCGCACTTTTCTTCAGCTTGACAGGAGTGGAAATATGCGGCCGCACTGCTTTCTTTTTGCGGTCCGCACAATTCTGAGTGCGGCCGCACCTTGCTTTTCTGCGGTCCGCACAAATATGAGTGCGGTCGCGTGGCTCTTCTTCTGCGGCCGCACAATAATTATGCGGTCCGCACTTTGAGATGCAGGTTCTATGAACTTTTGCTCTAACCCAGCTTCTGCGGCCGTACAATTTATGTGCGGACCACACTTTTCACATTTCTCTTATGGGAATTTCTTCACGACCTGCGGCCGCAAATGATATTCTGCGATTCGCACTCCTGAGCTTTTGTGCATGTTTTGGTCCTTGAGTTCAGATTATTCATTCTTGAGTTAGATTTCATATTAGGAGCTCCTCTTCCAATATTCCTGCAATTAAGCATATTTCATCAGTTTTCAGGAACACAATTAAGCGCTTTTGGACTAAAATGAAAGCTAAAGAGCGCTAATAAGTAGTCAAAATCCCCATTTATCATGTGTCACCTATAGAAATAGTCTACGCCTTAGAGAAGCTCGGACAAAAGGTGAAGTGGCCGCAAAAGATGAGGTTGGACCCGAGTACCAGAAAGTCGGACGCCTTATGCGAGTTCCACCAAGAACGAGGGCACAAAACTGAGGATTGCATCGTCTTAAGACATGAGGTCTTAAACATGCTACGACAGGGACACCTCAAAGAGTTGATGAGCGACCGGGGAAGGATCAACTTTTCCAGAGCTCACAAACAACATCAAGGACCGCCAAAACCACCCTCGCCGACCCGCACCATCCATATGATCATCGGCAGCAGTGACGATGCTTCCATCAACAATGTGAAGTTCACCACAACTCACAAGCTCAAACAGTCAATCACCCATGAACGGTATGATGAACTCGAAGAAAGTATTATCTTCGATAAGTCAGATACCAACGGTTTGGTTTTCACTTACTATGATGCCCTTGTTATCACTTTAGGAATTTTAGATATCGATGTGAGACGCATTATGGTATACGATGGGAGAAGCCCGTGCATTATCCACACTCGAGTACTTGTACAAATGAAACTCGAGTATAAGATAGTGCCGCGCTGCATCACGCTAACAGGATTTAACAATGCAGTGGAGCAAACATCCGGCAAGATTACACTCCCCGTCCTGGCCGGCGGCGTCACTATGGAAACCACGTTCCATATCATGGACCAGGTCACAATATACAACGCCATAATAGGGCGACCATGGATACACACCATGAGAGCCATCCCTTCCAGCTTGTACCAAGTCATCAAATTCCCAACTTCATGGGGGATATTCAGGATACGAGGAGAACAATGCACATCCCGGGAATGCTACCACATCGCTCTAGATTGCACGGTCACTCAACAAACAAATGATAAAGAAAAAGAGGCATAGCAATCAATAGGGTTGAGGTCGATGCGCGATGATAGCAAAAATATCATTAGAGACCCCGATACGATTGATCGCGGGATCGACCGTAGAAGACCTCGACCTCATTCAATTAGACAACGATGATCACAGTAAGAAAGCTTACATCGGCTATAAGCTTCAAGAGCCAGGTAAATTTCGTCAATTCTTAACTACTAACGCGGACTTATTTTCTTTTAGCCATGCAGATATGCCAGGTATCTCGAAGGAAATATCCACGCACAAGCTGAATGTCGATCCATTCCATCCCCCGGTGAGGCAGGTTAGGCGTAAGTTCAACTCCGCAATTAATGATGCGGTACGCGAAGAGGTAGAAAAACGATTGGAAAACGGCTCCATCAGGGAGTCAAAATACCCCCAATGGGTCGCCAACGTGGTCATGGTGAAAACGAAGAATGGGAAAAGGAGGATGTGCGTAGACTTTACAGATTTGAACAACACATGTCCCAAAGATTCATTTCTGTTACCCCATATCGACTAACTAATCGACGCAATGGCCGGGCATGAACTACTGAGCTTCTTGGACGCCTACTCGAGCTATAATCAAATCCTCATGGAAGAAGAGGATCGGGAGAAAACCACTTTCATCACCCATCAGGGGACGTACTGCTACAGAGTCATGCCCTTCGGGTTGAAAAACGCAGGGGCAACTTACCAAAGGTTAGTGACGAGGATGTTCAAAAACCAACTTGGCATAACATAAGTCTATATAGACGACATGCTGGTCAAGTCCAAAAGGAAAGAGGATCACATTGACCACCTAAGAGAAACCTTCAACATACTCAGACGATACAGAATGAAATTGAATCCCGAAAAGTGTGCATTCGGCGTGGCCTTGGGAATATTTCTAGGTTTACCGGTGTCACAGCGAGGGATTGAGGTCAACCCTAATCAAATCAGAGCAATCGAAGGAATACCATAACACCTAACCACCAAAAAATAGGTTCAGTGGTTAACTGGTCGTATCACCGCCCTTTCAAGATACATTTCACGATCATCGGATAGGTGTCACAGATTCTTCGGCGTACTCAAGAAGGATAACAACCTCTAATGGACTTCTGAGTGTGTCCAAGCCTTGAAGGAACAAAAAGCATATTTGGCATGTCTACCTCGCCATATCCGAAGTAGCTGTGAGCGCAGTCCTGGCCTGAGAAAATAAAGGTACGTAGTCTCCCATCTATTACCTTAGCAAAACACTAGTCGACGCCAAGACGAGATACCCTCACCTCAAAAACTGGCTCTGGCCCTAGTCGTAGCTTCTCGGTCGTCTCGACTTTACCCCAAAGAAGCATTTTGCATAAACCCGAGCTATCTGGCAGGTTGGCCAAATGGGCCATCGAACTGAGCGAGCACGATATCACATATCAGCCGCGAACAACGATAAAGTCACAAGTCCTTGCAGACTTCGTTGCCGACTTCAGCCCAAAAATAATGCCCGAAGTCGAAAAAGAAGTCGTCCAAGCTTCTCCCCAAACACAAGACATTTGGGTCCTGTACACTGACGGTGCGTCTAACGCGTAAGGGTCTGGACTGGGACTCGTACTCGAAGTCCCAACCGGAGAAGTGATTCTCCTGTCCATAAGGTGCCCAGACATGACTAACAATGAGGCCGAGTATGAGGACGTAATTGCAGGGTTGAGATTAGCACTCAAATACGGAGCGAAACAGCTAAGACTACGTTGTGATTCTCAACTCGTTGTCAACCAAGCCACAGGAACTTTCCAAATCAAGGAACAAAGGTTGCAAAAGTACCAGACCGAAAACTGCAAGCTGCTGCGCGAGTTAGACAAATCTTAACTCGACCAAATCCCCCGAACATAGAATACCGAGGCATACGTCCTCGCCAAATTAGCCATAGCCACCAAAAATATTGCAACCGGAGGCGGAAGTGTAGTCCACCTTCTTAACTCATCGATAGACCTAGTTGAGGTAAGAACCATAAACCTAACTTGGGACTGGAGCATCCGTATTGTCACATATTTGCAAGACGGCGTACTCCCAGGTGATAAAAAATAAGCCAAGAAACTAAGAATGCAAACAACCAGGTATATCATCATCCATAACGACCTGTATAAGAGAACGTACGACGGCCCTCTAATGAAATGCTTGGGCCCAAATCAGACTCGACGTGTTGTTGAAGAGGTCTATGAAGGACATTGCGGAGATCATTCCGGCAATCGGGCTTTGGTCAGATGCCTCATACGGGCAGGGTATTACTGGCCCAACTTGAAAAAAAAGGTCGCGGACTTCGTGAAAGAATGCGAGCAATGGCAAAAGTATGACCCAATGATTCACCAAGTAGGCGAACACCTCCACTCATTCACTTCCCCTTGACCGTTCATCCAATGGGGAATGGACATCGTAGGCCCCCTCCCGACAGGTCGAGGTAACGTACGATTCTTTTTGGTTTTGACTGACTATTTCTCTAAATGGGTAGAAGCAGGAGCATTCACCCAAATAAGTGAACATGAAGTGATTGCCTTCATATGAAAAAACATCGTATGTCGATTCGGCCTCCCGAAAGAGATCAGCTGCGACAACGGACCCCAATTTACAGGAAAGAAGGTCGCTGAATTTTTTGAAAAATGGCATATCAAAAGAATACTTTCAACGCCATATCATCCCACAGGCAATGAACAAGTGGAGCCCTCCAACAAGTCGATACTGAACATCATGAAGAAAAAACTTGAAGACGCCAAAAGGTTGTGGCCGGAAATATTATCAGAAGTACTCTAGGCCTACCAAACAATGCCGAAGACAAGCATAGGAGAGACGTATTACTCATTAGTCTATGGGACTGATGCAGTAATATCGGTCGAAGTTGTGGAGCCCAGCCTAATATACTCCCATAAGAGCAGACCAAGGAATGATGAAAGCAGAAGGTAAGAGCTTGAGGAAGAGATATGGCTTAGGTAAGGATGATCGCCCAAAAACAACAAGCAGAACGGTATTATAACAAAAAGGCAAAAGTGAGGCCACTCAAAGTCGGGGACTACGTGCTTAAAGCTAAAACACAAGCAAACAAAGACCCACGGGAAAGTAAACTGGAACAAATTGGGACGGCCCGTACAAAATCACGGCAACAACGAACAAATGGTCATTCCAACTAGAAACAATGGAAGGGAAGCTACTACCAAACAACTAGAATATTACCCACCTCAAGTACTTCAACTTTTAAGAGATAAAGCGTCCCCCAAGTCATACTCAATTTTCCCTCACTTGAGTTTTGTCCCAATTGGGTTTTCTCAAAGAGGTTTTTAACGAGGCGACGAAAGGGACACTTCAGGTCGAAGAGCACACAGATGGAGGCACATGACGGCTAGTTCATTGCTCGACCTCTCAAGACTTCTCCAGGTCGACCAATGAAGTGACTAGATAAAGTGGGACTAGAACGCCAGCCAACACTCGAAAAAAGACATAAATTTCTCCAAGTGTATGAACAAAGTACAAATGCATGAAGTTTTTTTCCATTCCTCCGTATATACAACCAAGGCAAAGTTGCCTTAAAGTTCACAATGTCGACAAATGCCGCACCTAGAGGCAAATCTTTCTAAACATAGGTTATATTCGACCTCGTTTGAATTAACACCTAATTGACCCTCGGCCATAACCAAACATAGGTTATATTCAACCACGTTTGAATTAACACCTTACTAGCCCTCGACCATAACCAAACATAGGTTATATTCGACCTCATTCGAATTAACACCTAACTTGCCGTCGGCCATAACTAAACATAGGTTATATTCGACCTTGTTCGAATTAACACCTAAATGGCCCTCGACCATAACTAAACATAGTTTATATTCGACCTCGTTCGAATTAACACCTAACTGCCCTCGACCATAACTAAACATAGGTTATATTCGACCTCGTTCGAATTAACACCTAACTAGCCCTCGGCCGTAATTAAACTTAGGATGTGTTCAACCTTATTCGAACTAACATCTACTAGCCCTCGGCCATAATCAAACTTAGGTTTTGGTTTGACCTCGTTCAAACTAACACCTGCTGATCCTCGACCGTAATTAAACTTAGGATGTGTTCAAACTTATTCGAGCTAAATGATTACGGCCAAGAAAATCAAAAAGCATACAGGCGCGAACCAAAGAAAAAGAATCAGGTACAAGTAACAGAGTCGACACTTCATACTTAGAATATTCTTACAAAGGCTTGTAAAGATGCCTACAAAAATCGCAGAAGTTTGCAGCAAAATAAGTGAAAGAAAAAGAAAAACTATTGGTCGCCACCAGGACTATCAGTGCTATCGGCTTGACCATCTGCCCCCTCACCATCACAACCGCCCCGAGGGTACGCGTCCTCGTACCAGGCATCCTCTTCAATCTGATACACGTCCTCGTCCCACTCATCGTCATCGGCCTCCGGCATAGCAGGATCATATCTACAAGCGATTCGAGCTTCACGGGCCTTAACATGAGCATCTTCAAGGGCATCCCCAGGAACAGACCCCGTTGCACGCAAATCTTGAAACACGTCCAACTGGGCCTCAATGTGAATCCATTCCTCGTACAGGCCTAAGGGAACATTTGGGAAATTTGAAGTGTGAGAAGATGACGGTTGTGCAAGCATTTGAGCCTTCTCGGCCTCTAAGGCGGCCTCATGGTCCTGAAGGAGGGAGTTGTCTTTCTCCAACTCTCCAATCCTCTCATCAAGCCACTTTTCTTTAAGCCTGGCCGTCTCCAAGTCACTTTCTCGCTCAGAGAAAAGAATACAGATCACTACCTCTAAAGCTTCTGCTTTCCTCAGAGCCCCCAACCAAGCAAACTCAGCTTTCTCAAGGTCTTCTGCCTTCTCGGCGACCTCGCCGCTTAGAGCATCTGCTTTGAATTGCCACTCCTAGAGTTGGGCGCGCAGAGAAACCACCAAAGCTTGGAGGTCGTCGCACTAGGCTACGACCCCCTACTAACCTCAAGCTCTTCCTCTTTACTTCTTAACATCCCCTCGAGGATGCTGCACGCTTCGATGGCCCTCACCAGATCGTCATCCTTCTCCTTCAGTTCATCTTGAAGAGCCTGGAAATTGTCGCTCTGACCAAACCACCTACAAATTTCTTGGTGCTTGCCACGGTACTCGCGGTATTTTTGCTGCGACTTCATTAGGGTTGTGCATGGATTGGATCGGATCGAATTTAGCACATATCGGATTCGGATTTCGGATTTCAGATTCTACAAAATACAATCTTAATCTGATCCGAATTAATATCGGATCGGATTTTAAAGTTTGGATCGGATCAGATATTTGAATTTCGGATCGGATTATTATGCCTCAATGTTGCAAACTCATATGTATATTTTCTTTGTAAAAGAGGCAATGCAGTAAGAAAAATCTATGTTTCTGCAATTATGAGAGTACTATGGTGTCAATATAGCTAAATCCAACAATTGTAAGGGTAATAACTTGGAGGAAGATGTAAAGGAAGTACTCACAATCCGAAATTAAAGTTTAATATTTATACATGCCCTAATAATTTCGGATCAGATCGGGTTACAATTATACCAATCTGAATCCGATCTGAATATCCGAAATTTTAAAAAACCCAATCCGAAATCCGATCCAAATATCCGAAATACGAAATCCGAAATTCTGTGGATCGGTTTGAATTTCGGATATCCGATCTAAATGAACAGCCTAAACTTCATAAAAATAGCCTTACGCCGCTCCTCTCTTCGGGCACTTTCAATTTCCAAGATCACGGTCTGAAAAAGAAAGAAAAAAGGCAGACAGAGCTACAAAGCCTAAACGTTGATCATAACGAACATAACCGTCGAAAACCTTACCCTGAGAGCGAGGCCGGCTATGCTCCTTGATAAGGTAGCATCTTTCAGCTCTTGGAGAGTTTGACTCTCCACGTCGGAATAAAAGGGACCGAGGGCAGGAACCACGTTCTCAGTATATTTTAATAAATCTCGATCCTTGGGGATCGCAATAGTCCGCGTAGACCCCTCCAGTCTCACCTTCAGCTGGGTAAATCCCTCCTCCATCATCCTCATCTCGTCAGCATCGAGATCAGAACCCGTCCCGTAGCCATCCTCGGCAACGCCTTTGCCTCTCTCCTCGGCCAGTAAAGAAGCATTGTTAGCCGGATGCGAAGTCGACGGTCCCTCCTGCCGTAAATTATCAGAAGCCACAACGGCAGGCCCTTCAACTCCTACCGCCTATATCGGAACATCAGATGCTAGTTTGACGTCATCCTCAAGTATTATGTTCACCGTCTCACGGATGACAAAATCATCACTTGCTGAATCCACAGCCCGGGCGACCCCATCACCAATGTTTACCGATCTTCTCTTACGGGGAACCAAATTCCTGCCGCTCGGTGACTCCTCCTCCTCCTCATCCACTAGACGGTGCAAAGTGGAAGCCGGAAGATCCGATGTCAAAGTATCTGCAGGCGGAGAAGAAATCGATGATGAGGTAGCAATAGATGAGGTCGATGACTGAGCAGACCTGGCCGCAGTTGAGGAAGGAACAGAAGAAGATGATCGAGCAGGTCTAGCCGCGTTCACATCAGGAATAGACGCCGAAGAGGAGGTAACCTTCCTCTTACGAACCACAAGAGGAGGAGCCCTCGGCCTCCTCGGAGATCCTCAAGATAAAAAAGAAAATATCAAAGCAAGGTTATCATCACCACCAAGAGCAAACTAAAATAAGTAGGCGACCATGAGGCCAAAACATAAAAAACATATATAGATAAACTCACCGGCCAAGGAAGGAGCAGACCCAAAATTCTTGAAAAAGCCCGGCTACTCACGAATTCCCATGATGTGAGGCAGATCCCGACCAACCCAGTCAGAAATGTTCCCGACCAAACGAGGGGGCGTAGTCTTGGCTGCACAAAGAAGAGAAAATTTTAGAGCCTACGAGTAGAGCAAACAGATCAAATGTTTTAACGAAAGAAGAATAGACACTTACGAGTGTAGTTCCAAGTCTCAGGGAAGCCGTCCGCGTTGGCCACCACGTCTTCGATTTTGATAAAGAAGAAGTTGTGCCAGAACTGACGACTTTCCTTGTCGTCCATCTTCACCACCAGGCATTTGCCTCCTCGATGGCGAAGGTTCAACATTGTCCCCCTTATAGAAACTAAGGGCGAAGAGATGCATCAGATGCCGGAGTGTGATCTTGACCCCAGCTAACTCCACAGATTTAGTAAGCATCCTGATGAGCTTGTAGATATATGGGGCGAGTTGAGCCGGGCTCACACCATAGTAACGATAGAATTCCTCTGCCAATGGAAGAAGAGGAAGAGTGTAGCCGACCTGGAAGGGATATGCATAGAACACGTAATACCCGGGGCGGTGGACTTATACCACATCACACCGTGCTGGGACCAAATCGATGCGGGCAGGAACGCTGAATTTTGCCCTAAGCTCTACTAGATCGGCCCCTTTCATCGCCGACTCAGAAACCTTGGGCTCGTCTTTGGGCGCCTTCGAAAAATTAGACCTAACTTTCTCGCTACTAGGAATTATTTCCTCCACCGTAGGAAAGTTCTCATCTTCAATGGCGACATAGACGCCATCAGCGTGAGGAGGCATAAACACCGCCAAAGGGACAGGACTGATCCCACACCGGAACCAGAGGATACATTAGCCATATTTTCGATGAGAGAAAGGATATTCATGCAAAGAAGGATTAGAAGCAACATGAAGCACTAAGACCAGGAAAAAAGACACACAGCAAGGGAGGAAGGAGAACAAGTCACAAGGTTTTGATGAGAAAAACATGTAAAGAACAAATGAATGTCATCACATCTCTATTTATAAGAGTTCGGGCATCAAAACCAAGAGATTATTCCATCATTACCCAGCACTGGAATCGAAACGTCAGCTCCAACTGACAGTCGCATGGGAAACGACGCAAAGCATCGAGAAAATGCACCATAATGACGCATGATGTCATGACGTCATTCTAGCACAGAAACGACGCAACCCTAAAAGTTGCGGCTCACGAAAGGCCACATTGCCAGCTCGTCCCAAACATAACTGCCCAACCCACTCGTCCACTCTCCTCGACCATAACCAACAAAGTCCGCTCATCAAGGTCGTCTGAGGACGACCTCAATAAGCGGAGAGACTAACTGTATAGGTCAAAATCTATCACGGAACATTTAGGGCAAGGAAGTATTGAGGAAAAATCAGTCGAGGTCGATCAAAAAATGGCGAAACTCGTGGTCGGGATGCTTATAATGGTCGAGGACAGAGTCCGCGGAAAGAACCGCAACAACTAATTTTTAGAATAGGATAATATAGGGAATATTCTAAAGAATATTATCTCCACATCTATTATTAGGGTTTACTACGGATATGTCCCATATAAGGAGGACAAAAGATAAGAAAAAGAGATATGTAATATTAACCTGATAAGAATAGATTTCTGAGAAAGATTCTCTCTCTAGCAAAGATACAAACATTACCTTTTCATCAAGATTCTTGTTCATATTATTCCATACTTTTCTATCAGATCCGAGAATAGTTCGAACATTATAGGATTTATCTGTCACTCATCATTGTCACGAGGAACAATCATCTAGTTTATTCTTTATTGGGTGAATCATTCCTCCTATTTACTTAAATGTCATTTACTATTATTTATTGCTAGTTACTCCTCCATTATTGCTCATATTTTTTGAAATATTTAATGCATGTTATTGTCAATCTCCCACTAGATCTGTCCCACATTATCCACACTTTAAGGATCCGCATTTAGAGATATTATCATTAACTAGGTTTAACTCATGATTATATAAATACAATAGTTTTAACCGAAAGTTATACTTTTTGGTCAAACATCCTTATATATCTATTCCGGTAACCAAATGACCCCTCAATCTTTAGGGGAAAAAAGAAGAAGAAACAAAATACATTCAAAGAGAATTTCTTGATCATTTTTTCATCCACAGAAATAAATAGTCAAAAAAATAGCTTGAAACTCCAATGCACTTGTTATCATTAAATCGAGTGGGCACTCTAGAAAAAGATTGAATTTATTCCTATTATTTTCTGGGAGTTAATATTTAATACTAAGATTTTTTACAAATATTTATATATGTACTATAGAAAAGACAGCTAGTTGATAACATAACGAGAGCTTTACATTCAAATTGTAAGAGTAGAATGAGGAAAGACCTCAAAAATAGTACTACTACTACTACTTAAAATGGACCTACCCAATCAAAAACAAAAAAAGGGAGAAGAATCTCATTTTATGAATATGAAAAAAAAAAAGTAGTACCTTTGTATAGGAAAAAATATTAAAATTGAATTCATAAAATTTAAATTTTAAATTTGTTTTTAACTTCAATATAAATACCAAACACGCGGTGAAAACAAAAAAAATAAGTACCTTCGTATAAGCCAAAGTGTGAATGAATGAAGGGGATTTGGTTTGGGGTTAGATGGTTGAGGTGGTTGACACATGACAGAACAAAACGTGTATAGATTCCAACAGGGAGAGTTTCGCAATTCCAAGACCACATAGACCCTTAATTTAGGGGCAGCGCCGTTTATCTTTATCTTTTTTGTACCTTATTGTCCAAAACGCTTTCTTTATGGCCCTTTTTGGTCCTGCTTGTAATTGGTCATTAAGGAATCGTTTTAGTACGCGAACTAAATTATTTCGAAATTATAATTTCAGGATTATAATCTCAAGACTAATTTATACCATATAGAAGGCGGGATAAAATAATTTCAAGTTTGTTAGGATAATGTGAAATAAGATGGGATATCTTGGATTAAGTCTAGATTAAATTTATATCGTGTTTGAGTGGATGTATAAATGTATCGTAGGATAAATTTATACCGCCAACTAAATATGATATAAATTTAATCCAATATCTTATCCCACCTTATCTCTCGTACCAAACGACCCCTAACTACTTAGAGTGAGACGAGATGAATGTGATTTTTATATCCTTAATTAGAAGTATCGAATTTGAGTTATGATACTAAAACAATCTCTAGCGTTTAAGGTTGTGGCTTAGTGATCAATAAAGTGGTTGAGAATCATGAGGTCTAAGGTTCAAATTTTAGTAAAGATAAAAAATATTATGTAATTTCTTCTTATCTATCTAAGCAACGGTAGATAGAGTTATCTGATACATGTTGCTAGTGGGAGGTGATACGTATCCAATAAAATTAATCGAGGTGCGAATGTCTGGCCCGGCTCTACAATTATTAAAAAAAATATAGAGCAATCTTTAATAAAGAGCGTTTCTTTCTTTAATAACTCATAGTGATGCAACCTTGAATTAATGGAATATGTGGATTTGAATCAAACAACTAAACCACAAAAAAAAAAAAAAAAAAAAAAATGGCCATTAGGGTTTACTGTAATCACCTTACTTCTTCCTTCTCCTCTTCCTTTTAAGTTCTTTAGGAATACCTACTTATAGTTAGTCACTAGGGATTATTTTAGTCTTCTCTTCCTAATTAAGACTTTCTTTGTTGTAGAATTAAGCACTCAGACTCCATTCGGTTCTTTTTATATTTGTTATTTTAGTTAAAATAATGTCATTAAATTTTTTTCAAGTCCACCTTTGCTATTATAAGAAAGTATATAGTTATTACTTCTAATTAATTCAAGGAAAAGAAAAAATAATTTAATCAAAATACTCCTTATGAACTAATGCTGTCAAATAATTAATTACTTCATTGGTGCATCAAATGTTAAATGACAAATAAATAGGAGCGAATGGACTACTAATATTTATCACAGTCTTCACATACAACTTAGTTTATCTCTATTCTCAACAACTCCAATGATTGTCACAGTAATGAAATAACATAGAATGCTATTGTCTATGTTGGGTCAAGTCTGCACGGTTTTCACTAAAAGGTCTCACATTATTAACAGATTCATATACTTTATTTGTAGCCTATTAATATGGGTGTACATAGGTCGGGTTGGTTCGAATTTTTTAATTACCAAACCAATTATATCGGGTTATTAAATCTAAAGACCAAACCAAACCAATAAAAGTCGAGTTTTTAAATCTCGATTTTTCTCGGATTTTCGGGTTGTTTCGGATTTTTTTCCATAAAGTCTTCATAGCACAAAATATAGAATTTGTGCTCCAAATATTTCTTTAATCCTAGTAGGCAGAACTATATAAAGTAATTTTTAATAAAATAACATAAATATGAGATAATTCATGGCATTGTACTAAAATATTCAACAATAAAGATGAGAAAATCGCATAAAATAAATATTATTAAAAGCCATAATGAAAACAAATATAATTTAAAATTACTAATAAGTTGCTAAAATAAGTACGACTAATAAGTACTATTATTTACATGACTAAACACTAAAAGAAAAATAAGTTATGCATTTTATCTAAACCATAGAAAAACTAAAAAAAATAGATATCCAACACTATTTTCATTCATAGTACAATTGAATTGAATGTCTTTTATTATCATTAGTATTGATTTGATATTGGTTTAGGATTTATTTGAGTTACTAACATTCATGGACTATAAAACTATTGGAGCATCCAAAAATTATAAGTCCAAGCTTGAAATAATACGTTAAAAGATAAAATTATGAAAAAGTTTAAGAAATATTTATATACTACACTACAATAAATATTTTCATGTATTAAATATATTTAAAACTTCTATACATATAATGTTGGGTTGGCTTGGTTTCGTTTGACTTTTTTTAGTTAAAACCAAACCAAAACAAATATCGTCGGGTTTTTTTTCAACACCAAACCAATCAAACCAAACCATAGTCGGGTTTTTTTTCGGTTTGACTCGGATTATCGGGTTGGTGCGGTTTGTCGGTTTCATTGTATACCCTTACTTACCAATGTGAAATTTTATTCGCACAACCAATAATACCGTGAGTCACTTGAAAAACTGAATAATTATCAAACTAAGTAATTTGAGTGAAGGGAGGAAGTGAGTCAAATTTATTTAACTGTGCTATACCATACGAATGAGTATGTATTTCATTGGGTATCACTCTGAGTTTATCATACCGGATAAAGAAAGAGAAAAAACACTAAAAATACAACTCTTTTTGTTGAGTAGAAATTTTTCTTACGTGCAACAGTCATTTTTGTGAAAATATGAAATTAAGCTAATAAGTCAAGGGTAAAGGTCAAATTTATTTCTGTACTATTCAAAATTAAGGAACTTTGTTCGCCGTTATATATTGGGGCTAAATTAACTCACCGGTTGGAAAATATGAAATTAAGCTAATAAGTAAAAATGATACTTGGAGATCTGTTAACTTTGATGGATATAACTGAGTCAATATGCTAATTGGGAGGGAGGTTTTGGGACCAAAATCAAACGAGAGTATAGTTACTCTATTTTTAATAGTTGAGGGGCAATTTTGGTCCTTTGCCACAATAGTCAAAATTCAAAAATAGATGGGACTAAATTTAGACCGTCTTCCTTCAATTAATTGAACATGTGAATTCACCTATTTAACGTTGGAGTTTCATTAATAATAAATACAAATACGAAACACTGATAAACTCAAAGTATATCGGATAATAAAATTAAATTAATTCAAATTATTTTGGTAAGACCTTTTCCCCTATTGACAATTTATAATAGGAGAGAAATAGAAAAACAAAAAAAAAAAACGTAGAAATGAAGAACCTTTTCATATATTTTCAAGGGAAAAGGGCCAAATATACCCCTCTATTTATATATATTGTCTACATTTAACATACGTTATATTATCGGGTCAAATTTACCCTTACCGTTATACTATCGGGCCAAATTTACCCTTACAATCAATAAATTTTTAAAAATACCCCTTGATCTGTTAAGTAATCCAAAATATCCCAAATTTTTTTTATTTAAATCACTTGTTGTTCTTCTTGCTCTATTATTTTCAAAAATTACTATTTATATGAATGCCAAAGTTACTAGACTATACAAATTATTCATAATTCTTTTTAATTACCAATGCACTTATTTCTCTTCTTGTAATAAATAAAAATTAGTTTAGAATTTTATTTATTTTTCAATCATATATACACACCGTAGAATTTAGTAGGTATATTTATTGTGTATTATATGCAGCTGATCATCATGTATGTACATATATATTCAAATATATTTTGTCATTGCCAAGTTAGTATAGAGTTCGATCAACTAACTTAAGAGTGCACAATGTGTAGGCATTTAATTAAAGCAAAGTTGAATTAGACAATGTAAAGTCTCCGAGGAATTTCATTTAAATTGGGATGTTGTAAATATATTTAGAATTTAGAAAAACTACCTAATTTAGATTTTTCAATTTACTATACTTTGTTTATTCGGTTGTATTATTTAATATTTTTTTCTCTTATATTTTTTCTCTAATTCAAAAAGCATGTAAATGTCAATTATTTTAAAAATAGTGTACCGAAAAGAACAACAAGCGATTTAAATAAAAAGAATTTGAGAGATTTTTGATTACTTAATAGATCAAGGAGTATTTTTAAAAGTTTGCTGATTGTAGGGGTAAATTTGACCCGATAGTATAACGGTAGAGGTAAATTTGGTCCGATAATATAACGAAGGTTAAATATAGACAATATATAAAAATAGAAGGATATATTTGGCTATTTTCTCTATTTTCAATAGGAGAGAAATAGAAGAACATAATAAAATAAAATAAAAAAAAAACAGAAATGAAGAACCTTTTTATATATTTTCAAAGAAGAATCCACTATAACCAATAAAATAACAAGAAAAAGATAGTAATTGAAAAGGGGTTTGGTATGTTGAAGCAATTAGTGCCCATAAAATTGGTGGGATTCCTAAGCTCACGTGAAGTGCCCTCAAAATCTGGAATTTTGTTTGCCAAAAGCTATCATTCCTACTCAATTCCACTTACTTCCAATTTTATAATTGTTCTTTTTTTAATGATTTTATTTTTATCTCACTAGAGATGAGAACTGAACAGATATGCAGTTTGTTTTTATTCTTCTCTATTTATTTCAAACTTCTTTTTTCCTCCTTTTGATGTTGTTTTAATAGGTTGAGACCCCACATCTAGGTCCCACTTCTTAGATTTGATTTTGACTTTGGTCTATGATCACAATCAACACGTACGTGTGGGTTGATCTTAACAATTCTCATGTCCTTTACCTAAATTTCTTCATCTTTTTTTAACACAATGATTGTTTGTGTGCATAACTAAATTTGCGGAAAGTAGCGATATTGATATTTTCCTGTATCACTATAAGGTGCGATTAAATTGATATGTATATTCATATATAATATATGAATGATCGTATATTATTAATGTATTATCTATATATATCGGCTAAAAAAAGTAAATATTAAATTTGACCGACTATTTGTGTAATAATCCTTTAATTAAATTTCAGATTTGAACTTTGAGAATAATTTTTTTTATTTAGAAAGTGTTAAAATTCCTTATACTTGACTTTTTACTATGCAAATTTGGATTAGTTTGATCAATGGATTTCAAAAACCGAATACTTGAAAAGAATATATCATGCGCTTATATTAGAGATTCAAAATATGATGGGGTAATTTCATATTCTCTTGAGTCGTCCTTACACAGATTTCTTAAAAGTTTCACTCCATACACCTGTTATATATATATTTCAAATCATTAATCATGTATTTTAAATTTTATTTGAAGATATATAACTTCATCTTGGCAAATTCATTTCTTGTTCTTGATGTAGCTTTGTATATTTACCTAGAGCTCATTGTCTATCGGAAACAGTTTATCTACCTTCACAAGGTAGGGATAAGGTCTGTATACACTCTACTCTCCCATACTTTACTTTGTGAGATCACAGTGGGCTTGGTGTTGTTGTTGATATAGCTTCCTACATTCTCCGGATGCTTTGGTGGTCTTAATTTACAGTTGTTGTATTGTCACACTTAATACATTTGATGATTACCAATACTCCATTTTTCCAACGATTATGCGCTCAAGTTCGAGTGGGAGACATGCAATCTATTATTAGCAAGGCAAGTTGAATAGTCACGGCCACATAAGGTGTTCAATAGGTCTGTTGATGAGAGCATACACTACTAAAAATCTGCAAAAAACCGATCAACTATTTCCGACCAACATTGATCGGTCAAAAAAAGCGACCAAAAACCGTCCAGGTTGAACGGAAACTGGGGAAAAAAAATATTTATATTTTTTTAAACTAAATACCGACCAACGTTGGTCGGTAAATTGGTCAACGAATTGACCCAGCTGGTCAGACAAGAAAATTTTGGATTACCGACCAACGTTGGTCGGTAATCTGGATCCAATTTTTTAAATTTTAATAATTATTTTATTATTTAAAATATTTTATAATATTTAAGAATTTATATTTAAAATTACCGACCAACGTTGGTCGGTTAATGTAGGGGAAGCATTTACCGACCAACTTTGGTCGGTAATTGTTATTTTCTGCAAAATAACCGACCAAAGTTGGTCGGTTATTACGTCAACATTGATCAAACTTTTGAATTACTTTTATATTTACTATCTAAATAATATAAATGTAATTCGTTAACACTTTTGTAATACAAATAATGAATACACTAACATATACTATATATAACATGCTATTTGTAAATTGATTCATTGACTTATAACTTACTTAGATGCATCGATAAATATTAAAAACAAAACGTTTGACCTATATCGACTAATAGTAAAAACAAAACGTCTCGACTTATATCAATTAATCTAGCTATGCCATGTATTATTAGTGATGAATGAATGAAAAATAAAAGAATTAATACTAAACATCTTTGACATATATATATATATATATATATATATATATATATATGGATCACAAATTAAATAAACGAAAGAAGATATTAGTATTAAGTAAACGAGTTAAATTAATAGGTCAAACATGGTCAAACTTTAACAAGCTATATATATACACACTAACATATACTATAACAAGCTATATATATAGTTAAAGTATTACAGTGAAGTGTGTTTGTATGTGTATATATATATATAAGAACACGAAGCGCTAGGACCACAGGGTCGGTATATATATATATATATATATATATAAGAACACGAAGCGCTAGGACCACAGGGTCGGGTTCTTTTAGGGATAGACTTGGGAAGATACTAATTAGTATATATACTTTATCATCAAATATATCTATTTGTAAATTGATTCATCGACTTATAACTTACTTAGATGTATTGATGAATATTAATCGATGATTCATCAAAACGTCTCGACCTATATATCGATTAATCTATGTCATGCATTATTAGTGATGAACGAATGAAAAAAGAAGTTATTAGCATCAATTACAATATAGTGTATGTGTGTGTGTGAGAAATTACTCACATACTTAATTATAACTTAGAAAATTTACTTAGATAGATGCTATTATAATTTATTAAAATTAAATAGTTAATATAATTATTTATAAAGATTATGCTTATAGTTTATAATTATTTATAATAATTGCATAGTTAAATAAAATAAATGCTTGTAGTTTATAATATTTTTTTATAGTTTATAATATTTTAAGAAAAAAACACAAAAAAAAAGAATTTAAATTTTTTTAAAAAAAAAAACCAACCAAACGGTCAGCACTTAATGTACCGACCAAAATTACCAACCAACTTTGGTCGGTAATTCTAAAATCAGAGAAGTGAAAAAGGGGGAAAACCCCCATTTCTCTGAAATTTTTCCCTCTTCACTCAAAACCTTCCCCTCTCTCCTTCTCCCAGCCCTCCCCCTCGCCGTCCAGCCCTCACCCTCGCCGTCGCCGCGCCGTCGCCGCTGCCACTGCCGCCCTCTCCTTCTCCATCTCCTAAAAATTCTAGGTTTGAATTACAACCCATTTATTTATTATTTCTAGGTTTTGTTAATTAGTTATGAATTAGTTTCAATTGATTAGTGTTTCAATTATTTGAACATTGCATTTTATTGAGGATTAGGGTTTAGGTCCTGTTTTAATTAGTTTTGTTAATTAGTTTTATTAACTAATTAGTTTTATTAATTAGTCAATTAGTTATGAATTAGTTTAGTTTGGGATATGGGTTGAATTTCTTTAGTTTAGTTAGTTTATGTTTAAACTCGTAGGATATGAATTGAAATTTTAGTTTTTAGGATTTGTTCTTGTGAATTAAACTTTTAGGATATGAATTGAACTTTTAAGATATGAATTGGACCTTTTGGATATGAATTGAACTTTTAGGATATAAATTGGTGTAATTAGGAAAAAATAATTATCTTGAATTAACTAAAAAAGATATAATTAATTTATAATTGTAGAATAAATTAATTTATTCTTGTGAATCGAACTTTTAGGGTATGGGTTGAATTTCTTTAGTTTAGTTAGTTTATGTTTAAACTCGTAGGATATGAATTGAAATTTTAGTTTTTAGGATTTGTTCTTGTGAATTGAACTTTTAGGATATGAATTGAACTTTTAAGATATGAATTGGACCTTTTGGATATGAATTAAACTTTTAGGATATAAATTGGTGTAATTAGGAAAAAATAATTATCTTGAATTAACTAAAAAAGATATAATTAATTTATAATTGTAGAATAAATTAATTTATTCTTGTGAATCGAACTTTTAGGGTATGGGTTGAATTTCTTTAGTTTAGTTAGTTTATGTTTAAACTCGTAGGATATGAATTGAAATTTTAGTTTTTAGGATTTGTTCTTGTGAATTGAACTTTTAGGATATGAATTGAACTTTTAAGATATGAATTGGACCTTTTGGATATGAATTGAACTTTTAGGATATAAATTGGTGTAATTAAAAAATAATAATTATCTTGAATTAACTAAAAAATATATAATTAATTTATAATTGTAGAATAAATTAATTTGTTCTTGTGAATCGAACTTTTAGGGTATGGGTTGAATTTCTTTAGTTTAGTTAGTTTATGTTTAAACTCATAGGATATGAATTGAAATTTTAGTTTTTAGGATTTGTTCTTGTGAATTGAACTTTTAGGATATGAATTGAACTTTTAAGATATGAATTGGACCTTTTGGATATGAATTGAACTTTTAGGATATAAATTGATGTAATTAGGAAAAAATAATTATCTTGAATTAACTAACAAAGATATAATTAATTTATAATTATAGAATAAATTAATTTGTTCTGGTTTTATTTGTATAGATGGAACATCGTACTTGGATGTACAATAGAAATTATCCTAATCGGCGGGGATTGCGGGAGGATTTTGTAGAAGGGGTTGATGACTTTATTAGACATGCAATGTCATTTCCACCATACCAAAATGAAGGAGTAATTAGGTACCCTTGTGTCAGGTGCGATTGTATGAAGTTTAAAAAATCGAAGGAAGTTAAGCTTCATCTTTATAGGAAGGGATTTATAGAGAATTACTTTGTGTGGACTAATCATGGAGAGATCGATGGTAGCCGTGGGATATTTCATAACATGGTTGTTGGTGAAAGTAGTAGGTCGGTGGAGAATACAAATCTTGATTCTAGAATTCAGGATATGGTTGCGGATGCTTTTGGGGGTGAGCCCAATGAAAATATTGAACAAACTCCTAATGATGACGCAAAACGTTTTTATGAACAGTTAGAGGAAGCTAGTCGTCCACTACGTGAAGGAAGTCCGCACTCTGAGCTGTCTGTTGCAGTTAGATTACTAAGTATCAAATCTAATTGGAATATTTCTCAAGCAGCCATGGACTCTTTTATTGACCTTATGAGTGAACTAGTTGACCCTAATATCAACTTACCTGGTGATTTCTATAAGGCGAAGAGATTGGTTTCTAAGTTAGGACTTTCGTCAATGAGAATTGATTGTTGTGAAGATGGTTGCATGTTATATTATAAAGATGATGCAACTTTAGACAGTTGTAAATTTTGCGAAAAGCCTCGTTTCAAGAGGCTTTCCAGTGGGAATATGGTCGTTGTCAAGGCAATGCATTATTTACCTCTTATACCTAGGTTAAAGAGGTTATATGTGTCGATGAGTTCTGCTCCTCATATGAGATGGCACTTTGAAAATAGAAGACCACCTGGTGTTATGTGTCATCCTTCAGATGGAGAAGCTTGGAAGCACTTTGATAGGACATATCCAGATTTTGCTAGTGAACCAAGGAACATTCGGTTAGGTCTGTGTGCCGATGGCTTCACGCCTTTTTCTATATCTGCGATACCATATTCATGTTGGCCTGTCTTTCTTACACCTTATAATCTACCACCTGAGTTGTGTATGACTAGTCCATATATATTCTTAAATTGTATTATCCCCGGTCCACGTAATCCAAAAAGTTTGATTGATGTATATTTGCAACCTTTGATTGATGAGCTAAAACAATTATGGTATGATGGTGTTGAAACATATGACATATCAACCAAGCAGAATTTTAATATGCGTGCTAATTTAATGTGGACTATTAATGATTTTCCTGCGTATGGAATGTTGTCTGGGTGGATGACTGCTGGGAAGCTAGCTTGTCCTTACTGCATGGAAAATAGTAAAGCGTTCACTTTGAAACATGGCCGAAAGCAATCATGGTTTGATTGTCACCGTCAATTCTTGCCTAATGATCATGAGTTTAGAAGGATGAAAAATGCATTCAAAAAGAATAAAGTGGAATATGATTCTCCACCTCCGATACTTTCAGGTGAGGAAATTTGGGAGAGGGTCCAGAACTTCAGTAAAGTTACTGCGGCTCCACCTTATAGATTCCTCGGATATGGTGTTAATCATAATTGGACGAAACAGAGTATATTTTGGGAGTTGCCTTATTGGAAGGATAATATTCTCCGACACAACCTTGATGTCATGCATATTGAGAAGAATTATTTTGATAATTTGTTCAACACAGTGATAGATGTTAAAGGTAAGACAAAAGATAACCCGAAGGCTAGAATGGACTTACAAGAATATTGCAGGCAGCCTGAATTATACTTGCAGACAGCAAACAATGGTAAGGTGTTCAAGCCCAAAGCAAGTTACACATTCACTTTGAAGGAAAGACGAAAAATTTGTGATTGGGTTACGAAATTAAAGATGCCTGAGGGTTATGCGTCGAATCTTAGAAAAAAGTAGATATGGAGGTAGGGAAGTTGAGCCATTTGAAAAGTCATGACTGCCATGTTTTCATGGAGACCTTAGTGCCTATTGCATTTTGTGGTTTGCCTGAAAGAATCTGGAAACCCATCACAGAGATTAGTTTATTTTTCAAAGACTTGTGTTCTACCATATTAAGGGAAGAAAACCTACTTCGGATGGACCAGAACATCCGTGTAATTTCTAGTAAGATGGAAAGAATATTCCCATGTGGTTTCTTTGATGTGATGGAACACCTTCCAATACACCTTGTACACAAGGCACGACTTGGAGGGCCTGTTCAATGCAGATGGATGTATCCCTTTGAGAGGTAATATTATAAGTTTGATGTAATATTCTATTTTATTTGAATGTTCTTGGCTAACATGAGATTATGTAGGACAATTGGAAAATGCAAATAATTTGTTAAGCAGAGGAATAAGATTGAAGGATCTATATGCGAAGCCTATCTTGCAAAAGAAACTGCACATTTTTGTTCTTATTATTTTGAGAGTAACGTGCCATGTTCTAGGAATAGGCCCAATAGGCACACGGTCGAATGTGTGAATGATCCATTATATCCACCAATGTCCATATTCAATCAACCAGGCCGATGTTCTAAGGATGTTAGAAAGAGAAGTTTGAGTGATATGGAGTACAAGTCAGCTACACTTCATGTGTTGCTAAATTATCCCGAAGTTGTACCATTTCTCAAGTAAGTATTGATTTATTAGTTATCAAAATGTAAAATTTACTGTGACTACATATTGATGCAACTACTAAAAATATTTGATATGTCACAGTCACTTCGTGGGTCAATTTGGCTATGATGTTGTATATACGAGATTTGATACGTGGTTCAAACAGTTTGTAAGTGTGTGTATATATATATGTAGTGAATGTATAAAAATTTATATATATATATATATATATATATATATATATATATATATATATATATATATATATATATATATATGTAGTGAATGTATAAAAATTGATTCATAAGTTGTGCTAACTTATGAATTTTTTTTAACTCTATGTAGGTAAATAATCCAAATAATGGTGTAAATCAATTTTTGAAAGATATATCTTGGGGACCTGGGCTTCAGGTCACAACAATGTCTAAGTACGTAGTGAATGGTTATAAGTTTAATACAGAGGATTGCTCTAAAAATAAAAATAGCAACAACAGCGGGGTGTGGGTTCAAGGTGGTGATGGCAACCAAGTTGGAGATATTGATTATTATGGTGTGGTCAAAGAAATATTACAACTAGAATATACAGGTTGGCCATATAAGAAATTGATACTCTTTAGATGCAAGTGATTTGACCCAAATCCAACAAGAGGTACAAGAGTACACAACCAATACAACATAATTGAGGTTAATCATATGAGGGAGTATGATCGCTATGATCCTTTCATAATTGCACATAACGTTAGGCAAGTGTATTATGCTCCTTATCCATTGCGGCGGAATAAGTCCGATTGGTGGGTTGTAATAAAAACTAAGCCTGTAGGTAGGGTGGAAGTCGAGAATGTGTTAGATGTTGCATATCAAAACGATATCTCCAATGTTCACCAAATAGTGGACGATCAGTTAGAAAATGATTTGAAACATCTTGAACGCATATTGGAAGAAGTTGATATAAATGAAGTAACAATTATAGAAAATGAGGACAAAGAATCAACTGATGAAGCTCAAACAAGTGAGGACGAAGAATTCTCGGACGAGGAACAATACGTCGATGAGGATTGAAAAGTTGTTTTTTTAAAGCACTCTCGTTTTATAGCTAGTTTCTTATATGTTTCAATCTAAATGTGTATTATATTATGCAGATGGCAGGCAAGGGTCAAGGTAACAATGACCCTACTAGTTCTCGGGGTCGAGAAAAGGGTAGGAAGGGAAAGAGGAGGGTAGAAAATAATACTCCCTCTTGTCCACCCTTTTCAGAGATGCCTATGTCTTATCCTCCACCACACGGCTATACTGAGCTGCCACAGCATCACGAGCCGTACACCTTCATTCAGACACCCAGTCTTCCATCACAGGGCCACAGGACTATACGTCCGACATACAGTCCAGCTGCCTCACAGCCATCTGCATCACATCCACATGGATCACATCCCTACATATCACAGCCACATGGATCGCATCCACCCATGTCACAGCCACTCGGGTCACAGCCACTCAGGTCACAGCCACTCGGGTCACAGCCATCGGTATCACATCCACTTGGGTCGCATCCAGCTATGTCGCAGTCACAGGGATCGCAACCATCTTCATCATCGACTCCATCTATTGCAGGCCTTCGCCTGCAAGGCATTAGCTCAGACCCGCCTACACCGTCTTCACATGCCTCTGATACACATGCTTCGGATGGTGATAACGAGGTAGTGCATTATGATCGATATGGCAGGATCATCATAGTCCCTGAGGGTGATGGGTAAGTGTTATTCATTATTTTTGCGTCTATTGATTTGTAACATTTTTACTAAGATATTAATGTGTTTTTATTGTTAAATTGCAGGTTCAGGCCGGGTAATAAGACTACGAGGATAATCACCAATGCCATCAGAAAGCTTTATGATGGCCCTTATGCGACTTGGACTAATTGCCCATTCTCACTGAAGGAGCAAATTTTCAATCAATTTAAGGTATAAATGTTCTTTTAAATAGTTTAATAATTTATATTTATGATGTTTCCATCTAATATTTAACTTTTGAAATACAGAGCAAGTGTGTATGGGAAGACCGATATAGCGCAGAAGTGGCTACAAATTTTTATCATAAAGCTCGCAAGAGATTGGCGGATGCTTTCTCGGATGCTAGAAAGAAGAACAAGAGGCCTAGCTGGTTACTTGAGAATTTATGGAATGATTTGCAAAGGCAATGGCTTACCGCATAGTTCTTAGAGAGAAGCGAAAAAGGAAAGAAATCTCGCGCATCCGAGAAGGGAGACTCCTTGCACACTGGAGGTGCGATCAGCCTAGGGACAATAAAAAGAAGATTGGTACATAATTGCTTAAATTATTTTACTTTTCTAAGTATATCTATTTTGTTTATTAACTAAATTAATTTGTTTTCAGAAAAAGAAGTATGGGCGTCCAATGAGTTATGATGAGCTATTCAAGGAGACACATATTGTGAAGAAGAAGAAAGAGGGGGATCAAGATAGGTGGGTCGAGGACCGGGCCTCGACTGCATATGTAACCTTTCATTTTTATTTAAGTATTATAATTTACTTTTATAAAAAACTTGAAATACTGATTTAATTTAAAATAATATAGGGTCGCTACCAAAGTAACGTGGAGGAATTCATCTGTAGTCATCCAGCTGGTGAATCGGGTGAGCCAACCTAACCTTCGGACGAGGATGCTGAAAGAATATGGTTGGAGTCTGTTGGCGGTCCAAAATGGGGGAAGGTATACAGGCTCCCTACTAAAAACTTCCATCGCTATAAGTGTGGAATGCGAGGAATAGGGACTTTCTCGCAAGGCGAGCAACTTAATAGGGAGAGCCTCTCCGATATGCGGGAGACAGTGACAAAGCTCACATCAGAGCTAGAAGCGGCCAAGGAAAGAGAAAGGCTTAGAGATGCTCAATTCCTTGGCATGCAAGCTCAGATCAGAACTCTCCTATCTAGTGGAGCTTTTCCGTTGCCCCGATCTCGTGAGCCATCTCCAGAGGGTCGACCTCCACGTGATCGTTCCTCCCATCTGATCGTGATCGTTCCTCCCGTCCTCCCCGTGATCGTGCTTCCCGTCCTCCACAAGACCGTTCTCTATATCGTCTTGTAAATGAAAGTTCATCAGACGGTTATGATGATGTTGTAGAAAACACCCCTTGACTTTTATATACTTTGAACTAGATAAATAGAACCAGTTTTGAACTAGTTGTAATTAGTTTTAATTTGGTTTTGGATTTTTATGTTCAATTGAACTTTAATTTGTTAGTTTTAAAGTATTTATTGAATGTTTTGGTTGTTGTTGTTGTGTTGTTGTTGTTGTTGTTATTGTTGTTGTTGTTGTTGTTGTTGTTGTTGTTGTGTTGTTCTTGTATATTTGTTGTCGTTGTTGTTGTTGTTGTTGTTGTTGTTGTTGTTGTTGTTGTTGTTGTTGTTGTTGTTGTTGTTGTTGTTGTTGTTGTGTTGTTGTTGTTGTGTTGTTGTATTGGTATGCTGGCAGGTGGTGTAGCTGCCAAAACAGGTGCCAAAATTAAACCCAGAAAAACCGACCAAAGATGATCGGTTTTTAATAAAAAAAATAAATTATTCCAAAATACCGACCAAAGTTGGTCGGTTAATGAACATTGAATTCCCATAATTCAACACTACCGTCCAACTTTGGTCGGTATTTTGCTTGCATTGTTGAGATTACCGACCATAGTTGGTCGGTAATGTTTAATTTTAATTATTTTTAAAAAATATATATTTTCAATTACCGACCAAAGTTGGTCGATTTTTTTAAATTTTAATAATTAATAAAAAAAATATAATTTAGTTAAACCGACCAACTTTGGTCGGTAAAATTAAATTAATAAAATATGTTTCCGACCAAAGTTGGTCGGTAAGTAATTAAACTTGTCAGATGGTCGTTTTAATATACCGACCAAAGTTGGTCGGTAATTTCCGACCAACTTTGGTCGGTAAGCCATTCCGACCATCAAAACACCGTCCACACCGTAATGGTCGCATTTTGGTCGATAATTTTCCATAACCGACCAACGTTGGTCGGTTTTTTTGGTCGGTTTTTAGCGAATTTCTAGTAGTGATAGCAAGCTGATGTGGAGCACTTAGTTAGTTGGCTAATGAGTTCATTATTTATGTTAAAAGTTAGCTTAATCAGTTAGAGGAGTAGTTAGCTGATATGTGTGTGTATATATATATATGAGGTACACCCCATTACTGATACATAGAGAAGAAATGAGAAATTCTTAGATTTCTCTCCAAGTTTTCTTCAGTTCTTCTTCTCTCTATTACTCTATCAATTTCACTCTCGTTTCATTGGTGAGTTTGGCATGGTATCAAAGCCTATCGCTCGAATCTAAATCGATCAATTGTGTATTTGATTAGCTCGAGTTCAATTGCTCAGTTCTGTATCTGCAGGTGGAGCTCAACAATGGCAGAAATTAATAATGAAGTTCCTGAGAAGCTAAGTCATAATCATCCTCTGTTCTTGAATTCATATGATAATTTTGGAGCAATTCTGATCTCACTACAACTATGAGATCCGGAGAATTACTCGGTGTGGAGTCGCGCAAATGAGAATTGCCATTTTAGGGCTAAATAAGCTAGGGTTTATAGATAGTACTTGCAATTTTATAGACGGTACTTGCAAGGACCTTATAGTCTAGCTCTAGTCCACGGGTGTGACTGTGAGAAGTCGCGTGAATTTATTGTGTTCATGGAAAGATTGAAGCTTCTACAATTCCTTATAGGGCTAAATGAGTCGTATAATCAAGCTAGAAGTCAGCTGCTCATGATGATTCCAGCTCACTCTGTTAACAAAGCTTACTCTATGATAATGAAAAGGGAAAGCCATAGGGAAATTGTACATACATGTGTGCCTATAGAGAATCCTGATGTTATTGCTCTTGTATCTGCTAGAGATGGATTCCATCAGAAACCTAGAAAATATTTTAACCTCATCTGTGACAATTGCAACTACAAAGGGTACACCAGGGAGAATTGTTTGATAAGAGTGGTTAGTTCTAGTGGTGAGCACCCTCCACTTCCAACCAAGAGGTTGTGAGTTCGAGTCACCCCAAGAGTAAGGTGAGAGTTCTTGGAGGGAGGGAGCCGGGGGTCTATCGGAAATAATCTCTCTACCCCAGGGTAGGGGTAAGGTCTGCATACACACTACCCTCCCAAACCCCACTAGTGGGATTATACTTGGTTGTTGTTATTGTTTGTTGTTGAATGATTATCCTGCCGATTTCAAGCATAAAAAGAAGGGAAGCACATTTCCTACAGCTAATTTTGCAGGTAATATTGGTAGTGCTGGAACTAATATTGGATCATTGATGCATACCACTCGTTGTCACGATTTCTTTTCCAGTAGCTAATTTTGCAGGTAACAACAGTGAAGGATACCATGGTGATAGTGACAAAACTCAGCTGATAACACCACCCCCTTCAGCACTCTACTTTACTTAAGAACAATACCAATAAATTCTACAGATGCTTGGTAAAGGAAATGAAGAAACAGTCTCTACTCAACCAGCAACAACAAGTATATTTTCATTCTTATCCAGAATAACTGATGATAGGTGGATAATTGGTACTGGAGCTACTAATCACATGGTAGCAAACTCTAGTTTGTTGAACAAATTGGATAATGGGTCTAGTCTAAGAGGTGGAAAAGTGCATCTACCAACTGGTAATGTGGTGTCAATTTCAAACACAAGGACATCTAGTATATTCAGTGACCAGAAATTACAAAATGTGCTGCACATTCCTGACTTCAAGTTTAACATTTTGTTTGCGTCAAAGTTGACAAAGGAATTGAAATGTTGTGTGGTGTTTTTTCCCGACTTTTGCTCTTCCAAGGCCTCTTCAGTGGGCAGGTGAGGGGGATTGGTAGAGAAGACTGTGGGCTGTACTACCTGAAGACAACTCTTTTACAAGTTCAACTACCATCACAATTACAACTACAAAAGCCTAACATAGAAGTTTGCTATTTTGTGTCTGCTAATGTGCCACTATCTGTATGACATAATAGACTAGGTCATGCTCCTTTATATATACTCAAGAAAATAGAGTCCTTGAAACAGTTTAAATTAGATCAAAGCATCACTGCACAGTATGTCCTCTTGCAAAACAATCAAAACTCTCATTTCCTATGAGCACTACTAGTTCAAATAAACCTTTCCAGCTAGTACATGATGATGTGTGGGGTCCTTATAGAGTATCCACACATGATAGTAAGAGATACTTTCTAATACTAGTGGATGATTTCTCTAGGTATACTTGGATATTCTTGTTGAATAATAAAGCTGAAATATTTGTTATTGTGAAGCAGTTTCTAGCTTTAGTAAAGAATATGTTTTATTCTAATGTTCAGACCCTGAGAACAAACAATGGTTGTGAATTTTTTAACTCTCAGTTTGATGAGTAGATTAAGAAAAATGGTATTGTACACCAAAGCTCCTGTGTCTATACACCTCAGCAGAATGGTGTAGTAGAGATGAAACATAGATCAATTTTGAATGTAGCCAGGTCTCTAAGGTTTCAGGGAGCTGTGCCTTTGAAATTCTGGGGAGAATGTTTTTCTATTGCTGTTTATCTACTCAATAGGTTACCCTCTACTATCTTACAGTATAAATTATCATTTGAAATGTTGCATTCACATCCTCCTAATCTTAGCCATTTGAGAACCTTTGGCTGTCTTGCCTATGCATCAAATCCTAATGTCACTGATAAAATATCACTAAGAGCTATTCCTGCTGCCTTAATGGGGTACTCCTCCACTTAAAAGGGGTACAAACTCTATGACCTACATGCTAGATCATTCTTTGTCAGTAGAAATATAGTCTTCAGAGAAGACTTGTTTCCTTTCAAACACTTTGCACCCTCTACACTACCTCTATTTCAGTGCTAAAAATTTCACCTGATCAACCAAAACCTTTACCAAACACAACACCTGACAACATAACAATTCCTCTACCTATTCAAGAAGACTCAGTCACATAAAGCCTTTCATCTCCAATTCCTTCCACTGCTGTGGATCACTCTATATGCCCAGCTCCACCTAATAACACAATAGCTGATGAGTCTGTTTTTAGTTCATCACCTATCACTGAGCAACAACAATCTGAAACTCTAAGAAAATCTTCTAGAACTGTTAAACAACCTTTGTGGATGCAGGATTTTGTTACTACCAAAATATCCAACTATGTCCACCCTCTATCATCTTATGTCAGTTATGAGCATATCACTCACTCTTATAAGGCTGCCTTAAACTCCTACTCCTCTATTGTGGAGCCCTCCAGTTACAAAGAAGCAGCTGCAGATCCAAAGTGGATTGAAGCCATGAAATTGGAGATTGCAGCACTAGAAGAAAATAACACCCGGATCATTATGGACCTTCCTAAGGGAAAAACTCCCATTGGGTGCAAATGGGTGTTCAAGGTTAAATATAAATCATCAGGAGAAGTAGAGAGGTATAAGGAACGATTAGAGGTAAAGGGCTATAGTCAACAAGCAAGGTTGGATTACAAAGAAACTTTTTCACCAGTCGCTAAAATAGTTACTGTTAGATTAGTAGTGGTTGTGGCAGCTTTGAGACATTGGATCATCTATCAAATGGATTTTCACAATGCTTTCTTGCAAGGAGATCTATTAGAAGAGGTCTACATGACCATTCGAGATGGGTTTTCTAGACATGGGGAGACTAAACAAGTTTGCAAACTACAAAAATTACTGTATGGTCTGAAACAAGCACCAAGACAGTGGAATCTCAAGTTGACTGAAGCACTGCAATAACTGAATTTGTTCAAAGCCACTTTGACTACTCACTTTTCACGCAGAAGTTAGGAGGTGAAATAGTTGTGATCTTAATATATGTGGATGACTTCATCATCACAACAAGCAACAATAATTTATTAGTCAAAACCAAGGAAGACCTTCAGAAGAAGTTTAAGATGAAAGATATAGGGGAACTAAAATTCTTCTTAGGCATTGAATTTGCGAGGTCAAAAGAGGAATACACATGTGTCAAAGGAAGTATTCCTTAGAGCCGATCTCTGAACTTGGCTTATGAGGAGCAAATATACCTGGTACTCCTTTGGAGTGCAATCAAAAACTTACTTCAATCGAGTATGACAAAACATTTAATAAATGTGAAGGTCATGAAGATCCTATACTAAATGATGCTGGAGAATACCAAAAGGCTTGTAGGGAGACTTTTGTACTTGACCATGACTAGGCCAGATATCTCATTTGGAGTACAAATGCTGAGCCAATATATGCATGCCCCAAAACAATCACACATGAAAATTGCTCTAAGGATTGTTAGATATCTGAAAGCATCACCGGGTCTAGGACTCCTAATGCCATCAACATAGACTAAATATCTACAACCATTATGTGACTCTGACTGGGACTCTTGCCTGCAGACTAGGAGATCTGTCACATGCTATCTCGTAAAATTTGGAGAGGTCTTGGTGTCATGGAAGTCAAAGAAACAAGAAACTGTAGCCAGAAGTTCAGCTGAAGCTGAATTCAGAAGCATGACATCATGTATGGCTGAAGTTACATGGCTAATAGGGTTGTTCATGAAACTTCGAATTGAACTGTACCAGCCTGTTAATCTGTTTTGTGACAGCAAAGTTGCCATCTAAATAGCAACAAATCCTATATTTCATGAACGAACCAAACACATAGACATCGATTGTCACTTTGTGAGAGAAATAGTGAACCAATGAGTAATTACAACTCATCATCTCTCAACAAAGGATCAACTAGCAGACCTGCTGACTAAGAGCATTGGGAGATCACAACACGAAGTCTTGTTGAATCAACTTGGAGTTGAAAATATATTCAAAGTATCAGCTTGAGGGGGAGTGTTGAGAGCATAGCAAGCTGACGCGGAGCAGTTGGTTAGTTAGTTGGTTAATGAGTTGGTTATTTACGTTAAAAGTTAGCTTAGTGAGTTAGAGGAGTAGTTAGCTGATATGTGTATATATATGAGGTACACCTCATTATTGATGCATACAGAAGAAATAAGAAACTCTTAAATTTCTCTCCAAGTTTTCTTCGGTTCTTCTTCTTTCTATTACTCGACTCTCGTTTCATTGGTGAGTTTGACAAGGTCAAACCCTTAGTTTGAGTGTACAAATGAAATATTTTTGCAGTTTAGAGGCCGTTCGCCATTGAGCTTTGTTAAAGACTAATAAGGTCAAATTTGAAGCCTACTCCATTTTAATATTCCTTTTCTCTCTCTCATATATTCAAGGAAAAATATAAAAAAGAATTACTGTACTATCCTTTTACAATAGACCAGAATCCACATTGTTAAGCCACAGAAAAACAAAATACAAATGAAACTTGTGGATGATAGTAAAAAGAAAGATGAGCTGTAATAGTTTTTGTGTCAAAGATTCAATAAGTTAAAGAAATGGAATTTATTAAATATTCCATCCTTGTGACTCCCATGATGTAGGTTTTTTACTCTATAATAGTTTATTGAGATGCCACTGCAGACTTTTAACCATAAAAAAAGTAAATAAACAAAAGAGGGATTCCCCTTTCCCTTTAAAGTCTTACTGCAGCTAAAATATTAATTAGACATAAGTTTTAAAATAGTTATGGCAAGAGTTGTTTCCTAATGCATAATAAAAGCACAAATTTTCATTGGATCTTGAAGCCAATTTTGCTAATACCGATAGATGCTTCTAACATTAGGTATGGTAAAAAAAAATACTTAGCACTAGTAATTAACCCCCACAACCTACAACACTTACATACTTCTATGCATGCAGTAATGTACATAGAATCTTTTATAAGTGGTAATAATATTTATTAAAATAAAAAATTAAATAGATCATTATAATGGTAAATGTGGTCATTATATTTTGTATCTAATATTTTCATTTTACTTATTGTCTATTATCTATATATACATCTTTAATAATATGAATTAAAAAAATTCAACGAAGTGGTATCTACCCCATACATGTTTGTTATGTTTTAATAGTAACTCGAATACAAGTAACAATTAATAAAAAATACTTAAATATTTACTTAACTATATAGTTGATGTAATAAGTTGAGAAAATAATGAATGTTATCCAAAGATAGCACGCCTATACGCATGACCTTACTTAGCTTGTTTGGTTATCATGTTATATGATTTATTCTCTGCTCGTTAAACTAAGGGGAAATACGAAAAAGAAAATATTTCTAGCTTGACATAGAATTAAAACAATAGAAAGAGTGTTGTTCACTATAGATTAGTATGGGAATCCCACTAATTTGAATTTGTATCGTATATGATCACTAAAAAATACAACGTTTCCTATTGGAATTTTTTCATACTATGACTATGAGAATCTGATATATTAGATTATGTGGAGGGATTATATTAATCTAAAAAGGATAGAAAAGATAAAAAATATTTTAGCAAAGACCATTTGGAAAATACTTTTATGTTTGCGAAGTAATGATCCCACATTAGAAATTTTCTATATTCTGAAATTTGGGAGAAATAATTCTTAAAATTGTTGGGAAGCCATGTTACGGCTATTGAATGTGTAGCACGTCAGTGGATGCGAGTCCTTTATATATTTCCATCCGTTGCTTCTATTTTAAGATATTCGCTCCAATAATGTTTTCTCTCCGTTTACATGTATATTGAAAATAAATTTTCATTTTTATTTCTCATTTTATGCCTATCAAGAAAAAATAATTTTTTTTTAATGTTATACACATAGTATTTATTACTCATTTCAAATTATTTTCTCAAATCAATAAAATATGCATAAATTAATATGAGTATCATGGTAAATTATGCACTTCATTTATTATTTCTTAAGAGACGTGAAAAATCAAAACATGCCAAGTAAAAGCGAACGAAGGAAGTATTAAATAAAGAGAGAGAACAATACAATCAAATTTAAAAGTGTCAAATTACAAATAAAAGTCAATGATATTTTTTATTGAAAGGAGAAGAGTGAGTAAAACACACATATCAATTATTCTTCAAAGTAAAAGAGGTGTTGTTAGTTATTGTGCCGAATTTGTGAAAAGTTGTAGCAAATTATTTAGTGCAATTTTCCTCTTTATATTGAACACTTCCTTTCAAGGTAAAAGAGACCAAATCCCATCTTGACATGGCAAGAGATAATTGGGAAGCTGAGAAAAGCCAATTAAAACGTAACTGATATCTGAATTTATAGCCATAAATAATTAAGGACAAAATCAAGAAATAAAAGAGTACACTGTCTTCAACTCAGCCATAAATAATTAAAATATTAATTTGTGGGGAATACTAACACAAACACTGACTTGGGTTTGGCGCTAACTGCTCTCTCAGATTAAGTCATTAGTCATTACTGCACTCTCTTGTGTTTACTTATCAAACTCTAGCTGTTGTCTCTTCCCCTCTGCTCGTGACCACGTTCATGCACTAAGTTTTCGTTATGCGCAAGGTACGAAAAAAGACGAAACATAAAAGTTTATTGTACATAATTTTATTTTTTATTTCTATAAGAAATTATTTTCATGGCTTAAACACGTGACTTCATGATTATATAACAATAATTTTACCTCTTTTTATTAGTAATTAATATATAAATATGTATTTATTTGTGTGTATTCATATGTTTACTCACACATATATATTACGGCAGCGGATACAATAATGAATTCGTGAGTTCAGCAAAATTTAATGTGTTACCTTCAAAATAGAATATATATATATATATATATATATATATATATATATATATATATATATATATATATATATATATATATACACAATTTCATCGAAGATATATATTTATGTAAATCCGCTATATTTATGTAAAACACACACGTACATATATAAAAAAGAAGGATTTTAACCCAAACGGTCAATCTTGACGATAAGCAAATACTATGATTTTAGGCTAGGTTTAACATTCGAGTTCATTTATATATATTCCAGACAAACACCTACTCCTATTACCTCAGTGAATATTTCAATCTATAGGTAAATTGACTTGTCTTTTTTTTTTTTTTTTTTTTTTTAAATCCAAAAACCAAAAACAAACATTAATCAAAGTAGCATTACAAGTGCAAAAATCTGATTACAAATAAAGAATTAAAAAAAATATTATTTTTGATTAAGGGTGGTGGGAATTGTAGGGATCCTAGGGGAAGATGGTGGGAGGTGCAGAAGGAGGTGCCAATCTCAAGGTATTCCTTGCTTGGTTGATTTGTTAACCATTTTCCTCTTTGTTTAATCCTCTCTTTTCCTTAATATTATTTTAGTGGTTTTATTCTGCAAACATCAATAATAAAAAAAAACCACAACCCTTCAAGTTTTTAAACTTGAGTTTGAGTAAAGAGAGAGAGAGAGAGTGTGTGTAGTAAACTCAAACACAGAGATAGAGGAGGAGAGAAAACAAAGCAAAACCCAAGAAAAGAGTTTATAGTTGTTTTGATATGCAATTGCAAACCCGAGAAGAAAATTTTGGAAATTGAGGCAAAATGTCTATCTCTATGCCAAGCTCGAGAAGACAATCTTCTCCCAATCCCAACTCTTCTTCTTCTTCTTTCATATTTCTTTCTCTTTCTTTCATTCTTTTCTTTGCCACCCTCTTCACTTCTTCTTCTTCTTCTTCTTTTTCAAGTTGGACTATTTTTGACAATAATCCATGCAAATGGTCTTTCATAGCATGCAACTCCCAAGGTTTTATAACAGAAATCAATATTCAGTCTATACGTCTTGAGCTTCCTTTGCCTCCAAATCTTTCTTCATATAAGTACCTCCAAAAACTTGTCATTTCTGATGCTAATATCACTGGTACCATACCTTTTGAAATTGGTGACTGCTCTTCACTTGTAAGCATTGATTTAAGCTCAAATGGTCTTGTGGGGTCCATCCCTTCAAGCATTGGAAGCCTTGTAAACCTTCAAGATTTAATCTTGAACTCAAATCAACTCACTGGAAAAATCCCAGTTGAGCTTGCCAATTGCAAAAGCCTAAAAAATCTTCTCCTTTTTGATAACAGACTTGGTGGAACTTTACCAAGTGAAGTGGGATTGTTGTCAAATCTTGAAGTGTTAAGGGCAGGAGGGAACAAAGATGTTACTGGAAAAATCCCAAATGAGTTAGGTGAATGTGGGAATTTGACAGTTTTAGGCTTAGCAGATACAAGAGTATCTGGTTCTTTGCCTGTTTCATTAGGTAAGCTCAAGAAACTTGAGACTTTGTCTATTTACACTACTATGTTGTCTGGTGAGATACCTCCTGATTTAGGTAATTGTTCTGAGCTTGTTAACTTGTATTTGTATGAAAATAGTCTTTCTGGTTCAATCCCATCTGAGATAGGGAACCTTAGAAACTTAGAAAAATTGTTCCTTTGGCAGAATAATCTTGTTGGTGTTATTCCACAAGAGATTGGGAATTGTACTAAGTTGACTATGATTGATTTGTCTTTGAACTATTTATCTGGGAGTATACCATTATCTTTTGGTAGTCTTGTTGAGTTACAAGAACTTATGCTTAGTAACAACAATATTTCTGGTTCAATCCCTTCTGTTCTTTCACATGCCACAAGCCTTGTGCAATTGCAACTTGACACAAATCAGATTTCAGGGTTGATTCCTTCTGAGTTAGGGAATTTGACTAATCTTATTGTGTTTTTCGCTTGGGATAATCAACTTGAAGGAAGTGTGCCTTTAACTTTGGCTAGTTGTAGTAACCTTCAGGCATTGGACTTGTCACATAACTCACTTACTGGTAACATTCCTCCTGGCTTGTTCCAATTGAAAAATCTTACTAAGCTGCTCTTGATTTCTAATGATATTTCGGGTTCGATACCTCTAGAAATTGGAAATTGTAGCTCATTAGTGAGGTTAAGACTTGGAAACAATCGGATTGCTGGTGGAATTCCTAAAGAAATTGGGGGTCTTAAGAGCTTAAACTTTCTTGATTTGTCTGGAAATCGCCTTTCTGGACCGGTTCCTGATGAGATAGGAAGCTGTACTGAGCTGCAAATGGTAGACCTTAACAACAATATACTGGAAGGTCCCCTGCCTAATACTCTGTCTTCTCTATCGGGGATTCAAGTCTTGGACGTTTCGAATAACAGATTCGGGGGGCCTATTCCAGCTAGTTTTGGCCGTCTTGTGTCCTTGAACAAGCTGATCCTCAGCAAGAACTCGTTCTCGGGTTCGATACCTCCATCTATCGGCCTATGTTCGAGTCTCCAATTGCTTGATCTTAGCAGCAATGAGCTCTCGGGTAGCATACCGTTGCAGCTAGGAAAAATTGAGTCTCTTGAAATTGCTCTCAACCTTAGTTACAATGGACTGACAGGTCCAATTCCTGCTGAAATTTCAGCATTAAGCAAGCTGTCGATACTTGATCTTTCGCACAATAAGCTTGAAGGGAACTTGAATCCACTAGCTAGGCTTGATAATCTGGTCTCGTTAAACGTATCATACAACAACTTCACTGGGTATCTTCCTGACAATAAGCTCTTTCGACAGTTACCAGCATCAGACCTTGATGGAAATGAAGGGCTATGTTCATTTGGCAGGCCATCGTGTTATCTTAGCAATATCAATGGAGTGGGAGTAGCTAAAAATGGAAATGATGAGGGAAGGTCAAAGAAGCTCAAATTAGCCATTGCATTGCTAGTAACCATGACGATAGTAATGGTGATCATGGGAACTATTGCTATCATTCGAGCACGAAGGACGATGAGAAGGGATGATGATTCCGAGATGGGAGATTCTTGGGCTTGGCAGTTCACTCCATTCCAGAAGCTCAATTTTTCAGTAGAAGAGATACTAAGGTGCCTAGTGGACACTAATGTCATCGGAAAGGGATGCTCCGGGGTTGTCTATCGTGCAGATATGAACAATGGCGAGGTTATAGCAGTGAAGAAGCTTTGGCCAACAACCATGGCTTCAACTAATGGATGCAATGATGATAAGTGTGGAGTACGGGATTCCTTCTCTGCGGAAGTTAAGACTCTTGGTTCAATTCGACACAAGAACATTGTTCGATTCTTAGGTTGTTGTTGGAACAGAAGCACAAGATTGCTCATGTATGATTACATGCCAAATGGGAGCTTAGGAAGTCTTCTCCATGAGAGGAGCGGTAACTATTTGGAGTGGGAATTGAGATACCAAATATTGCTCGGGGCAGCACAAGGGCTCGCCTACTTGCACCATGACTGTGTCCCTCCAATTTTTCACAGAGACATCAAGGCCAACAACATTCTCATTGGTCTTGAGTTTGAGCCTTACATTGCAGACTTTGGCCTTGCAAAACTCGTCGATGATGGTGATTTTGGTCGGTCCTCCAATACAGTTGCTGGTTCTTACGGCTACATTGCTCCCGGTAAAGATTTCTTTTATTTCATGTCAAATTACAATTCAAGTTACCGTTTTCGTTACTCCTAGTATATTGTTCTGAGTCCAATGCTTGCTCGGATTAAATTTCTCACTTAATTATATAAGCATTGATTGCACATTGCATTTATTAACTTTCCGAGAAGAACAGCAGCAATTCTTGATGATCATTGACCTAAGTATACTAATGTTGTTCATTTTCTTTATAGAATATGGTTATATGATGAAGATCACCGAGAAGAGTGATGTCTACAGCTATGGAGTGGTTATGTTAGAAGTCTTGACAGGGAAGCAGCCAATCGATCCAACAATTCCTGACGGAGTCCATCTAGTGGATTGGGTAAGATTGAAAAGAGGAGGAATCGAGGTCCTCGATCCAAGTCTGCACTCGAGACCAGAATCAGAGATCGAGGAAATGTTACAAGCATTAGGAGTAGCCCTATTGTGTGTAAATTCCTCTCCTGATGAAAGGCCAACAATGAAAGATGTAGCAGCAATGCTAAAGGAAATCAAACATGAAAGGGAAGATTATGCAAAGGTTGATGTTTTACTTAAGGGCTCTCCAGCAACTTATACGCAAGAAAATAAGAACTCAAAGGGTGTCTTAGCAACATCTTCATCAGGAGAGAAAGCAAGAAGTTTGTATCCAAAGAGTAATAACACAAGCTTCTCTGCTTCCTCATTGCTTTATTCATCATCATCAAATGCCAAAAGTGGAGTTTAAGTGATTCACCAAAACTACATTTGCATTGAAGTTTGTCATATTAGTGTTAGTTTTACTTTCTTTCAGTTTAATAATCCTTTTGTTTGCATTTACTTTTTTTTTTTTTTGGAATTTTCTGAAGGGGAGCCTTGGCGTAACTGGTAAAGTTGCTGTCATGTGACCAGGAGGTCAACAACGTCTTGTAGAAATGCGAAGGGTAAGACTGCGTAGAATAGACCCTTGTGGTCTGGCCCTTCCCAGCTCCTGCGCATAGCGTGAGATTAGTGCACCGGACCGGGCTGCCCCTTTTCTGTATAAAGAGAAGAAGGTAGATAGATATGTGTGTGACAACTTGTATGCAAGGGAAACAAAAGAAGCCAACATATGCAAGTTTGGCTTTTGAGCAATTTTAAGCTTTTATGCAGCCACTAAAGTCAACTTATTCCTCCAGGTTTTAAGGTTCATTTGCAGCTTTCAAACAAATATTTGGGACCTACCAAGAAACTAATTGGACCACTTTCTACTACATGAATAAAGTTGGATTTGAAAATAAGTATAATAAAACAAAGTGCATAGTTCAGTAGTGATTGTTCATCTTTTGTTCCTGATATATGTAGTTCAACAATAATTCTATAATAACTTTACTTTATTTTTCTTTTAATTTTCCAAATTCCTCTTTTCTTGAACAATTGACTACACAAATCCACAAACATTATCAACTTTGTGGATTTGTAGTGGGAAAGAAGATCAAGAAGGATGGGACAGACAATGAGGGGTAAAGTATTCCCAACTAGCTTCTCTTTTTAAGGCTGTGTTTGGTATGTTTATAATCATTTTTCAAGAGGAAAACATTTTCCATCAAAAGGGAAAAAATTACTAACGTCTACTCCAACTAGCACTCAGATATCATTGTCGATTTTTAATACTCAAAAATTTAGCAAAATGTTAAATATTACAGAATATTACTTTTCATCTAGTTTAGAATCTATATTAATTGTAGAATTTTCTTTAGTTCCCTATAAATAGTGATGTACTTTTTCATTATTAATCAATGCAATGAGTTATCATTCATTCTGTCCCTGGTTTCTTCTCTAGCTTCCGGTTTTTCTAACACAAAACACTATCCAATTTGTTATTCGTTTTATATATATATATAGATCCATTCTTCTCTCTTCCATTCTTGAGTAGGGATAATGATGCGTATATCTTATTCTCGGATCTATTTTTTTTTGTTGTTGTCACCACAATAGAAAACAACTTTTAAGAAAATATTTTTTCGGAAAAACATTTCATACAAATTGACTTCTAGTCATTATCAATACACCCAAATTTAATAATTTTCAAGCGATAGCACGCACCCTAATTTAATGATTTTCAAGCGATAACACATAAACATATGTTATAAGTATCAGTTTTAATTACTTCCCCCGTTTCAATTTTGATGAGATAGTTTGACTCGGCACGGAGTTTAAGAAAAAAAAGAAAGACTTTTGAAACTTGTCATGACATTTTTGTGGTTATAAAAACTTCTCATTAAGGGTATATGAGTAAAATGAATAATTTAAAGTTGAATTATTTTTAAATTAAAAACATATCATTTATTTTGTAACAGACTAAAAAATAAATTACCTTGAAACGGAGGGAGTATATTTTTGTTTTCCTTGTTTGTTTTGTACTTAGGGAAAGTATCCTCAGTTTATCTGAAATATGGGACTTAATATTCTTATGAAAATGATTCCCTTACCTGATTTGGACAACAATGTGGTCAAATTTGACTACTGAAACCCAAAGCATTCAATCATAGAAAATTCTCAGTACTGAAAAGTAACAAAAGCTAATGCCTCAAGTGGTTAAAACTGTGAATGAGTTTTCCAAGTTGAAAGAACGACGTGACTGATTTGACATATATAGTTAAGTAGTAGGGTCTGAATCAAGTGGAGTAGTAGTATAAGTAGGGTCTCTCCCATGATTATACTTGTTGTCATTTAGCTCCTCACTTTAATTTTCTCATGCATGCAACAGTAATGATACAATTTGAAAGTAGAGATTCCTAGTTTGAATGCAGCAGGACTCTTCTTGTGAAATTATGGTGGGCTAAAAAGTGTTATTCCCTATATTCCGTGGCCGCTCGAATTTCGAAAGTTAAACTTCTTAATTTTGATCATAAATTCGGTTATAGAATCTTGTAAGTTTTTGTTTATTTAAAAAAATTTACATAATTGAAAACTGCTAAAAGTATTATAAGTCACGATAGTGGACAATCTAAAATATATAAAAGGCATATGAAAAAATTACGGGTAAAAAAAAATTCATTTTACTCTCAAAATGCGCACTCCACCATATAAATTAGAACGAAAGGAGTATAAGAAGATGGGGCAAGCTTAAAACTACGTAAAGAGTGCTCTGGAAAAATTTACAATCTCTTAGAATCCAAGCAGACTTAAAAGGAAATAGGGCAGAATGGAAGAAAAATAACTATGTATTCGATGTTAATTAGTTGAGATTAAGTTTTAATCATGTTAGTATGTTTACATTTAATCCAATGGTTTCTATGCATTTCTTAGTCGTGTCAGGGATTTGTATCCCTGTAGAAAATACAAAAAACTTCTAGGACATTTTAATTTTATTGTATAGAAAATTGGACTAAATAGTATAGTTGTATGTATGACAGATTCCATGATCCAAAGGCTAGGATTGATTGTTGTACATAAGATGCTGTATGGTAGAAAACCTCAATTATAGCTTTGGGTTTTAATGCGTAAATAGAATAACATGTCTGTAAAATCATTGCTTGATAAAGATGCCAAAGAATCTTACAGTAACTAAGGGCCTTGCCATTACACTGCCAAATTGTAGTGTCCTTTCCATTTTTGACTCATTATCTTCCTTTGACATGCTGGTCTAAAAGGTGTAGGTGTTCTTGTTTGTATCTCAAGATGAAGATATGTTCAGTGCTTTTAAATTCTAAGGATGAAACAGGGCAATGTTTTTGTTTGTTATTCTCCCACCAACACTAGCATGGAGTTTCTTTGTCCATCTAGATTTAGATGATATAAGAAAATCACCTAGCTATTTTCGTCTCTACTAAAATTTAAACCGTAGTATTTCATGATTTTCACCCACTTTATTGACGGTTAGACCACACCACCGGATGCAATTCTAATATTGAAATAAGGTCATAGAATTCTTTCTATAAAAAATGTTGTGTTAACAACTAGGGCAGTGCTTAGTTTTGACCATAACATTCTTTATGGAAATGGAACACCAATGGTTTATTTAGAGGGAGTCCTGTCCTATAAGCAGGACGGAGTGGGATGCGTGTTCGGCCGAACCCCTTTTGTTCAAATCTTGTATTCGTTTTAAGAAATTCATTGAATATATACAAATTATTAATTTAAAACCCAATAACTTAAGAAGATAAGGTTCAGATCCTGGCTCCGCCTGTGCACGTAAGATATACAGAGTAGATAGTTCTTGCTATTACCAAAAAGAAAGACATTAAATAGTTTTCAAGAATCGCCTTCAAATTTCAGTAGTTATAGGTAACACGTATAATTTGACACAGAAAAAGGCAAAGTACATACACATAACGCATCATATCACACAGAAAAAATGATGGTTGGGAAGTCAAAACTTAAGTTCCAATATTTGCTTGGCTTCTTCATCCGCAAATCAAGTATGGCCAAAGATTCTTTCACGGAAGCTTCATGATTCGGGTTAGCGAGATCCTCTAGAGGCAACATAATCAATTTTTCAAGAATCAACTTCATCCTCGTAGCATTGTTTTGTATGGAAGTTTCAGATTTTGATTCAACTTCTGAAATCGTAGCATGATGCAACTTCAACAAAGAGAATGACCTCCTTTTCAGTATTACAATTGAGCCTTTCCATTCCCAAGAAATGTTTCTCCAAATGACTGGTCTCGTCTGTTTTTTCTTGCAATCTTATCTCTTTGTTGGCTAGGGGCATCTTTAGCTGGCATTCTTTCTTCTGGCAACAGAGACAGTATTGTGGGAACATCAGGTAGTGAGTACGCAGCGCAGGGATGAGATTATCACGGGCATGGGCAGGCTCAAATTCCTGTGGTGTGTACAGTACAGGAGTTCTTGCTGCAACCTCTTTACGTTTCTTGCCAAACTGCCTTTTAAGGTCCTCTAAACCAATTCATCCACCACGTCTTTTTGGATGTCTCCTTCGTTTGCTGCTTCTTGCCTAATTCAAAGATTGTAAGGTCCTGACCTGAAGGACCACTATCCCCTTTCCCCTTCAAGTTACTTTGTTGTATGATTGATTGTTGTTGAAATGAATCCAGCAGTGCAAGATGTAGTGGAGATTTGGCATCTAATTAACAGTAGTCCAGATAAACACTCTGCCGGCAAACATTCCAATTTATCGAATTTGTAACCACGAGTAAATGGATTTAGTACATACTAAATAGGAAATGCGCGCTGGGATATCAACAAACATGCGAAACATTTTCTCAACAATAGGATTTCAAGGAAAATAACACAACTGGAACTAGCAAAAAAACAGAAGAGAACCTGTAACTGTAAAGATTGATAAGAATAGAGCAAGGATTCAGCAGGGTTAAGACTAACCTTGTTAGGACCAGGTCCTCCCTGATCTTTGGAAGGAAAGCAAGCTTTACGCGGACAGTATACAATCTTAAACAATCCAAGAGGAGATTCTTCAGAGTTAAACAATCTCAGTGACAAAGTCCCAAGAAAATGGTACTCTTGGGCATTGGTGGAGGCAGGATTTTCGCTAAGGGGTTCAAAAAAGAAAAAAAAGTGAAAAACATTAAATGAGATTGTAGCTAATGAGAATTGAACCAATTACTTCACAAAAGGTTTTGAACCTCCTTGAGCACTAAGCTATGTTCGGCTGAACCCCCTTTCGCTCCCTAAATCCGCCCCGCTCTTGGGTATGACCAGGAGAAGATCGAGTGTTCTGCATGACATGAGGTTTTGTAACGTGATCTGCTGAAAGATGTCGATAATATTGCGTACAAGTGTAAAATCTTGATGCAACTCCTCAAATAGGTACCAAATACAAACTACTGAAGCCACCCTACATGGGGAGTATTCATTGCTGCTCCCACACCTCACGGAATGAAGGATTGGAATGTCTGACAACCATTTTCTCTGCAATCTGTAGCTTGAGCAACAAACGATTATAGATGAACAGGTTTGAGAAAATGCATGTTGAACAGTTGAGTTTATGAGGTTTCGCATTGAAAAGGCGAGTTCTGTTTCCATCAGCAAATGCAACTGCAGTAAAGAAAACAGCAAATTATCTTTATAAGCACTCAGGTGAAAATCTTCCAAGTATGATGTACCATCCGGCCAGAAAAAACAAAAAAAAAGTCTATTAGGCAAGCGAGCCCATTCAACCTATGAACTTGTTACCGGTAGTCTTTGTACTCAACAGGGACTCACTTGGTTCGCAACAAATTCAGTTTATAATTCTTAGAGACCCCCTTGACAAAGATTAATAATAACGTTTGTGGAGTTGCGATTAATAGGCGGAGCATGTGCACGGGTTGCCAAGCAATCATGGATATTAGTCATTGTTTCAAGATTTGTTGAAATGATATACTCCACTATAATTGTGCTAAGGGAAAAGAGCCAAATATATCCCTCTGCTTTCGGATATTGTCTATATTTAAAATTATCGGGCCAAATTTAACCCTACCGTTATACTATCAGGCCAAATTTACTCCTACAATCAACAAACTTTAAAAAATTACCCTTAATTGGAAGATGACCCAGAATCTCCCAAATCATTTCAATTAAGTTACTGACCCTTCTTCTTGGTCCACTATTTACGAAATAATAGCATTTACCTGCTTTCTAAATTGGAGAAAAAAAATATTAAATAATACAACCGTTAATAAACAAAGTGTAGTAAATTGAAAAATCTAAATTAGGTAAGCTGGTCTAAATTCTAAAAGTATTTACAACATCCCAATTTGAATGAATTTGTTGCACCAAATGTATGGAGACTTTGCAAGTATTAGTGATTGGAGTTGAAGTTTCTCAGAAGGTTTTACATTGTCGAATTCAACTTTGCTTTAATCAAATGCCTACACATTGTGCACTCTTAAGTTAGTCGATCGAACTCTATACTAACCAAACAATGACAAAATATATTTGAATATACATGTACATACATGATGATTACCTGCATATAATACACAATAAATAGACCCAATGAATTCTACGGTATGTATATGATTAAAAAATAAACAAAATTTTAAACTAATTCCAAACCCATTATTACAAGAGGAGAAGTGAGTGCATTGGTAATTAAAAATATTTATGAATAATTTGAATAGTCTAGTAACTTTAGCATTCACATCAATAGTAATTTTTGAAAGGCCAAACCCATAAGCGGCCCTTTAAACTCGGCTTTGCTTTTCATTTTGACACCTTTACTTTGGCTTTTTTCATTTTGACACTCCAACCCATTCCCTCAGGTGCCACTTAAATACAAAACGCATGGCCTTTTTTAAAAGTCATGCGCGTGTTCATAAGCGCTGCCCACGTGTAAACCGAACCAATTATTCTCTGTCACTTGGATATATCATCCGCCTAGGACCCCCAACCCGGATCAATTAACCCCGACCCGGTAAGACTAACCAACGACGGGTTACAGAGTTAAAAAAAAATAATCCCTTTCATTTTTACCTAAATCAATCTGCTTTCTCTCACCCCGCTAACAAAAAACCCAAACCCTATTAGATGAAACCATTGATTTTCAGTGGATTTTCGTTCTTGTGAAGGCTATACTGCGAACATTGGCTTGAATCTTTGCTTTATTTCATCTGGTTGTTGATGGTAAGTTCTTACAGACCCATATTTTAAAGGTGTTTTTTACCGTTAGTTTTTTTTTAATCTTGTTTTCGAATCTTCTGACGTGTGACCTTCTTTTGGCATTTTTCCTTTTCATTATAGGGTAAAGTTGATATAATGTTAGCTGAAGAATATATTCTTGTCCGTTTCTACCATGGTGGTACTTTTATCGAAGATTTTGTCGCTAAATACGTTGGTGAGAGTGAGGTAAAAGAGTATTCGATAGATAAAGACCACTTTTCATTGGTTGAATTTCTGTATTATACAAGGCAACTGGGGTATGTTACTGATTTTTTTATGTCTTTAACCCTAGGTCAAAAAAAATTGTGCTGGTTAAAAATGATGAACAATTATATAATATTGTCTACTACTATAAAGAGGGGGTCTTGGACATATTTATTAATCATGTTATTAAAGAAACTGCTTTGGAGGTGGTCCCAGCTGGTCTTATTTATGGGACCGAGGTGGTTGAAGCCACTAATAATGAGTCTAGGGCAACTTTAGATGGTGGTTTAGGTGATATAAATGGAGAACAACAATATGGTGATGAAGTTGGGAGGCTGTAGTAGACAGAGTTGCTGAAAATATTAATGTAGATGGTGTTGAAAATTCAGAGCTAGATTTGTCAGATTTGCTTAGTAGTGACACTAATTTAGATGATACACCTGAGAGAGATGATAGTGAATTAGATGAGAAGTCAAGAGCTATAAGAACAGAAAAAAGAAGAAAGAATCTGCAGAAAGAAAAGGGGAAACAAAGGCTGAAGAAGAATGGGAAGCCACCTACTCCAACAAAGGAGGTTGAGCCAGGGGAAGCTGGAGCAGACAAAGGTTTTGATGACATTGATAGGCCAAGTAAGAGAGATAAATAAGCTGGTAAATTAGGGGGATGAGAATTACTATGATAATAGTGACATAGGAAGTGATGACAGTCAAGATGAGCTAGATGTGCTTGCTGAACCTGGTGTTGACTTACCAGCTAGAAGAAGTAGTAAGAAGCTCAGGTTTGACCCAGAATGTTGGCTTGCTATTTTTGAACTTGGTATGGTTGAAGGTGTTGAAGAATTTAGGAAGGCTGTTTAATCCTATGCTGTTGAGAATAAAGTGCAGCTTACACTTAGGCCTAATAAAAAATATAGAGTTAAAGTTAAGTGCAAAAGTAAGGATTTGTGCAAATGGGAGCTATATGCAAGTAGAGATGGAGATTCTGGAGATTTCATGGTGAATGACTACCATCTATGGCATAAGTGTACTAATAAAAATAAAAATAAGTTTTGCACTTCTAAATATACAGAAGCTTGATTTATATGTTGGGAGCCTTATATACAAGGCTAAGGCAATTGTAATGAAAGTGTTTATAGGGGACTGAAAGCTAGAATTTTTCAGATTGGCTGATTATGCTGTTATGATTAGTAGGACAAATCCAGGGAGTTCTTACTGGATCAGAACTAACAAGGACACTGTACCAGGGAAGAATATGTTTGTTTTCTTTTATGTCTATTTTGATGCCCTTAAAATGGATTGGTTAGAAAGTTGTAGAAGAATTATTGATTTTGGTGGATGCTTCTTGAAAGGGTTGTGTAAAGGTGAGTTACTGGTAGCTGTTGGCAAAAATGGGAACAATCAGATGTTTGCAATAGTATGGGAAGTTGTGGACTAAGAGACAAAACACTCTTGGACATGGTTCATTCAACACTTGAGTGCTGACTTGGAATTAGGAGATGGTTTCAGCTTAACAGTAATGTCAGACAGTTAAAAGGTAATCTCCAGCTTACACTTATTTTACTGTTGTCTGCTATCCTTAACTTCAATTAAGTGATATTCATTTTACTATTGTCTATTATTTTTACAAGGATTAATACCTGCAATTGAAAATTGTTTACCAATGGCAGAGCATAGGATGTATTTTAGACATATATGGTCCAACTGGGCAAACAAAAGGGAAATGTGAAGAAAGAAGGATACAATTTTGGAGATGTGCCAAGCCTTCCTTTGTAGTGCATTTCAAGGATGAGCTTGCCAGATTGGGAATGCTGGGGAGAAACATATGTGAGGATGTTCTGGATTACAACAAAGAAGTATGGGTAAGGGCTTATTTTAGTCCTGTGTCCAAATGTGATGTTGTTGAAAACAATATGTGTGAGACATTTAATTCATGGATAGTGGTACCTAGGCACAAGTCAATTATAACTATGTGAGAGAAAATTAGACACAAAGTGATGACTAGAACTGTTGATATGAGGAGATTTGATGATGCTTGGATAACAAATATATCCCCTACAGCAAGAATGAATTTAGAAGAAAATAAAGATGCATCTCGGAGATGTAAAGTTCTTTGGAATGGGGATAATGGTTTTGAGATTTCTGATGATGATATTAGGCATATTGTTGATTTAAGAGAGAAGAATTGCACTTGTAAAACCTGGATGTTGAGAGGAATTCCATGCCCTCATGCTATTTGTTCCCTATATCACTTAGGACAGAATCCAGATGACTTGGTTAAATATTGGTACAGAAAGACAACCTTCATGAAAGCTTACTAATATTTTATACAATCTATTCCCAACATGAAAATGTGGCAAGAATTATCAAATCCCTCTATTGATCCACCTGAACCAAAACCAATGCCAGGAAAGCCTAAAAGATGCAGGAGAAGAGCAAAGGATAAGCCAAGAAAGAAACATGGCAAGCTGTCAAATAAATGAGTGAAGATGACTTGTTCAAAGTGTTATCAGTTAGGTCACAACAAAACTACATGCAAATTAGGGGTAGGATCAATTAATTTTCTATGATTTTAGCATTCTATAATTCACACTAACTGTTTATGCTTCAGTCAACTCAAATAAGTCAGCCAACTCCAAGGAGGCAGCCAACCTCAATCATGCCTACCATTCTATCCTCAATTTATGAGGACATATCTGCTGTGAAACGATGTGGTCAGAGTCAGTCCAGTTCTGTAGGAAAATGAAGAGGAAGGGGGAGGAGAAATGGCCTAGGAAGGGGATATTTTAGATCAGTAGCTACTGCTATGGAAGGAAGGGGCATAAGCACACAAGCAACATCTGAAACTCAGCAAATAATAGGATATAAGAGGTCTAGGCAGTCTGGTTTTGGTGTTTATCAAGACACAATGACTGAAAGATCTATATTGAATGTAAGCTGGTTCTATAAGCTTGTTTCTTTCTTTTATATATCAATTGCTAATTTTAGTATTTTGCAGCCTGGTGCACATTACGAAAGAGTAATAGCACCTGGTACATTTAGAGATGCATCTGCAACAAATATTGATCTTCGATTTAAGCTTAATGGTCTTCAGATGATGAGTGCAGCCAGGAATATAAGAAGTTCCAGTCAACCCATGGAGGGAAAAATATTTTAGAAGTCTTTTGTCTATGTTATAGGGCTAGTTAAGTTAAGGTTATTATGAATCTTTTGTATGATATTTTTTGGTATTGCAATTGTAAGACCCATGTTGGGGATGCTTTCTGCTATTTTCCAATTGCAGACTTAAGTAGTCGATGATTCAGACCAATTGCCCTTTAGTTTTTATGATATTATTCTGATAACTAAAGAATTGTTGATGCATTTAACTCATTTGTTAAAGTTCAGTTGTTAGTTTCCGTTGTTAATGTTGTGTTGTTAGTTTCTGTTCTTAAATTTGTTGATGCTTCAGTTAGTTTAAGTGCAGCCAGTTTACAATCAGTTCCAGTCAATTTGTATTATTAAATTTCAGCTGTTAAAAGGCAGTTCAGCAGTTTGTGTTGTTTAAATTTTAGCTGTTAAAATGCAGTCAGTTCTGCAGTCTTGGACATGGCATTCTCTTAGATTGAAGCTGCAGTCTGTACAGAAGAAGTTTCATAAACTATTCTGAAAAACTAGCAACTTTCTCATACACGAACTATAGCATTTTGATTTACATTTGAATCAATACCACTTCATTTCTAAAATAATCAGTCCATATGCAAAGTACGGCATAACAAGCTTCAAATTTTTGATTAACAAGCAAAAGTGAAAGCTACACAAAACCCACCCCAAAAACAAACATTAAGACTACCATCTTCAACAAAACGAAGGAACAACCAAACAATTTCATGCGATGAACACAACTACAAACACAAAAATCCATTTCTTCCTTGCTCGAGCCAATTTTGCATCATTTTCTTTGGCCCTTTTTAGTAAACCATTAATGGTCCTCTTTGCTTGATCGGAAAAATCTTCGTCATACCATCTAAAATATTCGCAAGCACCCCGATCCTTCAAAACAAGATGAAACAGAATTTTTTTAACAAACTTAAACCAAGAATTCGAAATATAAATGCAAATATATGGCCGACTTTCTTTGTCGAATTTACACCCATAAAATCATCGACCTAGATTTCTAGAGGACCATAAAATTCTCAGTTTCACGTTAAAACCACAAAAATAGATATCCAATCCCTTTTGAGAACTCTCTGCTCTTTCCGACATGGCTACAATGGCTATGGGGTTCGAGTTAAAAATCAGGGAAGAAGAAGAAGCAACTAACAAATTAGGGCTACAGAATTCTAGTTAAAAATCAGGGAAGAAGAAGAAGCAACTAAAGCTTCGACAAATTGAATAAAAGAAAGCACATGGATATGGAGTTTTTGAGAATTAGGGCTTTTTTTACATCTTATAATGGAGAAAGGGTAGGGGAAAGTCGGGTATAAATGGGACTCAACAGTAAAATTTAATATCGTTAAAAGGGGACTGATTTTACCCCTCATAGAGGCCTCACGCACGACCTGGGTGACGAGGCTCACTCAATGTGACAGGTCAGCGTTTTGTGTTTAAGTGAAACATGAGGGAATGAGTTGGAGTGTCAAAATAAAAAAGGCCAAAGTAAAGGTGTCAAAATGAAAAGCGGAGTCGAGTTTAAGGGGCCGCTTATGGGTTTGGCTTTTCTAAAAATAGTGGAGCAAAAAGAACAACAAGTGATTTAAATAAAATAAATTTTGGAGATTTTGAATTACTTAACGGATCAAGGGGTAATTTTTAAATATTTGCTGATGATAGGGGTAGATTTGGCTAGATAGTATAACGGTAGAGGTAAATTTGACCGGATAGTATAACAGATGTTAAATGTAGACAATATCTGAAAGTATAGGGATATATTTGTCCCTTTTACCTTGTGCTAAATATAGGAATATGTTGCCAGCTAGATTCTTCAAGAGGATAAAAATAAAAACAACTAAAATTACTTTGTTAAATTAAAAGGAGTAGAATCTGTACTTACAACGTAAATTCTTTTCAATGATACCAGTCGTTTATTTGAAGCCTCTTTGATATCACGTTTTTGTTAGTTTAATACCTAGGGGGTTTAAAATGAAGGGAATATAGTTCAGGGGAATTTTGGAAATACCAAATAATTTAAGTAGAAAACGAACAAAAATATAATAGTTTAGAGGGTTTTAGGGTATTAACTCAAAAGAAAAGGAAGAAAATTTACCAGCTCACAGTGTATTTCAGACGGTTATTTTCTAAAATTTGTACCATACCAATTTTTCGGTTATCTATTATATATAACCAAAATTATACTTTTCGAAACCGTCCAAATCATGCCGATTTCTCTTCGGTATCGTTATAGTTCGTTTAATTTTCGATATTTTTTTAAATTTCATGTAAAAGTCACTAGTAGAAGTAGAATGCAATAACATACGTACTTTTATAGGACTTAGCAAACTCTTTAGATATTTTTACTCTTTAAAGGGTGATGAATTAAGAAAATATTAAATCATATGAAAGGAAAAATATTCAATATATTGTAGTTTGCTACTAATCACTAGAATAACTTGTGTCTTGTTAGTGAATATGTTGAAAATAATTTAGTTTCAATAGGAGTAGTATGATAGGTTTGGGAATTAAGATTTTGAGTTTAATTACTTGTTTGTTTGTAACCGTTTTCACAATTCCAAGGCCCAAGGAAAATTTTAATACATTATTATTCTTAAACTTAATATATAAATATATTTTTCACATGTAAATTTATTCGGTACAGTTCGATATTTTTTCGGTTTATTTTTATAAAATAAAAAACCTACCCTAATTATCGGTACAATTATAGATTTATATAAAAACCTACGATTTTATTAAAAGAAACCTAGAAATCGGTTCAGTACGGTACGGTGCGATTCAGTCGGTTTAGTCGGTCTTTAAATATCCATTGACACCCCTAATCCTAATCACACTTATTTATTAAGATAGGGGTAAATTTGAATACTTTGCTGCTAACGCTAAGAATATATATATCCCCTGCGGGGTCGTTTGGTTCGCGAATAATGTTATTCTGAGATTGTAATCCTGGAACTAATTATCTCAGAATTATTTAGTACTCCTAATCTTTTATTTGGCTCATTAGATTAGAAATAGGATATATAGTGTATAAACCAAAATATGTCTTTAGTTTGAAACTGGATGAACATTGATAAATCTTTTGTTTTCATTTTTAACCTTGGTTATTTTGGTGAATTAGATACATTTGAATCATTTTTAATTTTTTTTTTTTTATTTAAATGCAAAATTTCTTACAAAGCTAAGCTTGGTGATTGGTGAAGTTTTGCGGTGAAAATGTCTGAAGTTCATTGTCAATCTGGAGATGATGATCTTCGAACTCGAACCCTTAAATTTGGTGATGAGATTTGATTTCTCATTCCATAAGACCCGATGCTTCATCTCCTTCTTTAGTTTAGTAGGACTTCTTTCATGCTATTGTGTGAAACATTCGTTTGGTCTTTTACTGCTATCTATGCTAGCTTGAAAGGTATGACTACTCTCTTGTTTTCTGCTGAACCTCCTTCCCAATACAGGTTTCGCAACCATCCTTGCTTGCATTTTTGAAAAATATTTGGTAGGGGCTGCCAAGCTTGACTAATAGAATAAGGGTCCCCGTATAAGGAGAATGCCTGCCTGTGCCACCTTGGTAGCACAAACAAGGGGCCTGTGTACCAACGATGTACGAATCATAGTAAAAAACTTTACTAACTTTATTAGTTGCAAGGCGACTTTGCTGTAAAGTTTATTATACTAAAAACGTATCTTATGATAACATTTGGGGAACCACTCTCTTTTATTGAAGCTTCAACTGGGTTTTAAGTTTAATATATTTCATGCATTTAGGTCTGTTTATCCCAATAATGGGTAACAATTAAATTTATACGCGATTTAAAGGATACATGATTTTATTCAACATGAATAATTAAAAATAACAAATAGATGAATTAAAGGCAAAATAAATAATAAAACCAATTACAATACGACGACCAAGCCTGTTCTCAGATTAAATAGTGAAATTCGTGCTCGATCGGACCCTCGTTACAAGCTCGATAGTGAGTAAAAAATAGAACAAACAAGCAATGCCTTGAAGAATAGCTAGAGGACAAAAGTAAACTTTTTATTGCCTTGAGTTGCGTGTTATAAATCCTCATACTAAAGAAAAATTCTCCTTTATATAGTAGAAGAATTTTAGTCCTAGTATAAGTTTAAAAAGGGTAAAAATCTTCTTTTTCCGGTAATTATTGATCCATAATCGATAGTGAGTGGGATTCGTGCCGTAATATCCGGTTGAGGGAGAATATTACAGCCCCCAATCCGTCATGCATAACCATTCTCCGCTTCTCCCGAGGTCAAGAAATTATACTCGGTCCGAAGTTCGTTGCTTAACCGTTTCCGATGCCGGACACATCGTTCATTCTTCCCGGGTCTCGATATGAGGGATTTCCGGCCTTTATTATAATCGCATCGATCCGTGCTTCCCCTTCGTTCTTTCATTGGGGGAATCAGCCAATCAGGTAAGATATTGCCCCCAATTTTATCCGTATATAGATAGTCCCCTTATTTTTCGGAGAGTAGATTTATCGAAGCGATAAATGAACCCCGGTTCCTTCATTCGTATGTTACAAGCAGGTTGACGAGTCAATGAAATGTCCCATCAGTCGCGTTGTTCTGGCTTCGGACAAGTGTCAACTGCCGGTTGACTGTCCTCAAATGTGAATTGTGACGCATTGATTACTCTTTTCCTCTATAAAAACTCCGATCCCTTTTTCATCTTTCCACTTTTCAATTTTCAGAGCTGTTTGATTTACCCTCAAATTCTCCACTTTACTCTAAACTCTTCAAATCTTCATACGTCACTTTCCAGATCCTTAAATCTTCATCTTTAAATCTTCAAACCTTCAAATTAGATCTTCATATCTTTATCCCCACCTTCAAATCTTCATATTTTTCTTCAAATCTTTATATTTTCTCAAATCCGATGGTAAAGACTTCCAAATTCGTGCCTCAACAAACCGCCCTCCAACTTCCAACTCAGTCGCGGATGTCGAGGTATCCGTTCTTGAGGTGGTCTCGGAGCCTCCTTTAAAGAGTTTCGTTCATGGGGTCCGTTCCATAAAAAATGACTTCAAAGTCAAGAGGCTTCCAGTAAGCAAGATCGAGGCGAGGGGGTATGCAGGTATATATCCTTCATCATTGAAGATATACTTCCCATAGCCCGGTTGGTCTGAAACTGGGAGGGCAAGAAGGTGGTCGTTTCCGGGTCCAATGAGGACATCACCACTCACGTGGAGGGGTATTTAAATGTTTACACTTACAACTTCACGCTCGCCCCGATGGACCCTATAATCCTCAATTTCTGTAAAAGGTACGAGGTCTGCCTTGGGCAGATTCATCCGTCCTTTTGGAGGATCGTGATCCTCCCCCGCCACTTCGTAAACAACACCAAAGCACCTCGGTTCATCCTTGACCACCTACTTCGTCTCTACATTCCCTGAATCTTTCGAGGGGACTGATCAAGCTCGTTCGTCGAGCAAATAAAGCCCCATTCTCGAGCATCGATGAAGATCGAGATCGAGGTTGGTAGGGGAGATTCGTAAGAGTGAAAACCGAAAACCTCATTCCCTTTGAATTTCTACTGTTCCCTAAATAGTGGAACTCATCCCGTAAGTCTTCTCCTTCTTGGGTTCTTGCTATTTCCTTTTGTTCCTTTTCTAATTGTATGCGTCTACCGATGTACAGTGGTCGCCCAAGCCCCTAATGCAATCCTCCACTTCAAGGAGTGGATCAAAAGGATTTGCAAACAAATGTCCTACTTTGAGTGCGAATGGCGCAAGCTCTCGAGGGGAAAGTGGTGAGTCTTCTGCCAGAATAATTACATTTATATTCCTAACATTTATATTCGCTAACTCTTTTCCCTTTCATAGGTTTTCCCAAAACTACCGAGCTTCAGCCATTGGATGAGGACTAGGCCCCGTTCTCACTTGCTGAACCCGCTGCTTTGGGGCAGCCCAGAGCTACCGCAAAGGAGGAGAAAAAGAAAAAAAGGAAATCCTCTGACTCACCGGATGCCGAGGTGAAGATGAAGAGGGTTGTTGTCCGGGTTCGGACCCCGATTCCCTCTTCTAGCTCAGGGATTATCCTTAAGAAGAATCCCATCTAGCTTGGGAGCCATAAGAAGAATCAGAGGCCCCTGACTCCCGAGAAGCCGCTCTTTCCCCAAAGGTGGTAGCCGATGTCATCGACATCATGGAGACGCCATCTCACATAGAGTCCATGTTTGAAGAGGCTCAAGTTGGTAAAGAGAAATAAAACGAGACGACATCAGGCCAGATGATGCCCTCAATATGTTCTTCAACAGCATAGACATGAGCGTGTTGGAGGACTGCTCCGGGCTTGGTCACCTAGAGGTCACAAGAAAGGACGTGTCATCGGGAGCGGGCGAGCCGAGCTCGAGCCTGAAACTAGTGAGGCAATTCCCTGCCGTGAGTGTGGATCCCGACCGCAAGAGAACGGTCATTCTTACTATCCCAGCGGATGCCCGGGCACTGTATGCTCTGGTAGGTTTGGCCAACTACCTTTGTTTCCTAGTGACCGAGGAGGACGAAGCGATGACACACGAGGTAGGCACATCAAGACTCTTCAACGAGTCACACCAGGCACTGAACCGGGTAAGACATATATTCTTCGTATCCTTTGCGAATTTCGTTTAGTTTTAGCCCATTCTAGTGATCTCATTGTTTTTCAAGCTTCGATGCTTCATCATGAAAACTTCCTTCAATTTTTCTTAGAAATTTGCCAGCTCGAGTTTGAGCTCAAAGAGCGAGTCCGGAAGAAGGATATGTACATAACTCTCAGTGAACAACAAGACGAGGCCCTCAAGGACCTCTTGATTCTCTGAGCCGAGCTGGAAAAGGCACAGAAGGAGGCCTCGTCCGTGTAACAGGAGCATGCCGAACTGGTCGAGAAGGTATAGATCTTTGATGCTAAAAATGAGAAGCTACTTTTGATGACTAATGACGCAACTGTAGGTCCAAGATAATATAGATTTGATTGACCAGCTTCTGGCTGAGATGGATGAGGTCAAGATCATGACCGAGGTGATGAAGGGCAGGATGGACCTGCTGTCTTCAGAAAAGGAGGCTACAAATGAGGAGCTAGCATCGGTCAAGTACCATATCTTGGTGGCAAAGGACAAGACCGACAAGTGGTCTCGGCTAAATGATGAACTCCGGTCACAACTAAACTCAGTCATCATGGAACGCGATGTCCTCATCCAGGAATACACTGCACTGCAGTCCAAATTGAAGGCAACTTCGATCGATTCCTCCGAAGTCGAGGAAATGCTGGACCAATATAAGGCTGATGTGGAGATAGCCGAGACCCGCTTAAAGACAAAGACGGAGTATGTAAAACGGCTATCCCGGAGGGAGACCCTCGAAGAGATTCAGGACTGAGGATTTGACCTGTCGGCCGAGATCGAAGAAGCCAAGAGGCTCGAGGCCGAGGAAAAGGAACTTTATGAGCCCGAAGGTCCCGAAGGCTCCAATGGTTCCAATGGTTCTAGTGCTGAGTCGAGCCCCGATGAAGATTAGGCATAACTGCCCTAGTTCTTTTTTGGTTGTCCCTTGTAAATTTTCTTTCTTGCTTGTTTTAAGGCCGTTTAATGGTGCATTTGTAAATATTTTTTGAAATGTATAAAAATTTTCCTTCGGCAATGTTGACGGCCAATTTTGACCCTCCCTTTTAAAATTAATTTATTTATACTAAAATATTTAATGAATGTTTTGAAAGTGTTTTCTATCAATAAATACCTATTTTACAAAATTTATTAAGTACTAGCTTTGAAATTCATAACCTAGTATTAGCATTATATAATTATAAATATACTTACTACTTTAAACATCATTAAAATAATTTCTATAATACACCATCTAGGCTTTATAATTAATTTCATGAATTATTTCTCAAATTCTGATTAATTAGATTGTTATATTCAAAAATTCATAGTTCCGATGTTGTTTGATGTGATTTGAGACCTCGAGCTTGTCCGTATTAGGTTACGGAACTTGTTGGTGTGCTTGGACGGGGTCCCGAGGTCCAGGGTGTGTTTCAGACGAGTTTCAAATGTTTTTCATGGTTGAGATCAAGTCTAGTTCTGGTACTTTGCACCTGTGACATCTTGGAGCGCAGGTGTGGCTCCTATTCTGCATGAGCCTGGTCGCTTCTATGATCATAGGGTCCTGGGAGCTTGCTCGCTTCTGCGGAGGCTGGCACGCAGGTGCAGATGATGCTTTTGTGGTCCAGCGATCGCACCTGCGAAGTGGTTCGCTTCTGCGTTCCTTTTGGCGCTTCTGTGGTGTCGCTGCTGCGACTATATGTGCCGCAGATGCAGACCCTGACCTAGTAAGCTGAGTTCGCAGATGCGCTTGCTTGTCCGCAAATGCGGAAGTCCTGGGAAGAATCATATAAGTCGAGGGTTTGGCCATTTTCTTCATATTTTGAGTTGTAGACCTCTATTTTGGGAGATGTTTCGTTGGTTTTTCAAGAAACTCATTGGGGTAAGTGTTCTTTACCTAAATCTTGTTATATTTCGTGAATCCATTTGCATTTGCATCATTAAATTAGTGAATTAAGTCTGAAATTTGGGGGAAAATTTTTAAAACCTTTCAAAATGTAAAATGATGATTTGGATGACGAATTGAGGTCGGAAATTGATAATTTTGGTATGGTTGAACTTGATATCGAATGGGTGGTCAATTTTTGTAATTTTGGCCAGGTTCCGAGATGCGGGCCCGGGTCGACTTCTTGGAGCTATTTTTCAATTCTTAGCTAAGATTATTATTTTATTATTTAAATTAGTTTCATATAGTTATAATTATAGTATAAAATTGTTTTGGCTAGATTCAAGTCATTCGGAGTTGGAAATTAAGGGAAGGTCTACTAATTGATTGATTGTGCATGGTTTGAGGTAATTATCTTGCCTAACTTTGTGTGGGAAAATTACCCCTTAGGATTTGAGTCTTTGGTGCTAATTGTGTCCTGTGAAGTCCGTGTATACGAGGTGACAAGTATGTGCTCGGACTTATTTGTGGAAAGTTGACCTTTTAGGGCTTTTATGTTCTTATGTTCATTAGATATGAAGTTGTTTTGTTATGTTAAGTTTCCCCATTTACCAGTCTCACCTCTACGTGTCTTAATTGAAATTAATTGCTTTATGTCCCACCCTTATTGCCTATTTGACTCTTTTGTTCCTTAACTAAAGTTGTTGCCTTTTCGATTGCTATGCTATCCTTTCCTAATTGCTTATCCTTAATTGGAATCATTATTATCTCTTCTATAATTGCCTATCTTTAATTGAGGTAATGCACTTCAACCCAAATTTATGGAAATCTTTCAAAATGCTAACTTCCACAATAGGTGCTGAAACGCTCCCGGGGCATCCAAAACCCGATCTGAACATACGCCCAAGTCCGAAATCATCATACGAACCTGCTGGAACCTTCAAATCCCGATTCTGAGGCCGTTTACTCTAAAATCCAATCTTAGTCAATTCTTCCAACTTAAAGCTTTCGAAATGAGAATTTTCTTTCCAATTCAACTCCGAACTTTCAGAAATTCAATCTCGACATGCGTACAAGTCATAATACCTGAAGTGAAGCTGCTCATGGCCTCAAACCGCTGAACGATGAGCTAGAGCTCAAAACGGCCGGTCGGGTCGTTACATTCTCTCCCACTTAAACATACGTTCATCCTCGAACGTGCTAAGAACTGCTCTGGAGTTGTCTGAAATCACTACTTAACACCTCGAGCACCTACCCGTGCTGCCACAACTCAGTTGAGCACACTGGCTCGAGTAAATATGAAGATTCCCCTTTTTGCTTAGTCAAATTAGCCTTAGAGCCAAATTCTAACATCCGAAATCTTCTGCCAGGCCTGTTTCCAACGTACGATCACCGTATCAATCACCACACGATGTACCAAAACATGACTGTATTCCTTTACTGAATTCACACCATGCACTGCTTAATTCACATGACCATAATAACATCCTCTGATAACAATAGCCGAAATTCCACGAACCTGATGTCCACAACACACCTCATGCCAAACACATGTCCTGCTCCAACTCTTACAATGCTGCCGCAGCGGAAAGGATGCGTAGAAATTTACAACCAACTGCCGAGTCAACCATTCATTGAGTTTCTCCCCTTAACAAGAACCATTACCTTATTCTGGACTGAATACCGATATTTACTCTTTAACTACGCCTCATACCGATCTGATCACACTGACCCCAGGTCCAATAATCCCCTCTCTCCCAGTATAAGCTGTTCAGGCAATAAGCCACCTCAGACGCTGCCAAAAGTCTCATGTGATACCACAATGTGCCAATAAGCTACAAACTCGACGTGATACATAAGGAAAGCAAACTATGGAAAGAACTACTCAACCCACGTAACTAATTAAACAACCGAAAAGGCATTATGAACCTTCCCTAGAAAATGAGAAAAAAAACACACAAGAATAGATATATGGAACTGTACTCCACTTCACACTGTTGTGGTGCGCAACCCGATCTATACATAAAATCTATATAAGGAGATACTTACCGAGCCAGAATGCTCATTATTACAAAATACCCGAATATCGGCCACAAGCACGCTAAGTGCATAATACCATCCCTGGGGACACAGATAGAGCCATACGCTACAAAACTCGAGCACAACTAAGGTGCGATATATGATCTGAATCTCGAGAGCCATGCCGCTCACACAACACCATCCCTACGCGGAACCTCAACACATAGAAAATTTATCAAGCCGTTCCACAACTCACACGGTACAATATAGTATTACATGAAGTAGCGCCGACGACGAAATAACATCCAACGTCCGAATACTCCTCCATAAGGAGCGCTATCCTGAAATGAACACATCCGTCCTGTCATAGAGCCCATTTTCACTTTTAAATCCATCCACAAACCTCAAAGCCGATTCTTATCGCACCGTACTAGGCTAATAACCTTTCAAGGGTCCATAATAACCCCTCCTTCCCATAACACATAAGAATAACCATCATAACCGGAATAACTTCCACAGTCCACCACCAAATGCACCGAGCGCCCTCCAGGCATAAATTCCCAATTAGTGATATTACCAAAATCTTCATACTTTTTTTCCATTCTTCAATCAATCAAGTGACTATATGTCACACTTATACAATCTTCCCGTGGGATATGCTCCCATGACCTTCCGCACCCGGTGCTGTAAAGCAATTTCAAGAATCCGCATTCAGTATGCAAAGCCTCTTCACACCAGACACCGATCGCAGGTGATGCCAAAGACAATACCAGCTTACTCTAACCACTAAATCCTTTCCCGCTCATCCGAGCTCTTGACATTCTTGTCGACACCAAACTGCAACCTTGATCCTCAACTTTTGAATCCCATGCTGATTACTGCACTTAGTCATGCCAATGCACAAGAGTACAAGAATTTCATCTTAACTTCCGAACTACTAATAGGGTAAACACTTCGCCACATAGAAACCTTTTACTTAACTCGTTCCAAGAGAACCATCTCAACTCGTGACTGAATCCTCATATATGCAGAAAATACAAATCTCAAGTAGTGGTCTAAACCACCACAATCCTTCCGGGATCCAACTATACCTAACATGCCATAATGCTCTAATGCCCCCAAGTAAAATCAATTACGGCAGCCGTCAAACCTCGCACGTACCCCCACAAATCACATGCACAACTCAACATGCTGAAGGACCTGATCATTGCCATCATCATGCTAATTCAACCATTGCTAACCCAAACCCGACTTATCCTAATTTACTCTGGACTTGCCTTAGGAATAATAATAGCTCCATTCAAAACATGGCGAACTCAATCTGCACTCGTCCTGAGTGATCCTATTTCACAAGACCACATTGTCTCAAAACCCACGAACCATTTCATGCCCTCCTTGTGTGCATAATCATGTCTTCAACTGATACACCCATTCCGATGATTCTTCTATAAATCCAAAGTTACATGCTCCCCTTCCTCTAATGATACCCTATAGACCAAAGATAACACGGAACACTCCAAGCTGCTTTATCAAAATCCGGTGCAAAAGCTCGATATTCAACCATACTATGGACTCGAAATCCTTAGGCACTACACCTTAACTTTTGAATCCACTAGGACCGTTATTGAGAGTCACCCACTCTGACTTGGTCCCGAATATAATCAACTCCAAGGCCCTGCTAGCACATGAACGCCCTCTCAAAGAAGCACCCGGTTGAATCATCTTCCTTGAACTCGCCTCTACACAAAGCATAAATCCTGAGTCTTCCCAAAGCCTGAGCATGAATCGACAAGGTCAACTATAGCACACATTCCTCAAATCGCTTTCTCAAATTACTACTGATGTTCTCTTCTCTTAGTCATAATAACCCATCAATATGCTGATAACCTGAAATCTTACAAATAGACGACCATGCAATCCAACTGCAGGCGGTGAGACTCTCCCACTTAGTTTGAAGCTACTATTGCCTGAACATGGACCCCACCAAGATTTTTCCTTCATCAAAATCCGCCAAATTCCTCGAAATCCTTCCATTAACCTTTAATGAACACTCCAAACCACTAGCCACATTTATATATTCAATCTCTTACTGAGTAGCCAGTAGAATTCTTCGCAGAAACTTCGTCAGCCATGCGACCGCTGACCTGCTCACAGGAGATAACACACCTGTGGAAATTACATGCCGACATATTCCAACGTCACTAAACTCGGTATAATTACTACGAAATCCGTAGATCATCCTGAGTCCGAGCTCATTCACCAGCTACACCAGTCTATTCACTCCTCATGGATGTCAACTTAAGGTGCGACAATACATTTCAATCCAAAGTTATGTTATGTTGTATCCTTCTTCATATCAAGCAACTCTTTTCTGTTGTATCCAATCTCCCATCGTATAATAGCCAATATTTCAAATTAAGTCCGTAGACCCAGTCACCATCCACCAAAATTCCCAAATCACTCTAAACTTTCCTCAAGGCGTGTATCTATCCTGTCACAGAAACCACATGCTACTCCGCCACTCTCCCACTTTGGTCAAACTTACACCTTTAAGTAACTACCCGACTCTTGTTTCTCACACTTGGCCTTCCATAAGTTTATCCATCACAAGGCACCTCCTACATGTCCTTCCTCATCCTTCGCTGCCCAATTGTTGCCTTAAATCAAAATCTACCTCTGTAGCACTTGAACCAATAGATCGCTACCAACTTTAAATATTTTCGAAAATCATCTTTCTCAAGCCATCAATACCAGGAATGCCGATTCGATCCTGAACCACTACGACCTCAGATAGCCACTTTCCCGGCACAATTTATAATACTCTGCCCCAAGGCGAATTGAAGGAAACCATAACACCTATGAACTTAACACATTATAACCAATCAAGGACGATGACACCACATCACATGTGAAGATTCTGCCACGCTCGAAAATATCGAGTCCCGCTACTCCATCAACCCAAGTCTGAACATTCTTAGTTCGGTTGCCTTTCCTTCGTCGGAAGTAAAATACCGAATATCTGAATCATGCAATGAGTAAACCTTCTTTCAAGTCATTCACTGCCCCGAGACATAGGCAAGCATCCTACCATCACATCATAGCAACCTGTGCATAGCCTCAAAGCTCTCAGAAGTACAACTACTGAGCTGAAATGACAGAATATCCTCCCACAAAATATAGCCCAATAAACTACGCAGGGAGGAACATCCCCACCACATCTGTAGTACCATTACAATTCCTCAATTCTCGATCGATAGCAAGTGCTTCACGTCATATAAGATTGAATGGGAAGGAAATGAAGGCATAAGCCTCAAAGGAATCGAATCGCACGATGAGGAATCAAGAAGGGAAGTACTCCTAACAGTCCTGTAGCCTCTCGAAGATAAGTACAGACGTCTCTGTACCAATCCGCAAGACTCTACTAGACTCGCTCATGACTCGTGAGACCTAAGTGAACCTAGTGCTCTGATACTATGTTGTCACGACCCAAAATCCGTTAGAAGGTCGTGATGGCGCCGGACTCCACTGTCAGGAAAGCCAACACTAAATAGTTAATTAAATCCTCATTTTAATATTTTTAAAATCGTAAATTTACTTCAATTTAACTAGTAAAAGATGAATTTACAGAATAAATAACAATGTTTTCCAAATTTCAATACTGAACATCCCATAATCATCCCAGAATCCGGTGTCACAAGTGTGTGAGCCTTTTCTAGGAATTTAAAATAAAAGACAATGACTGTCCAGAATACAAATTTGGACAGGAAGGAAAATACAATACTCTGAAGGAGACTCTGCTGGCTGCGGAATGTCATATAAAATGCAGCTCACCTAAGTCCCCGCCATAATCGTGCCTCTGCGCCCACAAGGCCGCTAAACATATGTGTACCTGCACAAAACTTTGCAATAAGTGTAGTTTGAGTATGTAAATCAAGCGTACCCAGTAAGTATCCCGCCTAACCCTGAAGAAGTAGTGGCAAGGGGTCGACTTCGACACTTACTATGGGCTATAAATAGGATATCAATGATATAATTAAGTATGGATTATATGAACGGTTGTAGGCTTAATATTTTGAAGTAAGTAAGAAGTTCTCTTATAATTAAGAAATCTCCACATTTGTCTCCCATTATTTAACAATTTATTTCAGGCCGAGGAGGCAATATCATTATTTATAAATTTCAAGGCAAGTAATACAAGCATGCGCAAATCATGTCGAGGCCGTACGACCCGATCCAACAAATATTTAAACTGTGCACTGCCAGCGGGTCGAATGGCGTGAACCATAGATGCATCTATTTACTACCAAGGCGCTCGACCCGATCCATAAATAACAATTATTTTCAAGAAAGCACAAGTTTCTCATTTACTGTCAAGTATCTCATACAAACCTTCAAGTAAGTGAATTTAACCTTATACAATTCTTTTATCAATTCTTATCATGAGTAAGTGATTATATTAGCAAGTAAGGGCACAAACATTCCAAGTATAGCATGATACGATCCTGAACTACCCGGACAATAGCATAATAGTAGCTACGTACGGACTCTCGTCACCTCGTACGTACGCAGCCCCCACAATTAGGTACAAACATTTATTTAATTCACCTATGGGGTTAATTCCATCTTACAAGGTTAGAAAGGAGACTTACCTCGCTACGAAGTTCCATAACCGGATCCCAAGCCCTTCAATCAACTCAAATCGATGCCTAACGCTCCAAATCTAGTCAATAAATGAGCAAATCGATAAATATATACTCTAATACTCATTATAATCCTATTTACAATAATTTCCAACTCTGTTCGAAAAGTCGATAAAATCATCCTCGGGCCCACGTGCCCGGATTCCAAAATTTTTGAAGTTAATCATTACCCATAACCTTATGAACTCAAATATATGATTTATTCCCAATTCCATTCCCAAATTCGGGGTCAAAATCCAAAATACCAAATTTTACGTTTTCTACCAAAAAACCCCACAATTTATACTAATTTCCATATTTAATCGACTTTTGCCACCAATACAGGGTAACCCTAGGCCAGATCAACCTTTGTTTTTGGCGCATTGTCATTTTACTCAGATTCTTTTCGAGCAAGTTCGAGGGGATATCTTTCACCCTCGATCATATCATTAGATTATATAGCCACTATCTTTATCGGGGCAGATTGATAAGGCTTCAGTGTCGGGCCTCGAAGGTGTTGTTCTCGAGCATTGACGAGGACAAGGACCGAGGATGGATAGGTTGGTTTTTCTGAGTCAGGACCTCTGACTTAATTCCCACTGAGAAGATGCCATTCCCCGAAGAATGGAACATGAAGCGTAAGTGGAACCTCACTGATAACCTTCGATTACTTGTTATGTTTCCTTTATCTCTTCTCATCTATACTCTTTTTTATGGTGCAACTTCGCCCTAGTTTCCTGGTGCAGTCCCGGACCTTGCAGGTTTGGTTCTACAACTGGTGTTAACCTCTTCATAAGCTGAGCGCTCGTGGCACAATTTGGCCAAGGGTCGATGGGAGGCCAAAAATCATGGTATGTTTCCATGTCCGAGTTTGATGCTTTCTTCTAAAATACTTCCATTTAACTTAATTTCTTCTCATACAGGTTTTGGAGAAAGTGTCATTATGAGGCCGTCTCCCCTCGGGGAAGAGGAGGTCCCGAAGCCGACCAAAGAGAAGAAAAGGAGAAAGGCCTCACCGCCAGATACCCCAAGGCCTAAGAAAAGTAGGGCTCAAAAATCGAAGATTGATCTCGCCGTTCGGCCTGCCAATGTAATCCAAAAGCTACGAGATAAAGACGAGGAGGGAGAAGATACCGACTGCCTGCTTGTGGTTCGGAAGAGGGGAAGCATCGAAGCTTCGAAAGCTACCGAGCTGGTGACGGTCGAGGTGATCTCTGGGGAAGGTCCGAGCAGAGTCCCCGAATCATCGGGTATTGATGATGCCCCCTGCCGTGGTGAGCAACCGGCGGGTGTGCTTGAAGGACCTAGTTCTGAGGCCCTTCAAAGAGAAGAGAATTCCTGAAGTGACTCACTCGGGGAAATTAATATCAATGATTTGCCGCTCGGCCCCACATTCTTTGAGGGGCAGTTTTGGGATACCCGATCCATGGGGACCTCCGATGTAGGGATGGCCCTCGAAGGGGATGACATATATCGTGACTGCTTTGCGGGGGTCGATGATATTTCCGACCTTGACGCATCACTCATTTTTGATGAGGTCCAGCGGCTTCTGAACCAAGTGAGCTTTAGCCCATGTTATCATGCTTGCGTTTGTTATTATTTCTCTAAGTTTGATTTCCTTTCTTTCTGTACAGGCTATAGTGATCCATTAAGAAGCATCTTCCAAGTATCGAGCTGAGCTGGGCCGATGCGAGGCCGATCTCAAAAAGCTTACGGAGGAGAGAAATGCTCTCAAACTTCTCTATGTGCACAAAGAAGAGGAGATCATGAGTATTCGAGCCGAGCTGACAAGAGCTCATCAAGATCAGACCGAGCTTATTGAACGGGTAATGTAAAGTTTTGGGGACCATGTTATATATCACTCGATATTGGCGGCTAACACTTTGATCCTGCAGGTTCAGCAGAAGGCCGAATTGGTTGAGCAGCTTCGAGAGGAGGCCAAGATGAAAGAGGCAGAGACTTTGGGGTGGAAGCAACACATGGACCATCTTGCCTCGGAGAAAGACGATGATGAAGATTCTGCGAGTGGATCCGAGAGCAAAGGAGATGAAGATGAAGCTCCCGAAGATGCGGCTCCCGAGGCGGGCTAGGCATTTAGGATTTTTTCTCATTTTCTTTTGTATAATACCCTGCGTGTTCTTTGTAAATACATTGCATATATGAAAGACTCCTTTTTCTTTCCGTTTTGTTTCCGATTTTTGATTTTTGATAAATTTTGTTTTGCCTTTGCCTTGTGAAAATTTTGTTGCAATCGGGTTGTTGTAGCCTCTATAATTGAGTAAGAAATAGCTCGAACTCAGCGTAGAACAAACCCTTAGGTTTTTTAGCTAAGCAAGGGCAAGTCCCCGAGCTCAATAATATGTTCGGAATTTTGATTTTGGATGGCTTGGTCGAAGCCACAATTGTACTGTTTTTATAGCTGAGTTCGAGTAAGTTTCGAATTCATAGTAACAAACCCCTTAAAGTTTTATTTCAAATAATGGTGAATCCTCGAGCTATATTCAAGTCAGTTTTATTTGAGCTCGGAATAGTGAAACCCTTAGGTCCAAATTGAGTGAGAACAAAATCTCGAACTCTAAGTATATTGGCCCTTAGGCTCTTTAGATTGGGCCGATATGGCCTCTAAAAGATGGCTATTTTTTCCTTTTTCGGCTTAGAAGACTTAGTAAAAAATTTCTTTATGCCTTAACACATATTCTTTACCCATTGGGTTTTCTTAGTGTTCTATGTCGATCGAAACCCCTTTGCTTTTTGTGACTTGGCACGTTTGTGTTAAGATAATTTGATACATCTTAAGTTTTTTCAAGGGCTGATTTTATCTGAGCCCCTTTTGATTACATGCCGAGGGTAGCCTTTTTTAACCAGTTTTCAAAGAATTCAAAGGCCTATTTTTATTGCGGGATTCGGACGTCTCCGAGCAGCCTTAATTTGGCCGTAGCCTTTGGGTATGCCTCTTGGGCTTATTTCCGAATAACACTTAGAACATGTTCGAAGTGTTAGTCCCCGGGAATGCCTTTGGGTATGCCTTGTCCTATAGATCGAGGGGTACCTCTTTGAGGTCTTATGAATTTGAGTTTAGATTACTCGAATATATCTATCGTCGACGATAGTCCCTGAGTGTAGGAGGTATATCTGAACTTTGCCCTTGAGCCATTTCTCACAAAATCATAAGTATGGAGCTTGTATAGTAGAAATTTTCCTTTGAGACACAAGATGTTTGATATAGAAAGAATGCTTCTTTGTATAATTTATACATGCGCACATGTTTTTCCATCAGGGCTCGACTAATCTATATGGACACGGTTCACTTGACTGTTTGGCCCATTACAAAGCTTCCCTATCGAGGCCCTTTGACATGAAGTACTATTCTCAAGAATACAACATCCGAGGGTGATGCCCTCTAGTATTCGAGGTTGATTGCAAAGAAGACTTGGATACTGTTGAATTTTCCTCAGGTAGCACATAATTGTTGCCTCGTTAAAAACCTCGCCGGAAAAACCCATTTGGGATAAAAAGCGATTTAAGGGGAAAAAAGTGCAACGTGTACTTTAAAACATGAGGTCTCGTTGCCTTTGTTCGAGCTCCTACAATGAGTTAGCGTCAAATATATATAAATGAAAAAGGGGGAAAGTCATACCTCAGCAATAATATCGTTTGAGAAGTGATATGTTCCAGTTGTTTGGCAGTCGTTCGCCGTCCATCGTTCCGAGTTTATAAGACCCTCTTCCGACTATATCGAGGACTTCATAGAGTCCTTCCCAATTTGGGCCGAGCTTCCCTTCATTAGGATCTCAAGTGTTGATGGTGAATTTCTTTAGGACTATGTCCCCGACCCTGAAGTGGCGAAGGTTGGTTCTTCTATTGTAGTACCTTTCGATTCGTTGCTTTTGTGCAGCCATTCGAACGAGTGTCGCTTCTCGTTTTTCATCTAATAATTCGAGGCTAGCATTCATAGCCTTGTGGTTCAATTCCTGCGTTGTATGTCGAAACCTGGCGCTGGGTTCTCCGACTTTGATTGGAATCAAGGCTACGAAGCCATATACTAAGGACAACGAAGTTCCCCTATACTGGACTTCGATGTTGTTCGATATGCCCAAAGGACATCGGGTAGAATTTATCTCCATTTCCCTTTAGCTTCGTTCAACCTTTTCTTCAGGTTTTGGATGATAGTCTTGTTCGTCGATTCGTGTTGTCTGTTCCTACTAGGGTGATACAGTATTGACAATTTCGTCACTTTGTTGCCGATAAATTGTTTACCATTGTCACATACTATTTCTGTGGGTATCCCAAATCGACACCCGATGTGATCCCAGATGAAAGCTATAACCTCTTTCTCTCTGACATTCTCGAAAGCCTGTGCTTCGACCTATTTAGAGAAATAGTCAGTCATAAATAAAATGAACTTAGCTTTACCTGGGGCCGATGGCAGAGGGCCGACGATGTCCATCCCCCATTTCATGAATGGCCATGGGGATAGGACCGAGTGAAGTTGTTCTCTGGGCTGGTGGATCATCGGTACAAACCTTTGACATTTATCACATTTTCGAACAAACTCCTTAGAGTCTTTTTCCAAGCTATCCCAGTAGTATCCTGCTCTAATGACTTTGCGAATAAGTGAATCGGCGCCCGAGTGGTTCCCTCATGTGCCTTCATGGACCTCTAGTAGAATATAATCGGTGTGTCCTAGTCCCAAACACACTGCCAATGGTCCATCGAATGTCCTTCTATACAATGTTCTGCTTTGGCCAATGTGAAACGAGCAACTTTAGTTTGTGTGGCCCTCGATTCTTTAAGGTCCGATGGAAGCTTTCCATTCATCAAGTACTCGGTGTATTTGTTCCGCCAGTCCCAGGTTAAGCTTGTAGAATTTATCTCGGCATGCCCTTCCTCGATCACGGATTTCGAGAGTTGAACGACAGTCCCCAAGCTGATCTCATCTTCCTCGACCGATGACTCCAAATTTGCAAGTGTATCGGCCTCACTATTTTGTTCCCGAGGTACATGCTGTAAAGTCCATTCCTTGAAACGGTGCAAAGTTACCTTCAATTTGTCCAGATACCTTTGCATTCTATCCTCTAGAACTTCGAAGGTTTTGTTTACCTAGTTCACCAACAGTAAATAGTCACACTTGGCTTCAATGACTTCTGCTCCCAAGCCTTAAGCTAGCTCGAGACCTGCAATCATGGCCTCATACTCGGCCTCATTATTAGTCAATCTAGAGGTTTTGATAGATTGACTAATAAATCTACCCATGGGCTGCTTCAAAACGATGCTTATCCCGGACCCCTTCACATTCGAAGCACCGTCTGTAAAAAGGGTTTATACCCCCGATGATGTACCGAATTTTAACAAGAGTTCCTTTTCAACTTTGGGTATGAGGGTTGGCGTGAAATCGACCATGAAGTCTACTAAAATTTGAGACTTGATGGCCGTCCGAAGTTGATATTCGATGTCGTACCCACTGCGTTCGGGATTGTGCAGAATATTACGAAGTGGGTAAGTGGTTAATACACATACGGGATGACATTGAAAGTATGGTCTTAACTTTCTAGAGGCACTTATCAGTGCAAGTGCCAATTTTTCTAAGTGTGGATATCTAGTTTCTACCTCTCCTAAAGTTCGACTTACATAATAAACGGAAAATTGCGTACCTTACTCTTCTCGAACTAGGACACCACTTACCACGATTTTCGATACTGCCAAGTACAAATAAAGTTTCTCATATTCCTTTGGAGTGTGAAGCAGTGGTGGGCTCGATAGGTATCGCTTCAACTTTTCCAATGCCAATTGGTGTCCAGGCAAATTCGTTCTTCTCTTTTGAGTAAAGAGAAAAATCTGTGGCTTCAATCTGACGACCTCGAAATGAATCGGCCTAAGGCAGCTATCCGTCCAGTTAGACTCCGAACAGTTTTTACACTGTCCACGACGGTGATGTCTTCGATGGCTTAAATTTTATTGGGGTTGATCTCGGTCCCCTGATTCGATACCATGAAACTGAGGAACTTATCCTAACCGACCCCGAAAGCACATTTCTCGGGGTTGAGCTTCATGTTGTATTTCCTTAAAATCTCGAACGTTTCTTGCAAATGAGACAAATGGTCCTCTGCGTAGGGACTTAACTAGCATGTCATCAATATAAACCTCCATTGATTTACCTATTTGTTCTTCGAACATTTTATTTACTAGGCGTTAGTAAGTAGCTCCTGCATTTTTTTAGCCAGAAGGGCATTACATTATAACAATATGTTCCATACTTGGTGATAAATAAAGTCTTTTCTTGGTCTTCCGGGTTCATTTGGATTTGGTTGTACCCGGAATAGGCATCGAGAAAAGTAAGGATCTCGTGGCTGGTCGTGGCATCGATCATACGATCGATGTTAGGCAGTGGAAAGGAATCTTTGGGGCACGCCTTGTTTAAATCCTTATAATCTATTCGCATTCTAAGTTTATCCCTTATTTTAGGGACTACAACTACATTGGCTAACCATTCGAGATATTTGACCTCCCGAATAGATCCTATTTTGAGAAGTTTAGTTACCTCGTCCTTTATGAATGCATGCTTTACTTCGGACTGGGGTCTTCTCTTCTGTTTCACCGGTTTGAACCTAGGGTCCAGGCATATTCGATGCGTCGTTACCTTCGGTGGAATCCATGTCATGTCTAAATGGGACCAAGCAAAATAATCTATGTTATCAACAAGAAATTGAATAAGCATTTTCCTGAGTTTGGAGGTTAATCCCGTTCCCAGGTATACCTTTTGATCGGGAAGGTACTCGATCAATAGAACTTGTTCCAACTCTTCGACCGTTCTTTTGGTGGCGTCGGTATCTTCGGGAACAACAAAAGTTTGAGGGGTCAAAAAATCCTCCTCCTCTTCTTCTTTTATCTCTTGCTTCCCCGATTCGGTCAAGACTGCTGGCTGTGATTGCTATTTGACTTCCTGTTTATCTTCGATGCTCAGCCTTTTCGAGGTTGATAGTGTCGATATCGGTATTACCTCATCGACTGCAAACATTTCCTTTGCAGCATGCTGCTCCCCGTATGCTGCCTTTACACCGTCTGACGTCGGGAATTTTATCATTTGGTGGAGAGTCGAAGGGACTGACCTCATATTGTGGATCCAAGGCCTTCCGAGTATGGCATTGTACCTCATGCCGCCCTCGATTATGTGGAACTTGGTATCTTGAATGGTTCCAACCATGTTCACTGGTAGAATAATCTCCCCTTTAGTTGTTTCACTGGCCATATTGAAGCCGTTTAAGACCCGAGCTACGGGCACGGTTTGATTTTGTAGGCCGAGTTGCTCTACGACCCTCGATCGGATGATATTCTCCGAGCTACCTGGATCCATTAAAACACGCTTAACTTGAACTTTATTTAATAAGATAGAAATTACAAGAGCGTCATTGAGGGGCCGAGAAATTCCTTCTGCTTCTTCATCGTTGAATGATAAAGTGCTTTCGGGCACATAATATCGGGTTCGTTTTTCCCTAGTTATTGATACCTTAGTGCGTTTGAATATGGGTCCCTGTGGAATGTCGACCCTACCGACGATCATATGAATGACATGTTAGGGTTCCTCCTGCTTATTTTTCCTATTGGCGTCTCTTTCTTTGAAATGTTTCTTAGCTCGATCGCTGAGGAATTCTCAAAGGTGACCCTCATTGAATAGACGGGCTACCTCTTTTTTTAGTTCAACTAGGTATCTTACTTTTGACATCTTCATCATCTATGTGATTAATAATTTCAAATAAGATTTCTTTAGAATCATTTGTAATGACTTTTACATATCGCACCAGTACAATTATAGTTGTCTTATATGCTACTTTAATTAAATCATTATCACTATCGCAATAGCTTTCATTCGAAGATGATGAGGTACTGCGAGAAGATGAATTGTTATCTTCTCTTCGAGTATACTATAAAGCTTTTCTTTAGTGCTTTCATCTATCTCTAGAAGATTGAACTTTTTTTTTCTTTTTTTAGTGACTTTACATTCACTATTTGTATGCCCTGTTTAACCACAGGACCAACATTTATCTCCATGTTTCTTCTTGGAATGTCTTTTGAACCTTTTCTTTTTAGAGGTTCCCTCTTTCTTTTCTTTACACTTATGGCGTTTTTAGGTTTATCTAAAGAATTCTTAGATTTCTTTCATGGTCTTTTGGATGAGGCGGCGATAGTTTTGAAACGAAAGTCTTGGCAGAAACTACCTAATTTTGTTTTGGATTGCAGTATGACCTTTTTAATAAGACTTTGAAGTTTTAAGTCTGTACACATGTCAAGACCTGTTACATTAATAAAACTAGTTAAAACACCATATGTAAGATTATCGTAAGGAATTTGGCCATTAAACTTGTCCTTAATATTTGTTTTTACTTTTTCAACAAATAATCTAGGTAATCCGTTGATAAATCTTTCTTTCTAGAAAGCATTTCCGACGGGGCGCCTATCACAATAATAGACAAGCCGAAAATCTCAATAAACCATATATTCTTTAATTTTGAAAACATAATATCTAAAGTTAGCGGAAGAAAAACTTACAAATACATATATAAACACACCCAAAACCCGGCGTCACTGAGTACATGAGCATCTAATATGAATACAAGTCTGGAAAATAAGGTCTATAATAGTATAAGACCAAATACAGTAAACAAGGAGATAAAGGAAGGAGAGGCAAGGTCTGCGAAACACGGCAGCTACTTCTAAATCTCCGAAAAGTCAATCGTGCAAAAGAATCAATAATTGCTATGTCCGAGAACACCTGGATCTGCACACGAAGTGCATGGTGTAGTATGAGTACAACCAACTCATCAAGTAATAATAATAAATAAGGAACTGAAGATAGTGACGAGCTACACAGTTATAGTTCACTTTCAGTAATTTCAGCAAAGAATAGACATGCTTTCAAATCCAGCAGTTTAAGTCAAATCAATTTTATATAGTTCAAGTTCATGTATTCCGGATATAAACCCTTCACAGAATTTCACAATAATGACAGATAGCAACTAAGTGCAACAACAAATGAAAAGCAAGTACAACCTCTCAGGGCAACAATCACTCAAGTCATCACAACGGCTCAACCACTCGTCTCTCATCCCTCAGCACTCACACTCTCTGGGTACCCACGCTCACTGGGGGTGTACAGACTCCGGAGGGGCTCCTACAGCCCAAGCGACATAATCCGCACGGACAATTCACGTGCTGCACGAAAAACTCACGTGCTATAATATCCTGCACGGATAACTCACGTGCTATAGTATCCTTACCTCACCGACAGGCCCTCAGCCTTGCTCAGTCCTCAACCTCTCTAGTCTCTCGGCCCTCGGAAATCACAAAGATCAGTCCTAACAAAGATAACAAAGTGTATCAACAAAATCAAGAAATGATACACAAGAAAATTCTTACTAAGTACAAGACATCATTAGCAAATAATTTAACAAGTACACGATCTCTGCGGGTCCCAACAATACTATCACATAGCCTAAGCATGATTTCTAACATGATTTATAGTCAAATGTCTTGAACACATAGAGAGCATATAACTAACAACAAGTTATTCAACTTTACAATTTTACAGGACATCCCTTAATTTCCTGCAATCCTCGGTCCTATGACCATGCGTGCCATGATACTTGCACATCAAATTTGGGTTTCTTTGGGAAGGATCGGTCTTTATGGGTCTGGGCCACCTAGTATCTTTCATCCTTTCGATTGCCGATATAATTCCCAATGCATCGATGCTAAAGTTATATTATGATAACCGAGGTGCCTCAGTGGGATCGGCATACTTGTCGAAACCACTTTTGCTCATAAGTCCCCGAAAATTTTGTAGTCAATCACTTCTTCGATCATTCCGGGCGGAATTGCGTCCTGAACCATTGTTCTTTCGATCTGAGGTATACGGTTGATATCATTCTCTGTTTGACCTTGGCTCCCTGTCGATGTCCCTCTAGGTTTTAACTGCCAACCTGTTAGGATGTACTGAACCGGAAGGGGCTCCCAATTGGTCGTCCTCGACCCTGATCCTCAATTGATATCGATTGTGCACATCTGCCCAAGTTACAGCTGGATACTCGATCAAATTTTGTTTCAACTGATGTGATGCTATCGAACTCTGCTCGTTCAACCCTTGGGTAAAAGCTTGAACAGCCCAATCATCTGTGACCAGTGGCAACTCCATGCGCTCCATTTGAAATCGGGACACGAACTCCCTCAGCATTTCATTATCCCTTTGTATTACCTTGAAAAGGTCAAATTTCCTCGTTGCGACCTTTATGGCTCCGGCATGTGCCTTTATGAAAGAATCTACTAACATGGCAAATGAGTCAATGGAATTTGGTGGTAGGTTGTGATACCAAATCATTGCTCCCTTCGAAAGGGTTTCACCGAATTTTTTCAGCAGCACAGATTCGATTTCATCATCTTCTAAATCGTTACCCTTGATGGCGCATGTATATGAAATAATATGCTCATTGGGATCGGAGGTCCCATTATATTTGGGTTTGCCTGGCACAAGAAACTTCTTTGGAATAGGCTTCGAAGCCGCACTTGGAGGAAACGGCTTTTGTACAAACTTCTTCGAATCCATCCCTTTCAAGATTGGCGGTGCCCCCGTTATTTGGTCAAATCGAGAGTTGTATGTCTCTACTTTTTTATCGTTGGCTTCGATTCTCTTTTCCCTTGATTCAATCCTTTTGGTGAGCTCCACTAACATTTTCATTACCGCAAGATCAAACCCCGTTTTGTTACCATTCGATCTTTCCGGTACTGGCTCGGTACGACGAGTAATTTCTGGCTCGACCCTATTTGGAGCCCTATGTTGATTTTGTAACTGAGCAATAGCGCCTTGCTGAGCCTGAAGCATCTCGAATATCACTTGAAGACTAACTCCTTCATCTACTCTGCCCTGTGTTCCTTGGTCACTAGTTCGGCCTTCTCTGCACATGCTTCCATCGAGACCTGCGCCTAGGTCCGCATTTAGTGCAACGTGCGAACTGACATCGACTGGGTTGGCAGCTGGTGCTTCCCCGAGATTAACCTGTGGCACCTCGACTCCTGGAGCAATCGCATTTTCTTTTTCACCATGGAATCTGAGGCCATTGTCACCGTGTGTGGATACGTTTTGTGAGTTTGATATGTTTTAACCTGAAAGCAAAGATACTTGACAAGAACAAGTGTAAAATAGTGTGTTTTACCGGAATCAGTACTGAACAATCACTATTATCCTTGGCCCCACGGTGGGTCCCAAACTGTTTACCCTAAAATTCGAGTAACAATTAAACTTATTTAGTGGTCTCAAGGATACGTGATTTAATCCAATACCAAATGATAAATAAGGAATTAAATAGATAATCTGAATAGTAAAATAAATGAAACTAGTATTCTAGCAGTGCTTTCGACCTCGATATGAGATAATCTTGAGGTTGGGTAACAAGAACAATAGAGAACAAAAAATAAACAATGATGAACAGTAATTGATAATAAGTGAAATAGAAAGCAGCGTTTGTATATTTTTCAGTGAATCAATGCCCCCTACAAATGAATGGGGTCCCTCTTTATATAGTAGAGGAATCCTAAATAAGGTACAATTCTAATAACGGAAACAAATTCCATGATTGGTGTCAATAACCGCTTGATTCGATCTGTTCCAGAATTTACGCCGAGATCTTCGGTCGGTTGCTAATATCTCGCCATTCCGTTATTATGCCTTACTCGAAGTCGGTCATGCTCGATCTCGATCTTCAGCGAACACTTCGATCTTCATGCTCCATACTCTGCTATTGAGCTCGAGCCTGGTTTATTACGAGCTTACTCTCGAGGCAGCTCCCCATGCTTATGAAATCGGACATGCCCGATTTCAACCGTATACAGAAAAAAAACAAGTTAATTGTTAAAAGAAGGTTCAAAGATGCTACAATTTGCTTAACTTATATTGACCGCAGACCTGAGAATAATTTTTTGCACTGGATACAATAAATCATTATGAAGGAAAAATGATTTTGAGTAAAATTTAAATTTATACATTGACTAATTTGTTTGTAACAAGAAACGTTCAACGTAAAAATACGCACGGGCCAAACGTAGCTTAGCTAGTACATAAACCAAGGGAAATTAAAAAATAGCTAAATTTACAAGTGGCAATTGAAAAATAACCACAATTTCAAAAGTAATTAAAATTTAGCCACTTTTTATGTAATCTGAACGAAAATACTATTCAAAATCCGAAAAATATTCCCGCATAATATACCGGAGTTCGAATTTTTTACGTGTGAACTTCCAGCATAATATACTGGAGTTCCAGTATATTATGCTGGAACTCCAGTACAGTTTGATGGAGTTCGAGTATAAATATACTGGAACTCCATCATAATATACTAGAGTTCCAGCAAAATATAATGGTCCAGCATAAGACATTGGAAGTTCATACACAGGTGCTCCAATCTCCAGTATATTATGCTGGAACTTTTATTGTGCTGGAGTTCGAGCATAATATGCTGGAAGTTCATACACATGTGCACCAATCTTCAATATATTATGCTAGAACTTTCTGTGTTGAAGTAAAATAGTGGTTATTTTTCAATGACAACACTGGCTATTATTTTTAATTACTAGTTCGAAAACTGGCTAGCCTATGCTATTTTTACATAAACAAGAACAAACATGGAGTATTATCACTTTTATCCCGCGACAGAAACAACTTATATTTGGTAGCCGTAAAAGTGTATAAAAGTTGTATAAATTTTGTATATAATATTCAGAATGTATATATATACAAATAATATACATATTTTATATATTTTTTTCGATTATTATTTTTACAGCGGTTATAGAGTATCATTTTTTCAAAAAACAAAACATCCTACAACCTAAGACCACCCAGAATAGAGATATATATCTGCAACAAATCCAATCTCTATAAAACTTCCCCAATAAAAACCATCTTACTACACCACCAATCCAACAATGTGTTGTAAGATTTATAAAAGTGAAAAAAACATAAAGCTGTTTAGAAAAATCCTTCATCAATCGAACAATTGAAACCTTCAATTGGGGTCTTTACACATGATTTAGCAGTTGATAAAGGAAAGAGTCATTATGAGAAAATAAGGATTTCTAAAGTTAAAAGGGGTATTTTTAATATAGTAGAAATATTTAATGTCACGACTCAAAATCTAAACATGGTCGTGATGGCACCTATCGTGTTACAAGACAAGCCTATTTCTCAAAATATTACTACTAAACCGATTATAAGAATTTAATAAAATATTTCAACATTTAAATTTTTTATAAACTAAATCAACTCTAAATATAATATAAAAAAATACAGAAACGAGTCCTAAATATCGGGGTGTCACTAAGTCATGTGCGTCTAAAACTATAAACTAAGATATATAAACTGTCTAACTGTCCAAAAGAAGAAATGACAAGAGGAGTAACAAGGTCCTGCGGACGCGAACAGCTACCTTGCAATCTCCAAAGATAGCCGGCATGAACTCAACGATCGCCGCGCTCTAACTCACCTGGATCTGCACATAAAGTGCAGGGTGTAGTATGAGTACAACCGACCCAGTAGTAACAGAAATAACTAAGGAACTGAACAATAGTGACGAGCTAAGTAAAACAGTCCAATTATTTATTTTCACAATTTAAAAATAAACAAAAATAAACAGGTAAATTCCGTAACTCAGTAAATGCCACAAAGAAGTTTAACAGATAAATGCAGCAAAACCATAAATAAATACAACCTCACAGCAGTGTCACTCCATCACTCATCACTCGTACTCAACACTCTGCGCTCACTAGGGGTGTGTACAGACTCCGGAGCAGCTCCCAAAGCCCAAGCGCTAAGCACGGACAACTCATGTGCCATCATATCAATACCTGGATCCGCATGGTCAACTCACATGCTACGCGGACAACTCACGCGCTATGGTATCAATACCTAGACACACGGTCAACTCACGTGCTATGCAGACAACTCACGCGCTGTGGTATTAATATCCTCACAACCATGCCCCCGACCTCACTCAATCATGTACTTCACTAGCCTTACCATCATCAACAAATAAGGGGACACATCCCACATCAACTATCACAATATATTAGCAAATAATAGAGAATGAGTTAAACATGTACAATAATTTCTATGACTGAGTACAAATAATGTGATCATGAATAAAGCCTAAGCATGATCTCTAACATGAAGGCAGACAAGTTCAACAACAAGTAACTACGTAAATACAGATGATGGCCATGGGGCCTCACGGGACGGACCAAGTCTCAATCCCTCAAGGTATACACCCACACGTCCGTCACCTAGCATGGGTATCACCTCCAAACAGTCACACGATATTAAATTCTCCGGGTTTATACCCTCAAAGTGAGAGTTAAAACTGTTACTTACCTTAATAGTGTAAAATCCTACTCCGGGATGCCCTCATCTTTGGACTCAGTCTCTAAAAGCTCCAAATCTAACCATAATTAGATTAATACCATCAACACAGGCTAACGAATCGAATTCCACAATAAAAAGTACAAAATATGCCAAAAATTCGAAACCAGCCAAAACCCGGCTCCCGGGCCCATGTCTCAAAATCAGTCAAAAATGGAAGAATAATAAATCTCGTCCTCTTCCGAGTCTAACCATACAAAATTCATCAAAATCGGACTCCGTTTGGTCCCTCAAATCCTCACTTAAACTCTCCAAAACTCAAACTCTAACTCCCTCAATTTCACTTGGAAATCATCAATCAAATCCCAAAAACGAAGATAGATTCATGAAATATAACCAAACCGAGTAGAGAACACTTACCCCAATCTTTATGGTGAAAATCGCCCCCAAAATCGCCCAAATTCGAGCTTCCCAACTCAAAATATGACCGAATGAACAAATCATTATTTTATATACTTTTTTGCCAGTTATTCTGCCTCGTTTTTCATGTCAAATGATCCCGAAACGTGCTTTTTATGACTCTAATGGATTCTTTGTGAAATGCTAGTCAAGGTAGCCTTTTGAATCACTCAATTTGACCTTATAATGAAGGTGATATGTAGGTTTTAATATTTGCAAATCGTGCCGATTTTTAAATACACCGTTAGTGGTAATTTCGTAATTAATCTGAAAAATTTCCCAACCTAATTCTTAGTAAAATGACCATAAAATCCTCATATAATGTCCAAATTCGATGGTTCTTTTTTATACGGGTCCTTAATTACGATACGGATCTAATGCTTCAATCAAAAAAGAAACCGGAGCCCATTTGTTCTATATGATATCATTTATGCTTGAAGAAACAGCGTCGAAACAAAAGAAAAAAGAGCGCAACACAACTCAAACCTATCCGAAACTCACTTGAGGCCCTCAGGACCTCAACCAATAATTCCAACAAGTCATATATCACTACTCGAACTTAGTCAAACATTCAAAACACCCAAAACAACACCAAAATACCAAATCAACCTCGCATTCAAGCCTAAGAACTTCTAAACTTCCAACTTTCGCCAATTCAAGTCTAATTCTACCACGGACCTCCAAATTATATTTCGGAAATAATCCTAAGTCAAAAATCACCCAACGAAGCTAATCGAATCATAAAAATCCACATCCAAATTCGTTTACTTATAAGTCAACTTTCGGTTGACCTTCTAACTTAACTTTCTAATTAAGAGACTAAGTGTTCATTTCACTCCAAACTATTCCGGACCTAAACCTACCAACTCGATACAACTCAACACCGCTGAATAACACATAAAGAAGCAAGAATGGGGAAACATGGCTATAAGTCTCGAAACGACTGGCCGGGTCGTTACATCCTCCCCCTCTTAAACAAACGTTCGTCCTCGAACGTGCCAAGTGTTCTCAAAACCATCAAGAACTCTCTCTGAACCCCAATGGCACAAAACCAATCTGTCAGAACTGAATTCTTCTAACTCAACCAAGCTACGTAGACCACCAAAAACCCAAGGACAGTGCCACAAAACACCTGTAGAACTCATTACCTCATACACACCCAAATAACTAATCATACCCATTACCATGCCGATCCAACCTACTACCAAGATGTCGTATCTATCTGAGTTCCTTCTGAATTACCTTCAAATTGATACTTTGACCCGCCATAACACCATAATCCTCAACCCAGACTCACTACACGAGACCCAAGCATAAAACCACACCACCCTAAGGCTCAAAGGCGCTGAATACTCTCTTAAATATCCCCAAAAGTACCACAAGCACGCGCTCACACAATCAACACCTCAGTGCTCAAGCTACAGTCAAAACCCAGCCTCATGTCCTCCAGATTGGCCCGACATTAACACATAGAAATCATATCTCGTACCTCATCAAGGGAATCACAAGCCGTCGATGCACAACTGATACCGAGCGCCCATGTGCGCATACGAATGCGCGAAAGGAATTCAAAGAGTTACACTTCAAGCTGAATCAATACTGCATGAAAAGAATTCAATAATATGAAATTTTCCTAAAGGTTCTACAGCCTCTCGAAGATAAGTACAGACGTCTCCGTACCGATCCGCAAAACTCTACTAAACCCGCTCATGACTCGTGGGACCTATGTAACCTAGGCTCTGATACCAACTTGTCACGATCCAAAATCTATTTCCCAAAATATTACTACTAAATCGATTATAAGAATTTAATAAAAGATTTCAACATTTAATTTTTTTATAAACTAAATCAACTCTAAATATAATATAGAAAAATACGGAAAGGATCCCCAAACATCTGGGTGTCACTAAGTCATGGGCGTCTAAAACTATAAACTAAGATATATAAACTGTCTAACTGTCCAAAAGATATATAAACTGTCTAACAGCTACCTTGCAGTCTCCAAAGATAGCCGGCCTGAACTCAATGATCGCCGCGCTTTAACTCACCTGGATCCGAATGAAGTGCAGGGTATAGTATGAGTACAACCGACTCAGTAGTAACAAAAATAACTAAGGAACTGAGCAGTAGTGACGAGCTAAGTAAAACAGTCCAATTATTTATTTTCACAATTTAAAAATAAACAGAAGTAAACAGGTAAATTCCATAACTCAGTAAATGCCATAAAGAAGGTCAACAGATAAATGAAGCAACAACACAAATAAATACAACCTCACGGCAGTGTCACTCCATCACCCATCACTCGCACTTAGCTCTCAACACTCAAAATACTTAACACTCTACGCTTACTGGGGGTGTGTACAGACTCCGTAGGGGCTCCCAAAGCCCAGGCGCTAAGTACGGACAACTCATGTGCCATCATATCCATACCTGGATCCTCACAGTCAACTCACATGCTACGCGGACAACACACGCGCTATGGTATCAATACCTGGACCCGCACGGTCAACTCACGTGCTATGCGCACAATTCATGCGCTATGGTATTAATATCCTCACAACCAGGCCCTTGGCCTCACTCAATCATGTACCTCACTAGCCACACCATCATTAACAAATAAGGGGACACAGCCCACATCAAGTATCACAACATATTAGCAAATAATAGATACTGAGGTAAACATGTACAATAATTTCTATGACTCAGTACAAATAATGAACATGAATAAAGCCTAAGCATGATCTCTAACTTGAAGGCAGACAAGTTCAATAACAAGTAACTACGTAAACACAGAGGATGGCCATGAGGCCTCACGGAATGGACCAAATCTCAATCCCTCGAGGTATACACCCATACGCCCATCACCTAATGTGGGTATCACCTCCAAACAGTCATACGATATCAAATTCTCCGAGTTTATACCCTCAAAGCCAGAGTTAAAACTGTTACTTACCTTAATATCGTAAAACCCTACTCTGGGATGCCCTCGTCTCTGGACTTGATCTATAAAAGCTCCAAATCTATCCATAATCAGATTAATACCATCAACACAGGCTAACGAATCGAATTCCACAATAAAAACTACAAAATATGCCAAAAATTCGACACCAGCCAAAACCCGGCCCCATGTCTCGAAATCAGTCAAAAATGGCAGAATAATAAACCTCGTCCTCTCCCGAGTCTAACCATATAAAATTCATCAAAATCGGACTCTGTTTGGTCCCTCAAATCCTTACTTAAACTCTCCAAAACTCAAACCCTAACTCAAATGTTGTTCTCAAACTTTGGGAAAAGTGCGGACCACAGAGGAAAAGTATGGACTGCACAATTTTGTGTGCAGTCGCACTTCAGAGGAAAAGGGCGTACCGCAGGGGACAAGTGCGGATTGGCTTGTGATTTCAGGGATGATGTGTGAGATGTGTATTTTGTGTTTTGGTGATGGGCCAGTCTGGAGGACTTGAGGCCAGGTTTGGACCGTAGCTTAGGCTCGGTAGCTTCAGTTATAACTTGTATATTTGGACTCATATGTCTGGTAGTATCCCTATGAGTGGAAAATTTGTGGCTCGATGAGCGGTCGAATGGCTATATGATGAGAATGATGCGATTGCGGGATATGTTAAGATGGATTGAATGTGACGAGAAGTGTTTCCTTGGAATGTAAATAGGGCTATTGAGTGCTTGATTTTCGTTTGATGTGACGTACAGTCTCGAATTATGAGTGTGTTGAAGGATCTGTCATGCAGTTTAATTGTGGAGAGAATTAGATTTTTCATGTCTTGTTAATGAGTTTGAACTCAGGAAGATTAAGTGATTGTTTAGTAATTGTGGATGCGAAAGGGTATAACAAGATGCCAATTTGAGGCTAAGTAGGTATGTTATCTCCTGCGGAGTAATCTACATAGGTGTATTCCTTATAATGTTGAGTGGAGAGTTTCTTTTCTACCAGCTAGGCGTATGTGTTGAGATTTGAATTTGAATCCTGTTGAGAAAGTTGACTTGACAGTTATTTTTTTGGTTGGCGTTGCATGAGCTTGACAAGAATTTTTGTTGAACTGAATGTGGTATTATGGCAGTAATAGAGTATGGATATTGTGAGTTATCGAGTGTTTTAATTTATGGCTTTGAGCAAAGTGAGGGAGCCTGCTATTGACAATTTAATTTCATGGTTATATGTAAAGGATTAATTTTGGGGTGAGGCATGCTTGTGGGTTAGTTATGACTTGCAAAGGTTGAGATCGAGGATGACTCGAATAAGGCAATTCCTGGATACGGGTTATATTACACTTATGAATATATGAAAATCATGGAATGAGTGAGTTGTTATTTATGAAGGATGTAGTGCGCACGAAGTATGAATTTAATTAGTGGTGTTAATGCAGAGGTACTTCTTTGGATGTTGTTGTGCTAATGGGACATGTGTCTTTCGGCCCATTTGGGCGGTGCAATTGATATTTGAGCAGATTGGACGACTCTTGACAAAGTTCTAATGGATTCAAGATTAATATGTAGCAATTGAGAATTTTTGGCGGATTCGTATGTCGCTAGAATCAGTTATTTACATTGGATGGTATCAAGACTTGCGCTAATTCTGTATGACTATAGATTATACATTTTGAGTATAAGAAAAGGGAAGAGGAGCAATTTTAAATTCACATAAGGTATTTTCAGAGTGAGTGTTTCAGTTGTGGTATTTATAGGGGTAATTATGATGTGGTGAGACTCTACAGATATTTTGGTGGCAATATTCTTGGGTTTTGTTGACCTACGTGGTTTGGTCGAGTTAGAGGAATTTAGTTCTAATAGCTTGGCTATGTGCAGATGGATTTGAAAGTGTTCTTGATGGTTTCTACCATGGTTTGTACCGGATATTTTCTATTAGTGTGGGAAACGTGTTATGTATTGTGATTTCCTCCGGGAAGGAAGTAAGAGAAAGCTTTCTAACTAACTGGGTATGTATTTTGCTTGTGACTCAGAGTGTTAATGAGGTTCTCATGTTTTCATTGGATGGCCTAATAGAGGCTGTGCGTAGAGTGAGATTGGGATTTACATGTGCAAGTATATGATTCAATTTCAAAAGAAAGGTCATGAGTTTATGGAGCACAATCGATTTCAGATATTGACACTAGTGGTATTACCTGAGAATAACACATTCAGAATGACACACTGTATTTTGACTTACGGATGTTTAGTTGATATTGCGGTATTCGTCTGGTTGATGGACTGCTGATATTCAGATTTTTACTGTGTGGCACGGGAGATATGGAAGTATTCCTCGTGGGATGATCGAGCATGAAAGATGTGTTAGTCATTCTAGTGATGGAGTTAGGATCAGTTATGGTGATTCATGTGCTCGATGAATTTGGAGATTGAGAGTTCTTAGAAGCATATTGTTTCGAGTTGCAGCCTGTTTGAGGTGAGTATTTTATTTTAACTCAGTGGAGGCACTAGTTGCGTTAATTATTTATGATAGCTACGCGCTATAAGTGTGCATATATGTGAGGTTTGAGCCAATGTGCGGGCATCGGGGCAAGTATTTATACTTGAAAGAATGCTTAGGCTATGATATGCCTAGTTTTGACTTTTAAAGCATAAAGTTATAACATTTCTCGTGTTCTTACCTTTGTTGAGAACTATCTGGGCTACACTTGAGGTTACAAAGAGGCTAATTCCCTGAATAAACGGGGTAATTTCTATTTTTTAGTTAAATTGCTGATTTGAAGTGTGATAGCAGACTTTGCACATGCTTACACTATGGCGTGTTATTTATACCAGTCCAGGAGCATGAGAATCTTATTTCATTATCATATACAAGTTTACTTGCTTATTACTCATGTATGATATGCTGGGACTGAAGGCCTATGACCATGCCATGCGATTCATATTATTAGCACGTGAGTTGTCCGTGCCGTGTGTGGGAATTTTATTTCTATGATAATTTATCTGATTCATTAATTTCCTTCCTCTACAATTGTGCACATATGCCTACGGTTATCCTCTTTTCGTTAAATTGCTGATTTGAAGTGTGATAGCAGACTTTGCATATGCTTACACTATGGCGTGTTATTTATACCAGTACAGGAGCATGAGAATCTTATTTCATTATCATATACAAGTTTACTTGCTTATTACTCATGTATGATATGCTGGGACTGAAGGCCTATGACCATGCCATGCGATTCATATTATTAGCACGTGAGTTGTCCGTGCCGTGTGTGAGAATTTTATTTCTATGATAATTTATCTGATTTATTAATTTCCTTCCTCTACAATTGTGCACATATGCCTACGGTTATCCTCTTCACGAAATTTGAGGAGTTGGTTGTAACATTGTGGTTGTGGTGGTGCTTGTTGAACTTGCAATACGGTTCTGTTCCTTGAGACATCTTCCATATTTGGGTACACTAATTGCCCAATTGTGATTGGAGTTATATTGATGTGTCGTGTCTGTGGGATAGTTGTATTTAATAATATAATGTCATTGGACCTAGAATGGATACAATAATATTTGATTACAGTATATTCGGAAGGATAATAAAGTCTGCTTACCAAGTGATTATGGTTCTGGTTGGGGCGAGAGAGCCCCATGACTTGTTGATCTGATAAGGGGTCATGAGATTCCGCGTGTTTCATTCATTATCAGCAATGTACGAAAGTTTTGGAACAAGGTTTTGTTTGTTATGGGGTTTTATACTAGTACTTTGTTGGTTTTTGAGTAGTTACTGTGATCGGGAATGGTGCTGCGAGTTTGCAAGTTGTATGGTATGTTATGTGATTATATCTGGGGGTTATGGTTATGGCTTGATACAGCTTGTTCAAACTTATATAGTGTGTAGATGTGAGACTCGGGTCTTGTAAGAAATTTTGGATGTTGGAAATTGGGCTCTATGTTTTACGGACTAAGGTTAAAGTAATGATCTTCAATGTTGTCAGGCCTATATGGAATAAGGTGGCATGGGATCACCCCATGTATATGCGTGGTAAGATTGAAGAGTGATGTGATGGCTTGGAAACAACTCTTGGCACGTTCGAGGATGAACGTATGTTTAAATGGGGGAGAATGTAACGACTCGACCGGTCGTTTTGAGTATTACAACTTCATTTCCCCATTTACTGCTCAATTTACGCTTACAGTTGTTTTATGACTTACCGGGTTAATTGGTTCGGGTCCGGAAGGATTTCGGTGTGACATGAGACATTTAGTCTTAAAATTGAAAACTTAAGTTGGAAAAGTTGATCGGATATTGACTTATATGTAAATGACCTCGGATTTGAATTATGATGATTCCAATAGCTCCGTAGGGTAATTTTGGACTTAAGAGAGTGTCCGCAAAAATTATTTGGAGGCTCGTAATGGAATAAGGCTTGAAATGGCGAAAGTTAAATATTTTTGGCAAGTTTGACTTTTTGGTATCAGGGTAGGAATTCTGTTCTAAAACTTTTCGTAGCTCTGTTATGTCATTTATGACTTGTGTGCAAAATTTGAAGTCATTCCGGATTGATTTGATGTGTTTCGGCACAAGATATAGAATTTGAAAGTTCAAAGTTCATAGATTTTGATTTGTTGTGCGATTCATCATTTTTATGTTGTTTGATGTGATTTGAGGCCTAGAGTAGGTCCGTGTTATGTAATAAAACTTATTGGTATATTTGAACGGGATCCCGAATGGCTCGGTGACTTTCGGGGTGAGTTTTCAGAGATGTCCGGGCATTTCGGCACTCAAATATTGTTCTCGAACTTTTGGAAAAGTGCGGACCGCAGAGGAAAAGTGTGGACCGCACAATTTTGTGTGCGGCCGCATTTCAGAGGAAAAGTTTAGACCTCAGAGGATAAGTGTGGACCGCACAATTTTGTGTGCGGCCTCACTGCAGAGGAAAAGTGTGGACCACACAATTTTGTGTGCGGCCGCACTTCAGGGGTTCTGCATGTTTGACAGTCCGACTTCGAAGGCTTATATCTTTTAATCCACAACGAATTTGGAGATGATTCAGAAACAAATGTTGTAGTCCTTTGAATCTAGTTTCCAGAAATTTATAGCACGAATTATTTAGTCATTTGTACAGAAAGTTATGGGATTTGTACTGAAGCCTGGTAGTGCAGAGTATTGAACTGCGGCCGCACAATTTGGAGTGCGACTGCATCTCTTGGTATGTGCGACCGCACAAGAAAATATGCGGTCAGCACAATGAGGGATCAGATTTTTGTACTTTATAAATGAGGGTTAGAGAATTATTTAATATTTGGACTTTGGGAGCTCAATTTGTGGCGATTATTCGTGGGATTTTCAAGAAATTTATCGGGGTAAGTGGTTCTATCTAGGATTTGGTTAACACACATGCATATATCATTTTTTTTCATTATTCAATTAGTAGTTTGAGATGAAAATTTGGCGAAAATTGTAGAAATTTCATAAAATAAATTTTTGGGATTTGAATGTCGATTCGAAGTTGGATTTGAATCAAACTAGTATGGTTGGACTCGTAATTGAATGAGTTTTCCGATTTTATGAGTTTCGTAGTATTCCGAGACGTGGACCCCACGGGCAATTTTTGGAGTGTAATTTTTGGATTTTGTGGTAAAATATTAGTATTTTGATATGGAATTAATTCCTTTAATTTGTATTGACTGAAACGAATAAATTATAACTAGATACGAGTCTTACAGAGGCAAATTTGAGAGGCAAAGGCATAGCGGAGTAAAGAATTACGCTGTTTGAGGTAAGTAACTCTTCTAATCTTGGAGCTGAGAGTATGAACCCTGAATATATGTATTATGTGAATTGTTTGTAGGTGACGCACATGCTAGGTGACGGGCATGTGGGCGTGCACCATAGAAATTGTGACATAATTGGTTCCGTGGAATTTTGTAGTCAAATAATCTTGGAATTTCTATGTATTTTTATGTGTTAAAGAAATTAAGCTGAGAATCATATAAAAAATATCATGCTAAGGCTATGTTCCAGTATTATTGAGACCCACAGAGGTCATATTACTGTTGAATTATTTGTTTAAATTGTATATTCATACTCAGTAATGTTCATTCATTTCATATCATCTGTCAGTCTCTATTGCTATTTATTGATTTATAATATCATTATTTTGGGCTAGTTTCATGACATTGTGAGCCCGAGAGACTGGAGAGATTGATGACTGAGTGAGGCCGAGGGCCTGATTGTGAGGATAATTATGGGATCAGGCTGTACGCCGCAACAGGACATATAGGCTTTATATACTTTATTATTATAGGATCGGGCTGTACGCCGTAGCAGGCTAGATTGGCTTATTATAGCACGTGAGTTGTCTGTGCGGATTCAGATATTGATACTATAGCACGTGAGATGTCCGTACAGCACGTGCGTTGTCCCTGCAGATCCATGTATTGATAATATAGTACGTGAGTTGTCTGTGCAGCACGTGAGTTGTCCGTGCGGATCTAGATATTTATACTATAGCACATGAGTTGTCCGTGCGGTTTATAGCGCTTGGGCTGAAAGAGCCCCTCGGGAGTCTGTACACACCCCTAGTGAGCGCAGGTACCTACTGAGTGCGAGTGCCAAGTGCCGAGCGATTGGGAGGATTGAGTGACTGGGAGGACTGAGTGAAATGATACTCTGAGAGTATGCATATGGTTTCATCACTGAGTGCATCGCATTGACATACACATTTGACATACATGCATAGAAATGCATTTCCTCATGATGTACGGTATCACGTCATTCATGATTTCTCACACATATTGGCATATGGGCATAGTGATGCATTTTCCACGGGCTATCTGGAAAGAAAATGTAACATCTTATTTATTATGGAAAGGATTTTTTGGGAAAATTACTGTTTTCAAACTTACTCATATTTGTTTTGGCAACTTCGGTAAAAGACTTGAGTTTTCACTGATACACTTGAGAGGCAGAACTATTTTCAAAAATCATGATTAAGCTGAGCATTTTATCTCTGGGTTTTTATTACTTGCTTTATGCTGTTATGAACTGTTGTTGCTTATGGGAGTTGGACTCTGATCTTGGTACATGTTCGTCACTACTTTCAACCTAAAGTTAGGTTTGTTACTTATTGAGTACATGGGGTCGGTTGTACTCATACTACACTTCTGCACCTTGCATGCAGATATTAGATGTTGATGTTGTTGTGCTCGATGGGAGCCAGAATTGAAGACGTACATTTGTTCTGGTGGAAGTTGCCTCTTGTTCATGATAACCTTATATTCATAAAACTTTGTTTATGTACTTTTCAAACAGATGATGTATTTACTTCATACCAGCTTTGTAAACTCTATTCTTATAAGCTCATGATTTGTACAACCAGTCCTTGGGGAATGTATAAGATTACGATATTTTCTTTTACTTAATTGTCTTGTTAAATTACATTGGAATTGGATAGTGGATAATTGGCTTACCTAACGTGTTGGGTTAGGTACCATCATGACTAGTTGTATTTTGGGTCGTGACACGAACGCTCTTACAAAATCTTGATTTGGATTCCTACAATTCATACTTTTCCAAAAGCATAAAAAACCAATCTAATGTCCCTTGCCTTATTTTCTATCACGACCCTAGTTTTCCTCCGTAGGATTTTGTGACGGCATCTAGTATCCAAGACTAGGTAAGCCTAATACTTACTGGATTAATAGAAGAAATCTACCATCAACGAAGAATATGGGATAGAGATCTTATACACCATTACAATTCCCAAAACCGTTAGTACAAGTTTTAAGCTCTATTAAATTTGCTACAAAAACCACTAAATACAACTATTTCGAAATAAAGATAAACAGTGAAAGTACAATAACAGAAGGTGACTTCGAGGCCTCTGGACGCAGCAGCAGGTTTACCTTGAGTCTCCATAGCAAGATGCGTACAGCTAGCTAGTGATCGACTGACACCGAATTTCCTGGATCTGCACAAAAATGTGCAGAAGTATAGTATGAGTACACCAGAGCGATGCCCAGTAAGTATCAAGACTAACCTCAGTGGAGTTGTGACGAGTGACAGTCAAGACACCTACTGGACTAGATAACCTGAACAAGTATAGGTATAGAACTAACAGAGTATGGTATCTCTATACAGAACTACGCATAATGACGACAATAATACGGTGCTTGCAATAGGAAATAGAAGCAACAATTAGCAGCGGGACACCACAAGTAATAACACAGTAGAGTAAGCTGGACAGAGTTTAAATCCGGTGAAAAACAAATAAAGGAAAGACAAGTAGCAACTTGATAAGAATAACTGCTTTCGTACCAGGTTTATTCAATAATCCCCACGAGGTACCAAACCTCAAAACTCACACAATTCACGGGTCCCAATTCATGAACCCTAATCACTTTGAATCTTGTGCCCTCATTACAACTGATAACTGCACGGACGACTCACGGGACAATAGAACAATTCTCACATATAAGACAAGTAGACGGAGTACGTACAAATGATCATTAGCATCATTGATCATCTTCTTAAACCGATAGGGTGATAACGTACGTGTATGCTTGTGCAAGTGTTCGATCACAGCTCGGGCCTACGAATAAGAGTAGAGAAAATGAATGGCCCATAAGAAACGATCCCCACAATTTGCACCAAGTAAAATTCACACAGGTTAGGCACGCCACTACACAAATATCAATAACAACAATGCCCTCAGGCCATCACAAGTCATCACAAATCAATACCCGACATATCCCACCTTATCTCGCCACGTGCGCAATAAAGTAAATGCCTGCCTTGTATCGTCACACGCGCATAATAATATTCCCACCTTGTCTCGCCACATGCACAAACCCACATATATAGTCCGCCTTGTCACACCACATGTGCAACTATCAATAGTAATAATAGCACGGCAGAAACCTCATGCAAACACCCGAACAAAACCTCCCAACAATATCTCATGCAAAAAACACAACATAACAATAGAATGACTTTCATAACATGTGTCCATATTCCACAACATTTCATCTAAATAGTGTCAATACCACAACCGCGCATAGCCCTCGACTTGACAAAATTGAGTACAACAACAACAACAATAGCACGAGAATACAACAAGTAAATCAACTCAAGAGTTGTGGATCACAAAGAAACGGTAGAACGAGCTCACAAAAATAAACACAATAAGGAATACTAGTCTCAATAAGAATAGCTCAACAAGGGAGAAATAATATGTAACAAGTGACTCCAAATAAGGATAAGGCAACTATGATAAAGGATGACTAAACTTCATTTAGGGTTTGAGCAATTACGAAGAGATGCAACAAATTTTATTAAGGATAAGGAATGAAAAAGATAATCATAACCTCAAATAAGGATAGACAATTAGAGAAAAGATAATAATGATTTCAATTAAGGATAAGCAATTAGGAAAGGATAGCATGGCAATCGAAGAGGCGACAACTTTAGTTAAGGCACACAAGAGTCAAATAAACAATAAGGATGGAACATGAAGCTATTAATTCCAATTAAAACACATAGAGGTAAAACTAGTAAATGGGAGAACTTAATATAACAAAACAACTTCATATCTAATGAGTATAAGAACCTAAGAGCCCTAAAAGTTTAGCTTTCACAAATAAGCCCGAGTACGTACTCGTCACCTGGCGTACACAGACTTCACATGACACAATTAGTACCAAAGACTCAAATCATAAGGGGTAGTTCCCCCACACAAAGTTAGGCAAGATACTTACCTCAAAGGAGCAAGATCGATACACTACAATGACCCTCTCAAGTGAAACAACCTCCGGACGGCTCAAATCTAGCCAAAATAACTATAATCCATAAATAAAACTCATAGAAAATAATTTTGGATAATAAATCTTCAATCTTTAATTAAAACTAAAAAGTCAACCTGAAGGCCCGCACCTCGGAACCCGATATAATTTATAAAACCCGAACACCCATTTCGATACGAGTTCAACCATACTAAAATTGTCAATTTCCGACATCAATTCGTCATTTAAACCATCATTTTACATTTTGAAGGGTTTCTATAAATTTTCCCAAATTTTCAACTTAATTCACTAGTTAAATGATGAAATTAGAAATGGGATCATGAAATATAACAAGATTCAGGTAGAAAACACTTATCCCAATGAGTTGCTTGAAAAACCCACGAAAACTCTCCCAAAATCGAGGTCTACAACTCAAAATTTGGTGAAAATAGCCAAACCCTCGACCTATATGATTTTGCCTAGCACTTCCACATTTGCGGAAAAAGAAGCGCATCTGCGCTCTCGCATTTGCGAGAAAATGTTTGCATCTGCAAACTCAACTGGCCAGCCTAGTGGCCGCACCTGCGCAAAAGTAAGCCGCACCTGCCACTCCGCAGAAGCGCACAAGAAGTCGCAGAAGCGAAAACCTTGGTATTTGCAATCTTTGGGCCGTAAAAGCAGTCATTGCACCTGCGTGCCCAAACTCCGCAGAAGTGATCCGCCCCAGGCCACAACGATCGCAGAAGTGAAGCCGCACATGCACTCCAAAATATCGCAGGTGCGAAACACCAGAACCAGACCTGATCGCAAACATGAAAATCATCTGAAACTCGTCCAAAACACATCCGGGGCCCTCGGTAGCCCGTCCAAACTTACCAACAAGTCCCATAATATAATATAACACGTACCCGCTCGAGGTCTCAAATCACATCAAACAACGTCGAAACTACGGATCGCACCACAAATCAAACTTATGAACTTTCAAATCTTCCAACTTCCAAAACTCTTGTCGAAACATATCAAATTAACCCGGAATGACGTTAAATTTTGCATGCAGGTCCCAAATGATATAACGGAGCTAATCCAACTCTCAAAATTAAAGTCCGACCCCGATATCACCCAAGTCAACTCTCGGTCAAATCTCTCAACCTTCCAAAAACTACAACTTTCAAACTTTTACCGAAATGCTTCAAATTACTCTACGGACCTCCAAATCCAAATCCGGATGCACGCCTATGTCCAAAATCACAATACGAAGCTATTGAAATTATCAAAACACTATTTCGGAGTCGTCTACACAAAAGTCAAATTACGATCAACTCTTTCCGCTTAAACTTCTAAAACACGAATCCTTCTTCCACATCAATTCCGAATTATCCGAAGCCCGAACTCGGCTACGCACGCACGTCATAACACATAATACGGAGCTGCTCGAGACCTTAAGCCACTGAATGGAGTGCTAATACTCAAAACGACAGGTCGGGACATTACATTATCTTTTTCTCTTTCTCTTGATGTCGTTTTACTTACGTGAAGACTGTTAAAAGCAGTTTGGATACTTTGTACATTGTTCTATTGTTGCGCAATCAAATACTAATTGTCCTTAAAGAGCACGTCCATTGAGAAAATTATTTAATATTAAATATTATTAATCATAAGGGTCATTTGACTATGTTACCCTTTATATCGCTCCTCAATTTACCCTATATCCCTCCTTAGGGTCTCATGTATAAATCACTTATTGGTGTAAGGGTAGATTGAAAAGGAAAAAAAATACTGTTTGATTTCCTAAAGTGACATTTGTTTTGGATCAAATTATTTTGGCTGAAATGGCACCCATTTTAAACCAAGAGAGCATACAAGTTTTCTCACTCCTTAAAATGTCAAACACCCTTGCGAAAATTCAATATATAGGCCAATGGATTCAAGTCGTAAAACTGATTCATCACATACAACGGAAAATGAATAGCATCATAAAAAATAAAGTATTATCGGTAAATGCCTCGCAAAACGACCAATTAAAGTCTTCACTTATGGTAGGATAATGGTATCCAAGATCATCATTCTTCGACGCGCAATGAATTTGCAGTTGTGGGGAATCAGAAGGAAGTTGGTTGATAACATGTGCCTCATACTTTCTGGAGAAGAAGCATTTTTTGGCTATTGAAAGGTTGATAAAAGTGATCAATAACAACAAAAAAATAATGATCAAGGAGTGAGCCATACTGAGAAAATAAGTATGCAAAAGTAAAGGGGGTTTCTGGAGTTTTATATAGAAAAATTCGAGTTTAGTCAGGTCCACAAAATCTTGATTTGGAAAATTTGTCCCTTTCCTCTTTATGTCATTGAATTTATGGAATAATGATTAAATCTACTACAACAAGTGTGACTCTTTAGCTCTAGAAAATTCAAATTCATCACTAGCTAATTATTCACTTTCCATGACAACACTTACAACAAATAACTCATCAATGATGTCATGATCCAAATCTCACATGTTGTGATGGCGCCTTTCGCAATACTAGGCAAGTCAATAATCACAATAAACCACGCATCCTTACATTTGAAACCATAACAGAATAAGTTTAAGAGTAAAACCTCATAAATATTGATAAGAAAATACCGCGACTCAATACATCTTTTCCCAAAAATCCGGATGTCACTGAGTACATGAGCATCTGACTGCTGAAACACTGCCTAGGAAGGTAGAACAGTATATATAAATAAAACTAAAAGATAAAGGAGAAGAGTCAAGGTCTACTGACGCCAAAACAGCTTCCTCGAGAATCTCCGAACTGATAAAGCTCCAAAATTAGCAACAACCATACCCGGAAGTACCTGGATCTGCACACGAAGTGTAGAGTATAGTATGAGTACAACCGACCCAATGTACTCAATAAGTTACAAGACTAACCTCGGGCTGAAAGCATTGACGAGCTTAACAGGTCCAAACCAAAAATAGAAATAACAGTACTGAAATGTAAACATGCTTTCAAGTTCAGAAGTTAAAGCTCAAATAGATAAAATATGTCAAGTGTGACTGAAATGAGAAATGATACATCTCTATATCTACATATCAATTATGCATGCCAACTGTAATGAAAAGCAGCGATAAAACTCATATGCATCCTCTCGGAGTACAATTCACTCAGTCCTCCCATTCACTCAATCCCCACAGTCACACAATTCTCGCAGCCACTCAGTTTTCATGGTCACTCAATCCTCCCAATTGCTCGGCACTCACTTTTGGCTCTCGCACTCGGCACACGCACTCAATAGATATATGCGCTCACTGCTAGTAAGTTAGAGTCCGGAGGGGGGGATCCTGCCCAATTGCTAAAATATGCCAATCATGGCATGAATCAATAAAGCATGCTGCGGCGTGCAGCGCGATCCCATTAACATCCTCACAATCAGTCCACCGACCTCACTTAATCATCAATCTCTCCAGTCTCTCGGGCTCACAAATATCATGAAAATCAGCCCAAACAATGATGATATGATGTATCAATAAATGGCAATAGAGACTGAGATATGATATGAAAATGATAGATGTGACTGAGTACAAAATTGCAAATTAAGCAAGTAATTCAACAGCAACACGACCTCTCTGGGTCCTAACAATAGCAGCATATAGCCTAAGCATGATTTTTAACATGAATCACAGCTCAATTTCTCTAACAGATGGAGAATATATGGATAATAACAAGATTATTTGACTACACAGTTCCACGAAATCGACCGAGTCATAATTCAACGCCAGTCATCTAGCATATGCGTCACCTCAACACCAACCACATAGCATGTAATTCAGGGATTCATACCCTCAGAACCAAGTTTTGAAGTGCTACTTACCTTAAACCATGCAAATCTATACTCCAACAAGCCCTTGCCTCGCGAATCGGCCTCCGAACATCTCGAATCTAGCCACAAACAACTCGATACAATGAACACCAGCTATAGGAATCAATTCCATATGAAAAAACTAAATTCTTCAACAAAAGTCAAAAAGTCAACCCCAAGCCCACGTCTCGGAATCCAATACAATTTATAAAATTGGAACACCCATTCAACCACGAGTCCAATCATACCAAAATTACTCTAATCTGACAGCAAATCGCCACTCAAATCCCTAATTCTTACTCTCCAATCCCTAGCCCAAAACTCCCAAAATTTCACCTTAAAAACACATATATTAGGTGGGAAATTCGATAGGTAATCAATATAATTAGATAAAAATGACCAAAAGCGACTTACCTCAAGAAATCTCACGAAATCCCTCTCAAACATCGCCTCCAACCAAGCTTGCAAAGTCCAAAAATGATTAAACCTCGGAACCCTTCGATTTATATTCTGCCTAGTGCTTTCGTACCTGCGGTCCAAAACTCCGCACATGCGGAACCGCTTCTGCGCTAAAAACTCTGCACCTATGGATCTCACTAAATTCCTAATCTCAGCATCTGTGCCTCAAAGTTCGCTTCTGCGTCCAACGTCCTTCTGCGGAAACATCTGGTCATCCCAGCTTCTCCCCTACAATCCGCTTCTGCGACCTCCTTTCCGTAGGTGCGACTCCGCTTCTATGGATCACCTCTTCGCACCTGCGACCACTTCTTCACTTCTGCGGTTATGCACCCGCGACCAATCCTCCGCAGGTGCGATGGCACCAAACATCAGCAGCCCAGAAATTCTCCCAAGTCAAATTCCAATATGATATCCATCAGAATCACCCCCGAGGCCCCGGGGACCTAAATCAAACATACCAACAAGTACAAAAACACTATACAAACTTAGGCGAGGCCTCAAATCACATCAAACAACATCAAAACAACGAATCACGCTATAATTCAAGCTTAATGAAAACTAATGGATCCAACTTCTACAATCGATGCTAAAACCTATCAAATTAACTCCGATTAACCTCAAATTTTCCACACACGTCATAAATGACATAACAGACCTATTCCAACTTCCAGAGTCAAGATTCAAGCTCGGTAACCGCAAAGTCAGCTCTCGGTCAAACTTGTCAACTCTCCAAACTCCTAATTTTCCATTTTCACCATTTCAAGCCAAAATCACCTAGGGACCTCCAAATCAATATCTGTAATCACTCCTAAGTCCAAAAATATCATACGGAGCTATTCGGACCATTAAAACTCCATTCCGGAGCTATTTACACATAAGCCAACATCCGATTAACTCTTTCAATTTATGCTTCCAAGCTTGGGCCTAAGTGTCCCAATTCATTCCGAAACATCCCCGGAACCAAACCAACTACCCCGACAAATCACATAACAAAAATTGGGCATACAATAAGAAGTAAATGGGGGAACGATGCTACAACACTCAAAATGACAGTCAGGGTCATTACATCCCCCCTTTTAAACAAGCATTTGTCCTCGAACGGGTCTAGAATCTTACCTGGAGTCTCAAATAGACGTGGATATTTGTTTCGCATCCCTCGCTCGGTCTCCTAAGTAGCCTACTTGACTGGCTGACCTCTCCACTGCACCTTCACTGAAGCTATGTTCTTTGACCATAACTTGCAAACCTGCCGATCCAAAATGGCCATCGGCTTCACATCATAAGTCAAATCACCATCCAACTGAACCGTGCTGAAGTCGAAAACATGAGACGGATTGTCGACATATTTTCGGAGCATGGAAACATGAAACACTGGATGAACACTCGATAGACTATGCAGCAGTGCAAGCCTGTAAACCACCTCTCCAATTCTCTCAAGCTTCTCAAAAGGCCTAATATACCGAGGACTCAACTTGCCCTTCTTCCCGAACCTCATAACACCCTTCATAGACGAAACGCGAAGCAATACCTTCTCTCCTACCATTTAAGCAACAACACAAACCTTCTGATCGGTGTAGCTCTTCTATCTAGGTTGCGCCGTGCGAAGCCGATCCTGAATCAACTTAACCTTCTCCAAAGCATCATGAACGAAGCCAGTACCCAATAGCCTAGCCTCCCCCGGCTCAAACCAACCCACCAAAGACCGACAGTGTTTCCTATACAAAGCCTCATATGGAGCCATCTGATTGCTAGATTGGTAGCTGTTGTTGTAGGCAAACTCTGCAAGCAGCTGAAACAGATCCCAAGAACCCCTGAAATCCATGACATAAGCATGTAACATATCATCCAATATCTGAATAGTGCGCTCTGATGCTCGAGTTTCACTTGCTGACAATTTAGGCACCGAGCTGCAAACCCCACTCTATCTTTCTTCATCCTCCTCCACCAATAGTGTTGCCTCAAGTTTTGATACATTTTTGTGGTACCCGGATGAATGGAATACTGCGAACTGAGGGCCTTCTCAAGAATCAACTCATGTAGCCCATTTACATTGGATACACAAATTTAACCCTGCATCCTTAACACCCCATCATCCCCAATAGTAACCTACTTTGCACCACCGTGCTGAACCGAGTCCTTGAGGACAAGTAAATGGGGGTCATCATGCTGACGCTCTCTGATGCAATCATATAAGAAAGACCGAGAAATCACACAATGGCTTTCCATACTCACCGCCTTTCTACTCAAGGCATCGGCCACCACATTGGCGTTCTCGAGATAATAAGCTCCAACCTTCTTCGCTACCTCAAATATAGATCCCTTTGTTTGAACAAGTGCTGAAGACTCTGATAATCCGTAAATACCTCACAAGACACACCGTAGAAATAATGCCATCAAATTTTCAATGCATGAACAATGGCTGCCAACTCCAAATCATGAACCTGGTAGTTCTTCTCATGCCACTTCAACTAGCGTGAAGCATAAGAAATCACTCTATCCTCCTACATCAAGACACACCTAATACCAATATGAGAAGCATCACAATACAATGTATACGAGCCTGATGTTGAAGGCAAAACTAGAACTCGAGTTGTGGTCAAGGCAGTCTTGACCTTCTGAAAGCTCTCCTCACAGTCGTCCGACAACCTGAATGGAGCACCCTTCTGGGTCAATCTAGTCAAAGGCGCTGCAATGGACGAGAAACCCTCCATAAAGCGACGATAATATCCGACAAGCCGAGAAAACTCCAAATATCAGTAGCTGAAGACGGTGTGAGGCAACTCTGAACCGCCTCTATCTTCTTTGGATCCACCTTAATCCCCTCACTGGACACCACGTGCCCCGAGAACGCCACCAAACTGAGCCAAAACTCACACTTGGAGAACTTGGGATCTAACTCTAGATAGTTCACTTCTAATATTTAAGTGAGTCTCTCGAATTCACTCAATTATTAGTTCAAATGTTCAGCCAAAACTCCTCTCTCGATTAAGTCTTAACCTCATAAGATGAACCAATTTAAGCACGTGAAGATATGAAAGAATGCATAGTGGATTTGTCACTAAGAAAACCTCTTTCGATTATTCTCCTAACTAAGTTTAATCAACGATTAAACTAGACTCTTTCGATTACTAAGAAGAATTAAAGAACTCAACCAACAATATAATGCAAAAGTATTACAAGTTATGCCTCTCTCGATTACATGAACAAGTGAATATAGGTGCAACAATTAAATCATACAAAAATGCTTCAATACATAAAACTAGAGTTATAATCCACAAACAATCATCAATACACCAAATCTATCAAACCCTAAAGAGAACTACTCCATAGATATGGAGCAATTCATTACAAATATAATTAATATAATGGAAAACATAAATTCAATCCAAACTCGTATCTTGAGCGAGGAAGGAATGATGAAATCCTTGTACTCGTGTTCTTCCAAATCCTCCTTAGCCTCCTTAGGTCAAATATGTGTCAAAAGTCCAGGAAAAGATATTTTTCCATGTATTTATACCAAGTAGGGTCGGGCCCAGACAAAATAATTTTTTCCTAGCCGAAATAGGATTTTCACTCTGTATAATTTGTACAGGCGCGCTACCTGGGGTGACGCGCCATGTGAGGTATTAGTGGGGAAATCCAGAGAGCTAGTTCTGACAGGCATCAGAGAATTGCAAGAGTGCGGCGACCCACGCGGCGCCCCACACACCGCGACAGTGGGGAATTCTCAGAGTACGGACCAAACTTTAATTTTTGACGTCCAGACTTGGTCCTCGACCCCCGAACACGATCCCAGCTTAATCCGTTAGGCTTTTACTCAGACTACAAAGCTCCAAATAGCTTGAATTAGCTCCATAACATCTACATCACTCGGAATCACTCCTACAAGGCATAAAACACACAATAAGTGCAAAACACTATCAATTAAAGCTCAAAATGAGTAAAGTGCAGTGAATTAGAGTGCAATAAGAGACTAAAATATGGGATTATGGCCTACCATCAACACCCCACACATAAGTCATTGCTCGTCCTTGAGAAATCAAATCACACTTCACATAGACACTATCATTTTCAACAACTCTCATAACTCATCACACCGGGAATATTTAAAACATATTAAGCACAATACCGTAACATCCTAACATCAAGATCTGACTCAAAATGACTACGCATTATTTATAACCCACTCACTTACTCTAACATAGTGGTCAACGACATTACCTATTCTTCATGAATCAAGTGCCCTCACACAACAATAAAGAGTAGTTCCACACACAATAAATTTCAAGAACAATTAGGAACTCAAGATAGAAAGAATTCACTCACTCTAAAAAACAACATTCATATGCCACAAAAGACGTACCATAGGCTTGCCCGTACTGTACTACTCTACTAATTAAGCTCATTTAGTCAAGGATCAAGTAGGACTTTAATTGGTTGTAATGTAGGCTGCGGGATGGGTATGATACATTTAGATATAAGAGTGACTACACCTCCTTAAAGACTTTAATACATACATTTCATTGTTCAAAACCCCACACTTATTTCAAACCAAAACTCCACCTTCACATCAATATACATTAACTCCCTACATCTTTAAGCACAATTACATAAGGAGTTACCATTATTAAGGAATATTGTTCACAACAATACAACTATTTTTTTCTTTATTTTTCAATTCAAGTGGCTCTTATTTTTCAAAACAGTTCACCTTTGTCCTTAGTTCAATAGTTCCACTCAAAAGTGACGAGCGCAAAACCGACGTTTAAACTTAGGCTCACTAGTCGAATATAGTATAGAAAATTATTGTATCCACATGGATTTGATTTAAACAGTATTTTCGTAGCTTCTAGTTAATATCTATCCAAGCTGATCAACAATTTATATTTGTGTAATTAACGCTAAATTTAACTAAAAGTATAAACTATTGGCTAATGACAATTGCAACAAAAGTAAGCAAAGACGATATCAAGAGGAGAAAGTAGGGGTTGATTGGATAGGTGCAAGATACCTTTTTAGGATTTAACTCTAGTTAATTCACTTCTAAGATTCAAGTGAGTCTCTCGAATTCACTTTATTATTAGTTTGAACGTTCAGTAGAAATTCCTCTCTCGATTAAGTCTCCACCTCACAATATAAATTAAGTTAAGTTCGGTGAAGATAAGCGCGAATTCGTAGTGAATTGGTCCTTAAGAGAACCTCTTTCGATTATCCTCATGACTAGGCCTAAACATTAATTCAACTAGCCTCTTTCGATTACTAATAAGAATAAATGAATTCAACCAAAACGATAATGCAACAACATCAAAAGTTATGCCTCTTTCGATTATATAAACAAGTGAAAATATATGCAACAATAAAAAAAAAATACAAAACAATTCAATACATAAAACTAGAGTTAATATCCGCAAACAATTCTCAAAACACCAAATCCATCAATCCCTACGGAAGAATTACTCTATCGATATGGAGAAATTCATCACAATTAAGTTTAAGTCAAGGGAAAACATAAACAATCCAAACCCTTGTCTTGAGTGAGGATTGAAGGATGAAATCCTTGTGCTCTTGCTTCTCCCTATTCTCCTTAGCTTCCTTAGGTCTCAATTGTGTCAAAAGTCATTAAAATACCATTTTCCATGTATATATATTAAGTAGGGTCGGGCCCAAAAAATACACCTTCTCCTTCACGAAATAGGACTCTTCCCGGACAGGACGTGCACGGCCGCGCACCTGGAGACCTGCTCGCGCACTAGTTCGTGCATTTTGTGCCCCACACTGCCTCACATGTGCGCCTAGTGCGCGCTCGCGCACCTAGGTGACACACTGCCCGATTTTTCTCTTCTCTCTTTGAATGCACTAGTGTCCGTTGATCCCCGAACTCGATCCCAACTTAATCCTTGGGCTTTTACTCAGACTTCAAAGCTTCAAAATAGTGTGAATTCATTTCATAACATCTACATAGTTTGGAATCACTCCTACAAGGCAATAAAACATATAATTACTGCAAAACACTAGCGATTAAGCTCAATTCAATTAAAGTGCAGTAAATTAAGGTGTGACAAGTGACTAAAACACACAATTATATCTTACCATCAACACCCCACACTCAAACCATTGCTCATCCTCGAGCAATGAAACTACACTTCATAATGACACAACATTTTTAAACAACTCTCATAACTCATCATATCAAAAATATTTAAAACAGCCTAAGCACAAAAGTGTAACATCTTCACCTTAAGATTTGACTCAAAAGTACCATGCATTATTTACAACTCACTCACTTAATCCAACATAGAGGTCAAGCATTACCTTTCCTTCATGAATCAAGTGCCCTCACAACAAAAGAGAGTAGTTCCACATGCAATCGAATTTTAAGAATAATTTGGAATTCAAGATAGACAGAATTTGCTTACTCTCAGAAATAACATTCATATGCCACAAAAGATGAACCATAAGCTTTCCCGTAGTGTACTACTCCACTAATTGAGTTCATTCAGTCAAGGATTAAGTAGGACTTTCATGGTTGTAATTTAGGTTGCGGGACGTGTAGGATACATTTATATATAAGAGTGACTACACCTCCCTAAGTACTTTAATACATACATTTCATTCCAAACCCCACACTTATGTCAAACCAGTACTCCGCCTTCACATCAATATACATTAACTACCAACTTCTTTAAGCACAAAAACATCAAGAGTTACCACTTATCAATGAATAATTTTTCACAATCATACAATTATTTATTCTTTCTTTTCGTATTCAATTCAAGTGTCTCTTACTTTTCTAAAACAATGCACCTTTCTCCTATTTCAATAATTTCACTCAAAAGCCAAACCAACAACTCCACACTTCAACTTTTGCAAAGTTCATATAATTTCAAGTGCTCACGAGGGATAAATGATTCAAATAGATGGTCAATTCAATCCAAACTCGTGTCTTGAGTGAGGAAGGAATGATGAAATCCTTGTGCTCGTGTTCTTCCAACTCCTCCTTTGCCTCCTTAGGTAGAATATATGTCAAAAGTCCAGGAAATAATGTTTTCCATCTATTTATTCCAAGTGGGGTCGGACCCGGACAAAACCACCTTCTGCTAGATGAAAGAGAATTTTCACTCTGTACAATTTGCACAGGTGCGCCACCTGGGGTGACGCGCCATGCAGGGCATTAGTGGGGAAAACCATAGAGCTAGTTCTGACAGGTAGCAAAAAAATTTACAAGCTTGGTGCCCCCCACACAGGTGCAGTAGGGAATTCTTAGAGTATGGACCAAACATTGATTTTTGACGTCCAGACTTGGTCCTCGACCCCTGAACACGATCCCGGCTTAATCCCTTGGGCTTTTACCCAAACTTCAAAGCTCCAAATAGTTTGAATTAGCTCCATAACATCTACATCACTCGGATTCACTGCTACAAGGCATAAAACACACAATAAGTACAAACACTATCAATTAAAACTCAAAACGAGTAAAGTGCAATGAATTAGAGTGCAATAAGCGACTAAAATACGGGATTATAGCCTACCATCAATTATCAATAAATACTATGACAAACGAATCAAGATATGTGTCACGCCCCAAACCTGGGGGTGAGATCGGCACCCGGTGCCTCACTTAAGATATCATACCAACTTGCGGCTGAGGGACTCTAAACATATAATGTCACACTTTGGCCATGGGACCACATTGAAAGACAATTTGCAAAGAAAAATATAAAATAGAACGGAAACTAGATTTGACTAAACATCAATATAAAGATGGGACGACAAGGACGTCATAACTACTACAGCTGACAAACCAAGAAAATATACATACAAGCCCAACATGCTACACTAACTGCCAGGATATGTCTACAAGCCTCTACGGATGGATGTACTGTGATCGGAACAGGGTCCCGAACTACCCATAACATATATACACAATATGTACACAAAACCCTAGACCCAGTAACTCCAAAGGACGTGGAGCTTACCGATCAGACTGAACTCGGGAAACACCTATTGAGGAGGTGCCTTCTGTCTATCTGGACCTGCACGCATGAAATACAACATCCCCAGAAAAGGGACATCAGTACAAAATACTGTACTGAGTATGTAAGGCAATAAAATAACTGAAAGCTGAAACAAAACTGATAATATAATAACATAAAGTAACTGGGAGTCAAACATGATCTGAAAATATACTTACTTGTTGATACTGACTCAACTTCTTCAATATAGTAAGTAAAATAAATGCCCAGCCCTATAAGGCTTGGTACGTGTAACTGCTCGGCCATAGTAGGCTCGCTCATAGGCGCTCGTCCATACTAGGCTCTGTATCTCGGCCATCCTGGGCTCGCTCATAGGCGCTTGGCCACAGTAGGATCGGTATATAGCTTACCATCTGATCAAAGGTTGCCCAATAGGGGCTTGCCCATCGATTATAGCTCGATGGTGGTGAATATATATATATAGGCTCTCTACTCTCTTGATTGGAAGAAGACAAAAGTAAACTGAATATGAAGTCCCGATAAGGGAGAATACTTAACTGAATATAAAGTCCCGATAAGGGAGAATACTGAAAGTTATGAGACTAGGATAATGTACATAAGTTCAGGAATACGAACTTCTCTTTATGCCTCGTTATCAAACTCATGTAGTTACGGGATCATGCCAAAATGAAGAAAGGTTTAGCCTTAACATACCTTATCACAATCTTTCCAATCACCAAGTTGAACTCGCCTCTTCGCACCTTAATCTACAACAACGATAATAATACTATTATGAAGTTACGAAAGGTATGACTATCGCACAACGAACGACAAGCTTATTTTGTATTAAAATGGATAGCATCTCCCATATAATCCTTACTTCCTCCAAATTCAAGATAACACCAACAACACAAGAACACAATGATAACAACATATATACATTATTTTCCAACCTTATATACACCACAAAATATATACACCACAAAATAATACAAAACATCCCAATACACCCCAATCTCTTCAAACACCCCAAAATTATTATGACGAACGACCAGCCCACCACCCTGAATTTATGTGGTATTTATCTAAATCCTTCCTCCCCCAAAACTCCACAAAACATTAGTAAAGCATGCATCCCAATGCAACACAAAACAATCCACAGAATAGTCCGCTACAAGTGAACAACTCAAACTCACGGCTTCCGATCACCATCCCGTGAGTTCTTACAAATATAGAATGACTTACCATGCATTTACAGCAGAAAAAAATGCATGAAAAAGAGCAGTAAACGTACCTTATTTGTTGGATAACTCAGCTCCTATCTTGGTTCTTCAAACTCTAGGTTTTACCTCCAATTAGAACTTGAAAGGGAGAGAAAATCAATTAGGATTTGTGGGCACTTTTTGGGAGGATTTTTGCAGAGCTTATGTCTGGTTATTATGCCCTATTATCAGTCTAATATATGAAGGAAATAGTCCTTTAAAAGGCCTCTTTGGAAGACCCGAAATGGCCCATTTTCGGACTCTCATGTAAGCAAGTAGGTGACACACCTACTTGTCACCTAGCAGCTTGCACAGTCTCACAAAAACACATATATCTCTCTACTCCGATGTCGCATTGACAAACGGTTCAATGGGTTAGAAACTAGATTCATAGATCTTCATTTTATGGGTGGAACACCCCATAACTCTAAGTATATTGGGAGACAATCGCAGTTATATTTGACCCAAAGTTTCAGTAAAACTTATGAATGTAACTTGTGATGACTTTCATCGACTTTTGTTCCACAACTCTCTTGACTTCAAAACATAACACGCGACTATCATACGACTAATATAACTCATACAATAACCTCCTTATTATGTTAATCACCCTAGTATCACCCCAAAAGTACATGTTATAACATTCCCAACTTGTCGACTTTCGACGAAACATTATTTTCTTCAATTCATTTAGCTTATGAACCTTCCAACCCTCTTTGTACTTGTTGTTCATGATATTCAACATATGTAACCTCAGAGGTAACATGATAACTTACTTTATATACTTCCAAAGATGATCTCATTTTTGGTTTTACATTAGTTTGCTTACGACGCACTTTTACATACGAAAATATAGGGTGTAACAATATGGCTGAAATACACAATTCATTAGATGCATGAATGTTGATGGGGCATTGGTTAGCCCAAAAGATATCACAACGAACTCATAGTGACAATAGCGGGTTCTGATTGCTGTCTTTAGAATTTCCGTGTCCCAAATCTTCAACTGGTGATATCCAGACCTCAAATCAATCTTAGAGAACACCCTCGCTCCCTAAAGCTGGTCAATCAATCATCAATGCACGAAAAAGGATACTTTTTGTTGATTGTAACTTTGTTCAACTGCCTATAATCTATGCACATCCGTATAGTACCATCCTTCTTCTTCACAAACAGAATCGGTGCACCCCAAGGAGACACACTAGGCCTAATAAACCCCTTATCAAGAAGCTCCTGAAGCTTCTCTTTCAATTCCTTCAACTCTGCTGGTGCCATTCGATACAGAGGAATAGAATTGGGCTGAGTGCCCGACACCAAGTCATTACCAAAATCGATATCCCTGTCGGGTGGCATGCCCTGAAGGTCTGGAGGAAACACATCTGTAAAGTCTCGCACTACTGGAACAAAATCTATAGTAGAAGTATCAGCACCAAAATATCTCATAAAGGCAAAATATGACAAACACCCCTCCCCAACCATCCGTTGGGCCTTCAAATATGAAATCACTCTGCTAGGAGCATAATCCAGAGAATCTCTCCACTAGATCCTCGACAACCCCGGCATCGCCAACGTCATGGTCTTAGCGTGCGAATCCAGAATAGCATGACACGGAGACAACCAATCCATATCAAAAATCACATCAAAATCAACTATACTAAATAATAAGAGATTAGCTCTAGTCTCCAATCCTCTAATGCTTACAACACACGATCGATACACACTATCCACAACAATAGTATCGCCCAGCGGCGTAGATACGTGAACATATGAAACTAAGGGCTCATGGAGCATATTCAAATAACGAGTAAAATAGGATGATACATAGGAATAAGTACAACAAGGGTCAAATAATGTGGAAGCATCTTTGTGGCACACTTGAACAATACCTGCAATCACTGCATTAGAAGCAATGGTCTCAGGCCTGGCAGGAATAGCATATAATCAAGCCTGACCTCCACCTGATCGACTTCCCCCTCTAGGGTGACCTCTAGCTGCTTGATCCCCACCCCGTGCTGGCTAGGCAGGTGGTGAAGTAACTGGTGTGGAAGTCATAGCATGACCCCTCTACTAAACTAAACCTCCCACGCGACGTGAACACTATCTCCACACATGCCCAAACTCCCAACACTTGAAGCAACTCCTCGCTAGTGGTGGGGATTGAATCGGGCCCTGAGTACCAGAATAACTGCTAGAAAGACCTGGCACAAATAAACCTTGAACCGATGGAGCACGAGATAAACTCTGAGCTGGGAGAGAACTGAGAGATGACTGACCTGGACGGGCACTGTATGAACCATGGCTAGCTGATGTGCCATGATGGACCGGACGAGCCATCTGAGCAGGTCTATAAGGACGACCCGTGCTATGGTAGGACTGCCCCCAGAAGAAACACCGCTGAAACCACCCGAACCATGAGGCCTCTTGGCCTCCCTCTCCTCACGCTACTGACTACGGACCAGCTCTAGTCGTCGAGCAGTATCAACCACCACGTTGAACCTAGAACCTGATGCATTCTCCCGAGTCATAACAAAATGCAACCCATAGCCGAGGCCATTAATGAACCTCCTAATCCTCTCCCTCTCTGTGGGAACCAATCAGATCGCATGACAAGCCCACTCTGAAAACCTCATCTCATACTCAGTCACAAACATACCCTCCTGGCGTAGCTGCTCGAACTGCCTACGCATCTCCTCTTTGCGGGTCGGTGGCACAAACTTCTCCAAGAAAAGAACGGAGAACTCGTGCCATGAAAGTGGTACAACATCGGTTGGCCTGCTCTGCTCAGAGGACTCCCACCATCTAAAGGTTGTCCCCGTCAACTGAAAAGTAGTAAATGAGACCCCACTAGTCTCCAAAATACCTGCCGTGCGAAGAATTCGCTGGCACCTATCCAAGAAGTCCCGAGCATCCTCTTACTCAACACCACTGAATAATGGAGGCTTGAGCCTCCCAAACCTCTCTAGTCTCTTCTGCTCCTCATTACTCATAATGGGACCCACCTGGGACTGAGCAACTGCAACTGGCTGGGCTGGTAGTACCCCTAATGTCTGAAATTCCTACATCACCTACTCTAGAGTACGGACGGCGGGAGTTTGAGCACCTCCCCTGGCTTGAGAAGCGGCTGGTAAGGCTAAAACAGAAACCGCTTGAGCAAGACTAGTACAAATAATCAATATCTGGGTCAGAGCCTTCGGAATGCCTGGAATCACAATGGACATAGTCAGTGCTTGAGCTAGTCCCACCGGTTCAATCACATCCGGATTCTGCTCCTGAGCTGGAGCAATTGGTGGGTCTGCAGGTGTTACTCTAGCTGTTCTACAAGCTACATCTCAGCCTCTACCACAGCCCCGACCTCTCACGGTGGCCGTCCGCTCGCTCCGGTAGCACGTGTCCTGACTATCTGTGAGAGAATAGAATAACAAAAGTTTAGTTTCCAGAATCAATAAATTTGCATGAAGAGAATACAAGAAAGTGAAGTTTTCCTAATGGTTTGGCAGCTTCTCGAATATAAGTACAGAAGTCTCTGTACCGATCCGCAAGACTGTAGTAAACATGCTCATGACTCGTGAGACCTATGTAACCTAGGCTCTGATGCCAACTTGTCACGAACCAAATCTCACATGTCATGATGGCACCTATCGCAATACTAGGCAAGCCGACAATCACAATAAACCATGCATCCTTCAATTTGAAACCATAACATAATAAGTATAAGAGTAAAACCTCATAAATACTGGTAAAAAAATACCGCGACTCAATACATCTTTCCCCAAAAATACGGGTGTCATTGATTACATGAGCATCTATACAATAACATGGTCTTATTGCTGAAATACTGTCTAGGAAGGTAGAATAGTATATATAAATAAAACCAAAAGATAAAGGGGGAGAGTCAAGGTTGTGGACGCCAAAGCAGCTACATCGAGAATCCACGAACTGATAAAGCTCCAAAATCAGCAACCAACATGGAAGTACCTGGATGTGCACACAAAGTGCAGAGTGTAGTATGAGTACAACCGACCCAATGTACTCAATAAGTAACAAGACTAACCTTGGATTAAAAGTAGTGACGAGCTCAATAAGTATAATCCAAATACAGAAATAACACTATAGAAATGTAGACATGCTTTCAAGTTCAAAAGTTAAAGCTCAAACAGATAAAATATGCCAAGTGTGACTGAAATAAGAAATGATACATCTCTATATCTATATGTCAATTATGCATGCCAATTGTAATGCAACGCAATGATAAAACGCATATGCATCCTCTCGGAGTATCAATTCACTCAGTCCTACCATTAACTCAATCCTCACAGTCACTCAATTCTCGCAGCCACTCAGTCCTCATGGTCACTCAATCCTCCCAATCGCTCGACACTCGCTCTCAACACTCACACTCACACTCAATAGGTACCTGCGCTCACTGCTGGTATATAAGAATCTGGAGGAGCAGATCCTGCCCAATCGCTAAAATAACTCAATCATGGCATGGATCAATAAAGCCTATTGCGACGTGCAACCTGATCCCATAAACATCCTCAGAATCAGGCCCTCGGCCTCACTCAGTCATCAATCTCTCCAGTCTCTTGGGCTCACAAATATCATTAAAATCAGCCCAAACAATGATGATTTAATAAATCAATAAATGAAAACAAAGACTGAGATATGATATGCAAATGATAGATGTGACTGAGTACAAAATTGCAAATTAAGCAAGTAATTCAACAGCAACACGACCTTTGTGGGTCCCAATAATACCGGCATATAGCCTGAGCATGATTTCTATAATGAATCACAACTTAATTTCTCTAACACATGGAGAATGTATGGATAATAACAAAATTATTTGACTACACAGTTCCACAGAATCGACTGAGTCATAATTCCTACGTTTCATGCTCGTCACCTAGCATGTGCGTCATCTCAACACCAACCACATAGCATGTAATTCAGGGATTCATACCCTCAAAACTAAGTTTAGAAGTGTTACATGCCTCAAACCGTGCAAGTCTCTACTCCAAGAAGCCATTGCCTCTCAAAACGGCCTCCGAACGCCTCGAATCTAGCCACAAACAACTCGATACAATCAACACCAGTTATAGAAATCAATTCCATATGACAAAACTAAGTTCTTTAAAAAACGTCAACTCAAAAAGTCAACCCCAGGCCCACGTCTTGGAATCCAATTAAAGTTACAAAATCTAAATACCACTCAACCTTAAGTCCAACCATACCAAAATTACTCAAATCTTACACCAAATTGCCACTCAAATCCCCAATTCTTACACTCCAATCCCTAGCCCAAAACTCCCAAAATGTTACCTTAAAAACACATAAACTAGGTAAAAAATTCTATGGGTAATCAATATAATTAGATAAAAATGACTAAAAGTGAATTACCTCAAGAAACCTCGCAATAACCCTCTCAAATATCGCTTTCAACCGAGCTTGCAAAGTCCAAAAATGATTAAACATCGGAACCCTACGATTTATATTCTTCCCAGTGCCTTCGCACCTGCGGTCCAAAACTACGCATCTGTGGAACCGCTTCTGTGCTAAAAACTCCGCACCTGCGGATCTCACTACGTTCCCAAGCTCCATATCTGTGCCCCCAAGTTTGCCTCTGTGGAAGCGCTTCTGCGCCCAACGTCTGCTTCTGCGGAAATACCTTGTCATCCCAGCTTCTCCCCCACAATCCGCTTCTGCGACCTCTTTTTCGCAGGTACAACTCCGCTTCTACGATCACCTCTTCGCACCTGTGACCACTGTCCAAATCTTCCCAGACCGCACTTGCGGCCACTTCTTCACTTTTGCGGTCACGCACCTGCAATCAGTCCTCCGCAGGTGTGATGGCACCATACATCAGCAGCCCAGAAATTCTCCTAAGTCAAATTCCAATCCGATATCCATCAGATTCACCCCTGAGGCCCCCGGGACCTCAACCAAACATACAAACAAGTCCTAAAATACGACACGAACTTAATCGAGGCCTCATATCACATCAAACAATATCATAAACACGAATTGTACCCCATTTCAAGCCTAATGAAAACTAATGAATTCCAACTTTTGCAATCGATGCCGAAATCTATCAAATCAACTCCGATTAACCTCAAATTTTGCACACAAGTCATAAATAACACAACAGACCTATTCCAACTTTCTGAGTCAAAATCCGAGCCCGGTAACCACAAAGTCACTTCTCGATCAAACTTCTCTATTATTAGTTGGTGATTTAATGCATTATTAGGCTTAAAACTGATTTTTACTTTATTACAAAGAGGAGTTTTAGACGCTAAAATGTTCGCAAAATATTTTACAAATGATTTTTTTGTCCGCCTGAAGGTCTGAAATGATCAGAATAATCTCTTACTTATATTTAAACACTAAAAGTATCAATTCAAAGTAAAATCTGGAAAAAAAAAAATAGTAGTCTTGAATAACTGAGAATAGATAGAATAGAAGAATGAGATAAACGAGTATATACAGAACTTTGTTCTTTGTTGTACAATAATTTACTCATGATAAAATTAGTTGAATCATTTTGCATTCTCTTAAATCTGTATTTTCTGCTTCAACATGTCTTTTCTCATTAGTTCGAACATCTTCTACATTAAAAGATTTTCCAGATTTGTCTAGCACATGTAATGCAGCTTCAGGTAGCACCTTTGTTTTCAACTCACGTCCATCAATATTCCATGTAGCACCTTCTTTTTCAATATTTAGTTGTTGCAAAAATTACCCCTAACGTATATTTAATGATTTTATCTGAATTGGTTTAATGCAATAGATTAATGTTCAGTTATTTTGGTAGTTTAAATGCTATCTATTAAGGACATGATCAAGAAGACATTTCCTGTTATGCCTTCCTTGTGGGATCAAAACTTGACATCTGGTACTAGACTGATTTAGTCTATGATGTGTTACATTATGGATTGGGCCAATTTCTTTTAGGAGTCCTAAGTGTTATGCATCATTTTCACTGTTCGAGGCTTTTCAAGAAGGCTATGCATCATTGTCACTGTTTTCTGTATGAAAATCTTTGTAATCGATGTATTTCTTTGTGCTTACTATATATGAGATTTCCAAAATTATCTTCCATGTTTTCTTCTTGTAGCAGCAACTTTGGGTACCAGAAAGTTATCGTCGTTGTTCTTAGCCCTTTGAACCTTTCATTGTACAATGTATGGCTTTAAAATTGTTAAGAGAAAATTGTTAGTTTTACAAGATGATACATTTGTTAGCTTTGATGCTAACTAACCATATTGAGCCTGTATCCTGCGTAATTTGGAGGAAATATTATGAACTTGGGCCCATAAACATTGTTTATTGGTAAAACAGGTATTTATAATTTTATACGTTTAATATTTAAACTAACTTATATTCCATTTAGCTTTAGAACTAGTTAAACTGACGCTTAATAAACAAAAGAGTTATAAACAAATTGGTAAAAATGGAATATATATATCTAGAGAGTCAACAAATAGGAGTAGTAAGTTTTGAAAATTTTAAAATATATGGTATATGGTTCTTCTATAAATTATAAGTTTATTAATTCTATTCTTAAAAATTTTATGAACAAATATGTGAAAACCATATAAGAAGTCTAATTTAGAAGTTTAATAATTCTATTCTTAAAAATATTATGAACCAATATGTGAAACCATAAAAGAAATTAGAGATAGTTTCAATTGTTAAAATGATAGTTTTAATAGAGTTCTGTTTGATAGTTCTAATTGTTAAAATGATATATTTGAGCTATAGAATTACCTGCTAATAGGATGGTTATTTTATATATTTGAACTATATTTTTATTAATTCCTCCTTTTTAATAACGTATTTTTAGCTCTTGCAGTAATTATAGAAAAGATAAGAATATCTTGAACGTCATGGACAATCCTAGAAATAATAGACGGATGTATTGTGATAGAGTTAGTAAAGAATGTTTGGATGGAGTAGAGGATTTTTTAAATCATTCCTTTTCTGAAAAACAAGATGGAGAAATAATTGCATGTCCTTGTACGAAGTGTGTGCTTATCCATCAAGTAATTCGGGCTACAACATATGATCATCCTGTGATTAATGGTATTAAACCATCATATAATACTTGATTTTGTCATGGGGAGTCTCTAAAGAGATCAAACAGTGCTCGAGCAAATAACCGTAGCCAGTAAACTCAAAGGAGCGATGATATGAGAGGAATGATACATGATGCATTTGGAGGTGTTACACAGTTCATGGATACTGACGTTAGTGAAACAAGTGGCTGTCATGACCTAAAATCTAACCGTCGTGATGGCGCCTATCGTGGAACTAGGCAAGCAACAACTCAACATCTCAACACAGAAAAATCATTGAACATAAAGACGGAAGTAATTTAATAATTGGGAAAGCCTTTTTGAAAACAGAAATATCCAAAATGCGATACAATCCATCCAAAAACTAGGGTGTCACAGAGTACATGAGCGTTTAAATCAGAATACAGTCCATTACATTATCTAGAGAAATAAACTGAAAACACAACAAGTGATAAGGAAGGAGAGTCAAGGCCTGCGAACGTCGTACAACTACCTTAGAAGTCTCCAAACTCTGAAGCCGCAATCAGCAATTGCCGTCGGGACCAAAAATGCATGGATCTGCATACGAGGTGCAGGGAGTAACGTGAATACATCCAATTCAGTAAGTAATAAGACAAAAATTTGGACTGAAAGGTGGTGACGAACGCAACCAGTACAGATAAAATAGAAATAACTGTACAGAAATGTAGGCATGCTTTCAAATTAAATATGCAACTGAAAACAGTAAAGTGAAGCAGATCCGAACAATGTAAAGAATATAACTCTACTATCTCTACATGCCAATGCACATGTTGTATGTGATGCACCATGCTGTCACTCTCATGTGTTCACACTCTCAAATGCTTAAACACTCGGTATTGTATATGGCCCATACGACCCAGGGAAGATCCATCCCGGAACATATACATCACTGACTATAAGTCACCCAGTACCGAGGAAGGCCAATCCATTCCTGTGGAGAAGATCCATCTCCAGTTATCAAGTACTTCGGACAAGATCCATGTCCAGGGAAGATCCATCCCTCAATAATATCAACCACGCTCACTGCAGGTGTGTACAGACTCCGGAGGGGATCCTATAGCCCAAGCATTATCATAAAATTAGTATAACCGCTGCGGCATGCAGCCCGATCCCATAACTGTCACTCATAATCAGGCTCTCAGCCTCATTCAGTCATTAATCTCTCCAGTCTCACTCACTGGCTCACAATATCATGAAAACTTGCCCAAAACAATGACATAATATATCAATAAATAATAACTGAGACTGAGATATGATATAAAATTCATGAACATTACTGAGTATACAATATATCAATGATATTAGTGAGATGACAGCAAGAAACGACCACTGGGCTCCCAACAGTTCCGGCATAAAGCCTAAACATGCTATCTAGCATGATTGACATCTCAATTACTTTATCACATGATGAAAATACGGATATCAACAAGATAGAGTCACTATACAGTGTCATGGAATCAATCCGGCCACAATTCCCACTGTGCACGCCCGCACGCCCGTCACTTGGCATGTGCGTCACCTCAACACCAATCACATAACCAAGTTTGAAAGTGTTACTTACCTCAAACCGAGCAAATCACTACATCGAAATATCTTTACCTCTCAAATCGGTCTCCAAACGTCTCGAATCTATCCACAAGTAATACAATACAATCAATATAGGCTAAAGGGATCAATTCCACAAGAAAAGTACTAAATCATAGCCAAAAATCTGAAATCGGCTCAAACCGGCCTTCGGGCCCACGTCTCAAAATCCGACAAAAGTCACAACACCCGAAAGCCCATTCACTCAAATCGCGAACACTTGCTTTTAAACCTTCTGCCCAGGCCTTTCGCACATGCGGCCCTATTTCCGTACCTACGGAACCTCTCCTGCGCAACAACTTCCGCATCTGACGAACCCACTAAAAACACTGGGCTCGCACCTACACTCCATGTCTCACACCTACGGAGTCGCTCCTGCGGCCCTTCATCCGCTTATACAGAAATGGCAAACTTTTCCTTTTTCGCATCTGTGGCCTATCCTCACATCTGCAGACTCGCAGATGCGCATCCTTTCTTGCACCTGCGCCCCCTGCCCTTCCTGGCCTTGCCCGCATCTGCGGCCTCCTCTTCGTTTCTGCGTGTCCGCACCTACGGTTCCCCACTCGCAGGTGCGATTACACCAGCAGGGACAACATTTCACCTATCCTTCAACATCAAACTTTGATCCGTTAACCACCCGAGGTTCCCGGGACCTCAACCAAACATACCAAAAAGTCTTATAACCCGCTACGAACTTAGTCAAATCCTCTAATCACTTCGACTTACACATGGATTCAAGCCTAATGAACTTTGAAATTTTCAAATTCTACAAACGACGTCAAAACCTATCAAATCACGTCCGATTGACCACATATTTTGCACACAAGTCATAAATGACACTACGAACCTACTCCAACTTCCGAAATTCCAATCCGACCCTGATATCAAAAGTCACCCCCGGTCAAACTTCCCAAAAATTTAACTTTCGTCATTTCAAGCCTAAATTAGCTACGTACCTCAAATTCACAGTCGGGGCATGCTCCTATTGCCAAAATTACCCAACAGAGCTAATGGAATCGACGGAAATCCATTTCGGAGTCGTCTTCCCACAATTTCTACTACGGTCAAAATCCCAAGACTCAAGCTTCCATTTTAAGGACTAAGTGTCCCAAAACACTTTGAAATCAAAAACTAGACCTCCCGGCAAGTCACATAAGCAGAAACAGATACGAAAAATAGTAAATAGGGGATCAGGGCTAATACACTCAAAACGACCGATCGGGTCGTTACATCCTCCCCCATCTAAACATACGTTCATCCTCGAACGTGCCAAGAGTTGTTTCCAGGAGACCAAATCACTATTCCATCTTACCACGCACGTATCCGGGGGTGATCCCACGTCACCCTATCCCATATAGGTCTGATAACACCATATAACTGAAATTTCTTAATTCAACCTATCCCACAAGCCTTGTAATCCAATTTCCAACATCCAAAATTTCTTATAAGATCTGAATCCCTACACACTGTATAAGTCTAAACAAGCGGTACCAAAAGCCGTAACCATAACTCAAATACTCAAAACTCAAATACCTCATAGCTCAAATGCCCGAAGCAATGATTTCTAATCACAGTAGCTGCTCAAAACAACCTATGCTGTGAATAATCCTCATATCAAACAAGACTCCATTCTAAAACCTTTGTACACTACCGATGATGAAAGAAACATGCAAAGACTCGTAACCATTCATCAGATCCACCAGTCATGGAGCTCCTTATCCTTCAACAAGAACTATAGCAAATTTCTAAGCCGACTTTCGATATTATCCTTTCAAATATGCCACAATCAAATCTAATAGCACCCATCCTAGATCCGATGACTTCATCTTATCAAATACCAGCTACTCTACTGACATGCCACACCAATACTATTTAAAGACACAACCCACGCACCAATAAGCAACACTCCAAATGTACTCAATCACGAGAATGACTCAAACAAGAGAATTGTCCCGTAAGCTCGACGGGTACCACCCCAATGCAATGCTAAGAACCTATCACACACCGTAGAACCATAACACACGAATCCAACACATGGATCATATCTCAACATAACTCTGCCACAATACGCGACCCCATCTAAACACTGATCCATATGAAATACCTCCGCCACCATGCTTAAAATCAATAGCCACGTGCAATCTGACATTAAGTACTCAAAGTGCATTACCATAATCATGGAGAAGCAAATGGCACAATGCCACACAAACCCGAAAAAACATAACCAATGCACAACCAGTCATGCATCGCCCAAATACCCATCTCGCGTAATTTCCGCTATAAGGCCGCAATAGAACTGCACCATGGGTGCATATAACCAACGAATCACAAACCCTCGTAGCATAGAAGAGTAACTCACCGAACATATCAAAACACGAATAAGCTCAACAATAACCAAATGGCACTTCCCTCAATAATAGCAGTGTGGAGCCAACCAATCCGACTCGATGTAAAATACACATCCTAATTGGGCCTACGAATAGAGCCCAAAATCAACTCCAAGCACCCACACATGGATAAATACCCCTCCGAAAGCCCCACAATGACTGAATCATAACACATACTATCATCTAGCTACCATCGGCCATGACTTCAAAGTCCACAACCATGAAAACAACCTGCGCTTAAGAACTCCCAGTCTCCAAATCCATAGAACACACGAATCCCATATCTGATCCCAACTCCAATGCCAGAATGTCTATCACATCTCTCATACACGATCATTCCACGAGGAATACTCTTAAAATTCTTCCGTGCCACATAGAGAAATTGAATATCAGCGGTCGATCAACCTGTAGAGTACCGCAATATGAATGAACATCTATAAATCAAAACACAATGCCCCTTTCAATCATGCACCGTTCTTAGGGATTACCGAGCAACAATAACATTCATCTAAATATATAACACTAACCATTCTGTCCAGAATTCGTGAACTTGCCTTTAAGAATGAACTACCATCTTGTACATGTAAATCTTAATCTTGCACAACACACCACATCTATTATGCCATCATGTGGCAAACACAAGAATCTCACTATTAACTTTGAGTTACTAGCAATTTACATACTCGGTTAGTTAGAAACCGTCCACTTGCTCCCTTCCACGAGAAAATCACAATTCACAACACGTTCCCCACACTGGTGGAAATATCTTGTTCAAACCATGATAGAAACCATCAAGAACACTTTGAAATCCATTTGCACCTAATCAAGCTATCAGAACTAATTTCTTCCAACTCGCCCAAGCCATGCAGGTCACTAAAGCCCAAGAATATTGCCACCAAAACATTTGTAACGCTCACTCTAAAATACCTTACATGAATTTAAAATAATTCTTCTTACCTTTCTTACACTAAAATGTAGAATCTATAATCATATAGAATTACTGCAAATCCCGGCACCATTAAATGTAAACTCAGATTCTATCCATGCACAAATCTGAAACAATTCACGATTGCTATATAGAAATATCGAACCCATTAGAACCTTCTCGGGAGCCACTCACTTTGTTCAAATTCTAAATTGCACCACCCAAACGGTCTGAAAGACATGTGCCTCATTAGCACAACAACCTTCAAAGGGGTAACACTGACTTAACACCACCGATCAAATTCACACTTCGTGCGCACTATATCCTTCAAAATAAAAATTTAATCATTTCATGATTTTTCATAAAGTGCAATATAACCCGCATTCAAGAAATTTTCTTACTCAAGTCATCCCCGATATCATCCTCTATAAGTCATAACCATTCAATAAGTATGCCTCGGCCCAAAAACCAATACTGTACAAAATCGTACAATCGAATCATAGATAGCAGACTCCTCTACTTGGCTCAAAGCCATATAACAAAATATCTAATAACTCACTATACCCAAGATAACATCTAAATTGACCATACTAAGCAATAAGAGATCTACTCTAGTCTACAACCTCCCAATAGTCACCCCACTTGACCGATATACATAGTTCACAATGACAGTATCGCCCACCGGTGTAGACACATGAATAGGTGACACTAAAGACTCACGGGGCATATCCAGATAATGAGCAAAATACGAGAACACATATGAATAAGTTGAACCAGGGTCAAATAATATAGAGGCATCTCTATGGAAATCTAAGACAATACCTGTAATCACAACATCTGAAGCAGTGGTATCTGGTCTAGCAGGGAGTGCATAGAACCGGGCCTGACTGCCACCTGATCGGCCTCCCCCTCTAGGGCGACCCCTACATGAATGAGCTCCACCCCGAGCTAGCTGGGCGGGTGGTGCTGAATTCGAAGGCGGACTCCTCTGCTGAGATGAACCTCCCGAAAGGCAGGGACAATGCCTCTTGATATGACCCAAATCTCTGTACTCAAAGCAACCTCTCTCTGCAAATGGCTGTGGGGACTGAAGGGAGCCCCGAGCACAGGGAAAACTACAAGAAGGACCCGACATAAATGAGCCCTGAGCTGATGGGGCATGAGACAAACTCTGAGCTGGAAGGGCACTGAGAGATGAGTGACCCCGATGAGAACTAAAAGAATCATGGCTAGATACCCTGATGAGAACTAAAAGAATCATGGCCAGATAATGCACCACGGTTAACTGGGCGAGCCATCTGAGCATGCCTGTAATGACGACCTCTGCCGTTGTGAAACTGACCTCCAGAAGGAAAACCACTAGAACTACATGATCCACGAGAGCTCTTGGCCTCCGTCTCAACCCGCTCCTAGCTGTGGAGCGACTCTATCTCCCGAGCAATGTCGACATCCTCATCAAACATAGTACCAGACACCCTCTCTATAGTGAGGCCATCAATTAACCTCCTGATCCTCTCTCTATCAGTGGGAACAAGCCAAACCGCATGATGGGCCAACTCAAAAAACCTCATCTCGTACTGCGTCACAGTCATATCATCCTGACACAACTACTCAAACTATTTCCGCAACTCCTCTCTGCGAGACTACAGTCTAAACTTCTCGAATAAAAGAACAGTGAACTCCTGCCAGGTAAGTGGTGCTGCACCGATCGGCCTACACCTCTCATAAGCCTCCTACCAGGTAAAGGCAGCTCCAGTAAACTCAAAAGTAGTGAACGAGACACCAATGGTCTCCAGAATACCTATTGTACGGAGGATCCTCTGACATTTGTCCAAGAAACCATGTGCATCCTTCCCATGGGTACAACTGAAAGATGGAGGCTGGAGTCTCCCAAACCTCTCCAATCGATGCTGCTCATCATCGGGCATGACAGGAACCATAGAGTCCTGAGCATTTGACACCGGCTGGGCTGGTGGTGCCCCCGGTGTCTGGAGTCCCTGTATCAACTGCTCTGGTGTGCGAGCGGTAGGAGTCTGAGCACCTCCTCCGGCCTGAGAAGTGGTTGTTGCGGCCGGAACAAAGACCGCCTGAAAGACTGTGCCCATGGTCAGAATCTGAGCTAAGGCCTCCTGAAGGATTGGAATCACAATGGGCACAGGAGGTGCCTGAGCTGGTCCCACAGGCTCATTCACAATTGGGGCTTTCTCCTGAACTGTGGCAACTGGCGAATCTGTAGGTGCTGCCCTAGCTGCGGTGTGAGCTGCACCTCTCCCCCTACCGCAGCCTCTACCGCGACCTCGGCCTCTCGCGGCCCTGACTGGTGGTACCGGTGGTTGTCCATCCTACCCAGTAGTACGTGTCCTCAGCATCAGTGAGAGAATAGAGAAACAAAAGTTTAGTTACCATAATCAACAGATTCGCACGACAAGAATTCAAGAATGTGAAGTTTCCTAAGGGTTTGGCAACTTCTCGAAGATAAGTACATACGTCTCCGTACCGATCCGCAAGACTCTACTAAACCTGCTCATGACTTGTGAGACCTATATAACCTAGGCTCTGATACCCACTTGTCACGACCCAAAATCTAACCATGGTGATGGCGCCAATCCTGGAACTAGGCAAGCCACAACTCAACATCTCAACACAAAATTTTTTTTGAACATAAAGACGTAAGTAATTTAATAATTAAGGAAAGCCTTTTTGAAAACAGAAATATCCAAAATACGATACAATCCATCCCAAAACTGGGGTGTCATAGAGTACATGAGCGTCTAAATCAGAATACAGTCCACTACAATGTCTAGAGAAATAAACTGAAAATACAATTAGTGATAAAGAAGGAGAGTCAAGGCCTGTGAACATCGTGCAGCTACCTTGGTAGTCTTCGAACTCTGAAGCCGCAATCAGCAACTGCCGTTGGGACCAAAAATGTCTGGATATGCACAAGAGGTGTAGGGAGTAACGTGAGTACATCCAACTCAGTAAGTAACAAGTCCAAACTTTGGACTGAAAGGTAGTGACGAACTCAACCAGTATAGATAAAATAGAAATAACTGTACAAAAACATAGGCATGCTTTCAAATTAAATATGCAAATGAAAACAGTAAAGTGAAGCAGATCCGAACACTGTAAAGAATATAACTCTGCTATCTCTACATGCAAATGCATATGATGTATGTGATGCACCATGCTGTTAGTCTCATGTGCTTACACTCTCGAATGCTCAACCACTCGGTACTATATATGGCCCATACGGCCCAGGGAAGATCAATCCCAAAACATATACATCACTGACTATAAGTCACCCAGTACCGAGGAAGGCCAATCCAACCCTGTGGAGAAGATCCATCTCCAGGTATCAAGTACTTCGGACAAGATCCATGTCCAGAGAAGATCTATCCCTCAATAATATCAACCATGCTCACTAGGGGTGGGTATAGACTCCGAAGGGGCTCCTACATCACAAGCGTTATCATAAAATCAGTATAACCATTGCGGCGTGCAGTCCGATCCCATAACTGTCACTCATAATCAGGCTCTCAGCCTCACTCAGTGATCAATCTCTTCAGTCTCACTCACGGGCTCACAATATCATGAAATCTAGTCCAAAACAATGATATGATGTATCAATAAATAACAACTGAAACTGAGATATGATATAAAATGGATGAACATGACAGAGTACATAATATCAATGAAATTAGTGAGATGACAGCAAGAAACGACCACTGGTGTCCCAACATTTCTGGCATAAAGCCTAAACATGATATCTAGCATGATTGACAGCTCAATTACTTTATCACATGATGAAAACACAGATATCAACAAGATAGAGTCACTATACAGTGTCATGGAATCAATCCGGCCACAATTCCCACGGTGCACGCCCGCACGCCCGTCACTTGGCATGTGCGTCACCTCAATACCAATCACATAACATATAGTTCGGGGTTTCGAACCCTCAGAACCAAGTTAGAAAGTGTTACTTACCTCAAACCGAGCAAATCTCTACGTCGAAATGCCTTTTCCTCTAAAATCAGTCTCGAAACATCCCAAATCTAGCCAAAAGTAATACAATACAATCAATATAGGCTAAAGGGATCAATTCCACAAGAAACGTACTAAATGATTGCCAAAAATCCGAAATCCGCTCAAACCGGCCTCTGGGTCTACGTCTCGAAATCCGACAAAAGTCACAACACCCGAAAGCCCATTCACTCACGAGTCTAACCATTCCAAATTTATCAAAATCTGATATCAAATGGCCATTCAAATTCCCAAAAATCACTCTCCAATTTTCAAGCCCTAAAACCTCAAATTTTACTTCAAATCTCACTACTTAGGTGGGGAAATCAGTGGGGAAACAAATTTTATGATCCAAAATGAGTACAAGAAGCTTACCTAAATAATCACCTCGAAAATCTTCACCAAAATCGCCTAAGTCCGAGTCTAAAATGTTGAAACAAGACAAAAATCGCGAACCCTTGATATTAAACCTTCTGCCCAGGCTTTTTGCACCTGCGACCCTATTTCCGCAACTACGTAACCGCTCCTGCGCAAAGACTTCCGCACCTGCGGAAAACACTAAAAACACTGGGCTCGCACATGCGCTCCAGGTCTTGCATCTGCAGAGTCGCTCCTGCGGCCCTTCGTTCGCTTCTAAGGGAATGCAAAACTTTTCCTTTTTCTCATTTGCGGCCCATCCTCGCATCTTTGGACTCGCATATGCGCATCCCTGCATTTGCGGCCTCCTCTTCACTTCTGCGTTTCCGCACCTGTGGTTCACCACTTGCAAGTGCGATTACACCAGCAAGGACAACATTTCAGCTATCCTTCAACATCAAACTTTGATCCGTTAACCATCCGAAATTGACCCGAGGTCCTGAGGACCTCAACCAAATATACTAACAAGTCTTATAACCTACTACGTACTTAGTCAAATCCACTAATCACTTCTAACAACACTAAGAACACGAATTACATACGGATTCAAGCCTAATGAAATTTAAAATTTCCAAATTCTACAAACGACGTCAAAACCTATCAAACCACATCTGATTGACCCCAAATTTTGCACACAAGTCATAAATGACACCACGAATCTACTCCAACTTCCGGAATTCTAATCTGACCCTGATATCAAAAGTTAACCCCCGGTCAAACTTCCCAAAAATTTGACTTTCACCATTTCAAGCCTTAACTAGCTACAAACCTCAAATTCACAGTCCGGGCTTGCTCCTAAGTCCAAAATCACCCAACAGAGCTAACGGAACCGACAGAACTCCATTCCGAAGTCGTCTTCCCACAATTTTTACTACGGTCAAAATCCTAAGACACTCCGTAACCAAAAACAAGACCTCTCGGCATGTCACATAAGCAGAAACAGATACGGGAAAAACAGTAAATAGGGGATCGGGGCTAATACACTCAAAACAACTAGCCGGGTCATTACAGTGGCATAGAGCAAAACTTATAAGAGAATACTGCTCATCCATCTGGAAATCAACCTCATCAAGAGGTGGATATGTTTGAATGGCTCATGAAGGAGACAAATGGAGAACTATATCCTGGATGTAAGAAGTCTAGCAAACTGTCCTTTTTGCTGCATATGTATCGTACAAAAAGCATGTTCAAGTGGTCAAATGAGTCTTTTAATGCTTTGCTTGTACTATTGAAAGATGCGCTGCCTGAAGGAGAAAAATTGCCTCCTTCTTTCTATGAGATCAAAAAGATATTTGAAGGCTTGGGCTTAAAGTATGAAAACATCCATGCTTGTCCCAACTATTACATGCTTTTTAGGAAAGAGTTTGCTAATAAGAATGTCAACAACAACAACAATAACAACCTGGTGAAATCCCACTAGTGGGGTCTGGGAGGATAGTGTGTACGCAGACATTACTGTTTCCGAAAGACCCTTGCCTCAAGAGGAGAAAAAGACAAAAGGAGACAATATCAGTATCACCACAGAAATCATAGAAAAAATAGGAACATGAAATCCAAAAGAAAGATGAAAAGCAAAAATGATAGCTAGTAAATAGGTCCGGCACTGAAATGCAAAATAGTAAGACACGACATTGCCACTAGCTAGCTTAGACAAAAACCCTACTAGACTAGTCTCACAACGGTACGAAGTAAGGTAAGACTCAACTACCTCCTAACCTACAACCCTAATACTCGACCTCCACATCTTCCTATCAAGTGCCATGTCCTCGGAAATCTGAAGCCTTGCCATGTCCTGCCTGATCACCTCTCCCCAATACTTCTTCGGCCGCCCTCTACCTCTTCTCGTGCCCTCCATAACCAGCCGCTCACACCTCCTTACTGGGGCATCTGGGCTCCTCTTCTGTACATGCCCGGATCATTTGATCCTCGCTTACCTCATCTTTTAATCAATGGGAGACATGCGCATCTTCTCCCGAATATCATCATTCTTGATCTTATCCATCCTAGTGTGCCCGCACGCCCACCTCAACATCCTCATTTCTGCTACTTTCATCTTCTAGATATTTGAGTTCTTAACAGCCCAACACTCAACCCCGTACATCATGGCCGATCTAACCACCGCTTTACAGAACTTACCTTTGAGTATCGGTGAAACTCTCTTGTCACACAGGACTCCAGATGCTAACATCCACTTCATCCATCCGACCCCAATACGGTGTGTGACATCCTCGTCGATCTCCCTCCCCTCTGGATAACCGACCCAAGGTACTTGAAGCTGCCTCTACTTGGGATGACCTGTGAGTCAAGCCTCACATCCACGCCTATTTTCTCCCTGGCTCACCGCTGAACTTACACTCCAGGTATTCCGTCTTTGTCCTACTTAACTTGAATCCCTTAGACTCAAGAGCCTGTCTCCAATCCTCCAGCCTCTCGTTAACACTAGCTCATGTTTCATCAATCATAACTATGTCATCGGTGAATAGCACGCATCATGGCACCTCCCCTTGAATATGGTGTGCTAACGCGTCCAACACCAGGGCGAATAGGAACAGATTGAGCGTAGAGCCTTGGTGTAGCCCTATAACAACCGGAAAATTCTTAGAGTCGCCTCAAACTGTCCTAACCTGAGTCTTAGCCTCATCATACATGTCCTTAATTGCCATAATGTAAGGAACCGACACACCTTTTGCCTCCAAGCATCTCCAGAGAACTTCTCTAGGATCCTTGTCATATGCTTTCACTAGGTTAATAAAAACCATGTGCAGGTCCTTCTTCCTATCTCTTTACTATTCTACCAACTGCCTACCAAGGTGTGTAGCTTTTGTAGTAGAATGACCCGGCATGAATCCGAACTGGTTGTCGAAAATAGACACCGACATCCTCACCCTCGCTTCAACCACCCACTCCCACACTTTCATGGTCTGACTCAGTAATTTGATACCTCTATAATTGTTACAACTCTGTATATCACCTTTGTTCTTATACAATGTAACCACTATACTCCACCTCTACTCATCCGGCATCCTCTTCGCCTTAAAAATAACATTGAACAACCCAGTCAACCACTCCAAACCTGCTCTCCCTACACACTTCAAAAATTCCACCGGAATCTTGTTGGGCCCTACCGCTCTACCCCTACTCATCTTACTCATAGCTCCTACGACCTCCTCAACCTTGATGCGCCTGCAATATCCAAAGTCACGGTGACTCTCGGAATGCTCTGATTTACCTAGCACGATATTCTGATCCCTGTCTTCATTCAGAAGTTTATGAAAGTAAGTCTGCCATCTATTCTTAATATGGGAATCTTCCATCAATACTCTACCATCGTCGTCCTTGATGTATCTCACTTGGTCCAAATCCCGAGCCTTCCTTTCTCTCAACTTGGCCAGCTGGAATAGTTTTTTCTCCCCGCCTTTTCCCCCAGTTCCTCGTACATACGACCATAAGCTGCAGTCTTAGCCTCCGTGACCGCCATCTTAGCTTCCTTCCTAGCTACCTTATACCTCTCCATGCACGCACGCCTCTCCTCCTCACCTATGCTCCCTACTAACTTCAGGTACGCCGCTTTCTTTGCTTCCACTTTACCTTGGACCACTTCATTCCACCACCAGTCTCCTTTGTGCTTGCCAGCGACGCCCGTCGAGACCCCTAACACCTCTCTCGCAGCCTCCCTTATACAGTCTGCTATCGTTGACCACATTGTGCTCGCATCACTACTGCTCCTCCAAGCTTCCATAGCTTACAATTGCCCCTCCAACTCTTGGGCTTTATCCTTAGTTAAGACTCCCCACATGATTCTCGGTCTTCCTCGAGCAGACTTGTTTCCTCCTCTTCATCATAATACCAACGTCCATCACCAAGAGCATATGCTGCGTCGCGAGTATCTCACCTGGAATCACCTTCCAATCCTTGCACAACCCTCTGTCACACCTCCTAAGGAGGAGATAGTTAATATGAGTCTTCTCCACTGCATTTTAAAAAGTAACCAAATGCCCCTCCCTCTTCAAAAAGGTAGAGTTCGCAATCACCAGACCAAAAGCCTTAGCAAAGTCCAACAACGAGGTACCTCCTCCGTTCCTCTCCCCAAAATCGAAGCATCCATGCACCTCACCATAACCACCTGCGGTCGACCCAATACAACCATTGAAATTCTCTCATATGAATAGCTTCTCAGCAGGCGGAACCTGGCACACAATATCATCTAACCCCTCCCAGAATTGCCGTTTAACCTCCTTATCTGGGCCCGCATGCGGCGCATAGGCGCTAACGACGTTTAGAGTGCACTCTCCAACAACCAACTTAATAATCATAATTCTATCATACACTCTTCTAACCTCAACCACAGACTCTCTACGTTCCCTATCCACCAAGATACCCACTCCATTCTTACCCTTCTGGACTCCTGAGAACCAAAGTTTATACCCGACCGCATCCCTCGCCCTCGACCCTACCCACCTTGTCTCTTGGACACACGCTATATTGACCCCTCCTCTTCTGGAGGATCTTTGCCAATTCTATAGACTTACTCGTCAATGTACCTATATTTCATGACCCAATTCTCAACCAGTGGACACCCTTATTCCCTTTACCTCCCTTGCCTCCCGACCCACCCCCCAACCCCTGCCCTAATAAGAATGTCATTGAATGCAAAATTTGTGGGGATTCTAGATGGAAAAATAATGCTAGAAAAATTCCAGCCAAGGTCCTAAAGTATTTTCCTTTAAAACCAAGGCTACAGAGATCGTTTATGTCTTTAGAAACATCTAAAGAAATGCGATGGAATCATGAAGAGCGCAACAAAGATGGAGTTCTACGGCATCCTGCAGATTTTGAAGCTTGGAAAAATTTTGATAGTAAATATCCTGAATTTGCTGGAGATCCTCGCAATGTTCACTTAGGAGTAGCTTCTGATGGGTTTAATCCATTTGGCACAATGCGAATTATTCACAGTACATGGCCAATGATTTCAATGCCATATAATCTTCCACTGTGGATGTGCATGAAAAAAAAGTTCTTCATACTGTTCTTAGTTATTCCTGGACCAAAAGTGCCTGACAATAATATTAATGTCTTTTTGTAACCTTTAATAGAAGAGTTGAATGAATTATGAGATGTTGGGGTGGAAACATACGATGCATCTACTAAGGATATATTTCAAATGCGAGCAGCTCTCATGTGGACTATAAATAATTTTTCACAATATGGTACTCTCTCTGGATGGTGCACTTATGGTCGGTTTGCATGCCCTTCTTGTAATATAAACACTCGATCTAGAAGGATCAGACATGGTAGAAAGTTTTGTTACATGGGGCATCGACGCTTGTTAAAGTTGGGACACAAATAAATGATGCAAAATCGTTTGACGGGACTAAAGAAACAAGACCTGCACCTTGTCCAGTATCTGGGTCACTAGTGCTGAATCAAGTTAAAGATATAAAATTTACTCTCGGCCAGTCGAGTGAAGGGGTAAGGGGTCATGAAAAATACATGGAAAAATAGGAGTATTTTTCCGATATTCCTTATTGGAAGTCGAACTTGGTGCGCAACAATCTTGATGTGATGCACATAGAAAAGAATATGTGTGATAACTTAATTTATACATTATTGTATCTTGGTAAAAAGTCTAAAGACAACTTATAAGCTCGGTTGGACTTGAAGGAGATGAAAAGAAGACCAAATTTATGGCCTCAATATCGAGCTAGTGGGAGAGCATATCTTCCACAAACATTTTTCACAATGTCTCAGAACGAAAATGAATTATTTTATGAAGTACTACAAAATGTCACATTTCCAGATGACTATGCGTCTAGTATCTCATGTTGCTTTCGCAAATGAAAGATATCTTTACTAAAAACTCATGATTGTCATGTTATAATGAAAGAACTTCTTCCTCTTGCCTTGCGGAGATTAGTTGATAAAAGATTTAGTTCCATTTTAATTGAACTATACACATTCTTTTGTGTTCTGTATAACAAAGAACTAAAACTAGAAGAGTTAAAGTTACTTGAAGAAAAGATTCCAGAAATATTGTCTACTATGGAGAAACGTTTCCTCCCAGGATTCTTTACTGTTATGATACGCTTGGTTATTCACTTGGCAGCTGAGGCTAAACATGCGGGGCCGGTACATTATCGCTGGATGTACCCAATTGAGAGGTATCAAGAATATTACGGAATCATTACTATATATCTTTAGTTGTTCAATATTATAATATCAAACTAATACCATTATTTTATTCCATAGGTTCTTGGGTACTTTAAAATCATATGTTCATAATCGTGCATGTCCAGAAGGTTCAATAGCAAAAGCATACATAGCAAATGAGTGTATGGCGTTTTGCTCGCGATATTTGGAGGGTGGAGATTCAAGGTCTTATTGTTCAGAAAAATACGATGATGGGATTGAGCATGAGAATAGTAAAGAAGAATGTCTTTTTCCAATTGTTGGGAGTCGTACGGTGGATTAGATATATTTGAGTTGGATGAGAAAATATGTTCCCAAGCACATCGACATATGCTTTTCAATTACGAGTTTGAAGTGGTTGAGAATTAAAAAAAAGTAAGTGTTATATTTATTATTTAATATATGTATATTACTTATATTTATTATTCAATGTTGCTCTCAAGGTAATTTTGAGGCTGTGGATCACCTTTTTAGTGAAGCTGAACTGGCCTCCAATATCTGGAATCACTTCTCTAATGCCCTTGGCATCCTTAACCCCCCTCTTGGTAATATTAGGATTAAGATTATTAGATGGTGGTTGATTAATCCTCATAACAAAGTTCATGAATTAGTGTTACAATGTCTCCCTGCTATTATCTCTTGTGAAATTTTGAAAGATAGATGCTCTGCAATATATGAGGGCATAAGGTTCTCAATGCCCAGTTTCCAACTCTCCCTCTCACCATATCCATGACTAATATTTGTCAATTGATTGATCATATCAGGCCTAAACTGGATAAACAACTTGTTAGATGGATTAAGCCAGCTTACGATAAAGTCAAACTGAATGTGGATGGATGTTGCAAAGGTAATTCAGGAAGTGCTGGTGGGGGTGGCATTCTTAGAGACCATTTGGGTCATATGTTAATGGCATTCACAACTTATTTTTGATTCACCAGCAACAATTCAGCAGAAATTCAAGCTCTTAAAATTGGTCTTGAATGGTGTTTAGAAAATGGCTTCTCCAAGGTGATAGTGGAGTCTGACTCACTCTTTATTATTTAGATGATAAAAGGAGAAGTCAAAAGCTCATGGCAAATTCAAGATGATATTAAACAAGTTCAAAACATGGGTCTCCGAGCTCAAGTTCAATTCAAGCATACATACAGAGAGGGCAATGTTTTAGCAAATCTTCTTGCCAATTTTGCTGAATCTACCAAAAGAAACACCTTCTTCATAGAGGCTATAAATCTACCACCTCAAGTTATATCCACTATGAAGAATGATGAGAAGGCCGTAGACCAAACTTCAGAATTAGAGTTAAAAGGGGATATTTCATCTTTGATCCAGGCTGAATCAATTTTTGTATATACTAAGTGATTTACTTAGTTCAATTTTTGTGAGCCTCAGTGTACAGGAGAATCCCTCCTTTCTTTTGGATAGGTTCAATTGTTGGAATTGAACAATGTTCATTCAAACCTTGTAATAATGAGGTCTGACCTAACCCCTCTATAAACATTCTGATCAATGGTATGAGTAGTCAGTTATTTGAAAAAACAAATATTACTTATTTGATAACAAAATTGATATGTGTGAGTTACATGAATAGGAAACATACTGCTGAAATCAAGAGATCACATCGCAAGCATCGTTTGACACAACATCAACTTGACCTTGTGCATTTCTATACATTTCATGAGTTGTTCAAGGAGTAAGTAAGTAGTAGGATTAAGTCATTGGTTACGTTAAATTATTTTCCTTGTACAGTTATCCGCATTTATAGTTGTATCTTTTATTTGGTAAGGGAAAGGAGTTGGAAACCACATCTAACATCTTAAAGGATGTTAAAGTCCTTGCACAAGGGCCGAGTTACATTGCAAAAAGATTCACTGCATTCGATGTAAATAACATCGATTCTGAACGAAACAAAGTGAAGAATTCAAGGTGACACAAAATAGTAGTGTTATGTTGGTTTCAAAGACTGAAAGTTATGCAAGTACAAGTGATAATGCTCCAAAGTCTGCAAATATCACATATTATGGCAGATTAAATGATATTGTGGAGCTAAACTACTATTAAGAATTTAAGGTTGTCTTATTTAAGTGTGATTGGGTTGATGTAACCAAAGGTAGAGGAGTTAAGGAGGATGACTTGGGTTTCACACTTGTGAATTTCTCACGCCGAACAGACTCTGGCGTTCGAGAACATCATGAGCCCTTTATTTTTGCAGAATAAACTCAACAAGTAATATTGGTACAAGATCCTCAAGATCATGAATGGTTTGTCCCTAGATTAATTAAACCTTGAGATATGTTTAACATGGGAGAGGAAAATAGTTTGCAGTTTGAGTCATCAATGCATAGTGATGCCACTGACTTGGCTCTTTTAGAAAATGCTCGTGTTCTAGAAGATGAGTATAATGATTGGGTAAGAAATGGTGTAGATGGGATTGTAATTGATACAAACGTACATTTTCAAGCTTCTCTAAATGATGGTGAAGCTAATGTTGAGGGAGGAAATGATATTGAAAATGAATGTGATTCTGAATAAGATAGCTGGAACTTATAGAATATTTTTCTTGCAAGTATTATTTAAGAACTTCTAAGGTTTAGTTATTTTTTTACTTTAGAAATTTAAATATTGGATGTTTGAGTGAATTTGTTGTTTTTTTACTTATATTTTGCTTATTGTATCCATTAAATTGTGATATGCTAAGGTGATATTGTCACTGGATAATTTTTTGTAGTTCATCAATAACTCTTATCTGTAGAACAATCTTTATTGCAAGGCTCTTTTTGTATGCACTGATCGTTAATATTTTTCACATCTTGGGATAAGGATGATGTTTCCTCCTGCTTTGCATATGACCTGCTGATCTGTTGGATTTAGTCTGGTACTAGTATAACTTAATATAGCTAGATAATTTCTTTATTTTGGAGAAATAACAATGCAAACTAGAGGTCGCATAGCGATTGATAATTGAACAAGATGATGATGAAGATGTGCGACCTTATATTGAGCAGTTGATGGATGGTCAAAACCACTTTGCAGCCCAACCTTATATTGAGCAGTTAATGGATAGTCGAAACTACTCTAAATATCAAGCACATGATGAGCAAACTAATAAGTTGAATAGTTCTGCTAGTAGCACTAAGGCTCAACAAAATGATGATGAATGAGGTAACACTTTTTTCTAGGATTGCTTTCAAATCTTTATTGTGTGAAATCTTTGGTCAATCGAACTAGTTTTTATTGTGTAACTAGTTTTTATAATGATATTGTTTTTTAACAGATTTTGGAGCATGTCTTAGGTGCTTAACCATATAAGTCTTTGCCATTTGATGACCTTCGAGTCTTCCATTCTAGGTAATTCAGATTTAAGAAAGGTTCGTGGGCCTACTTTACTAAAAGATATTTGAAAGCTTCCTCCGGGGAAGATAGTTGATGTGCCATTTAATAATCATAACCAAGCTATTGGGGAAAAAGGTCGAAAGCTTGCTAGCATTTTAGGAATTATCGCGAGAACTCCAGAACTAACACTTCTACGTGCAGATGATTGGAGAAATTTTGACAAGGAGGAAAAAAGAAATTGGTGGATTTTGTGAGGGTATGTTATTATTATTATTATTATTATTATTATTATTATTATTATTATTATATGAACTTTTATACATGTTATTTTCTTCTAAATGTTGGCTTTATCTTTCAGAAGAAGTTCTCTATCCCTAAACGGGGAAAAGCTTATGTCTTAAAGTCACTAGGAAAGAAATGAAAAGATTACAAGTGCGAGTTAGAAGGTGAGTAAATGCAAAAATATAAGACTAAAGACGCTTTATTGAAAAATAGACCAAGTCGCATACCGAGGGATCAATGGAGTGGTCTTGTCTCTTATTGGTTTTCGGATAAAGCTAAGGTATCAACAATTAAATCTTCAAAACACCCATAGTTGATTATTTTCAGTGTTTTGATTTTAGTTATGCTCAATTTTTATTTATAATTGGTAAGATATCGTTTTAATATTTTAACGACGGAGGCATACCCAAGCAAATAGAAATAATAGGGCTAATCAAAAGATGCCTCATGCAGGAGGATCTAAAAGTATTTCTTCCTTGATGGATGAGTAGGTAAACCTGTAAAAAGTACTAATTATGATATTTTAAAATTCTTTTTAATGCATATCTGACATCAAATTTATTGTATTAGGCTGTAAATGAGATAAAGACTATACGAGCAAAAATTTTCATATTAACTAATAAAAAACGCAAGGATGGTAGACCATTGGATGATGATTCTGTCAAGGCAATTATAAGATTTCTTTTTCCTTTTAATTTCTAAATTGTGAAATAGTTAGGAAAAAAACTTTAAAGCGAATAAATGAAATCCAAATTGGATTTATTGTATTATATGGTCATGAAATAATAAATGAAAGGATGAGCAATAATGAGAGCATCGTGTCACAACTCGTATTTTGGAGTTGTGATTTCGGCCAAGAACTGGTGAGAAAAGGTCCTTCTGATGGTCTGACATAGAACAGTCTACTTGGGCAACTTGGACTTTTTAATTTTAAGCATATATAAGGGGGGGTATAGGTGATGAAAGCTCCGACCTGCCTCCCCCATACGTGCTGCCACCGAGCCGTATAGAACGAGCTGCCTTGGGGGCAACCCCAAGGGCCTGCCTAGATGTCTCAAAGGAGTGTCAAAGGTATTCACATGAGTTTGGGAACTCGTATGGATGGCGCAACGCCTTCGGGCCTGCGTTGGGCATCAAAGTGGTGCTGGAGGCTCGATGTGTGGAACGGCCAGCCCCGCGGGCTGTCGAATATTGGAGCGAGACCTCCGTGCCGATTGGATACTTGACGCACCTATCATAGGGGCATCATGTGTTGACTTGTGAGCATGGCTTTGGTTCAACCATGCAAGCAAGGGTCCGTTGGCCTAAAGGTGTAGGTGTGGGCGACACTGCACTACTTCGGAGAGGAAGCGTGCTGCAAGAGGGCTATGTATGGGCATGGCACGAAAGACGCGCATGACAATGGCCAAGGGCTAAAGGTTGCCTTACTTGGGCGAGGCACGAGCTAGTCGCGGATGCACTAGGCGAGTGTCAAGCTTCAGGATTGGGCTATGCATGCGGGAGAGATGCTCAGTGTTGGGCTAAGGACAAGGCATGTCCTAAGCCAATCCCCCAGGGCGCGCATGGATTGTGATCCTAAGACGAAGTGCCATGACATGTCTAGGGCCAAGGGCCTAGGCATCTTACGGGCGGCACAGGTTGGGGAGAGCCTGCGGGCGATCCCCACCGACAGGCACATGATCGTGCTTGGGAAATCCTAGGACAGGAAGAAGGCTGGCCCGCGGCGAGGGGAGTCCGCGGGCATCGCACGGGCGAGCAGGTGTCGCTACCCAACGTGAGGATTTGGGCCCGTGACACTTGGTATCAGAGCTGATTAAGGCCATACTATGCCATGGCACAACGTCAAGGCAGAGGGTGGATATGGCGAGTGCAGTTTGGATGTCAGTGCCGAGATCACGTCAAAGCAGAGATTGATGTTCATATGCCACCAAAGATCGAGAACCCGATGCTGATGGTCGACGAAAGAAATGGGTGATTCCATTGTCTTTCGAAGTCTAGGTCGATACTGAATGAGGTGATATGCCGATGAGTCGGATGGCCAAGAGAATGCCATGTTTGCTAGGTCGTGCAACCATATTGCGAAAGAGTGGGAGCCTTGGACTATAAATTTGGGGCATGATCATAGCGGAGATATTGCCAAGGATGCGTGCAACGCATCAAGTTGAGTGTCTTTCCTTCGGGAGAAAACTTTTGGTTGCCTGAGGGCATTGCCAAGGTGAGGAGACGGATTCGAGGGTATAGCGAAGCTTCGAAATGGGGCGAGTTTCCAAGTTAGAAAGTGTCATCATTCTGGAAAGGTGTATGTCGAATGATCGGGGACCTAGAGTGTCCAAGTGCGAGGCACACCGAACCGGGAAGCCGTGCTAGCAGGGCCAGGAGGGTGCCTGTCTATAGGGCGAGTATTGAACTACTATCGGGAGCATTGGCTACTTGCTGAGGAAGTGACGACTGGAGAACAAAGAACTTTGTCCAGAAAGGCGGCGATGCTATGACTTTGGGAATGTAGTACTCACCAAAGGTCATCCCAAGTGCTGGCCGAATGCCAAGTGGGACGACAGTGCTAAGATGTATCCTCCACATTGAGTGTGGGAGGATCCCACCTATGCAAGAGGCATAAGGACGAATTTGTGGGTCTGGAAGCGAACACATCTTCAAGGTAGTGAAGGCAAAGAAAGCTACGGGAGCGGAATGCTACGTGAGCTATGCCAAGAGGGCGTCTTAATGCTACGGGAGCGAAAGGCATCTTGGGGCTACGGAAGCGAAAGGCTACGGGAGCGACGTCGAAATAGCACATTGAGGTGCTAACCTGTGAAGTAAAGCTTCAGACGGACATGAAGACCGTGAGGGTCATGGTGTGATTTGACTAGTGTGGGTCAATCACAAAGTTAGACACCAGAGGGTGCAAGTGCGGAGGCACTTTCCAAGTGAACACCGAATGGAGGTGAAGTGCAGAGGCACGCTTGGAAGATACTTGGGGGAGGAGTGCATGGGATACGACTCCTTTTGAGAAAGGACTTCGAGGAAGTCCAACCCACAGGACAAAGGGAGCTTGAATGGGCATACCTGAGGGGGCAGACTCCGGGATGTCTTAAGCCATGATGTGTCATCGGGGACGATGACATTATGAGTGTGGGAGGATGTCACAACTCGCATTTTGGAGTTGTGATTTCGGCCAAGAACTGGTGAGAAAAGGTCCTTCTGATGGTCTGACGTAGAACAGTCTACTCGGGCAACTTGGGCTTTTTAATTTTAAGCATATATAAGAGGGGTATAGGTGATGAAAGCTCCGACCTGCCTCCCCCATGCGTGCTACCACCGAGCCGTATAGAACGAGCTGCCTTGGAGGCAACCCCAAGGGCCTGCCTAGATGTCTCAAAGGAGTGTCAAAGGTATCCACATGAGTTTGGGAACTCGTATGGACGGTGCAATGCCTTCGGGCCTGCGTTGGGCATCAAAGTGGTGCTGGAGGCTCGATGTATGGAACGGCCAGCCCCGCGGGCTGCCGAATGTTGGAACGAGACCTCCGTGCCGATTGGATACTTGACGCACTTGTCATAGGGGCATCATGTGCCAACTTGTGAGCATGGCTTTGGTTCAACCATGCTAGCAAGGGTCTGTTGGCCTAAAGGTGTAGGTGTGGGCGACACTGCACTACTTCGGAGAGGAAGCGTGCTGCAAGAGGGCTATGTATGGGCATGGCACGAAAGACGCGCATGACAATGGCCAAGGGCTAAAGGTTGCCTTACTCGGGCGAGGCACGAGCTAGTCGCGGATGCACTAGGCGAGTGTTAATCTTCAGGATTGGGCTGTGCACGCGGGAGCGATGCTCAGTCTTGGGCTAAGGACAAGGCATGTCCTAAGCCAATCCCCCAGGGCGCGCATGGATTGTGATCCTAAGATAAAGCGCCATGACATGTCTAGGGCCAAGGGCCTAGGCATCTTACGGGCGGCACAGGTTGGGGCGAGCCTGCAGGCGATCCCCACCGACAGGCACAGGATCGTGCTTGGAAAATCCTGGGACAGGAAGAAGGCTGGCCTGCGGCGGGGGGAGTCCGCGGGCGCCGCACGGGCTAGCAGGTGCCGCTACCCAACATGAGGATTTGGGACCGTGACAATCGTGTTGCTTGGGAAGGCGATGAGTATTCATTGGTATTCGGAAATGACAAAAGTAGGTATGTTCGTGGCTTAGGACTTGGTCCAACTCCTTATGTTCTATGGGGTAGTAAATCTTCCTTATAAAATATTGTTGGGGAGGATTCGTCTGATGAGGTTGTACAAATGGTTAGAACAAGAGATAACCGAGTTAAAGGATAAACACAATGAATAAATGAACCTCATGAAACAAAATCAAGAGAAGATGCAATCAGAATTACTCGAAATGAGACAACTCATGCGCAAATATACTTCTAATGAACCTATGCCTAAAAATATCGATGGCACCTCAAGTGAACAAGTAACTCGATTTCATAAGTGTTAGACATTCTTAATGAAAGTTTAATCCTATAAAAGTATTGTTATCTAATATGTTAATATTTATCAGGTCTCTGACACCAACAAAAACTATGAACGAGTACCATAAACATCAAGGATACCTAGTGTTGCTGAAAATACTTCACTTTATCATGGTACTACTCATCTTTATCCTTCAGCGTGCTACTGTTTGAGTTTTTTACTGTTTGAAACACCATCCAGAATATTTCTGAACTAAAGGTGAAATATTTCCGTTCGCTCTCCATGTATCTAAAACACTACTTATCTTGGATTATCCAGGCAGTAACCAATGTTACAATATTGAGAAAAAATTCACTGCTTGATGTCTTGGTTAAAATGAAATCGTTAAAGCTTTGCTCACCTGAAACTTGTCCAGACTAATCAATAGGCTTCTTTTTTTTTTGTCGGGGGGTTGGGGGCGGCTAAAAGGTCGCTTTGTTAATTCTTGAGTCACGTGATGTCCATTTGCTGTTTTTGTTGAATTCTGCGTTTAGAGCCTCAAAACCCTTTAAGTAACGTGAATTGGTTTTATACAGTATGAAAATGGACTACTGCACCTGACCACTGGTGTGATTGAAATATGAGCTAGGTAGTGAATTTATGCGTGATATTATTACATCATATAGATGCTTCAATCTCCTTTTTATGTAAATCCTAGATATTTTGAGCACTTACGTGCCTTTATATCAGAAAAGCTAACTAAAAGCTTTTCTGCCTTCGGTTGACCTGGCAAAGATATTAGTCCGTCAGCTTCTTCTTCTCTCTTGTAGTTGGTGGCATTCACAGTACATACTGCTGCTACCAAGATCAAAAGGAACACCACCATTTCAACTAAAGCTAATTTTCCTTTGGCCTTATTGTAGTGCTCGGCCTTTAAGGAAACACAGAAAGAAGAAGAATAAAAAGTAACAACTGTAGAAAAAGTAAAATTAAGGGCTGATAGGCAGTGAGAAAATGGAAAGTCGAGTGCTATTACTACAACAACTGTGCATGCCCTTGATGATAGACACGCGGATGTCATTTTGTTGTCAGAGTTTAATTTCTGTACACTTGACAATCTAACATTAACAATAACTATATATCAATTACAATTACTTAAGCTGGGACTAGTTAGTAAATTGTGTTGTCCAAAGATGCTTCTTCTTTTTCTCTTGCTTTTCTGTTCTGACGTTTGCAGCAAAAAACCTGTCATAACGGTATTTGGCCAAGTTAACTCAGTTAATTAACATCAGTGGTGTATCCATCCTTACAATCATTTGTTCACCAGACTTGCTGCTGATTTTTCAGTGTTGGAGATGAGCTTTGTCTAGCTGGAGATCGAGCTACCACTGTCCAACCATCCCTTTCCTTGAAGTTCCACCCCCCTTAGACTTTTCTTTATTTGATCCATAAAACTGCCCAGCAGTATCACCATTACTACTGGAATTTTCAACTTGTAAACAAAGTTCTTGACCTTCCTCGTTGGAATCTATATGTTTGTGTACCTGCTTTATTAGAAAACAGTGTATTTTCTCCAGCTACACGCACAGGCCCTTCAGGTAGCTTATTTTGCACTTCACTAGCGAGATCGCACCCTAGATTAAGCCTAGCTTTGGCCTGGTCAGATGGACTATTTGGACAGTTCTGAGCTTGTTTAAGCACTGCCTTATCACCTGTAGAAGCTACACTATCCAAAACATTAGCACATTCAAGTTCTTGCCTCTCATCATGCACAACAATAGATTTAAAGCCTGCTGGGTTTTCAACTAGTTCAGCACGAGCTACTGTTGCATCAGTCACAATGTTAATTTGGACCTGTCCAATATTAAGTTGCTGCACAACTTCATTACCTAGACAAACTTGAGTACATCCTTGATCTGAAACACGATAAACAGTAGGGTCTTTAGAAACCTGCTTTTCCCCATCGCAAACCTGAGAAACCCTATTCAAAGGTATAGTTTTAGAGCATGCTGGTTTTTCAAACAATTCAGCAGGTACAGCAGCTGGTTGATCATATACATGCACCAACTGTTGTTGAACAATAATCTTAGTTGGAAATTCCAAAACCTTTGTACCATCTGTTGCCTTAGGATCCTTCAAAGCAGCAGCTTGTTCAGTAGATGATTGAGCTCGATTCCCATTAGGAGTTGGAGCATCAGGTACCTGCCCAGCTCTTTTTCACCTTCACATATGTTGATAGTTGTATCTTAGATTGTTCAAGTTCCTTAGGGATCAGCTGTCCAACTGCATTAGCGTATTGCTCAGCATGTATAGTTATAGAAGTCCTAGTTAAATTTCGATCAACCACAGGTACTGTTGCATTCTTAAAAACCTGAGAACCCCTAACTACAGTAGCGTCAACAGGACCTATAGCAGCACTAGAACCAGCTGTTATAGGAGTAGCTTACAAACATCTGATCCTTTAGCCAACATGTGGATTATCAACATTAATTTTTGTTGCTTAGCATGGGCTGAAAGTAGTGATAGTGTTCCTGTCTGGGTTGCCGTATGACCATAATTTGCTGTCCATCCTATGAACTGATGAAATACCAAAGCAAAAAGAAGTACAATCTAGGAATGAAATTCAACCTTGAGAATGAAAATCAGTTGCCCTCTTGTTTAAACATAGTGTAGAGCAATATAATATGCACTTTCCTTGTACATGATAAAGCAAGCGTTTCCTTGCAATGCTTGTTCGTAGTGCAGGTATAAGTAATTGATTTAGGACAGGACTGATTATCACAAAATTCTAAGTCATTTTATCATGGCTTAACTTTCTGGATAATATATGAGAAACTGGTTGGAGTGGTTTTCATCCTTATTTCCCTGGAGATCTTGCATACACTTTTGAAAGCTTATATCTTTTTCTGCTGATGGATCTCGCCTTTCGTGCACAAATGAGAAAATAATGGCTGACAGGTTGTAATACATTTTCAATACGCAGTATGACTATATTCTTATAAGGAGATCCTCCAGTCTGCCTTGGAATATGCTTGCTTGCACTGAGTAGGTTTTCCAAGCACCTGCAGAAATTTTGGTTGATTGACTGGGTAAGAGCAATCCGTACTGCAACTTGGATTTGTCGCTGTCTTTGCTTTACTCGTGAATACTCCATGTACACTAGTATCTCCATGACTTTGGTTTGCTTATAAAGCCATCAAAAGAAAATACTCCTCTATGCTTCTTACATATTTGCTTGATATCTTCTAAATTCCTCTGATTTACTTCTTATCTACACTATTGCAGTTTGATTTGTTTTAGTCGGTTTTGTTATGTCTTATTCTATAGAAAAAATGAAACTGGCATTATACAGTAAAACAACTTTAGCTTGGGGCAATGTTTGCTCGATAAACATCCCTTGAAGACTATTATATTTCATCTATTGACATAATTATTATGTAATTTCAGGTCATATAGTCTGATGATTGATAAGTTAGCTGGTGTAAGATTTCCAAATGATGAAGCATTGCAAAAATTATTTGAAGACTATTATTTGTTAGGATTAGATATATAATGGCAATAGCTATTTGCTTCAAACAATATAAGTTTATTTTTTAAGTTAATGTGATATTACTGTTTTGGATTAGTACTTCCTTTTGATTGTTAAGATTTAATGAGATACATTATGTTTTTATGAATCAATATTATTATGTTTTATTATTTGGATCATTTTTTGAATGAAAGTAGTAGCTATTATTAATGGTGACTAAACTATTGTCGTTATAGTTTGTGACTTAGTGACAATCTAACAGAATATACTGGTTATAAAAATAGACAATAAAAAGGCAAATTATGATATTTCGACATGGGATATTGTAGCTATTATAATTGCTATTAAAGATGATTTTTAACGGTATTTTAATTGAATTTACCAGCCATTAAAATGGATGCTAAAAGAGCATACTAATTCATTTTCGGAAAGAATATTATAGCCATTCTAATTGCCACAAAACAATTACCGCTAAAGGTATGGACCTTTAGCGACAAATATTTTGAATTTAGCGGCTATAAAAATGGAAGTAAAAAGAGCATTAGTAGCCGTTTTTAGATTAGATTTAGCATCCATGATAATTGTCGCAAATAATTGCCATTAAAACAAATGATATTTAGCGGCAATAAGCCAGACTTTTACTAGCTTTTCTGAGAAATGCTGCTAAAGGCTTTGCCGACCCTGATATTAGCTGCTTACATCAATGGCCGACAATTGTTATTACCGCAAATTCACTTTTGTATTGTCGCTAAAGCCTCTTTTTGTTGTAGTGTAGGTTCAAAGTTTCTACAAGTCACAAGCAAGTTTTGTAGATTCTTGCAGATCGGTAGGGAGACGTCTATACTTATCTTCGAGAGGCTACAGAACTATTAGGAAAATTTCACATTTTTAATTCCTATCATGCAGATTTGTTGATTTCGAAGTTGTAACGACCCGACCAGTCATTTCGAGAGTTATTCTTTTTGTGTTATTCAATTATATTATATTATATCGGGTAAGTTAGTTCGAGACCGGAGTGGTTTCAGAGTGAATTGAGACACTTAGTCTCTTAAGTAGAAACTTAAGTTGGAAAAGTCAACCGGATATTGACCTATATGTAAATGACCTCGGATTTAAATTCTGATAGTTCCGTTAGCTCTGTTAGGTGATTTTAGACTTAGGAGTGCATCCAGAATGTGTTTTGGAGGTCCGTGGTAGAATTAGGCCTGAATTGGCTAATTAGAAATTTGGCGATTTCGGTCGGCAGTGTAAAATTTGATATCGGGGTCGGAATGGAATTCCGAAAGTTGGAGTAGGTTCGTAGTGTCATTTGTGATGTGTCTGCAAAATTTGAGATCATTCGGACGTGGTTTGGTTGGTTTCGGCATCGGTTGCCGAATTTGGAAATTTAGAAGTTCCTAGGCTTGAATCCGAGGGTAATTTGATGATTTGATATTTTTTGAGTGATTCAAAGGTTCGACTAAGTTGGTATGTTGATATATGACTTGTTGGTATTTTTGGTTGAGGTCTCGAGGGCCTCGGGGTCATTCCGGGTGATTAACGGATTTGTCAAAGTTGGAAAATGCAGCTGAAGCTGCTGCTACTGCTATTTCCGCACCTGCGAGAAGTTTGTCGCATTCTGGGCTAGGCAAGATGCGCAGGTGCGAGAAGTTTGTCGCATCTGTGATCCCGCAGGTGCGAGAACTGGGGCGAAAATGCGGAAAATAGGAGGCCAAGTCTGGAGCGCAGGTGTGAGACCTGCGTGCAGGTGCGGAGGCTTAGAGTTTAAGTGATTCTCACAGGTGCGAGGATTTTTGACCGCAGGCGCGTGGAATAGGCCGCGGGTGCGAAAATCTAGGCAGAATGTATAGATAGCACTTCGCGAATTTTGGTTCATTTCCACCATTTTTCTATTCGATTTTGGTGTTTTTGGGATAGATTTGAAGAGGGAATCAAGGGGGTTTCATTGAGGTAAGTTACTCGAGCCCTAATACTTATATATATGGTGATTTTCCGTTGTTTAATCATTATAATTAGTGAATATGAGGGGTTAGGGCTTGGGAATTTGGAGAAGTAATTTAAGGATTTGAAGGAACAAACGATGTCAGATTTTGATGAATTTGGTATGGTTAGACTCGTGAGTGAATGGGCTTTCTAGTTTTGTAAATTTTGTCAGATTTCGAGACGTGGGGCCGGGTTTGAGCTAATTTCGGATTTTGGTCTAATTTTGTAGCTTTTCTTGTGAAATTCATTCCATTAGCGTATATTGATGGTATTGTACTGATTGTGAATAGATTTGGAGCATTTGGAGGCCGAGTCCTGAGGCAAGAGCATTGCAGGGTAGAGATTTGACTGGTTTGAGATAAGTAACGATTGTAAATCTAGTCCTGAGGGTATGAAACCCCAGATTTCATATCATTCTACTATTTTGAAGTGACGCACATGCTAGGTGACGGGCGTGTGGGCATGCACTGTTGGAGATTGTGACTTGGTCCGTCCCATAGCAACTGTAAAGTTGCATATTTTTTGGAAATTATATGATACTTATGTGTTTCTAGAAAGAGTTTCTGTTAATTGGGCTGAATGCCATGTTTGGGCCCTGTGCTAGTGCTGTTTGGACCCTTAGGAGACTTTTTTTAATTATCCTCTCACTGTTTTCAATTGAAAATCTATAATCAGTCATGGTTATACATGTTTACTGCATAACTTAGTTTTATTACTCGATTTTGATGCATATAAATGTCGTGTTGGGCTGAGCACCCTATTTTCCACCGAAATACCTGAGTGGCTTGAGAGGTTTATGACTGAGTAAGGCTGAGGGCCTGATTTGTGAGGATATTTATGGGATCGGGCTACACGCCACAGCATGTTGCATATTTATGGGATCGGGCAGCACACCACAACATGTTTGATATAGGCCGAGGGCCTGAGTGATTATGCCATGATTTGGCTGTAGAGCTTGGGCTAAAGGAGCCCCTCCGGAGTCTGTACACACCCCCCGTGAGCGCAGCTACCTACTGAGTACGAGTGTCGAGTTCCGAGTGCCGAGTGCTGAGTGACTGGGAGGCATAAGTGATTGTGAGGTATGCCCGAGTGGCAAGAGTGATTGTGTGGTTTGTTCGAGGGGCTGTATATCAGTGATGCTTTGCCCGAGGGGCTATTTAGGATTTCATCATTTTTTCTCATCTTTGCATTTTTCCTCTGTTTGAAAGCTGTTGAAAAATATCCTCAAATGATTTTTACTCGAACTGGGTTTAAACGAGATATTTTGACTCAAATCCTGATTTTAAAAGCATGAGGTATTTTACTGAGATTTTATGATATGAACGTTATATGCTTTATTGCTCAGTCTTTATTTATTGTTGTTACTTACTGACTTGGCGTACTCACGTTACTCCCTGTACCTTGTGTGCAGATCCAGGTGTAGCTGGACACGGTAGCGTTTGTTGATTATTCTAGTTGCAGATTTTCTCGGAGATAGCAAGGTAGTTGTTTGGCGATCGCAGCCCCTGCTCTTCTCCCTCTTATCTTCCTCTAGTTGTATTTAGCTATTTTCCAGGCTGAGTTAGCCTTGATATTGTTAGACAGATTGTAGTAGATGCTCATGACTGGTGACACCCCGATGTCGGGCTTTTCTTTTCCGCACTTCTATTTTTCTTTGATTTGAACTCTTTAAATGGAGGTTTTATGTTAAATAACCTTGGAATTATCTTATCGGTTTGTTTTGGAAATGAGTCGGCTTGCCTAGTTCCACGATAGGTGCCATCACGATAAGGGTTAGTTTGGGTCGTGACAGATTGGTATCAGAGCCTAGGTTACATAGGTCTCACAAGTCATGAGCGGGTTTAGTAGAGTCTTGCGGATCGGTACGGAGACGTTCATACTCATCTTCGAGAGGTTGCAGAACCTTTAGGAAACTCCACATTCTTGAATTCTTATCTTGCGAATCTGTTGATTCTAGTAACTAAACATCCATTGTTTCATTCTCTCATAGATGGTGAGGACTCGTGCTACTGGTCAGGAGGGCCAGCCACCAGTACCACTAGCCAGGGCAGCGGTAGAGGTCATAGTAGGGGCAGAGGTGTAGCCCGTACAATAGATGGGGCAGTACCTGCAGATCCACCGGTTGTCCCAGATCAGGACCAGATTCCAGTTGTTGATGCACCAGCTCAGGCACCACCTATGCCTATTGTGATTCCAGGCCTTCAGGAGGCCTTAGCTCAGATTCTGATAGCGTGTACCGGCCTTGCTCAGGCGGCATTTATTTTGACGGCCGCAACCACTTTTCAGGCCTTGGGAGGCACTCAGACTCCCATCGCTCGCACACTCGGGCGGGTTATTCAGGGACTTCAAACACCGGAGGCACCACTAGCCCAGCCGGTTGCAGTTGCTCAGGATTATATGGTTCCTGCTATGCCTGAGGATGATCAGCGTAGGTTGGAGAGGTTTGGGAGACTCCAATCACCACCTTTCAGTGGCACAGAGAGAGAGGATGCTCAGGACTTTTTGGACAGGTGTCAGAGGATACTCCGTACTGCTGGTATTCTGGAAATTTATGGCGTTTCATTCACTACCTTTCAGTTTTCTGGGGCTGCACTCAGATGGTGGGAGACTTACGAGAGGCGTAGGCCTGTTGGCGCAGCACCCCTTACATGGCAGCAATTCTCCATGGTCTTTTTGGAGAAGTTCGTGCCTCGATCATGTAGAGAGGAGCTGCGCAGACAGTTTGAGCGGCTTCGCCAGGGTGATATATCTTTGACACAGTATGAGATGCGGTTCTCTGAGTTGGCCTGTCATGCGATCTGGTTGGTTGCCATGGACAGAGAGAGGATCATGAGGTTTATTGATGGTCTCACTTATCAGCTACAGTTGCTCATGACCAGAGAGAGGGTTTTGGGTGCTACTTTTGATGAGGTTGTCGACATTGCTCGACAGATTGAGATGGTTCGAGGTCAGGAAAGGGTTGAGAGGGAGGCCAAGAGGCCTCGTGGTCAGGGTGGATTCAGCCGTGCTCCTTTTGGGGGTCAGTTCCAGCACGGTAGAGGTCGTCATTTCAGACAGGCTCTGTCAGCTCGACCATTTTATCGGGGTGCATCATTTGGCCGTGGTTCTCGCAGTTCTCATCAGGGCCACTCATGACTTAGTGCCCTTCCAACTCATAGTTCATCTCGTGCTCCACCTGTTCAGGGCTTTTCATGCTAGGTTCTTCTACCAGTCATCCCGGTGCAAGGGGTTCCCATCAGTTTCCGCCACCAGCACCAGAGAGTTGTTTTGAGTGTGGGGATATTAGGCATATATGGAGACATTGTCCTCATCGTCATGGCGGTCTATCTCAACAGAGGAGTCATTCTCCGACTTCAGCACCAGTTACCTCACCACCCGCCCAGTTAGCTTGGGGTGGAGGTCAGACAGCTAGGGGTCGCCCTAGAGGGGGAGGCAGATCAAGGGGTGGCCAGGCCCGTTTCTATGCCCTTCCTGCCAGACCAGATGCTATTGCTTCAGATGCTATGATTACATGTATTATCTCAGTTTTATCACAGAGATCCCTCAATATTATTTGACCCTGGTTCCACATATTCATATGTTTCCTCGTATTTTGCCCATTTTCTCGATATGCCCCGTTAGTCTTTAGTTTCATCTGTACATGTATCTACTCCTGTCGGTGATACTATTATTGTGGACCGTGTATATCGGTCATGTGTGGTGACTATTGGGGGTCTGGAGACCTAAGTGGACCTTTTGCTGCTCAGTATGGTCGACTTTGATGTGATATTGGGTATGGATTGGTTATCTCCATGTCATACTATTCTATATTGTCACGTTAAGACGGTGATGTTGGCTATGCCGGGAATTCTAAGGGTTGAGTGGAGCGGTTCTGTAGATTATGAACCAAGTAGGGTGATTTCATATTTGAAGGCTCAGCGCATAGTTGAGAAGGGATGCCTATCTTATTTGGCTTTTGTGAGGGATGTTCGTGTAGAGACTCCTGTCATTGATTCTGTTCCGGTGGTACGTGATATATGGATGTGTTTTCTGCAGACCTGTCGGGCATGCCGCCTGACAGGGATATTGACTTTGGTATTGATTTGGCACCGGGCACTCAGCCCATTTCTATTCCACTGTATCGTATGCACCGGCAGAGTTGAAGGAATTGAAAGAACAGCTTCAGGAACTCCTTGATAAGGGGTTTATTAGGCGTAGTGTGTCACCTTGGGGTGCACCAGTTCTTTTTGTGAAGAAGAAGGATGGTTCCATGAGAATGTGTATTGATTACAGGCAATTAAACAAGGTCACAGTAAAGAACAAGTATCCTTTGCCTCGTATTGATGATTTATTCGACCAGCTTCAGGGAGCGAGGGAGTTCTCCAAGATTGATTTGAGGTCCGATTACCACCAGCTGAAGATTCGGGATTCAGATATTCTTAAGACAGTTTTCAGAAACCGATATGGCCATTATGAATTCTTGGTGATGTTTTTTGGGTTGACCAATGCCCCAGCAGCGTTCATGCATTTGATGAACAGTGTATTCCAGCCCTATTTGGACTCATTTGTTATTGTATTCATTGATGACATCCTGGTGTACTCTCGTAGCTAGGAGGAGCATGCTCAGCATTTGAAGATTGTATTAGAGAGATTGAGGGGGGAGAAGCTTTATGCAAAGTTATCCAAATGTGGGTTTTGGCTCAGTTCAGTAGCATTCTTGGGGCACGTGGTGTCCAATGAGGGTATTCAGGTGGATCCGAAGAAGATAGAGGCAGTGCAAAGTTGGCCCAAACCGTCCTCAACCACAGAGATTAGGAGTTTTATTGGTTTGGCGGGTTATTACCGTCGCTTTATGGAGGGATTTTCATCTATTTCATCGCCCTTGACCAAATTTACCCAAAAGGGTGCTCCATTTAGGTGGTCGGATGAGTGTGAGGAGAGCTTTCAGAAGCTCAAGACTGCTTTGACCACAACTCCAGTGTTAGTTCTGCCATCAGCTTCAGGTTCTTACACCGTGTTTTGTGATGCCTCGAGGATAGGCATTGGTTATGTTTTGATACAGGAGGGTAGGGTGATTGCCTATGCCTCGCGCCAGTTGAAGACCCATGAGAAGAACTATCCTGTCCATGATCTTGAGTTAGCAGCCATTGTTCACGCCTTGAAGATTTGATATCATTATTTGTGTGGGGTTCATTGTGAGATCTATACTGATCACCAGAATCTGTAGCATCTGTTCAAGCAGAAGTATCTTAATTTGCATCAGCGGAGATGGTTAGAGCTTCTTAAGGACTATGATATCACTATCCTGTACCATCCGGGGAAGGCCAATGTTGTGGCCGATGCTTTGAGTCGTCGGGCAGAGAGTTTGGGGAGTTTAGCATATCTTCCAGCAGCAAAGAGACCTTTGGCATTGGATGTTCAGGCCTTAGCGGGCCAGCTTGTCAGATTGGATATTTCGGAGCCTGGTCGGGTATTGGCTTGTGTGGTCTCCAGGTCTTCTCTTTATGACCGTATCAGGGAGCATTAGTATGATGACCCCCACTTGCTCGTTCTTCAGGACAGGGTTTCAGAGAGGTGATGCTAGGGATGTGACTATTGATGATAACGGCGTGCTGAGAATGTAGGACTGGATATGTGTGCCTAATATAGATGGGCTTTGAGATTTGATTCTTGAGGAGGCCCACAGCTTGCGGTATTCCATCCATCCGGGTGCCGCGAAGATGTACCAGGATTTGAGGCAACACTAGTTGTGGAGGCGGATGAACAAGGATATAGTTGGGTTTCTGGCTCGGTGTCTCAACTATCATCAGGTTAAGTACGAGCATCAGAGACCGGGTGGCTTGCTTCAGAGATTGTTGATCCCAGAGTGGAAGTGGGAGTGAATCACCATGGACTTTGTAGTTGGGCTCCCATGAACTTTGAGGAAGTTTGATGCTATTTGGGTTATTATGGATCGGCTGACCAAGTCTGCGCACTTCATTCCAGTTGGTACTACTTACTCTTCAGAGCGGTTGGCTGAGATTTACATTTGAGAGATCTTTCGCCTGCATGGTGTCCCACTTTCCATCATTTCAGATAGGGGTACTCAGTTCACATCGCAGTTTTAGAGGGCCGTGCAGCGAGAGTTGGGTACTCAGGTTTAGTTGAGCACAACTTTTCACCCTCAGATGGACGGGCAGTCTAAGTTCACTATTCAGATATTTGAGGACATGTTGCATGCTTGTGTCATTGACTTTGGGGGTTCATTGCACCAATTTCTGCTACTCATGGAGTTTGCATAAAACAACAGTTATCAGTCGAGTATTCAGATGGCTCCGTACAAGGCTTTATATGGGAGGAGGTGTAGATCTCCAGTTGGATGGTTTGAGCTAGGTGATGCTAGGTTCTTAGGTACAGACTTTGTCCAGGACGCATTAGATAAGGTGAAATTGATTTAGGAGCGGCTTCGCACCGCGTAGTCTAGGCAGAAGAGCTACGCGAATAGGAAGGTCCGTGATGTGTCTTTTATGGTTGGGGAGGATGTTTTGCTGAAGGTTTCACCCATGAAGGGTGTTATGAGGTTTGGGAAGAGGGGCAAGTTGAGCCCCCGGTTCATTGGACCTTTTGAGGTGCTTCAGAGGATATGGGAGGTGTATTATAAGCTTGCCTTGCCACCCAGCTTGTCGAGTATACATCCAGTGTTTCATGTTTCCATGCTCCGGAAGTATATTCGAGATGCGTCCTATGTTTTGGATTTCAGTATGATTCAGTTGGAGGGTAATATGACTTATGATGTGGAGCCGATGGCTATTTTGGATTGGCAGGTTTGAAGGTTGAGGTCAAAGGATATAGCTTAAGTAAATGTGCAATGGAGATGCCAGCCTATGGATGAGTCCACCTGGGAGACTGAGTGGGAGATGCGGAGCAGATATCCACGCCTATTCGAGACTATATGTATGTTTCTAGACCCGTTCGAGGACAAACGGATGTTTAAGAGGGTGATGATGTAACGACTCGACCGGTCGTTTTGAGAGTTATAGCCCCATTTCCCCCCATTTCTACTTCTTTTATGTTATTCAGATATATTATGTTATATCGGGTTAGTTGGTTCGGGACCGAAGTGGTTTCAGAGTGAATTGAGATACTTAGTCTCTTAAGTAGAAACTTAAGTTGGAAAAGTCAACCAGATGTTGACATATGTGTAAACGACCTCGAATTTAAATTCTGATGGTTCTGTTAGCTTCGTTAGGTGATTATGGACTTAAGAGTGCATCCGGAATGTGATTTGGAGATCCGTGGTAGAATTAGGACAGAATTAGAGAAATTAGAAATTTTGCGATTTCGGTCGGCAGTGAAAAATTTGATATTGGGGTCGGAATGGAATTACGGAAGTTGGAGTAGGTTTGTAGTGTCATTTGTGACGTGTTTGCAAAACTTGAGGTCATTCGGATGTGGTTTGGTTAGTTTCGGCATCGGTTGCTGAATTTGGAAATTTAGAAGTTCTTAGGCTTAAATCCGAGGGTAATTTGATGATTTGATGTTGTTTTGAGTGATTCGAAGGTTCGTATAAGTTGGTATGTTAATATATGACTTGTTGGTATTTTTGGTTGAGGTCCCGAGGGACTCTGGGTGATTCCGGGTGGTTAACGGATTTGTCGAAGTTGGAAAATGCAGCTGAAGCTGCTGCTACTGCTATTTCTGCACCTGCGGAAGAAAGAGTCGCAGGTGCGAGGCCGCTGGTGCACGTGGTGAGTTCATAGGTGCAGACAGTTCTGGGCTAGTTAGGATGCGCAGGTGCAAGAAGTTTGGCGCATCTGCGAACACGCAGGTGCGGGACCTGGGGCACAGATGCGAAAAATAGGAGGCCAGGTCTAGAGCGCAGGTGGAAAGGATTTGGCCGCACCTGCGAGCCCGCAGGTGCGAGACTTGGGTGCAGGTGCGGAGGGTGAGAGTTTAAGTGATACTAGAAGGTGCAAGGATTTTTGACCGCATGTGCGGTCCCACAGGCGCATGGAATAGGCCGCAGGTGCGAAAATCTGGGCAGAATGTATAGATAGCACTTTGCGAATTTTGGTTCATTTCCACCATTTTTCTATTCGGTTTTGGAGCTTTTGGGAGAGATTTGAAGAGGGAATCAAGGGGGTTTCATTGAGGTAAGTTACTTGAGCCCTAATATTTATATATATGGTGATTTGCCGTTGTTTAATCATTGTAATTAGTGAAAATGAGGGGTTAGGGCTTGGGATTTTGGAGAAGTAATTTAAGGATTTGAAGGACCAACGATGTCGGATTTTGATGAATTTGGTATGATTAGACTCATGAGTGAATGGGCTTTCTATTTTTGTAAATTTTGTCGGATTCCGAGATGTGGGCCTGGGGGCCGGGTTTGAGCCAATTTCGGGTTTTGATCTAATTTTGTAGCTTTTCTTATGGAATTCATTCCATTAGCGTATATTGATGGTATTTTACTGATTGTGAATAGATTTGGAGCATTCGGAGGCCGAGTCCAGAGGCAAGAGCATTGCGGGGTAGAAATTTGACCAGTTTGAGGTAAGTAATGATTGTAAATCTAGTCCTGAAGGTATGAAACCCCGGATTTCGTATCATTCTACTATTTTGAAGTGACGCACATGCTAGGTGACGGGCGTGTGGGCATAAACTGTTGGGGATTGTGACTTGGTCCGTCCCATAGCAACTGTAAATTTGCGTATTTTTTGGAAATTATATGATACTTATGTGTTTTTAGAAAGCGTTTCCGTTAATTGGACTGAATGCCATATTTGGGCCTTGTGCCAGTGCTGTTTGGACCCTTAGGGGCCTTTTTTTAATTATTATCGTCTCACTGCTTTCGATTGGAAATCTATACTCAGTCATGGTTATACTTGTTTACAGCATAACTCAGTTTTATTACTCAATTTTGATGCATATAAATGTTGTTTTAGGCTGAGCACCCTGTTTTTACTGAAATGCCCGAGTGGCTTGAGAGGTTTATGACTGAGTGAGGCCGAGGGCCTGATTTGTGAGGATATTTATGGGATCGGTCTGCCGCAGCATGTTGCATATTTATGGGATCGAGTTGCACGCCGCAGCATGTTCCATATTTATGGGATCGGGCTGCACGACGTAGCATGTTTGATATAGGTCGAGGGCCTAAGTGATTATGCCATTATTTGGCTTGATATAGCGCTTGGGCTGAAGGAGCCCCTCCGGAGTCTGTACACACCTCAAGTGAGTGCAGGTACCTACTGAGTGCGAGTGCCTAGTGCTGAGTGATTGGGAGTCATGAGTAATTGTGAGGTATGCCCGAGTGGCAAGAGTGATTGTGAGGTATGCCAGAGTGGAAAGAGTGATTGTGAGGTTTGCCCGCGGGGCTGTATATGGGTGATGCTTTGCCCAAGGGGATGTTTATGATTTCATCATTTTTTCTCACTTTTGCATTTTTCCTCTATTTGAAAGCTGTTTAAAAATATCCTTAAATGATTTTTACTGGAACTGGGTTTAAATGAGATATTTTGATTCAAATCTTGATTTTAAAAGCATGAGGTATTTTACTGAGATTTCATGATATGAACGTTATATGCTTTATTGCTCGTCACTACTTCTCAGTCTTTATTTATTGTTGTTACTTTCTAAGTTGGTGTACACACGTTACTCTCTGCACCTTGTGTGCAGATCCAGGTGTAGCTGGACACGGTAGCGGTTGTTGATTGTTCTGGTTGCAAATTTTCTCGGAGATCGCAGCCCTTGCTCTTCTCCCTCTTATCTTCCTCTAGTTGTATTTAGCTATTTTCCAAGCTGAGTTAGCCTTGATATTGTTAGACAGATTGTAGTAGATGCTCATGACTAGTGATACCCCGATGTCGGGATTTTCTTTCCGCACTTTTATTTTGATTGGAACTCCTTTACGGAGGTTTTTATGTTAAATAATATTGAAATTATCTTTGAAATGAAAATATCGATTTGATTTGGAATTGAGTCGGCTTCCCTAGTTCCACGATAGGCGCCACCACGACAGGGGTTTGTTTGGGTCGTGACAGAAGTTAAAGTCTTTGTATCTCTATTTCTCACAGATGGTAAGGACACGCGCTACCAGATCAGCAGAGCAGACACCCGCGCTCTAGAGCCGTGAGAGGTCGGGACCGAGGTAGAGGCCGAAGAGGGGCACGTGTCGTATCTAGAGCAGCTGCCATAGCAGCAGTTGAGGAGCCGCTAGTAGCTCCGGTTGGGGGACAGGCACCAGAGGCGCCTGTTTTTACCCCTAGACTTTAGAAGTCTTTAGAGTAGTGCTTGAGCATGTTTGGTACATTGGCTCAATTGGGATTGATCTCCGTTGCACCAGCTACTTCACAGATTGGGGAGGAGCTCAGACTCTAATCTCGTCCAATTTCACACCTCATATAAAGGTTATGAAACGGTCAATTGCAATAATAGTTCCCAACAAGAGTCGGGATCGATTTCCACAGGGAGCTATATATGGGAGTTAGAAGTATATATTGTAGTTTGTGAGTTTGACTATCTTAATTTACACTTCTACAAATTTGGGTTGTTTCTACGTCTAATTTAAAACTGTGATTGCAAAGTTAAGAAATAAAATTAAGAGAATAGTTTTTGTTGTTTTTCAAGTTTTGTAAAAAGCCTAGGGCTTTGACCATCACCTAGGTGTTTGCCTATTGGGATATAAACCTTAATGCTTGTTTTATTGATCGGGGTATATTATAGCTATCAACACTCAAATACCCACTCAATACCTCTCGTTCAGAGAGTAATTTTGCCCAATTTGGCTTTCTCAAGTCCAAATGATCATTGCACAAAACGGTTGATAAAACCTCAAGTCGGGTTATTAATATCTCTAGGTTGAACCTTTTAATTGGGATTATCAATCTCTTGATTGACCCAATTTCTTGTTAGCCAAGGCTTCCTAGACTAAATCTCTCTTTCTCAAGCAGAGACTAAGTCAAATAGTGTAACGACCCGGCCGGTTGTTTCGTGAGTTGTAGCCCCGTTTCCCCATTGTTTGCTCCTTTTGTGATCTACAACTGTTACATGACTTACTGAGTTAGGTGGTTCGGGTCCGGAGAGAATTTAGAGTGAATTGAGACACTTAGTCTCTTAATTGAAAGCTTAAGCTGGAAATATTGACCGGATGTCGACTTATGTGTAAACGACCACATATTTGAATTTTGATGGTTCCGTTAGCTCCGTTGGGTAATTCTGGACTTAGGAGCATGCCCGGATTGTAATTTAGAGGTCCGTAGTAGAATTAGGCTTGAAATAGAAAAAGTTGGAATTTTGAAAGTTTGGCCGGAAGTGGACTTTTTGATATCGGGGTCAGATTCCAATTCCGGAAGTTGTAGTAGGTTCGTGGTGTCATTTGTGACTTATGTGCAAAATTTGAGGTCAATCAGACGTGATTTGATAGGTTTCAGCATCGTTTGTAGAATTTGGGAATTTTGAAGTTCATTTAGGCTTGAATCCGTGTGTAATTTGTGTTTTTGACGTTGTTTGAGGTGATTTGAGGGTTTAACTAAGTTCGTATTGGGATATAAGACTTGTTAGTATGTTTGGTTGAGGTCCTAGGGACCTCGGGTTAATTTCAGGTGATTAACGGATCAAGTTTTGAAGTTGTAAGCTTACTGAAGGTTTTCCACTACTGGTGTAATCGCAATTATGGAGTGGGAACCACAGGTGCATCCCGCAGAAGCGGATGTAAGCCGCAGAAGCGGCCAAGAGAGTGATGCAGAAGAAGGTCATAGATGTGATGGTTTTCCCTCATCTGTGTGACTACAGATACGGCAGAAGAAGATTTGGCCTTGAAGCTTGACTCAGCAGCGGATATTTGTCTCAAAGAAGCGAGTTGGCTGGAGCGGAAAAAGGGACACAGGTTCGGAGATAGCCACTGAAGCGGGCTCTGGGGTGCACCTGCGAGACCGCAGAAGCGAATAAGTTACCGCATGTGCGAAAAGCCTAGGCAGAACATATAAATACGAGGTTACTAGATTTTTCACCCTTTCTAACATTTTGAGCTCGTATTTTAGAGATTTTGAGAGGGCTTTTCAAGGAGAATTCTTGAGGTAAGATCATTGTGTCCATTTTTCTTCAATTATTATGTTTCCCCACTGATTTTATACCTAGTGGGTGAGTTTTTGAGGTGAAATTTTGGGGTTTGAGGCTAGAAATTTGGAGAGTGAATGGTTAGACTCTTGGGTGAATGGACTTTCAGGTTTTGTGACTTTTGTCGGATTTGGAGGCGTGGGCCCGGGGGTCGGGTTTGGGCCGATTTCGGATTTTGGCTATAATTTAATACTTTTCATGTGGAATTGATCTGTTTAGCCTATACTGATTGTATTGTACTACTAGTGGCTAGATTTGGGATGTTTGGAGACCGATTTGAGAGGTAAAGGAATTTTGGAGTAGAGTTTTTCCAGGATTGAGGTAAGTAACACTTTCAAACTTGAGGTGACACACATGCTAAGTGACGGGCGTGCGGGTGTCACCGTGAGAATTTGTGACCTGGTTGATTCCATGGCACCGTATAGCGATTCTATATTTTTGATATCCGTGTTTTCATCATGTGATAAAGTAATTGAGCTGTCAATCATGCTAGATATCATGTTTAGGCTTTGTGTCGGTACTGTTGGGACCCATAATGGTCGTTTCTTGCTGTCACCTTATTGATTTCATTGATATTACGTACTCAATCATATTTATTCATTTCATATCATATCTTAGTCTCAATTGTTATTTATTGATACATCATATCATTACTTCGGGCTAGTTTTCGTGTCATTGTGAGCCCGTGAGTGAGACTAGAGAGATTGATGACTGAGTGAGGCCGAGAGACTGATTATGAGTGACAGTTAGGGGATCGGGCTGCATGCCGCAGCAGTTATACTGATTTTATGATAGCGCTTGGGTTGTAGGAGCCCCTCCGGAGTCTGTACACTCCCCAGTGAGCGCATCTGATAAGCTTTTACCCTTTTATTGCCTTGAGTTTAGATTACTCCTTTTTATGTTGGATTTCATCTCGGGAGTTCATCTTTCAATATTCCTGCAATTTAGCATATTTCATCAGTTTGGGGAATACAATTCAATGCTTTTAGACAAACAAAAGCTGAAAGGTGCTAAGAAGTAGTCAAAATCCTGACTTATCAACTCACCCAAACTTAAGTTTTAGCTTGTCCTCAAGCTAATAAATTAGTTCCCACTTCCACAAGTTAAGGGCCATTCCAGGTAATCAAAGGTGAGTTGCTCACACATCAATTGTGACCAATAATTACCCACACCACTTATGTATTATCAACAAGGCAACAAGTTAAACTTTTATGTACATATAGTTCTAAGGTTACACTTGAGCATAAGAGTTGACTTTATTCATCAAGGAAGCTCGCTCTTTCATGTAGGTCATTGTGGATCCCTAAATCCTCCTCTTTTACTCTCCGTCTGCCTATCTCTCTTAATAAGTTTAGCACTCAATCCAAAGATTTGCGAAAGGTTCACTCATCTTTCTCAAAGGAATGTCGCAAGTATGGCATTAAGTACCATAGGCTTGCCCCTCATGTAGATCGCCACTAATGTAAGCTCACTCTGCTTGAAATCACTTAGGACTTTTTTGAAATGCAATGAAGGCTTTTGGACTAAGGTTGGATATGCTATGATAGAGCGGGTTCATCTTTCCTTAAGCACTCCATTTTCTATTCTCGTCTCATGCTTTGCCAATTATTTGTGGCATTTTCTTTTCCTTGGGGGAACTAGAGAGACTTAACGTCACGCTTTCTTGATCATGACATTCATTTTCTCCCTCTTTGATTTCTCCATGCTTTGCATCATTACTTTTCTTTGAATCCCTTCAACTCTTCCACTGATTCACTTTCTTTTTGCATTTTTTTTCTTTTTGCTCTTTCCTTTTCTTGCCTTTCATTCTCATCATTTCTTTTCTCTTTTTGTGCCTTGATACCTCTTTCAAATTCCTCATCTCTCCCCCAAACTTATGTTTCTTAGCCAATTATTTCACAAGAGTGTTAAGGAAAGCTCAGGTGCCAAGAGAGGGTCACGACAAAACGGGTAAAGGCTTGTAACATAGTTATCAAATGAGAAAGGTTTGATGCTCAAATGGGTTGACTAGGATAAGAATCTTGGTGGCCAATGGAAAACTTCAAATGGGTCAAGGCAAGCCTACAATCACTTCTCAAGCCAAGAAAAACTTAAGATTTCGCCTTGAAACACATTCGGGGCATGTTCTAGACTATTCACACAGGTACTTGGACTTGCAACAAAAATATCTCACCTCTCACACAGCAGGATTGTTAAAGAGGATAGAGTCAAGGGCCCATAACGACCATATTCAAGATTGAAAATCACTATGATTCGATTAAACCACTCTATGATTGCCTAAGTTAACACAAGAGTCACAAAGTCACTAACTATAGCTATTTCTTTCCAAAAACCTTATTTTTAACCATAAACACGTAGTTAAGTATGCCGGTACCAAGTGAAACATGTTTGACTCTTCGATCATGACTTAATTAAGTCTTTTTATTCATTACTACTACTATTCTTACCTAAACACCAAAAACATACTCAATCCCTTAAGAAGGTTGTTATGCCCTCCATCGTTGGGAAGAGTCACAAGGTTCACACAAAAATTACCTTTGGAAAGAACCATGGCATTGAGAAAACCAAAAGCTTATTATCTACTAAAACATAAAAAAGCTATTAAATAAAAAAGAATCTACTAATTCAAAAATAAGCTACTTAGTTAAACAATAACTAATAAGAAAATAAACATAAAGAATCTACAAAGCAAAAAAAAACTATTGAAAGCGTAACGAATATACATAATGAGAGAGAAGAGAGAATATATATATAATGAGAAAGAAGAAGAAAATAGTATCAAGTTAATTACAGGCCAAATGTCTCGTAATCATCAAAAATATCAAATGACTCCACCCACCCCCCACTCCCGAATAAAAATAAGCATTGTCCCCAATGCTTAACAAAATAAGAGTAAAGGAAGGGTAAGAGTGAAGAAAACTCCCTATGGCTCCTTGGCCATCTCCATGTCCACAGCAGCATCACCGACCTCAGTCTCATCCAACTATATCTCACATCATCAACTACTGCCTCGACAGTGTCAACAACAAGGTTTGGCTCCTCAGACTGGCTAGCTAGTGCTGTATGTGGTGTAGGATCTGGGCCTTGGTGGTGCGGGTCAAACAACATGTCAAATGGAATGTCTCTGGCTGCTGCAAGCTTGGTAACCTATATTTCGAGCTTGTCCACTGACTTCTTGGAGGCTTGGGACTTCCACATTACTTCCTTGACCAGCTCTTGTGTCACTGACCCATGTTGCACCAAATTGGCCATGATTATTTTCTAGTTCTCCAAGAGCTTCTTTAGAGTTTCTTCAACTGTGGGGGGAATGTCGGGTTCCAGAATGGAGGACTGTGTTGCAACATTAATGGATATGTCAGACAGCTTTGCAGTAGCTGTTTGCATCCAATTGTTAAGGCTCGCCAGTGTCTAGGAAACTCGCAGCGCAGATAGTGGGGGCATGGCTTCAAAGCCGAGGTGGAAGGCACTGAGGCTGAAGGTGAGGGCATGGCTACTGCACTGGATGAAGGCTCTGCTGGAGTAGATGACACATCGACTGTCTCTGTAGCTACCACCGATGGCTCATCAGACTGTCCTATGGTGGTAGTCGCCTGACCCTTTTTCTTATGGTTGTGTGCATCCATCAACGAATACAATGAGAAGGGCTTCTTTTCCCGCACCTTCATATCAAAATATCTCGGTTCCACCCGTGAATCCGTAAGATATTCAGTAATGGTGTTGGGATACGGGTAGGAGGTATCAACTTGCTTGGCTACCATATATATGTTGGCCGACATCACGACACCCACATTGATCGGGTACCCGGCCATGATGGAGGCAACTAGAACTGCCCGTGGGATAGGAAGATTTGTATCATTCTGGCATGGGTATAGTCTGCTGCAGACAAAGGTCTGCCATCCCTTCGCCTCAAAGTTCAAGGTGTTCCTCAGAATAAGAACCCCTACTGTAATCTATGATGGTGGTGGCCCTGGAACTGCTAGAATCTCAACTAGCCATGGGCGAGCTGCATCTCCCATTGCCAACTTCTCCAAATACTGTGCGGGCTCAACATTACCAAACCCAAGTACATGTTCAATGTGTGCTGGTCAAAACGCACCTTCAGGTTCCTCACTTTAGGTACCGTTGTCCCTTTCTTGATATGAGCCACATTGGCACTGAACTCCCGGACAAGGTACTCCTTCGCGTCAACTAGGTTCTGGGTGAACCACATCCACCCCTTCCACTCTCGGTTGTACCTCAAGACTATCGGATTGGACTTTTCATGATCTTTTAATTGGAACTGTCGCCCAAGAGTGAGCGATTTCACTAGCCACCACCCATGGAAGATAATGAAGGCAACTAGACTGACGAACCGATCCTCCCAGACCTTTTTCTTTTTTGACCGCTCAAAGTCGGCAAATGTAGTATCTCCCCCTCGGCCATCATCTGGGATGTCATCAACTGTAGTCACTGGTGCCTCAGGGACAGGTGTAGAGGAGGTCTCGGAAGCCTGACTAGTACTTTTCGAACCATCAGAGGTACTATGTGATGATGATGGCTCGTCTTGATGATGATACCTTTCTGTTTGCTTTGATTGAACAACCGACTGATCTTGAACCGAGTTGCCCTTTGATGCTTTCCTATGTTGGGCATAAGAACTAGACTCGGAGGGCTCAGCATTTCTCCCTCGGCCGGCTATAACCTTATTTGTGATTATCTTTTGGAGGGTGAGGGCTAAATCACTCTTTCCTTGACCCCTGGAATGTTCACCCCTCCCCTTTGAAGTATCACCTCTACCTCGATATCTAACAATTTTATGTACCAAGCAACAACAGGTGTCAGTTGTAATTATAGTGCAAACATACAAGAACACACCAGAGTGACAGTGAACAACACAGTGTAAACCATGCTTGCATGGTAGTGGAGTGAGGTCCGCAGAATTATCAGTGCGGCTGCAGACTGGGCATTGCAGACCGCATAATTGGATTTGCGGTCCGCACAACTGTCAGTGCAACAGCAGAATTGGACTGCAGTCTGCACATTTGTCATTGTGACCACAACTCAGATACCACCAATATGCCAACTCTTTGATAACAGAGAGTGGCATGTTTTGTGGCAGCAATCACTTTTCTGCGGTCCACACATTTTCTATTCTGGCCGCACATATGAGTCATCAAATTGATAACTCTCTGATAACAAAGAACTATTCGTTCTGCGGCCGTGATGTATTTATGTTGTCCGTACATTTTTCATTGCGGCCACAGAATCATGCTTGACTAAAGTACCCTAATTTCAACTTCTGGGGACCGCACAATTTCTTGTGCGGCAACAGATTTCAACACAATTACGATCAGAGTTCTAGGATTTGCAATTTTTGCACAAATATGACATTGTGGTAGTGTATAGTCATGAAAACCTATTTACCCATTCCCAATAGAGCAAGTACTAGTTGAACCACTACAGTTTTAACCCCACATGGTTGTATAATTGAATTCTACTAACAAATGACCTAAAACTAACTAACAACTCGTAAATTAAACTAAAAATGGAAAACATCTACAAGTAATTGAGGCATACCAGATATGGAGTAGTGCAAATGAGTGATCACAGATGTTGAGTGTGTGTACCAGATGATTTACCAGACGATTTCTGACTTAGCCAATTTTCTGGGTACAATTCTTGTAAAGTACACTCATCTTGGAACATACTTCAAATCTAGTTAGCACAAAAATAACACCTATCTACAAAAGAAGAAAATAAAAGAAAAGAAAAAGAAACATGGGTTGCATCCCAAGAAGCGCCTGATTTAATGTCGCGGCACGATGCAGATTACCATCATTTGAAATAAATAACTGCCACCACGTGGCTTTCATCAACCTTTCCCAAATAGTGCTTCACCCGGTGACCATTGACTTAGAAAACATCATTGTTTTTGTTCTTCAAGTCCAATGCACCAAAACGCGTTACACCCATAATTTCAAAGGGACCACTCTATTTAGATTTTAGCTTTCCGGGAAACATCTTCAACCGTGAGTTGAACAACAAAACAAGATCGCCCACCTTGAACTCGTTGTTCGGAATGTATTTGTCATGAAGGTACTTCATGTTCTCTTTGTACAAGCACGAACTTGCATAGGCATGTAACCCGCAAGTTAGCGGTTGCATCCCAATCAAGATTCAATTTCTTTAAAGCCCACATGGCTTTGTGCTCAAGTTCCACCGGAAGGTGACAAGCTTTTCCAAACACCAACCGGTATGGAGACATCCCGATAGGAGTTTTGAAAGCAGTCTGATAAGCCTATAGTGAATCATCAAGCTTTTTTGACCAATCTGTCCGGCTAGCATTCATTGTTTTGGACAAGATACTCTTTATCTCCGGTCGGAGAGTTCCACTTCACTGCTAGTTGTGGATGATAGGGAGTCATAAATTTATGAGTGACACCATAGTTGCTAAGCAAAATGTGAAAAGCCTTATTGCAAAAATGTGACCCCCCATCGCTTATGATAGCCCGTAGAGTACAAAATCTTGTGAAAATATTCTTCTTCAAGAACAACACCATACTTCTCGCTTCATTGTTGGCTAGAGCAATGGTGTCAACCCATTTAGACACATAATCAACCGCGACCAAGATGTAGGTATTTCCAAAAAAACTTACAAAAGGACCCATGAAGTCAATTTCTCACACATCAAAGATATCAATCTCCAAAACGATAGTGAGAGGCCACCTGCCCGTTGGCATTCATCACATCTTTTCACCATATCACTTGCATCTTTGTAAAGAGTGGGCCAACAGAAATCGCAACTTAGCACTTTGGTTTCCATTCTTGCTCCGCCATGGTGACCACCATAGGGTGAATAATGGCATGCCTCAAGAATAAAATTTTGCTCTTCGTCCGGTACACATCCTCTAAATACCCATCCGTGCAAATCCGAAAAAGGTTGGCTCGTCCCAATAATAGTCTTGACAATCCCGTTTCAGCTTCTTCCTTTAATTAGAAGAGAACTTATCCGGGATGATTCCACACACAAGGAAGTTTGCTAGATCCACGAACCATGGCACCTCCTACATTGAAATAGCCAAGAGTTGCTCGTCGGGGAAGGAGTCATTGATATCAAGGCCATCATGTGGCCTCCCCTCGTCCTCCAAACGAGACAAGTGGTCCGCCACTTGATTTTCACTCCATTTTCGATCTTGGATGTCAATATCGAACTCTTGCAACAATAGCACCCATCTCATTAACCGAGCTTTTGAATCTTTCTTGCTTAAAAGATAACGAACGCATGATCCCTATGAACAATAACCTTTGCACCCATCAAGAATGGGCGGAACTTCTCAATTGCAAACACATTGGAAAGAATCTCTTTCTCTGTAAAGGTGTAATTGACTTGGGCATCATTCTTGGTCTTACTAGCATAGTATACCAGTTGATAAATCTTGTTGATGCTTTGCCCCAAAACTGCTCCAACCGGTACATCACTAGCATCACACATGAGCTCAAAAGGAATACTCCAATTAGGAGCGGTGATAATGGGAAGGCTTGTCAACTTGAACTTAAGAAATTCAAAGGCTCTCATGCAATCATTATTGAAGTGAAACTTAGCACCTTTCTCTAAGAGCTTGCATAACGGGTTCATCACTTTAGAAAAGTCCTTTATGAAGCATTGGTAGAACCCTACGGGAACTAAGAAACTTCGCACGCCTTTCACCGAAGTTGGAGATGGAAGTATTGAAATCACATCTATCTTTTCTTTATCGACCTCTATGCCATTCTTTGAAATTTTGTGGCCAAGGACAATGCCTTCCTCGACCATGAAATGGCATTTCTCTTAATTTAGCGCCAAGTTTGATTCTTCACACCTTGCCAATACTTTATCCAAATTTTCCAAGCAATCATCAATGAAATCCCCGACTACCGAGAATTCATCCATGAAGACTTCAAGGTAGTCCTCTACCATATCCGTAAAGATCTCCATCATACACCTTTGAAAAGTCGTTGGTGCATTACATAAGCCAAATGGCATCCGCTTGAAAGCGAAAGTGCCATAGGGACATGTGAAAGTTGTTTTCTCTTGATCTATCAGAGCAATAATGATTTGGTTTTAGCCTGAATATCCATATAGAAAGAAATAGAAATCATGGTCGGCCAACCTATCAAGAATTTATCAAGGAAGGGAAGTGGAAAATGATCCTTCCTCATGATTTGGTTTAGCTTGCGATAGTCCATACATACTCTCCACCCGGTCACTGTTCTTGTAGGAATCAACTCGTTCTTGTCATTGGTGATAAGTGTCATGACCCCCTTCTTTGGGACACATTGCGCCAGAGAAGTCCACGAACTATCGAAAATGGGGTAGACAACCCCGGCATCCAACCACTTGATGATTTCCTTTTTGACAACGTCTTGCATAGCTTCCTTGAGTCTCCTTTGATGTTTAATAGATGGTTTGGCATCTTCCTCCAAGTTAATCTTTTGCATGAAAAATGCGGGGCTTATTCCCCGAATAACCGTCAAAGTCCACCTAATAGCCTTCTTCCTCTTGTGGAGCACCGCCAATGTGGAGTCAACCTGCACGTTAGTCAAAGAAGAGGAAAGAATAACTAGTAAAGTAGAACAATGGCCAAATATTCATACCTAAGATATGGAGGCAGTGGCTTCAACTCCAAGGTAGGAGGCTTTTCAATTGAAGGCTTTGTAGGAGGAGTTTTCCTATTCTCAAGATCCAAGGAAAGTTTCACTGGTGCATAGTTGTACGATGCCATTCCTCGCAATGAATTTACATATTCCATGAAGCCATCTATCCCGTCATCATCAAAGTTGAGCGAGACGTCCACCAACATATCACCCACATTAATCGTGGCACTTGTATCATCAATAATCTGATCGGTCACCAAGTCCACGAAAGAACACACTTCATTGCTATTTGGTTGCCGCTTAGATTTGCACAAGTGGAACACCACCTTTTCATCACCAACCCGAAATGTTATTTCTCGGGCTTCCGCATCAACAAGAGTCTTCCCCGTAGTAAAGAAAGGTCATCCAAGAATAATTGGCACCTCATAGTCTACTTCGCAGTCAAGAATAACAAAGTATGCCGGAAGAATGAACTTATCAACACGAACCAATACATCTTCAATCACTCCCAATAGTCTCTTCATTGTACGGTTGGCCATTTGTAATCTAATAGATATGGGTCTTGGTTGCCCAATTCCCAAGGTCTTGAAAACCGAATAAGGCATCAAAAAATACTTTCCCCAAGATCACACAGAGTTTTAGCAAACTCGGCACTTCCAATTGTACAAGGGATTGTGAAAGCATCATGATCTTCCAATTTAGGAGCCATCGAATGCACAATTACACTCACTTGATGAGTAACTTTGATAGTTTCAAAATTCATCGACCGCTTCCTTGTCAACAAATCCCTCATAAACTTTGCATAACTAGGCATTTGCTCCAAGGCTTCAACTAATGAAACATTTAACGAGAGACTATTCATCATGTCAAATAAAATTTTGAATTAATTCTCGCCATTTTGCTTGGCGAGCCTTTGAGAATAAGGAGGAGGTAGATTAGGAAATGGTGCCTTATCCTTTTGCACTACCAGTTCCGGTATGTCAATAACATGATCCCTATATGGGTTCACTTCCTCTTGATTCTCTTCCATAGTGTCATCAATATCAATTAGCACTTCGTTATTTGCTTGCACCACATTGTGCGAGATCTCTTCTTCTTCTATCACTTGCTCATCATCCACAAGTTGCATTTGGCTTGAGGTGGGTGAATTCCCATATCTTCCACATCTTGTAGTAACGGCCATGGCATGCTCTGTATTGTTCCCACCCTTTGGGTTCACCACCGTGTCACTTGGCAGTGCTCCATTAGGATGAGAATTTAATGCTTGAGAGATTTTCCCCATTTGCACTTCTAAGTTGCGGATCGATGTGTTATGTAAAGCAAGTTGGGCATCGGAATCAGCATTCTTCTCCATCATTTGGTTGAACATGTTCTCAATACGACCCATTTCATTGTTGGAAGAACTAGGACAATGGGAAGGATAAGGAGGTGGGTTGCTCGGTTATTGATACATCGGGGGCCTTGCAAAACCCAACCCCCAATTTTCTTGATTGTTACTCCACCCGCCTTGATTGTTGCCTCCCCAATTGCCTTGGTTATTGTTTTTATGCCAATTCCCTTGATTATTTCCTCCACTCCAATTGCCTTGATTGTTGTTGTTATTCCAATTGCTTTGATTGTTTCCACTACTCCAATTACCTTGGTTGTGAGAATTACAATTGCCTTGATTATTTTGAGGTCTCCATTATTGTTGGCTAGGGCCTTGGAAGTTGTTTCTTTGCATTTGAAAGTTGTTCACATACTGGACCTCCTCTTCTTGGTCATTGTAAGAGTCATCTTGATCAAATCCGCTATCATCTTGCACAAAATTGTCTACTCTTTATTGCACTTGTGGATTTATTGTTCTTCGCTTGTTCACCATCATACTTACTCCCTCCATTTCATTGACTTGCCTTGGGCTTTGCACATGTTGGAGTTCAGACTTTTCCAATTGGTTCATGGTGGTAGTCAACTCGGCTATGGCTTGTCCATGGTCATGCAACTCTTTGTGAAGGAGAATCATATAAGGATCACCTTGTGGAACATTAGCCCGAGATTGCCACACTGATGAAGTATCCTCCATCTCATCTAAGATTTCACACGCCTCCGCATAAGGCGTAGTCATGAAGTTCTCACCGGCAAGTTGATTAACTATACATTAGTTGGTTGTATTGATCACCCGATAGAAAGTTTGTTGAATCATGATCTCCATCATATTATTGTTGGGGCACTTTTTCACCATTGTTCTATACCTTTCCCATATCTTATGTAGTGGTTCATTAGGCTCTTGCTTAAATGCTATAATTTTATCCCGAAGAATAGCAATGTGCCCGGGAGAGAAGTACTTAGAAATAAATTTCTCTGCTAGTTCATCCCAAGTATGAATGGAATGATTTGGAAAATGTTCCAACCAATCTAAAGCTTTCCCCCGTAGAGAAAAGGGAAAACGCCTTAGCCTCGAAGCATCCTTGGATACATTTATTTGTTACTCCCCCAAAAGTATTTGTATGCATTTTGAACCGGTGCACCGGTGAAGAACCCTCGTTGCCCGAGCAAAGTGATCATCACGTTGGTTATTTAAAAGTTGCCCGCCCTAATATGGGGAGGGACTATAGCACTTGCATACCCTTCATTCGGCAACACCAAGAGTGGAGCCACTCGTGGTGGAGGTGGAGGGTGGAGCGGGCACATTGTCATAAGGCACTCGGCCTCGTCTATTGGCTCGAGGTTCAAGAGGGACCTCATCCACTTGAATCCTCAACGTCTACATCCGCCAAAGCTATGTTTTTGAGCTCATTGTTGCCATGATTGCACCTACAATTTCTCAACACGTTAGTAACAAGGAAGGAAAAGAAGATATTCCAAAAACACACCTAAATATATAACTAACACCACTTTTAACTTCCCATCAATGACGTCAAAAATTGATCTAGTTCAATTTCATACCTCAAATCAAGGTTATTAAATGGTCGATTGCAATAATATTCACCAACAAGACTCAGGATCGATTCCACAGTGAGCTATATATGGGACTTAGAAGTATATATTCTAGTATGTGAGTTAGACTATCTTAATTTACACTTCCACAAATTTGGGTTGTTTCTATGTTTAATTTAAAACTACGATTGAAAAGTTAAGAAATAAAACTAAGAGAATTGTTTTTGTTGTCTTTCAAGTTTTGTAAAAAGCCTAGGGCTTTGACCATCACCTAGGTGTCTGCATAATGGGATATAAACCTTAATGCTTGTTTTATTCATAGGGGGTGTATTATAGATATCAACTCTCAAATACCCACTCAACACCTCTTGATCAGAGATTGATTTTGCCCAATTAGGCTTTCGCAACTACATTTGGGTATTGGACAAAACGGTTGATAAAAGCTCAAGTTGTGTTATTACTATCTCTAGGTTGAACCCTTTAATTGGGATTATCAGCCTCTCGATTGACCCAATTTCTTGATAGCCAAGTCTTCCTACACCAAATCTCTCTTTCTCAAGTAGAGACTAAGTCAAATAGGCATGAACTAATGTTTGCAACCATTATTTCCACAAATTATAGCATGAACAAAGCTGAATAATAAACACCCAACCATAAACAACGATTACATTAAACACCCATAAGGTTTACACACTAGGGTTGGGTTACAACCCTAGTAAAAATCTAGCTACTCATGCTTGAAATTGAAGAAATAGAAGAAGAAATGCTAAATAAACTCATATTGTAAAATCAAAATGTTAAAATCTATATTAAAATATCCCAAAATATGAAAAACTACTAAAAGAAGCAAAGAGAAATAACTACTGTAGCTGCTGATGTCAAAGGTTGACCTAAATTTGTAAAACTCGTCTATTTATACAGGGCTAGAATTTCGGATAGAAATGCCCTTCTAGAGGTTCTACGGCCACACAATTCCATGTGCGGTTCACAGATTTCTTCAACTTGTCAGGAACTGGAGGTCTGCGGATGAATAATTTTGATTTGCAACCACGAGGCATTCTTTCTGCGGTCCGTAGATTTGTAATTGCGGTCACAATTTGGTCTTCTGAGGTCCTCACTTTTACGTATGTGGCCGCAAGGCACTTATTCTACGGCCGCACAATTCCTGTGCGATCCGCACTTATGAGGGGCTTGGAAACTTGGGAATTTGCACATTCTCTTAACTTTGTTCCGAACCCATCTTTTGCGGCCGCACAATTCATGTGCGGTAAGCACTTTGCACAAAAGTCTGTTGGACTTTCCTTCATCATCTGCGATTGCAAATGAAATTTTGCGGTCCGCACTTTCTGTGCTTCAATGCCCTTTTACTGCCTTGAGTTTAGATTACTCTTTTTTAGTTGGATTTCATCTCGGGAGTCCATCTTTCAATATTCCTGCAATTTAGCACATTTCATCAGTTGCGGGAATATAATTCAAAGCTTTTAGATAAAATAAAAGTTGAAAGGTGCTAATAAGTAGTCAAAATTTTTACTTATCAATCTCCCACCACCTGTACTCCAGAGCAGCGGGCTCACATTAGACAGGTTCTAGGTATGATGCCGATACAACCTATTATTTCGGTTCAGCCTGAGGTCAGGCTAGGGGAATCACATGAGGAGTAGAAGAGGCTTGAGAGGTTCAAGAGGTATAGTCCACCTACTTTCAGTGGCACAACTACCAATGATGTACATGGATTTCTAGAGAAGTGTCACCGCATTCTTTACACTATGGGTATTGTAGAGGTGTGTGGAGTTGCTTTTACTATATTTCAGCGATCGGGAGTAACGTATCCGTTGTAGCAGGTTTATGAGGAGGGTAGACCAGCCGATGCAGCACCACCCACTTGGGCTTAGTTTTTTGAGATATTTTTAGGGAGTTTGTTCCCCACACCCTTCGTGATGCGTGGCATACAGAGTTTGAGCAGTTGCATCAGGTCACCATGACACTGTTAGAGTATGCCATCAAGTTAAGTGAGTTATCCTGCCATGCACCTAGCTTGATTCCTACAATCAGAGAGCGAGTTCGCATATGCATTGAGGGGCTCAGTTATGATCTTAGATTCTGCATGGCTCGGGAGTTGCAGACTGATACTCCATTTCACCAAGTGGTAGAGATTGCCAGGATGATAGCGCATATTCGGGGTGAGGAGATGGAAGATAATGAGACCAAGAGGTCTCGAGGTTTTGGAGGGTTCAGTGGATTGTACTCTTCAGCTACGACCCACCCTGGCGGAGGCTCGGGGAGTCGGCCAGTACTGTCCGCACTTCAAACTACTCGTGGTGCTTTAGTTAGTTAGGGTACTCATGTGGGGAAGTCATCTTTTAGTGCACCATCAGCATGGGGTTCCTATAGCGGTTATTCCAGTTATCCGGTACAGTCTCAGTACGAGCGGCCACGCCCGCAGAGGGGTTGTTATGAGTGTAGTGATACTAGGCACATCATGAGAGATTGTCCCAAACTCGGGAGGGTCGGATTTCATCAAAGCAGTTAGGCTACAAGTTCTGTTCCAGTAGCTACTCCACCTGCAAAACCAGTTAGGGGTGGAGGACAAGTGGGTAGACGGTGCCCTAGAGGGGAAGGCCCGACCTGTTGATATGATTTCTATGGTAGGGCTGAGGCCGCTGCACCAGATGGAGTCGTTACAGGTATGGTTTTGATTAATATAGAGGAGCATCATTCATATTTTGATTTGTTTCTGCTTATCCGTGTGAGTCCTCTTATATTGATTCATACATGGGTGAGTTTCGTGACTTTGTACTCTACTTATGTGTTTACCCCTGTTGGGAGATTGTATAGTGGTAGCCCATGTCTATCATTTTGTTTTGTTCGCTATTGAGAGCTATGGGACTAGAAGTGACTTTTTGTTATTCATTACGGTATGTTTTGATGTGATTTATGGATAGTTTGGTTCAAATTTATTATTTAGATGCTCTACTGGTGTGGGGGTTCGTTACGTGTTGTGATTTTATTTCACAGAATCAAATTAGTGGAAGGTTTCAGTTGGTAAGAGGTGTATTCTACTTGTGATTCAGAGCTTATGATGGGATCCTCGTATTTTCATGCGATTTTATATGGTTGAACCAGGCTGCGTGCCGCGGTGGAGTTGTATTAGGATGAGATCCTCGTGATTAGTTCATATAATTTGATTTTCCCTTGTGGAATTGATTCATAGTATGGTACTGATAGGGAGTTGTGCATGTTGGGCTTGTTTGATAATTCTCTCATGTGATTCTCTTTGCATATTTGGCATATTAACGTTTTGGTTATTGGGTTTTAGCTTGCGAGATGTGTTCCTAAGTGGCTTTAGATGTAACATGTTGATTTGAGTGAATGGTCATGGGATCTTCATGTTTCTTGTATCGTTGTCAGTGTTGTAAAGGGTTGGAGCAAGGTTGTAGCTGGTATGAGGTTAATTGCTGGTGTTAGATTTGATTATGGGCAACTATGGTCGCCAGAGTTGGTGCTATAGACATATGTGTAATGAGTTACGTCGTGTAGTTGTACCTTGAGGGTATAGGCATGGGTTATTGCAGCTGGAGGAAGCTGATATCGTGTGTTGATGCGGGAATCGGGTACTTGGGAAAATTATCAGATGGTGAAAATTTTAATCAAAGATTTATTAGTGTGGGTGGAAGGAATAATTTTCAGTTGAGATGGTGTTTTGGAGATTATGTGGATTTGGGTGATGTGGGATCACCCGCGAGTATATGTATAGTGAGCACATTAAGTGATTTGATGACTTCGGAATGGTTCTTGGCACGTTCGAGGACGAACATTTATTTAAGATGGGGAGAATGTAACGACCCGACCGGTCATTTTGAGGATTTTTGTCTCGTTGGGTGGCTTAAGGTCTCGAGTAGTTTCTTATTATGTATTATAAGTTGCGTGTGTGGCCGGGTTTGGTTTTCGGATGATTCAGGATTGATTTTGAAGGATGATTCTTGTTTTAGAAGCTTAAGCGGTAAAAGTTGACCGGAGTTTGACTTTTGTGTAGACGACTCCGTAATAGTGTTTTGATGATTCCGATAGCTTCGTATGGTAATTTTGGACTTATGCGCATGTCCGGATTTGGATTTGGAGGTCCATAGGTTAATTTGATTCATTTTGGTAAAAGTTGGAAAGTTGAAGGTTTGGAAGGTTGAGAGGTTTGACCTGGAGTTGACTTTGTTGATATCGGGTTCAGATTGCAATTCCGGGAGTTAGTATAGCTTCGTTGTGTCATTTAGGACTTGCATGCAAAATTTTACGTTATTTCAGGTTGATTTGATATGATTCGGCGCGAGTTGTAGAAATTGCAAATTCATAGTTCATTAAGCTTGAGTTTAGGTGTGATTTGTGGTTTTGATGTTATGTTTCAGGATTTTAGGCCTCGAGTAGGTTCGTGTTATGTTTGGAACTTTTTGTATGATTTTTCGGGGTCCCGAGGGGCTTGGGTGTATTTTTGATCATTGGTTGAGAGACAAGTTAAATTAATAAATTTTAGTGTTTTGAGTGCGCGAGAAGGTCCGTAGCTTGTTTTATGATTGAAATTCATTTATAGATTGTGTCCGGGAGGTTCTGGATGAGTTTCTGGGTTGTTTCAGATCATTTCAGAGAAGTTTGGGATTCCTGGTGGTGGTACTCCGCAATTGCGTACTTTTTGTTGCAATTGCGAATACTGCAATTGCACACTTTAGGTCGCACTTGCGAACATTGCAATTGCGAACTTTTGGTCGCAAATGCTATAACTGCAGCTGGGTTAAGAGTTGGAATTTCGTGATTTTAGCTCATTCTTTCATATTTTGAACCCTAGACTCGGTAGGAGGTGATTTGGAAGGGAGATTTTCATCTACAATTATTGGGTAAGTGATTTTGATCAATTTTCAACTATTTTACATGATTATAAATGAGATTTAATATCAAAGTTATAAGAATCAATGGAGAATTTTAAGAAACTTTGTTTATGTTTTGAAAAAAGAAAATTTTGAATTTGAGAGTCAAATATGACTCGGATTTTGAAACAAAACACATATGTAGGCTCATGGGGTTATGGGTAGTCGGAATCTACCCTTGAACCCGAATTTTGACTGGGCGGGCCCGGGGGTTGACTTTTGTTGACTTTTGAAAAATTGAGTAAAGATCATAGCTTTATTTTTTTGGAATTGAGATCCCTTGCATTAATTGGGGACCCCTTTGGATTTGAGTCATTTATACTAAATGTGTTATGTGAAAGCCGTGTACACGAGGTGAGGAGTACGTACTCGGGCTCATATGTGGAAAATTGGCCGATTTAGACTCTTAGGCTTCTTTCATCTACTTATTTGGAATTATTTGGAATTTTTAGCACATGTTATATCTTTTATTCATCATGTCTACTATCACATGCTTTATTTGAAGCTGTCATGACATGTCACGTTCCTTACTTGTCGAGTTTGCTCTTATATGGTTTATTTGAAGTTATTATCACTTATATCATTATGTTATTTCTTTTATTGTAGAGTTACTCTTAGTTGAAATTGTTGTTACATGATATCCTTTTGTTGCCGTGTTATTCGCATGCATATAGACGTAGTTCTAGTTCGTGCCATCTCTTTCATTATTAGCCTATTCATACACTAGAATCTGAAGTTTGCCATTTCGTAGAAATACTTTCACTATTAGGTTTATCCTTAAACAATTAATTGGAATAAAAGTTATCGGAATTCATTAATCTACTTCAATTGAAGTTGTGTTTAAAGAGGGTATTGTTCTTTATGGAGTTACTTTTCCTTTTATTTAGTTGTTATTGATATTCTATATACGTTATGTTGATCCGTGGGCTATTTGTTGTGGAAATATTGATATCGTTGGATCTTTGGAAAGGTTGTGGCTTATGGGCACTTTTTATATGAGTTGATATGTTGTGTTATTGTGATGATAGCACATTTGAATTATTGTGTGGTTTGGTTGTTGTTATGCGGAGTATAAGGGTGGCATTTCACCGTTGTTGTTATGCGGGGCATAAGGGTGGCATCTCAATGTTATTGAATGTACGGAGTGATACGGGTGGCTATCAGAGAGATAAGGGTGCAATGTCAGTGGTGATGTGTGATGGCTTGGGGACACTGTGTTGGTGATTTTCGTGTGATGCTGTATTTTCCTTGTGTATGTCATACACCTTGCGTGATTTGTGTTGTTGTTTCGATAAGTTACTCGATGTCTTTGATATTATTTGTTGACTTGGGCTGTAGTAGTACACTCGCACAAGCATACAGTGTAGCATGCCACTTATACTAGCTCAGGAGTATGAAACTTGACCTTTATTGATCACGCCCATGTGCACTTGTATTATCTGTTTTCATGTTGATATTGAGCCTGTGACCATGCTATGTGGATTGTGATTGTGAGCCTGTGATCATGCTGGGCGGATTGTGATTATGAGCATGTGACCATGTCAGGCGGATTGTTATTGTGAGCCTGTGATCATGTCGGGCGGTATGAGATATTGGGACGTTAGTTGTCCGTGCGATTATGATTCGGGCTGTGGGCACGAGGCACTGTGAGACGTAGTTCTACTTCGTGCCATCTCTTTCATTGTTAGCCTATTCATACACTAGAATCTAAAGTTTTCCATTTCATAGAAATACTTTCACTATTGAGTTTATCCTTAAACAATTAATTGGAATAAAGGTTATCGGAAGTCATTAATCTACTTCAATTGAAGTTGTATTTAAAGAGGGTGTTGTTCCTTGTCGAGTTATTTTTCCTTTTATTTAGTTGTTTTTGATATTCTATATACATTGTGTTGAGCCGTGGGCTATTTGTTGTGGAAATATTGATATCGTTGGATCTTTGGAAAGCCTGTGGCCTATGGGCACTTTTTATATGAGTTGATATGTTGTGTTGTTGTGATGATAGCACATTTGAATTATTGTGTGGTTTGGTTGTTGTTATGTAGAGTATAAGGGTGGCATTTCACCGTTGTTGTTATGCGGGGCATAAGGGTGGCATCTCACTGTTATTGAATGTACAGAGTGATACGGGTGGCTATCAGAGAGATAAGGGTGCAATGTCAGTGGTGATGTGTGATGGCTTGGGGACACTATGTTGGTGATTTTCGTGTGATGCTATGCTTTTCCTTGTGTATGTCATACAGCTTGCATGATTTGTGTTGTTGCTTCGATGAGCTACTCGATGTCTTTGATATTATTTGTTGACTTGGGCTATAGTAGTATAATCGCACAAGCATACACTGTAGCATGCCACTTATACTAGCTCAAGAGTATGAAACTTGACCTTTATTGATCACGCCCATGTGCACTTGTATTATCCGTTTTCATGTTGATATTGAGCATGTGACCATGCTATGTGGATTGTGATTGTGAGCCTGTGACCATGCCGGGCGGATTGTGATTATAAGCATTTGACCATGCAAGGTGGATTGTGATTGTGATTCTGTGATCATGTCGGGCGGTATGAGATATTGGGACATGAGTTATCCGTGCAGTTGTGATTCAGGCTGTGGGCATGAGGCGCTGTGAGTATATGATGGTGGGTTGAGACCCTGACTTATAACTAAGAGATGAAGCATTAAGAGTGATTTCGTTGTGAACCTTGTGTTAGAACGACTTGATAAATTGGTTGGCATTGTGTTCCTTATTTGGTTTCAATGGTACTTTCATGGTGTTCCTATTGCCTTATTGTTTATATCACATGTTGATTCTTGTTGCCATTTACTGATTCTTGCTTTCCATTATTAGCTTTATACTTCAACACTGCACAGATTATTTTGTCTATTGAGTGTCTTGACTTGTACCTTGTTACTATTTCATCGAGGTTAGCCCTGATACTTACTGGGCACCGACCGTGGTGTAATCATACTACACTTCTGCACATTTTTGTGCAGAGCCAGCTATTGGAGATATCGGACTGAGGCGGAGTTAGTTTGTCGATCTCAAGGAATCAAGGTAGAGTTGGTTGGTCGTCGCCGTCCCTTGGAGTCTTTTCCTTATATTGTACTGTCATATTGTCACTTGAACAATATTGTATTTCGACCTTTGAGATCTTTTCATATACTTAACTAGAGTTTGTGACTCTGTATTACCAGTCTTGGGAGGTTGTTATTTGCGCTTGTATCAGTATTCATATTAAACTATGTTTCAAATTAGCATTGTTAATAATTGGTTTAATTGTTATAGTAATCAACTTACCTAGTCTTATAGACTAGGCCATCACGACATCATACATAGGGAGTTTGGGGTCGTGACATTCCAAAAACATTAAAAGATGAATCAATTTCACTCGTAGGTAGATTCTAAAACTTATTTTGAATTATTTAAACAATAGTTGGTTCCATTTGATTGGTTTGGAGGCTAATTCTAGAGGAAAAACCTGACACGACCCAAAATTCACTAGTCGTCATGGCAACTAACTCGATCCGCTAGGTCAGCCAATTAACAGTTAACACAATTCTAATAAAAATAAAGCCGATCAACAACTGATATAACTGGATTCCACACAATATCCCAATGACTAGTAGTACAAGAGATGTGTTATTAATACTAGATTATTTCAAAAAAGGATATGAAATAAATTTAACTTCTATTTGAAATGTACTTAAACAAAATTCAACTCTAGAATTACCCAGGGACAAGTGGTACCCACAACCGGAAGGCACGAACATCTTCAGAGTCATCTTCCGTCATCAACCGCAGCTCTGCATGAACATCTGCACGCAAGGTGCAGAAATGTAGTATAGTTCAACATACCCCATGCCCTCAGTAAGTATCTTGACTAACCTCGGTGAAGTGGTGGCAAAATATTTTAGTTAAAAGATACTCACTGATATAACCTGTGTAGAAGACTAGCAATAGAACAATACTAGTAGAGTACAAGGAAATAAATATGAGAAGCAATAAATGATTCCTAGAAGAACCACGATTAATATTCCTCAATATCACGACCAAACCTTTCCTTAGAGAGATAACCAGTAAATCATGATAATAAATCCATAACTTTTATAGTGTGAGAAATATACTCAAGACATCAAATCAAATGTTACGGCAAGACCCTTCGTGCATTTATCTCATCCTCACCAAATATACGTATAACAGTACCAACTAGGTGAAAGAAATGACAATAACAGTAATGACAAGGTAGGAAATACACAAGTAGCAATGATGGGCAAGGCAGTACATATGGACCACAACAATAGACTAGGTAGGAGGCATAAGAATGATGACATCAATTAGGAAAGAAGAACATAATTAATCCTAACTAGCATGGTAGAAGGCATAGATGTAGATATAACAAATAGGAGGGGAAAACATGATATTTATAAGCTAACAAGTAGAGGCATGAATGACTAACATGGTAGAAGGCTTATACTAAAGTGCAACAAACTAGATACAACATGGATGTAGATATAACAACAGGAAGGAAGGTACGATCTTTGCAAGTTAAACATATATAAGGCATGGACAACACAACTACAATCAAGATAGAGGACAAAGAAGAACAACAACGACAAGTCACGGAGATAACATAGGTGCAACAGTAACAATTCCAGGTAACAACATGAATGTATACACAAGTAAAAGATATCACAACGTAATACATATCCCTCATCCATGCCTGCACGGAAACACCCTTCATACCATAAACTCATGATAACATAAAAGCATGGTATTATAAATAAAATGGCACGATATCAGCCTTCGTGCTTTACACTATCCCTCACATGATAATACAAATGAGATCTAGATAATATAAATGAAATGGCACGGCATCACCCTTCGTGCTTTTACAATCAAATGAAATGGCACGACATCACCCTTCGTACTTTACACTCTTCCTCACCAAGAATATGTATATCCATGACAAACAAGGTAGGAAGCATAAATAATGTCAAGGAGAGTGGTTAATCAAATATTCCAATTGAACCCCAATAACAACTTTCAAGCTAACAATAGTTCAATAAACATTCAAGAACCTTATTGTTCAAGTATTTCAACATATCTCAAGATGATCTACAACACAAGTATAGAATCAAATATCTCAATAATAACGGACGTAGCAATTTTTTAGTGATTAAGAATAAATGATGACGGAATTAGACACATCAATGTTTCTTAAAATTCCGTCAAATTTTAAGCAAGTTATAATAAACTAAATCTTGGTTTCTAACATTTAATTCCATATTCTTAGTGATCTAGAATTCAAGTAAGACATAAAGCAAGAAGGTCACATAATTCTACAAGGCGCAATTTATAGTATAATTTACCCGAGCATGATTAACCTTGGCACATGTATATATGCTCGTCACCTCATATATGTATCACCTTCGCATGTAGCAAAAAATATCAAATAGTAGGAAAAATTCTCTCAACAAAGTTAGGCAAGAAACTTACGTCAAACGAGCCAACTCGATACCCTAGAAGGTCCATCCTGCTCAAATCATCCTCTGAACGGCTCGAAACTAGCGAAACGCAACTCAAAGGCATCAAATAATACATAAGGAAACAATTCCAAATGATAAAGGTCGAATCTTTGATCAAAATCCTAAAGTCAACTAAATAGTCAAACTCGGGCCCGCACCTATTAGTTTCACTCAAATCTGATTCTGAATAGATGTTCAAAACTCAAAATTTTACTTTATGAAACTTTAGGCAAAAATCAACAAATTTCTCTTTAAAATTCATAATCCAATTACAAAAAACGAAGATAGCATCACGAAATATAATCAAAATCGAGTAGAATACACTTACCCAATTCCATGTGATGAAAATTGCCTCCAAAAGCGTCCAAATCTGAACTCCACAACTCAAAATTTGATAAAATAACTCAAAGGTCCGAAATAGAGTACTTATGTGCTTTTCCCAATGGTCCTTTACTCGATCACCGTTGTACCCATGCGATCGCGATGCACAAAATGAGCTCAGCCAAAACAATACGCTTTGCATTCGCATCACTACCCTCACGAACGCGATGAAAAAATGGCCAACACTACGCGAACGCGTCCACAGTCATGCAAACGCGAAGAAGGAAGTCCCCATCTCCCTGCTGCTCCGCGATCGCGAAACTCCACATGCGAACATGATCGCCTTCCGCGAAGGCGCTTAGCCTCTTGTGAATAGGAGGAAGAATCAACCAACAACTCCCAATACTCTACGCGATATCGTGTATTCCTTCGCAATCACGAAGAATGCCTGAAACAACAGAACCAACAGAGAATCAGCTATGCCAAACATGAGGAAAAAGGGTCCGAAATAAATCTGAAACTCACCCGAGCCCCTAGGGACCTCGTCCAAACATACCAACATGTCCCAACCTACTCGAGACCTCAAATCATGCATAACAACATCAAAATCATGAATCACACCTCGAATAAAACTTGATAATTTTTCAACTTTCAATTTCCAAATATCATGCCGAACCATATCAAATTAATTCGGAATAACCTCAAGTTTTTCACACATGTTCCAAATGGGATGGGGTTGTTCGCCTCGGTAGGATATTGTAATAAACTCTTATGGATTGGGCCGTTCGCCTCGTCAGTATCATATACTTGTAGGATGGGGCCGTTTGCTTCGGTAGTATCATATTCTTATGGGATCGGGCCGTTCGCCTCGACAATATCATATTTTTATGGGATTAGACTCTTTGCCTTGATAGTATCATGTATCACATTCTTATGGGATCGGGCCGTTCTCCTCGGCATTTCTATAAAACACCCCTATGATATTGGGTCGTTCGCCTCGACAACTTCACGAAATATTCTTATGTGATTGAGCCGTTCACCTCAACAAAATCGTGCATAATATTTGACAAGAAGCTAGCGTATTCGTGAGTTTTCATGATTTTAGTTGTGATGGCCTTTATATCAACCAACCATTATATATATATATATATATATATATATATATATATATATATATATATACTTCGGTTGAGGTGGTATCCGTTAATTGAGAGCTAGTGTTTACCGTTTAGAGGAGGATCGTACCACGTACCTATATTTGCTTACATAGTTTATTTACCATGCCTCATACTTTTTTACTTTCTACTGTACTTAATTTATTGAACCACTAGTAAGTGTCGATGTCGACCCCTCCTCACTACTTCTACGAGGATAGGTTAGATGCTTACTAGGTACGAGTTGATTTACGTACTCATGCTATACTTCTGCACTTATTGTGCATGTATATATTTCTAGTGGTCTTTTGGGCGCAAAGATGCGACTATTGCGGGGACTTTACAGTGAGCTGCATCCCATGTTACAATCCATAGCATACAGAGTCTCCATAATTATTTACAATCTCCTGTCTAACTTGTATTCCAGACAGATGTTGTATTGTTACTGTACCTTCTAGTAGATGCTCATACACTTATGACACCGGGGTTTGAGGATGTTCTAGAATTGTTATGGATTATTTTATATTGATATACTTTTAGTTATTATTTTTAATTAAACTGTATGTAACTATAATTTATTTTAATGCACTGATATCTCTATCTAAATAAGATTCATGATTTTAAAAATAATAAAATGAATAATTAAGCGTTGGCTTGCCTAACGACGACGTTGGGTGCCATCATGGCCTATAGTAGATTTTGGGTCGTGACAACTTTGATATTGCTGAACTGTACATATAAACTGTCTTCTCATGCACCCCTTCTGAGTCTTCCTAAAATTACAATTTAGCATTTGCTTGACATAGGCCGCTTTCTTTGAAATAGCCAATTTGCTTTCCACCCGGTGAAGTATTTTAGTCATAGATGTTTTAGGCGGGGAGCACCACCAGATAAGACAAAAAGTATTGCTACCGGTACGTTGACCTTCCTCAGCTTGAGTTGTCTGCTCGGGTAAGCCAGTCTAGATACCTTCTCCACCAGGAATTAAACCTAGAAAAACAAAACCTCATGTCGAATATCTCTAGTAGGTTCACTTTATTTGCATCACGTGCATTTGACTTAGCAGCATTCGGATCAGGGGTCGGGTTCTGTTTTAGGACAGGTACCTTGTTGACCATTATGTTCATGTTATGTGCTACCTGTTACATTATTTGGGAGGCTTGCATGTTGACCGGGTTTAGGGTGGATCAGTTGAATGAACAGAGAGAAATAAAGAACATGCTCCCATTCTCATGTCCATCCGGAGTCAGGTCTTATCCCAGCTACATAAATATGGCTGGGACTTATGTTGCGCACTCCCAATCTGTGCCATTAAGAACGAATCATGTGACAATGTACTACTGTACCCCAGTCAATACCATCCCTCGTCCAACAGTGATACAGAGGAAGAATCATGAGATACAGTTTGCTACCCAGCAAGAACAGTACCACACGCCTGAGTACCACTCATACCTATTTTATCTTCCTTCAGAGATAGAGAAGCCTACCCGAAAGATGGCACAAGAATAAATAGCGCAAAAAATAAAAAGCTTGGAACAACGAATAGAAAACATACAATGGTTGGCAAGTCAAAAGAGTATTGCCTTCAAGGATCTATGTCTATTTTTCGATGTCCGTTTGCCACCTGGTTTTATGACCCCCCAAGTTTGAAACATATGATGGACATGGCGACCCATAGCTCACTTGAAAAAGTACAGCAATCAACTAAGAAACGCAGGAGGAAAGAAAGAGTTACTAATGATTTATTTTGGGAAAAGCCTTGTGGGAGAAGCCTCCTAGTGGTTTACTGATGAAGATACTTCTCATTGGCATGCTTGGGACGATATGGATCAAGCCTTTGTCAAACAGTTCTAGTACAATATTGACACTGCACCAGACCGCAATTCCCTCTCTAATATGAAGAAGAAACCGACCGAAAGTTTCAAGGAGTTTGCAATTAAATGTAGAGAGTAAGAAGCTAGAGTTAAGCCACCCATGGATAACCACGAGTTAATCACTGTCTTCCTTCAGGACCAAGATCCTAACTATTTTCAAAACATGATGTCTGCAATGGGCAGACCTTTCTTGGAAGCAATCAAAATTGGGAAAATGGTTGAGAATGGGCTCAAGATAGTCATTATTATAAGTCAACCAGTTCTCAAAGACACAACTCAGGCTGTCCAGATTGGATCTTATAATTTTGCTGACATGAATGAGAAGGGTGAAGATACCAAAGTAGCATTGGGGTCGAACTGAGGTCCTAGGGAACATCTCGAAAAAATGGGCAACCTCATCATGTCGTCCATAATCTAGAGTGATATGGCCAGGCACCAAAACACCCTAGAAGGCGAGCACTAGCACCGAAAAATTCCCATCAACCTCCATAAAATTTTCAAGCATTCTATAACTCACATCCAAGGCATGAATATATAAGGGAGCAGAGGTTTTTTTGAGAAATTAAAGCATTATGGCATGATTGCACCTATTTCTCCAAATTATGTGCACCCACGTGCAAGAAGATTTGACTTTTCTAAAAGGTGTGAATACCATTCCAATACCCAGGGGAATAATGTTGAAAGTTGTTGGGATTTAAAAAGAGAAATAGAAAGGATGGTCCAAGAAAAACCAATTGTGGTTCAGAACATTGACACCTTGAATATCATACAGAATCATTTACTCACACATGATGATGCACACTTTGTGGGGATGGTACGTGGTGACGTGGAGTATGAGAATCCTCTCGAGACCTCTATCGAGGTAGTTGCTATAAAATATCATATGCCCCTAGTCCTAAATCTGGCAGTTAATGCTGAAAATGAGTTGATCAAAGGGGTCGAGAACATGCCCACTAAAGTTAAAGAGATTGAAATTGGGAAAGGTTCTAGTGATACTGATGAGAAAATTTGTAGCTAAAATGTCAAGCTTAACAATTGAAAAGTCATCCCCTCCTCTTTAGGAAGGAATCTTGGTAGCTTGTTTTGATGTTGTTTCTATTCTGGGTTATTTCAAGGTTGTGATCCACATTTTGTTTGTTTGTTTTTTTGAGTCAAACTCGTCTATCCTTTTATTTTTTTCATTTGTTAGTCTTGTTTTGTTGTTATTTTTGTTATTTGGGGTTATCTCAGGGTTGTAACTCGGATTTTAGTTTGCTTGAACTGAGTCAAACTCTTCTATCTTGTTATTCAATGAAATTTAATTTGTTGATTTTTCATATTGCGTTTCTTTTCTGCTAGTTCAAGTGACATGACATGCTGCGAAATTTTTGGCATGATCTTAGAAAATTGATTTAGTCCTGGGTTGGATAACTCAGATAAATATACTATTGAGGATGAACATAGAGTTGAAACACTTTAAAAGTAAGCATGAACCGGATTTACATGTAACAAAGTGGTCATACCCATGGAAGTTTAGGATCTCTATTTCCAAAGCATTGTGAAGATCGGGCTTAAGAATATTGAATGTGTTGAATCTTGGTCGAAAGTTTGGCACTAATGGATGGAAAGTATTTTTCAAAAGAAGTTTCAATCCAAACAATTTGAAATCGATCAGTTAGTGTCTAAATACACTTTCCCACACCAAGAGGGAAAAGTTGCCCAAATTGACAAGGTTCATTTCCTATGAAGAAAGTATTGCACATACAACTTTACACTGGACAAGACCAAGAAGGAGAACATGTCCATCAATGTTGTAATTGCGGATAGACAGTATGGTTGGCGTTCTTGAGGCTGGGAGGCCCTTTTTATTCTATCCAAATACATTGCATCCTTTGTCACCCTTTTTGAGCCTGTATCATTTTCATTGACCCCCTTCTCTTGGAATCAAGTTTAGAGTCAAAAGTCCCCAAAAAGGTCCATGTACCAACAAGTACAAACTAGGGCAACTTTTAGAAAGTTCAAGTCGAAAGAAAAAAAAACGTTCAAAATAGTTCCCCAAAAAGGAAAAAAAACTAAACAAAAAGAGAAGCAAAAAGAAAAAATGATGAAAAAAACAACAACCAATCATTAGGTCAGATAGTTGAACTATGTTTGACCCGATTCCTTTAAAAAGGATATGTAGGCAGTCTTACCATAAGGTTCGGTCCAACAAAAAACAAATCCCCAAAATCTGAAACTAGGCAAAAACATTTGTTTTAGTATTTGAATGAATTGATTCCAAGAGTTGTAAGTGTACACCCAATCACATTGAGTTTGTTTTGAGCCTTCATGCCATCCTTTCTTTCTAACCATATCCAAAAGCCTTCCAAAATAAATATTTCCTGATTAGTTTCGAGAATGTCAAGTGAAACACAAAATGGGTAATGGTTATCATACGACAAATAAGGTCACGTCGCTTGATCAAGGAATTAAAATAAAACAAAATAGAAAAATAAAAAAGAGAAAGAAGAAGAAGAAGAAGAAGAGGAAAGGAAAAATAAGAGAGTCTTACTAGTAAAAACTTTTACGAGCACTGTAAGGTGACGATAAGTAGAGATAAATAAATTAGAGAGACTTGTTGGTGAAAACCACTCGAGGCACCACTAATTGAAAGTGAATCGTGAAGTTGATGCAAAGAATTGACACGAACAAGCCCGACTTCAAAAGCCATAGGAATGGTAAAAGGAAAGATTAGATTAGTTCGATAAATCAAACTCTTAAGTCCAAAATGCATGTCATTATCATTAAGGCTAATTATCGAAACAATTATTCCTTCATTCCTTTCTGATGGGGGCATTTCTTGTTAAATATTGTGTCTTCGCATCATTGTGTACTTTATTTTTTAGTCATTCCTCATCCAAACGAGCAAGACAATATTTCAAAATTTGCTACCAGCTTTTCAGTTGCATAAAGCAAATTCTGGCCAACACATTTAAGATAACACTATCTAAGGAGTGACATGCATAATCAGTGTTTACAGCCGACACATCTTAAGAATTGGTGTAATACGTAGGATTTCCCAAAGATGCTCCTAGCAGCATACTTGGCTAAGCAAACAAAGATATGAATGCAAGGTTAATCATGGGTTCCTTGTAGTACAGAACAAAGGCTATGGGATGTGTAAAACATTCAAAAGGCACATATCCAGACGTGGTCCTCTTTGACAGACAAATTGCTCAAAAGCAAAAAGCCATTCAGGATACCAAAAAAAGTTACCTAGAAAACAAAATCTTTTATGGGATAAGGTTGATGGAGCTACAAACACAAATTGTACTGGGTGCGAAACAATCAGGAAGCAAAGGTCTCTTGAAAGCAATAACAAAGTCTCCAACAATGTATCCAACTACCAATATAGTCGGTCTTCCGAAAGCGAATGAGCACAAATCCAAGCTACCAAAGACACCAAGGTCACAAACCGGCCACCAGTTTTAAAACTGGCAAAATTTTCTTTGTTTGAAATATGAATAAAGCAGTGCAGGGAATACAATTAGCAAACAAAAATGAAAATGAAAAAAAGACAAATAAGAGAAGAGCCTCCAAAGGGAAGTTTCTCAAGTCTTTGCCTTTATTTGTCTTTCTAGTATGCATAAAAACATGCCATTATTCTTCATATTTTCCTCCTAGGGTAATACATCCTAGTCTGAGACTATTCCTCCTAGGGTAAATATTTTCCTAGTGTGAGACCCTTTCTCCTAGGGTAACAAGTCTTAGTCTGATGAATTTTCTCCTAAGATAAGAAAACCTAGTCTGATGAATTTTCTCCTAAGATAAGAAATCTTAGTCTGATGAATCATTCTTCTAAGATAAAAATCTCTAGTCTGATGAATTTTTTCCTAAGATTAGAAGTCTTAGTCTGATGAATTTTCTCCTAAGATAAGAAATCCTAGTCTGATGAAATTTCTCCTAGAATAATAAATCTTTGTCCGATGAATCATTCTCCTAAGATAAAAATCCCTAGTCTGATGAGTTTTCTCTTAGGATAAGAAGTCTTAGTCTGATGGATTTTCTCCTAAGATAAGAAAGCCTAGTCTAATGAATTTTCTCATAGGATAAAAAGTTTATTCGGATGAATCTTTCTCCTAAGATAGTAGTCTTAGTCTGATGAATTTTCTCCTAAGATAAGAAAACCTAGTGTGATAAATTTTCTCCTAAGATAGAAGTCTTAGTCTGATGAATTTTCTCCTAAGATAAGAAAACCTAGTGTGATGAATATTCTCCCAGGGTAAGAAGTCTTAGTCTGATGAATTTTCTCCTAAGATAAGAAAACTGTGACGACCCAAATTTTCCACCTTAGGATGTCGTGATGGCACCTAGTCTCTAAGACTAGGTAAGACTAACACGTGCTGATTTAATAACATAATTGAACTATTTAATCATTTATCATAAACCACTAAATGACATACATAGCCACAAGCAGCCAATAGTTATAAATTTTCTAAAACAGGGAGTACGGAGTCATAAGTACTACTAAAACACACTAGAATTTTTAAACACAAAATTGTTTTGAACTATAATTTAATAGTAGCATAATGAAGACATATGGTGACTCTGAGGCCCACGAACGTCAAGCAATTATAGCTTGAATTCTCCCGCTGCGTAGACGTAACTCTCAACAACACAATCGAAATACCCGGATCTGCATAAAAATATGCAGAAGTGTAGTATTAGTACACTACAACGGTACTCAGTAAGTATCAAGCCTAACCTGGGTAAAGTAGTAATGAGGCCAGGTCAAGACACCTACTAGACATAGAAACTTATCCAAGATATACATAAGCTAACAATGGAAAAAATATCAATGTAAGACCAACGACGGAAATATTATTGATTACAACCAACAATGAAGTAATAGAAACATAAATGACAGCAAGTAGTTGTTACACCCCGTGTTTTGTACGTGCAAGTACATCGTAAGTCAATTGATGTAAGTTTGAAAATGAGATCCTCTTTGAAAGTATATAAAGTTATTTAATGATGTTACGTCCCATTTTCCCAAGCCTCTAAGAGATATCATTCGGGGAAAAATGTTTCTAAGGGGACATGTTGTTACACCCTGTACTTCACACGTCACTGTCATTATAGGATTATCTAATGTAAGCTCAAAAAGGACAAAATCCTTCTACAAGGATAAGAAAGGTTTACCGAAGTCTTAAGTAAGTTGAGATGAATATGAGACTTGTTAATTATTATTTAAATGAGTTTAAAGTAATTATATGACTATATATGATATTTGTATATGAAATATAAAATTTGGGAAAAATCGAATTAAAGTTGCGGAAAAACCGACTAAGGATTTGCCTTGTAATTGAGGTTTTTGAGCAATCAATTTCGTGCGCTACATGGGGTATTTTTGGGACATATTATATACCAAATTGAATTTCTTGGAATATAGTTTCCAATGCTCTTAACCATTTATTCATATGATATCCGGATAAAAAGATATAAGCTGAAGAAGGGCCAATGCGAGGGTGCCAAGTAGCACCTTTTTGACTTTAAACAAAACGGGATATTTACATCCCTTATCTCGTCTATTTCTCCATTTTTCCAGAGAGCACGACCAAATAACACCTCTTACCTTACCCTTAAGCTCTCTACAAGGGCTTCAAATAAGATTATCATCTCGAGCACGAAATCAAGAAGCGGTAGTGATAAAATGATCCCTACAACGTAAGTATCGCTATATCGCCTCACCTTTTCATTGTAGTTTGAGTTTTTGAATATATTTAATAGTTAATAATATGCTTAATTTCTTTATTTTAGATTTTAAATATCAAGAAAGTTTGATAAATTCATTTCCAAATAGTTAGAACTCACTGGACGGTAATCAGAAGCCGTGAGTTCGAGTTATTTGACTTGTAGTGGACTATTTTGTGGGTTGTTTCGTGTTGCTTTTGGGCTGTCTATTTTGCTACTGTTTAATGTAATTTTGGAGAGGAAAATTTATGGAGAAACACCACATAATGGAGAAATGGTTGATTTGTTGCTCTTTGTAACATTTTCGGGGTGTTTGACGCTACTATAGTTGTTGTTTTGGGTATAAAGTGATTGGGGTGTGTTGGACTCTTGTAAGATGTTTATAACATGGATATCAACTTGAATAAACTTTAAGAGGTAATTATATTGTGTTCTTTTGTGTTATTAAGGTTATCTTGATGTTGATTAAGTTAAATGGATGAACTAGACATGAACTAGTGAATAAAGTTGCCAATTGAGGATAGTTGGAGTTGTGGTTTGTTTTCTTTGTTATAAATATATGGTATAAGGTTGGTATCATTGATGAATGACTTAATTATATTGTAAATGATACTAGTAAGTTAAATTAATAAGTATATAAGGGGTGATATGGGGTATACGTATTCCAATTGGGCTTGTAGCTCGTCGTGAAGTAGTTGTGACTTGTTGTTGCTATAAGGTGTCTTGTTATTGATAAGTATGTATTGCTGGATTTCTCTGGTCATTGTTTTTTGTATATGGTACTGAAGTAGGCTCTTGTTACAGGGGAGATGCTTCCTACATTTACATAAATGAGCTACTAGTTTAAGTTGCAGACTTAGCCTTTACTCAACATTTTGAATCTCCTTATGCTATGGTAGATTGAGTTGAGTTGTTTGAAGAATTGCTTGGAAGGTATTAAGAACTCAATGGAGTTAAGGTATGTTAAGGCTATCCCTTCTTTCCTTTTGGCATGATCCATATGATACAACGAAACGAGCAAGAACGCCACTTTCACAAATTGTTCTATTCCTAGAAGTACGAGGGTTACCTATGTTCTTGATTCCCCATATGTCCTACTATCATATCGTCTATTCATGGGTCTCATGACATTCCGAGAGATCTTATTGACTTATTTAATTATGCACTACATTCATTTATACATGTATATTGACCCATGACCAGATGGCGATATATACACGTAGAGTATATATATATCGGGTATAAGGGAAAGGTTATGGTGTTATATACACACCACCACCTGATCAGCTAGTATACCTTGATGATTTCGCCCACAGTGGCTGAGATGATATGATGGGATGCACACAGAGGCTTGATGATGTTATGTACACATATACAAATGCACTTCACTTTCTCCGGAATTGCCTATCTGGTCAGTATGATTTCGACATATATTGATTGTTATGGCGGGGCCATATCTCAAACTTTATGACATCTATGTACTCGTAGAGGCTTGTAAATAGATGTCATGTATATAGATACTTGTATGGCCTTGTCAGCCTATGTTTTGAGTATACAAATAATAATGTCGGCCTTATAGGCCCGTATGTCACATGTAAAAGTTTCTATATCATGTCAGGTCGTCCTACACTAAGTATTCCCTTGTTTTTTAATCTGGTCATCTCATGACGGCCCTTATTTATTTACCCATGATAGTATGATAAGAAAGATACGTTACGTTGGTTCTAGGTTAGGTAAGGCACCAGGTGCCCATCGCGGCCCATCGGTTTGGGTCGTGACAAAAAGTGGTATTAGATCAGTTCTGTCCTAGGGAGTCTACAAGCCGTGTCTATTAGAGTCTTGTTTATGGGTGTGTTGTGCACCACACTTATAAGCTGGAGGCTACAGGGCATTTGGGACTGTCACTCTTTCTTCTTACTCTAGATCATGTGGTAGAGCTTAGTTGTAAGAATTCAAACTCCAAAATTTTATTTTATTCGTAATACAACGATACCTACATCTAGAAAGACAGTTGGTAAGAGATTGAATATGGTTGTGGAAGAATTGAGTAAGAGGAACTCGATTTTTGCATCATGCTTATGATGAGTAAATGTGAGGTTTTCAGCAGATCATATGTGTACTAAGATGTGCAAGCTTCTTGATAAGGAGCCCTAAGGTAAGAATATCTATCCACCTATATGGTAAAATGAAATAAAAGAATCACAATGTAGATACACGTTTCGGCAAGTAAAAGAAGCAAGATAAAGAAGGGCACGGGTTACCTAGTTAATGAAGATTATCAGTATTTGCAATTCAGACAGAGAAATACAAGCATTATGAGTTACTTTCAACAGTAATAGAGTTATATACCATTGGTTACACTGATCTTAATTATGCCCTATGGGAGCTAGCAGATATAGTTTAAGAGAAGGATAGGATATCAGGATCCAAATGGGGTTAGAGTAACCCAACAATGGTGGATGGATTGTTATCATCAGATAACATTTTCGAAGATAGTGTAAATATGGTAATAGATCTCCTTGTGAGACAACCAGATGGTGAACTCTAGAATAGTACAATAAGATATGAATACTGGATTTTTCTGAAATTTTAGAAGATAGGCAGTTGAATCCTAGAAGGGATAAATATTTACCTTAGTATGACTTCAGCCCCGAGTAAAAAAAAGGAGAATGTTAGGCATTCCGAAGAGCCAGTGAGATAAAGCAAGGGGAGCTAAAAGTGAAAGAACGTTTTGTTGAAGTTTTCAGAATAAAGTAATAGACAAAAATATTATTCGGAGAATAAGAAGAGAGTACATGAAGCATCATGATAAGATGTGATATATGGGTGATAACGGTAAATCTAAATATGAGACGATGACGGAATCTATAGTTAAGTGAATGTAAAGACAAGAGGAGACATGCCTTGAAACAATAGAAGAGTATATGCCATAAAGTCATATCCTTCTTTCGAGAAATAAGTTGGTGACTCCAACGTGATTACCAGAAGGAAACGTTAGACCCCAAAGTAATAGAAATTAGTATGAGCTGGTGAACAAGATAAAATGTATATGAATTAGGGACTGAATGATTTGACAATAGACGGCATTATGAATATTTTAGCTATCACGTTCTGACGATAATAGAATGGACAACAGAAGAATAACCTTTAAAGGTCATTCAGGAAGACGCTTCCCTAAAGCGAGCAATGTGAGCAAAGTTAAGCTTAAGAGACTAAGTGTGCCAGTTACACTAGGTGTCACCCTCGTGCGTAAGAACTTTAGTTATCCTTGGTAAAGAAGGGTTAGCGCAAGGTGTGTAAGATGTCAGTAAATATGTGAAAAGATGCCAAAGATGAAGAGGTAACTATGGAATAGTAAAGAAAGAATGCGGTAAAAAGGTGAAATGAATGAGATTGCATTTATTCCGATCCTATAGATATGATACAACTCCAGAACATTATGCAAGAATGACGCCGGGAAGAGGCAATAAGGGTTCTGCACCAGATGATACTGATAAATAAGTGGGAATGAACACTCGATACATAAGGAAACAATATGAGAGATAAGTTAATACAAAGGACATTACCCAAAAGGGGTTACACAGAATATAGATATGAGAATGAACCAACGAGTAGTCTGTAGTGGATTCAGGAAGAGTCTAGTTATGTCTAGATAAGAGGATACAAATAAATCAACAGATCGTGCAAGATAAACATAGTGAACCCCAACATAGGGTATCCAGTTTCGCATATAAGAGATCGCAATTGTTGAAATATTTTTATCTACGAGTTGGGGTAGTTAAAGGTATTGTATAAGTGTTCCAGAAATAAAAGAGAGTGCCACTGAGGATACATTCAAAATTTTAGTTCAGAAGCAACCTAACGAGCACAAGGGCACAGAGGTATGTAACTAAGGATAATTATAGGCGAGTTAGAACATCAAAGATTACTTCGGGTATGAGATGTAATAAGCTCGTAGCTTTACAGGAATCAGAGGGTCTCAACTATGTACTACATTGAAAGACTAGCTGGGAAAATAAGGAAGAAGGCTTTAACCTAAGCATAGTGAGATAAAGAAGAAATGGTCTTGTAACAATAGTCTCACTATAATATTGTATACACTCCATAATAAAGTGGCACCATCGTGGCTAATGAACGGGAAGTAAAAATCAAAGGGGATATTTGAGATCATATGAGTTATAGGATATTCCAGTATTTGTGGGCAAATAGATGAGCTAAGTATTCATGCAACAAGTGGAAGAACGACCAGGAAAAGTAATTGCTTACATTTAAAGACAATTGAGAAGGCACGAAAGGAAAGCTATGGTGCTAGCTAGTTAAAGGAAGATTGCGAGAAGTATAAATAGATATGTGAAGGTCACAAGCTAAAGTATGATAGAGCGACAAGGTTTTAGGTAAACAAGATTAAGGTTATGAAAAGGTGAGTGAGAAGGTGACGAGAACAGGTAAGGCCTCGAGATTAAGCGTATCAAAACGAGAGAGCTGATGGTTTCCATAAGTTATAGAAATCTCGGTACATCCTAAAGGAACTCAGAGGAGTCTAAGAATATGAGCAATTAGAAGAGATGAAATACTGCCCTGGTAGTAGAATAAGGGTGTAATGGTGATAGACAAGAGGATAGCGTTTAGGCTTATGAATAAGTGATGATTTTAAGAAAAGGGATTTAATGAATTGCATGGGATTACAATACCCATATAAGATGAATCACGCCGGGATGCTATGAAATACGGTTATTAAAGTATAGTATCACACTAGGTTGAACAGGAAAATCACTTCAGATGTTCCCCGATGAGACGTGAGACATAGTGAAAATATATTACGTAAGATGTCTCAAATTATCAGTGGTAGATCTAGATCAACATTAAGGTGAATCAACAATAGATGGAAAAAAATTCCAAAGTATAAGAGGAGGATATAATTCCATTCTTTAGAAGAACAGTAATAAGGAAGCATTAAAGGACATAGATTTATACATATGGTATAAGCAGTGAGAGAGTAAGCTGGAGTTGGGTAGCAGACATCCGTAATAATAAACCGAAGTAAGTGTTATAGTACGGTATGACCTACCTAGATGCACTAAAGCCACAAGGACAGATAACTAAGGCTAGGAAACAAAATATAGCAATAGTGGTACATTCAACAAAGTATCAAGTGAAGAATTTAGGTATACCTATAGATGCCCAAAGGGACAACTTGTCATAGTCCTGTATATGTTCACAAAGTGAGGCCTAGAGATTGGCTAAAGGCTGGATGAAAAATGAGAGAAGAGTCGCATAGGCGCACATACAAGGACAAAGTCGTACAGACTGCATAATAGAAGGTAGCAAGAGTTGTGGCGTCAGAAAGAGGCCTAAAGGGGGAATGCCCTTGGCTCTGAATTTATTCATAGAACAATTGCCTAGATGGAAAATGACAATATTAAAGTATTCATAAGAGCCATAGGTTATGAGAATGATAAGCGCATCAGTCAACATTCGAGGACGAATGTTCCAAAGGGGGGAATGATGTTACACCCCATATTTTTGTACGTGAAAGTACTTCGTAAGTAAATTGATGTATGTTTGAAAATGGAAACCTCTTTGAAAGTATATAAAGTAATTTAATGATGTTACGTCCAATTTTTACAAGCCGTTAAGAGTTATAATTCAGAGAAAAATGTTTCTAAGGAGACATGTTATTACACCCCGTACTTCAGACGTCACTGTCATTATAGGATTATCTAATGTAAGCTCAAAAAGGATGAAATCCTTCTACAAGGATAAGAAAGGTTTACCGAAATCTTAAGTAAGTTGAGATAAATATGAGACTTGTTAATCATGATTTAAATGAGTTTAAAGTGATGATATGACTATATATTATGTTTGGATATGAAATATAAAGTTCGGAAAAAATTGGATTAAAATTGCGGAAAAGCCGACTAAGGATTTGCCTTGTAATAGATCTTTTTGAGCAATACATTTCATGTGCTATATGGGGTCATTTAGGGACATATTATATACAAACTTGCAGGTATTAGAATGTATTTTCCAACTCTGTTAACCATTCATTCATACGATATCCTTATAAAAAGATATAAGCATCTGAAGAAGGGCCAATGCGAGGGTGCCAAGTAGCACCTTTTTGACTTTTAACAAAACAGAATATTTACATCCCTTATCTCGTCTCTTTCTACATTTTTCCAGAGAGAACTACCAAATAACATCCCTAAATTTCCCTTAAGCTCTATACAAGGTCTTCAAATAAGATTATCATCCCGGGCACGAAATGAAGAAGCGATAACATTAAAACGATCCCTACGATATGAGTATCACTATATCGCCTCTCTTTTTATTTCTAGTTTGAGTTATGGAATATATTTAATAGTTACGAATATGCCTAATTTCTGTATATAAGCTTTTAAATATCAACAAAGTTTCATAAATTTGTTTCCAAATAGTTAAAACTTACGGGACGGTGATCGGAAGCCGTGAGTTCGAGTTATTTGACTTGTAGTGGACTGTTTTGTGGGCTGTTTCGTGTTGGTTTTGGGATGTCTATTTTGCTACTATTTAATGGAGTTTTTGAGGATAAATGGTGTTTAGAAAAATCACATAATGGAGAAATGGTGGATTATTCGTTCTTTCTATCATTTTCGGTGTGTTTGACGCTACTATAGTTGTCGTTTTGGGTGTGAAGTGATTGGGGTGTCTTGGGCTACTGTAAGCAATATATAACATGGATATCGACTTGAATCCACTTTAGGAGGTAACTATATTGTGTTTTTTTAGGTTATTAAGGTTATCTTGATGATGATTAAGTTAAATAGATAGACTAGATATGAACTAGTGAATAAAGTTGCCCATTGAGGATAACTAGTGAATAAAGTTGCTAATTGAGGATAGTTGGAGTTGTGAATTATTTTCTTTGTTATAAATATATGGTATAAGGCTGGAATCATTGATGAATGACTTCATTATCTTGTTAATGATACTAGTAAGTTAAAGTAAGAAGTCTATAAGGGGTGATATGGGGTATACAGATTCCAATTGGGCTTGTAGCTCGTCGTGAAGTAGTTGTGACTTGTTGTTGTTATATGGTGTCTTGTTATTGATAATTATGTATTGCTGTATTTCTCTGGTCATTGTTGTTTGTATATGGTATTGGAGGAGGCTCCTGTTACATGGGAGATGCTGCCCAAATTTACATAGACGAGCTACTAGTTTAGGTTGCGGACTTAGCCTTTACTCTACACTGATTTTGAATCTCCTAATGCTATGGTAGATTGAGTTGAGTTGTTTGAAGAATTGATTGGAAGGTATTAAGGACTCAATGGAGTTAAGGTATAGTAATGCTATCCCTTTTTTCCTTTTGGCATGATCCATATGATACAACAAAACGAGCAAGCACGCCACTTTCACGAATGATTCTATTCCTAGAAGTACTAGGGTTACCTAAATTCTTGATTCCCCATATGTCGTACGATCATATCGTCTGTTCATCGGTCTCATGATATTCCAAGAGATCTTATTGACTTATTTCATTATGCATTACATTCATTTATACATGTATATTTACCCATGACCAGATGGCATTATAAAAATGTATAGTATATGTATATGGGGTGTGGGGGAGAGGTTATGGCGTTATATACACACCACCACCTGATCAGCTAGTATAAGTTGATGATTTCGCCCACAGTGGCTGGAATGATATGCTGGGATGCCCTTAGAGGCTTTATGATGTTATGTACGCATATACCTATGCATGGTATGGCATTTATATGCACATGGATGACATTATAAGTTTTTCATGATTCACAAAGCTATTCAGAATTACAGGTTGAGTTCTTTACTACATGTTTCTTTTATGTCTTTTATACACTACTATCATGCCATACATACTCGTTACTTTATTTGTACTGACGTCCCTTTTTCCTGGGGACGATGCAGTTCATGCCCGCAAGTCCCGATAGACAGGTTGAGAGTCCTCCTAGTAGGCTATCAGCTCAGCGGAAGGTGTTGGTGCACTCCACTTGCTCTGGAGTTGCCTATCTGGTCAGTATGATTTGGACATGTATTGATTGGTATGGCGGGTCCATATCTTAAACATTATGACATTTATATACTCGTAGAGGCTTGTAGACATATGTCATGTATATGGATACTTGTATGGTCTTATCGGCCAATGTTTTGAGTATACAAATGATAATGTCGGCCTTATAGGCCAGTATGTCACATGTATAAGTTTATATATCATGTCGGGTCGTCCTACATTTAGTATTCCCTTATGTTTTATTCTTGTTAACTCATAAGGGGCCTTCTATACCATTTACCTATGATGGTATAATAAGAAAGATACGTTGCGTTGGTGCTCGGTTAGGTAAGGTACCGGGTAGCCCATCGCGGCCCATAGATTTGGGTCTTGACTGTAGTAAACGAGTAATAAAGAAACAACGTAATCAGAATACTGATGGGATGTAAATGAATTCAATTAAGGAAACAAATGAATGACAACTCAAAAAATCAAATCGCTTCCAATGCATGGACTTACAACAAGAATTACCTCGAGGCACCACACCTCATAAATCACAAGTCATGAATCACAATTTCCAAATCTTACACATATGACACCTCGTGCCCACAATGACAATAACCTTAGCATGGCAAAGCCCACGGCTACAATGTACTTGCAACTGTGATGAATATTAATTTAGATGAATGAAAGATATATTTAAACACAATAAAACATAATAACAATCTTGAATAAAGTAAGGTGTCAAATGAAATAATGAGTTTATTTTAGAAATCAAGTAAAGTAAAATAATAAACAATTGTCACGACCAAAAATCCAACTAGTCGTGATGGAACCTAACCCCTACCCGCTAGGTAATCTAATTAACAACAATCTGATTTAATGAGATTAAATGAGGAAAAAAATGAAGAAATAACTGAACTTTTATACAAGGAATTCCCAAGTACTGGTAGTACAAGTCATGAGTCAATGCCATCTCCTGGCATACACAATAACATCAACATCCAAACTCTTCACACTAGGCGCAGAAGTGCAGTATGAGTACAACAGACACCATATACTCAATAAGTAACAAACCTAACAGTAAAGGGAAATAACTCAAAGATATGATGCTCAGCTAGTTCACATTTAGGGAAAATAGTCATGCTTTTCATGTATAACAGTAAAACTCAAATCCTTCACCGGAATCACCAAAATATGAGTAAGTCAGAAACCTTTGATTTTTCCCAAAAACATTCAACAACCGATAAGATGATTCAATCTTAGATAGCATGAGGAAAGTACATCTCTATACCTAAATGTCAATGTGCATGTGAGGTTATAAATGTCACAAAACTGTGTAACATGAGTAAATGCATCTCTATGGCTATATGTCAAGTATGCATGTCAGATGCAATGTGTCATAGTGATGAACTCATGTACTCATACTCTTAGAGTACTCAACATCACAGTCTCACACTTCCACTCATCACGCTCAATCACTCAGCACTATACGGTACCTGCTGCAGTGCGTAGCCCAATCCTATCATGAATCCACAGTAATTGCATTCACTGTGGGTGTGCAGATTCCGGAGGAGTGGATCTGCCCAAGCGCTAATATAACCTGTTGCGCTGTGCAGCCCGATCCTATCATGAATCAATAGTGCCTGCTGCAACATGCGGACCATTCCCATCATGAATCAATTATACCTAATGTGGCGTGCAACCCAATCCCATAAATATCACTCACAATACGGGCCTCAGACCCCAACTCAGTCATCAATCTCTCTAGTCTCTCGGGCTCACAAATCGCATGCCAAACAACCCAAATAATAATAACAACATGATGTGACAACACATGATAAAAGAGACTGAGATATGATATGTTAATGAATGAATGTGATTGAGTATGCAAATGCAATGTAAGCAAATAACTCAACAACAGAAAGGACCTCAGTGGGTCCCAATAAAATAAACATATAGCCTAAACATGATTTCTAGCATGGATCACAGCTCAATTATACTAGCACGTAGAACGTTCAGGGATACAGACAAGATTATGTAACTACATGCCCGTCACCTAGCATGTGCGTCACTTCTCACCAAACGCATAACACGTATATTCAGGGATTCATACCCTCAGTACCAAGTTTAGAAGTGTTACTTACCTCGAACAAGCCAAATCCAATACCAAGCAAGTCAAAAGATACTCGAAGAATACCATCTCGCGCGTACCAACCTCTGAACGCCTCGAAACTAGCCAACAACAACTCAAGAACATGAAATAATGCCAAAGAAAACAAACCCAATCGATAAAAGTGTAATCTTTAATCAAAAGCCCAAAGTCAACCAAAACGTCAAACCCCGGGCCCGCACCTCGGAACCCGACAAAACTCATAAAATATGACAACCCATTCAATTACGAGTTCAATCATACTAGTTTCACTCAAATCCGACTCCGAATTGATGTTCAAAACTAAAAAATTCACTTTATGAAACTTAAGCCAAAAACCCCCAATTTCTCTTTTGATTTAATCCAGCAAATGCCAAAAACGAGAATAGATTCACGAAATATAATGAAAATCGAGTAGAGAACACTTACCCCAATCCATATGGAGAAAATCGCCTCAAAAGCCGTCTCAATCCGAGCTGCATAGCTCCAAATATGCTAAAATAGTCGAAACTTCTGAAATAGAGTACTTTACAAGCTCTACCCAGGTGACCCCTACACGAATGCGGAAACTCCATCGCGATTGCGATGCACAAAATAATATGCCGCCAAATATACTCTACGTATTTGCGGCATATCCTTCGCAAACGCGATTCACAACAGCTCCAATCTTACGTGATCGTATCATCTACTCCGCGAACGCGAAGGCATTCCCCCAGTCCCCAGCTTGTCATCTCTACTCTAAGCGAATGCAAGCATAAGGATGCGAGTGCGATGTCCAGTCCTCAGAAAGGTACGCGAACGCGATACCACTTTCGCGAATGCGATGAAGGAAAAAGACCATCTCCTCTAATACACTATACGATCACGAATGAGGTTAGAAACACCCTAAATCAGTAGCAACCAGCAATGAGAACATGAAGAAAGAAATGGCCCGAAATACATCTGAAACACGCCCGAGTCCCTCGGGACCCCATCCGAACAAACCAACAAGTCCCATAACCTAACAAGGACCTACTCCAGGCCTCAAATCAAGCATAACAACATCGAAACGACAAATCGCACCTCAAATCAAATATTCCAATTCAACTTGGAATGAACTCAAATTTTTCCTATAAGTCCCAAATGACATAACGAATCTATTCCAATTCCCGGAACCACAATCCGAATCTGATATGCTCAAATTCAACTCTCGGTCAAACTCATGAACTTTACAAACCTTCAAATTTCCAGCTTTCGCCAATTAGCACCGAAACCTTCTAGAAATATCCAATGCAAATATGGGCATATGCCCGAATAAAAAATCACCATCCGGACCTAACGAAACCATCAAAACTACAATCCGAGGTCAAATACTAAAAAGTCAAACTTGGTCAACTCTTCCAACTTAAAGCTTTAAACATGAAATCCATTCTTCCAAATAAAACTTCAGATCACCTGAAACGAAAACTGAGGATTCACACAAGTGATAATACATCATACGATGCTCATCAAGACTTCAAATAGCTGAACGGGATGCAAATGCTCAAAACAATCGGCTGGGTCGTTACATTCTCCCCCACATAAACATACGTTCATCCTTGAACGTGCCAAGAGTCATTCCAAAGCCAACAAATCACTGTGCCACCTTACCATTTACATTCTCGGGGGTGATCCCACATCACCTTATTCAATATAGGCCTGACAACAAAACATAACTGAAGATCATTACTTCAACCTTAGACCGTAAATTTTAGAATAAAATTTCAACATTCGGAATTCCTTACAATACCTAAATCTCGCACCTACACACTGTTTAAGTCTGAAGAAGTTGTATCAAGCCATAACCATAACCCAAGATTTTATTACATGATATACTGCATAGCTTGCATACTCGTATCAATAATTCCCGATCACAGTACCCGATCAAAACAAACCCAATACCGGTAATAAACCTTATATCAAGCAAAACCTCGTTCTAAAACCTTCATACACGGCCGATGATGAAAGAAACACGTAGAAACTCGTGACCACTCATTAGATCAACAAGTCACGGGGCACTCTCGCCTAACCAAAATAAAAGCCCAAATTCTAAGCTGACTTTCGATATTACTCTTCCGAATACACCGTAATCAAATTCGATAGCAACCACCTCAGGCCCAAAGACTTCATCTCATCAAATACAAGTTACTCTAATGACACGCCACACCAATATTACCCAGATCAAAAAACCGCGCATTCCGTGCACCAATACACAACAATTCAAATGCGCTAAAAATGAAAAATGACTCAAATGAGAGAACCGTTTCGCAAGCTCAACAAGTACCACCACAACATAATTCTAGGAACCTATCATACGTAGTAGAATGAAAACGCACAAATCTATATAAAAAAGGAGCATATCCCTACATTACTTCGTTGCAGTGCGTAACCCTATCCAAACACCGGTCCATATAAAATGCCTCAAGCCACAATGCTCAAAATCAACAACCACACGCAATTTGACGTCAAGTACACCAAGTGCATGTCCATAACCATGGATAAGCAACAACCCAATATACCACAATCGGAAAAGTCCATAACCAAGGTGCAACCAACCATTCCACACCCCAATAACCCTCTCGCTCGACTTCCGCTACAAGACCCAAATAGAACCACACCATGTGTGCATATAACCAATAAATCACAACCCTTAGTAGCATAAAAGTGTAACACATAGAACATATCAGAACACAAACAAGCTCAACTCCGACCAAATGACTCACCCCTCAACACTAACAGTTCTAAATCAACAAATACGACCCGGTGTAGAATGCTCATCCTCATTCGGCCTACTAATGGGCCCCCAAACCAACTATGGTCATCCCCAAATATATAAATGGACCTTCAAAAGTCCACAATGACCTAACAATAACACATACTACCATCTAGCATACTTTGGCCACATCTTGATAGTCCGCAACCCCAAAATAATCTGCTTACGAGAACTCCTAGTCTCCAAATCCATAGCACACATGAATCACCATAGCCGATCCCAACTCTGCCACTCGAATGACTAACTCATCTATCATACATAATCATCCTCGCGATAAATAGTCCTATAATTCTTCCATGCCACATAGGAAAATCTTAACATCAGCAGTCGATCAGCCTGGTGAGTACTGCAATACCCATGAAGCATCCGTAAGTCAAACACACTGTGCCTTATGAAATTCACACCCTTCCCAGGCAATACAAAGTAGTAATAGCATTCATCTAATCTTCTAAAACAGTCCATGTTGTCTGAGAATTCAGGATCATCGCTTATAAACTGAACTGTGACCTTGCACATGCAAATCTCAATCCCACACAACACACAACATCTATCATTCCATCATATAAAAAGCATGAGAGACACCAACATAATACATACCTGATCAGTTAGAAACCTTCCATTTTATCCCATCTAGGAGAATATTACAACATACAACATACCCCTCATACTTGTAGATAATATCCATCTCAAATTGTGGCAGAAATTATCAAGAACACTTCGAAACCCATTTGCACATAACCATGCCATTAGACCCAAATCCCTCTAACTCAACTAAGCCACGCAAATCGCCAAACCCAAGAGTATTGCCACAAAACACCTATAGATAATCATAGAGTTGCTTCTGAATTACCCTCAAGTTGACATTTCTCCTTGCCAGTAGACTACGATCCTTACCCAAAGCTGACAACAAGAGATCCTAGCATAAAACCACACCCCTAAGGCCCATAAGCCGTTGTATTCCATCTTAAGAACACTAAAAGTTCAACAACCGAGACACCCACTCTGAAGAGACCTTCGGTGAATCTAAAGTAGTTTCTTTCACCTCCTTGATACTGAAATGTAGAATCAATGATGATATAGAAACACTGCAAGTCCCAACACCATCCGATGCAAATCTCATATTCTTGCCATATACAAGTCTGAAAAATTCTCAATTACCACATATAAATAATGAATCCCTTAGAACCTTCTCGAGATTCATCCACTCTGCTTAAATCTCAAATGCACCTCCCAAAAGGGCCGAACGACATGTGCTCCATTAGCATGACTATACACAAAGAAATAACCTTGACCTCTAAGAAACCGAGTGAATCCCTACTCCATGCACACAATATCTGTCACTAATAACAAACTCAAATCATTCCACGATTCCCATATACCTATAAAGTGTAATACACCATGCTTCTAGAAATTTCCTTACATAAGTCATCCTGAAAACCAGCCTCTGCAAGTCATAACCATGCAATCAAATCGTCGATAGTCGACTCTCCCATTTGGCTCAAAGCCATAGATCAAAATTTTCGATAACTCACAATGCCCATACTCTATTACTATTATAATACCACGGTGAGATTCAACTAAATCCTTCATAAGCTCATGTAACACAAACCATTTAATACCTCAAATCATCTACCAAGCTCGCATTCATCCTCATAATAGTAAAGCCAACTTCCTCAAGCGATCCAAACTCATGTTGCAACACATATAATCCACCGGTAAGAGAAAACAACATAGGGATCACACAACCTCAGGACAAACCGCATGAGATAACCTACCTGCTTAGCCTTAAACTGGCATCTCTTATGTCCTACCAAAGCCATAACCACTAAGCATTCACTAAATCTTCCCGAGTCTAAGCTCCTCAATAGAACATAAGAATCTACTTCATCCCATGAATGAACAACATGAAACTTCCCTCAACACGCTCATATCTTGAGATTGTACAACACATCAAGACAGAAATCAAACATCCAATAGTCCTTTTCACATCCTAGATAGACCCTTCTCGCCACATCTAATCCATCTGAACATATCTTGCAGTCACATCATATTCATCCTATAACCATCCAACCACTCACCAAGCCATAAGCCCCATTCATAGGGACACTACCAGACATAGAAGTCCAAAAACACATGCTCACACAACTGAAACCACCGAGTCCAAGCTACGGTCAAAACCCAGCCTCAAGTCCTCTAGACTGGCCAGACTCCAAACATAGAAGAACGTATCTCGCACCTCATCCATGGAATCACATGTCGTCAATGCAGAACTGATACCGAAGGCTCACGTACGCATACGAGTAAGTGGAAGGAATTTAAAGCACTATGCTTCAAGATAAATCAAATGATGCACGATAAGGAAAGAAAAATGGGAAGTTTATCCTGAATACTTTGTAGCCTTTCGAAGATAAGTATGAACGTCATCATACCGATCTACAAGACTCTACTAGACACTTGCTCATGACTCGTAGAACCTATGAACCTAGAGCTCTGATACCAACTTGTCACGACCCAAAATTCAACTAGTCATGATGACACCTAACCTAACCCACTAGGTAAGCCAATTAACAATAATCTGATTCAATGATATTAAATGAGGAAATAAATGAAGAAATAACTGCACTTTTATACAAGGAAATCCCATGGACTAGTAGTACAAGTCATGAGCTTCTAAGATTTAGCCAACAACAACTCATAACAATATAATAAAAGTGGTACAAGAAATAACTCAAAGATATGATGCTCAGCTAGTTCACAGTTACAGAAAATAGTCATGCTTTTCAAGTATAACAATAAAACCCAAATCCTTCACCGAAATCACCAAAATATGAGTAAGTTAGAAACCTTTGATTTTTCCTAAAAACGTTCAACAACAGATAAGGTGATTCAATCTGAGATAGCATGAGCAAAGTACATCTCTATGCCTGTATGTCAAGTATGCATGTCAGATGCAATGTGTCACAGTGATGAACTCATGCACTCACACTCTCAAAGTACTCCACATCACAGTATCACACTCCAACTCATCACGCTCAATCACTGAGCATTGTACTGTATCTACTGCGGTGCATAGCCCTAATCCCATCAAGAATCAATAGTAACTGCACTCACTGTGGGTGTGTAGACTCCGGAGGGGCAGATCCAGCCCAAGTGCTAATAAATCCTGCTGTGGTGTGCAACCTGATCCCATCATAAATCAATAATGCATGTTGCGGCGTGCAACCTGATCCCATAATGAATCAATAATACCTGCTATAGCGTGCAGCCCAATCCCATCAATATCACTCATAATCTAGCCCTTAGACCCCAACTCAGTTATCAATCTCTCTAGTCTCCCGGGCTCACAATTATCATGCCAAATATCCCAAATAATGATAAAACGTGATGTGACAACAAATGATATAGAGACTGAGTATGTAAATGCAATTTAAGCAAATAACTCAACAACAAAAATTACCTAAGTAGGTCCCAACAGAATAATCATATAGCCTAAACATGATTTCTAACATGGATCATGGCTCAATTACTCTAGCACGTAGAAAGTTAAGGGATACAGACAAGATTAGGTAACTACACAGTAACACAAAATTAACCGAGCCACAATTCACACATCAACTAGCATGTGCGTCACCTCTCACCAAATAATATAACATGTATATTCAGGATTCATACCCTTATCACAAAGTTTAGAAATGTTACTTATCTCGAACAAGCCAAATCCAATTCCGAGCAAGCCAAACGAGACTCCAAGAATACCATGTTCCGACCTCCAAATGGCTCAAAACTAGCCAAAAGCAACTTAAGACCATCAAATAATGCCAAAGGAAACAAACCCAATCGATTAAGGTGGAATATTTAATCATGAAATATAATCAAAAGCGAGTTGAGAACACTAACCCCAATCCATATGGTGAAAATCTACTCAAAATCTGTCTCACTCCGAGCTCTATAGTACCAAATATGCTAACATAGCTTAAACCTCCGAAATAGAGTACGTTATAAGCTTTGCCCAGTCGACCCCTTCACGACAGCTCCAACCTAACGCGATCGCATCATCTACTTCTCGAACGTGAAGACATTCCCCCCAGTCCCCAGATTCTCATCTCTGCTCTCTGCTCTAAGGACGCGAACGCGATGCCCAGGCCTCACCAAACAACGCTAATGCAATACCACTTTAGTGAACACAATGAACGAAAAAGACCAGCTCCTCAAATACACTATGCGATCGCGAAAGAGGTTTGAAACACCCGAAATCAGCAACAACCAACAGTGAGAACATGAAGACAAAAATGGCCCGACATCAATTCGAAACATGCCCAAGTCCCTCGGGGGGCCGTCCTAACATACCAACAAGTCCCATAACCTAATACAGACCTACTCGAGGCCTCAAATCACGCATAACAGCATTGAAACGACGAATCGCACCTCAAATCAAATATAATGAACTTTGAACTTTCAACTCAGGCCGAAACATATCAAATCAACTCGGAATGTACTCAAATTTTGTGTACAAGTCCCAAATGACATAAAGAGGCTATTTTAATTCCAAAAACCACAATCTGAATCCAATATTCTCAAAGTCAACTCTCAGTCAAACTTATAAACTTTCCAAACCTTCAAATTTCCCACTTTCATCAATTAACGCTGAAACCTTCTAGAAATATCTAAATGCAAATCCGCGCATACGCACGAGTCTAAAATCGTCAACCAGACCTAATGGAACCATCAAACTCCAATTCGAGGTCAAATATTAAAAAGTCAAACCTTATCAACTCTTCCAACCTAAAGCTTCAAACATGAAATTCATTCTTCCAAATCAAACTCCGGATCACCCGAAACTAAAACCAAGGATTCACACAAGTCATAATACATCCTATGTTGTTGCTCAAGACTTCAAATAGCTGAACGGAATGCAAATACTCAAAACAATCGGCTGGGTTATTTCAACAATTTATACGAAACAGAGTGTCAAATAGATTTAATTTAGAAATCAATAAAATTGAGTAAAAGTATCATTTTTAAACAAAACAAAACATAAGTTAAATTAATGAATTAAATATACAATTTGTTAATGTGATGAACCGATAGGTCATCTTATGTTTTAAAATCAAATTCTGTGATCCAAAGCCTTAAAATCTCAGTTTTACCCTCCTCGATTTGTGTGCACAGTCCGGGCGTGTTTCCGGAAAGAATAAGAATTTTGCCTTAAAAATTTATTTAAGTTGACTTCGGTCAATGTATTGGGAAAACATACCAGGATTCGTGTTTTTACAGTTCCGGTTGGTCCGTATCGTAATTTGGGACCTGGGCGTATTCTGGAATTGAATTCAGAGGTCCTTAGCTCGAGTTATTGATTTTTGTTGAAAACATGAATGTTTGAAAGTTTTATGGTTTTTAAGGATCGATGGATGTTTGGATTTATTGATACCGGGTATGTATTTTGGTTTCGGAGCACGGTACAGGTTGACTATAATATTTATGACTTGTAAGTCGAATTTAGTGAGAAATAGAGTTGATTTGACGTGATTCGGATGTTCGGTTGTGAAAATAGAAGTTTTAAAGTTTTCTTAAAATTTTCATTTGATTTGGTATCCGATTCATAGTTCTAGTCGTTATTTTGGTGTTTTGATTGCGCGAGCGAGTTCTTATGATGTTTTAGGACTTATGTACATGTTTGGTTTAGAGCCCCGAGGGCTCGGGTGAGTTTCGGATAGGCTACGGGGTGAATTGGACTTAGACAAATCTGATGTTTTTGTTGCAGCTGGTTTTTTGGTATGTTGTGATTCGCGATCGCGAAATCATTCTCGCGATCACGAAGGGCATCTGGGTTGGGGTAGTATTTTACATTACGCGAACACGAGACTATGGTCGCGAACACGGAGCAATGGGGGGTTTGCTCTATGCAAACGTGACCCGTCACACACGAATGCGTAGCATTAGCTAGGATGGGTACGAGACTTGAGGTTACACTACGCGAATGCAGGACTTGTCTCGTGAACGCGGAGGTTAGAGGGGCTAAAACTTCGCGAACGTGTGTATCCTCTCGCGATCGTGTACGCTTAATAGGCACTGCTCTTCGCGAACGCATCAGGATTCAAGCGAACGCGATGAATACCTAACTCCTAGTTGTTCAAAACAGAACCAAAACGGGATTGTTTCCATTCCTTCAAAATTTCAAAACTAGAAGACCTAGAGGCAATTTTCCTAAAAGATTTTCTTCCCCAATTTGTTGGTAAGTGATTTTAACCTACTTTATTTTAATTACCTATTATATTTCATGAGTTTTCAATGTAAAATCTAGTATTTTCATGGTGGAAATTGGGGGTTTGGGTAGAATTAGGGATGTTTGAGGTCGGATTTCAAAACAAATTATATAATCAGGATCAGGTGTGAATGGGTAAATAGATTTTGGTCCAAACCTCGGGTTTTAACCAAGCAGGCCCGGGGGTAAATTTTTGAATTTTTGGGCGTGGGTTTGGAAAATCTAAATTTATGCATTGTAATTGATTCCTTTAGCAGTAATTGATATTATTGAGTCGTATGTGGATAGATACGAGTGGTTTGGAGGTGGATTCTAGAGAAAAAGCTGTGATTGAGCATTGAGTGGCCTTTGGAGCGAGGTAAGTGTTGTGTCTAACCTTGACTTGAGGGAATTAGGAACCCTCAGACTATTTTCTATGTGAATTTCATGTGAGCGGATTATATGTGAGGTGACGAGTGCTTATGCGCCGCCAAATTACCTGTTTTTCCCTGTTTCCCCGTTCTTCTTATATTATCTCTTTCCTTGTCTTAGTTGTTATATGCTCTAAATGTGTTTCCATGACTAATTGGTACCTGTAGTAATTGTTTCCTCATGTTCATGATATTAGTTCTTTCTATAGTTTCATAATCTCCTACTATTTGCTCAAGTTGGTTTATCTGTACCTTGTAGTTGTAAATTATGGATTGGTCTCGTTGTGTAATATTACTTATTCAGATTATCATATTGTACAAGATCTCCTATTTGTTCAGTTTGGTGTCTTGGAATTGTAAAGGGTTTTTCTATAATTTGAATTGTGAGTTTTACTATGCTTATTGAGTACTTGATATTGATATGGTGGGATTGGGTTGCACGCCGCAACATGTGAAACGAGGGTGATATGTTGAGGTGGAATAAGGGTGAATTCGTACTATACGGTAGGATCGAGTTGCACGCCGCAACAGGTGGAATAAGGGTGGATTGACATGGTGAAATAAGGGTGAATTATGATACTTATATTGATATATGGTGGGATCGGGTTACGCGCCGCAACATATATATATTATTTACTATTGTTGATATCGTTACAGTGAAATAAGGGAGGAATTTTTGTTGTCTGGTGGGATCGGGTTGCGCGCCGCAACATATATATATTATTTACTGTTGTTGATATCGTTACAGTGAAATAAGGGAGGAATTTTTGTTGTCTGGTGGGATCGGGTTGCGCGCCGCAACAACCTTTTGTTTTTTTGCATTTCGTGAGCTGTGTTGGTTTTTCTTTTGGTATTTGTATCTGAATTATTAAAGATTGGTGATTCTGGACGACACTGGTTTATTCTTAAGGCTGTGGTATTTATTTTCAGTTGGCTGTTTAATTCTGTTCAGTATTCCCATTTTATGTCACTATTATATACTGCGTTCAGGTTGTAGTGTAGGTGTCCCGCCTTAGCCTCATCACTACTTCGTTGAGGTTGGGCTCGGCACTTACCGGTACATGGGGTCGGTTGTACTGATACTACACTCTGCACACTGTGCAGATTTTGGAAACGGTCCGAGCGGCGGCTACTAGAGAGCTCAGATTGGAATGTCTGAGGAGACTTGAGGTACAGCTGCTCAGCGCCCGCAGCTCGTGAAGTCCCCATCTTTATTTTTATTTGTATGTGTATTTTCATTCAGACAACTTTGTATTTATTTTAGACCCTTGTATGTTTTACTCTAGAAGCTCGTGCACGTGTGACACCGAGTTCAGGGATTTGTAGCATATGTTTTTATGGTTTTAGCTTCCGCATTTATATTTGGATAATTGCAGTTAAATCAGTTCTTCTTCATTAATTAAATTTAAATTGTTAAAAAGGATAAATTGTTCTAACGTTGGCTTGCCTAGCAAGTGAAATGTTAGGCTCCGTCACGGTCCCGACGATGGAAATTCCGGGTCGTGACAGTTAAGGAAAACATGATAACAATTTTGAAGTAAGGTAAACATCTAACAGGATGATGAGTATAATTTGAGAACCCAATTATAGTGAAATTGCGATAATCATTTATAATAAAATAGCACCGAGTGAGATAACGAGTTCTATCTGAAGAGGCACATAGAATAAAGAATGTTAATAATTCTTTTATTTAAATCATTGTGTTACCAACAACTCAATAGAATATGATGTAGTGACTCCACGCAATTAAATAATAATAACAGGGAAAGAAAATAAGAAATGAAAGTAAAATAGTTGATTTATGAAAACAGACTCAAATATCATTATCAGAAAGAGCAGAATAACAAACCTCGTAATTTCATATAAAAATGCTGAAAACTAACACAACAAAAACAACAAGTACAATATACACAATTCGTTGCGGCACGCAACTCGATCCCACCATACATACACAATTGTAACGACACGACCGGTCATTTTGGACATTTACCCTCCTTTCTACTATTTGAAGTCTTGAATTGCTTTATACAATGAATTATGACGTGTGTGAATTTTGGGTTTTGTTTTTCAGGTTTTCGGAGTTAGTTTGGAAGAATGAAATTCAAGGTTTAAAACTTAAGTTGAATGGTTGACCGGATGTTGACTTATGTGTAAATGAGTCCCAAATTGAGTTTTGATGATTCCGTTAGGTCCGGATGGTGATTTTGGACTTGGGTGTATGCCCATAATTTCATTTGGCTATCTCTAGAATGTTTCGACTCCAATCGTGGAATGTTGGAAATTTGAAGGTTAGGAAGGTTCACAAGTTTGACCGGGAGTGGACTTTTTGATATCGGGGTTGGATTTCGATTCCGAAAGTTGGAACATGTCAGCAATGTCATTTAGGATTTGTGTGCAAAATTTGATGTCAATCGGACGTGTTTTGATAGGTTTTGGCATCGAAAGTGGAATTTAGAAGCTCATAAGTTTTTAGGCTTGAATCAATGTGCGATTCGTGTTTCTATCTTTGTTAGGTGTGATTTGATACCTTGATAAGGTCCGTGTTATGTTACGGGACTTGATGGTATATTCGGATGGGTTGCCGAGAGGCTCAGGTGTGTTTCGGGGTGAGTCTAGGCATTTCGGCACTCTAATGTTGTTCTAGAACTTTGGAAGTGCGGGGCACATTTTGGAGTGCTGAGGTAAAGGAAAAGTGGACTGCAGAAGTCCTCTCGCGGCCACAGAAAAGGGATTTTGCATGTTCGATGGCCCGACTTTGGAAGCTTATATCTTGTAATCTACAAGGAAGTTGGAGATGATTTAAAAATGAAAGTTGTAGCACTTTGATTCTAGTATCTAGAAAGGTATACCATCTATCATTTGGACATTTGCACACAAATTTATGGTCAATTTACTAAAACCTGGTAGTGTAGTCACTGCTGAACTGCGGCCGCACAATTTGGATCGCAGCCGCAGAACTTAAAAATGTGCGGACCGCAATAAAAATGTGCGGTAAGCACAATGGGAGGTCAGATTTTTATACTTTATAACTGAGGGTTAGAGTATTATAACATATTTGGACTTTGGGAGCTCGGTTTGTGGCAATGTTTCGTGGAATTTTCAAGAAATTCATCGGGGTAAGTGATTCTAACTCGGATTTGGTTAATATACATGAATATATCATTGATTTCATCATTTAATTTGTATTTTGAAATGGAAATTTGGGGGAAATAGTAGAAGTTTCATAAAACAAATTTTTGGGATTTGAATGTCGATTCGAAGTCGGGTTTGAGTGAAACTAGTATGGTTGGACTCGTAATTGAATGGGTTGTCGGATTTTGTGAGTTTAGTCGGATTCTGAGACGTGGGCCCCACTGCCTACTTTTCGAGCGGAGTTGGAATGTTTTATAAATATTTAAATTGTAAGCATTGGAGTATATTTTGACTAATTTGTATGGTGTTTGAATAGTTCAAATCGTTTGGCTTGGAATTGAGGAGATATGAAGGCGTTCAGAGGTTAATAAGCATGGAATGGAATTTCTGGAGTATTGTTTAGTTTGCTCGGCATTGGATTCGGCTTGTTCGAGGTAAGTAACATCTCTAAACTTGGATCTGAGGGTATGAACCCTGATTATACGTATTATGTGAATTGTTTGGAGGTGACGCACATGCTAGGTGAAGGGCGTGTGGGCGTTCATCGTAGAAGTTGAGACTCAGTTGATTTCGTAGAGCTGTATAGTCAATTAACTTGTATTTTTCCATGTATTTTTATGTGTTAGAGAAACTGAGCTTTGACTCATGTTAGAAAACATGCTTATTCTGTTGGGACCCACCGAGGTGATTGATGTTGTTGAATTATTTGCTTACATTACAATTACATACTCAGTCATACGCATTCATTTGCATATCATATCTCAGTCTCTGTCACCATTTATTGATACATCACATCATCATTTTGGGGCTGATTTTTCATGGCATTGTGAGCCCGAGAGACTAGAGAGATTGATGACTGAGTGAGGTCGAGGACCTAATGGTGAGGATATTTATTGAGGATATTTATGGGATCGGGTAGCGCGCCGTAACATGTTTTATTCATTTGTGCCCTGATTGGCTCGTTATAGCGCTTGGGCTGAAAGACCTCCTCCGGGGTTTGTACACCCCCCCTAGTGAGCGTAGGTACCTACTGAGTGTGAGTGTCGAGCGATTAGGAGGATTGAGTGATTGTGAGGACTGAGTGACTGAGAGGACTGAGTGACTTGTACTATGAGAGTATGCATATGGTTTTATCACTGAGTTGCATCGCATTCGACATGCACACTTGACATACATGCATGGAGATGTATTTTTCCCCATGTTGTACGGTATCACGTCATTCATGACTTCTCATACATATTGACATGTAGACATAAAGATCTATTTTCCTCATGCCATTTGACAATGAAATATTTACCTATTGAAAGCTTTGAGAAAAAGAATCAGAGATCTTAGACTTACTCATATTTTGGATTTACTATTGGTATTTTAAATTGTATTGTTATGTTATGTGGTTGGCTTTTGGTGTTGGACCATGACATGTGTTCTATTTCGTCACTACTTTTAACCTAAGGATAGGTTTGTTACTTATTGAGTACATGGGGTGGTCGGTTGTACTCATACTACACTTCTGCACCTTTCGTGCAGATATTGGATGATGATGTTGTTGTGATCGACAGGAGCTGGATTTGAAGACGTACCTGTGTTCCGGACGTACTTGCGTCTTGTTCATGGTAGCCTTAGATTTATAAAAAATCTGTTTATGTACATTTCGAATAGATGATGTATTTATTTCATACCAGCTTTGTAAGTTATAATCTTAGAAGCTCATGATTTGTACTATCAGTCCTTGGGAAAGCGGTGCATTATCATTTCTTATCTTAAAAAAATCTCATTAAATTGGTTAGTTACTAATTGGCTTACCTGACGGGTTGGTTAGGTGCCATCACGACTAAGAAGATTTTGGGTTGTGACAAGTTGGTATCAGAGCTCTAGGTTCATAGGTTCTACTAGTCATGAGCAAGTGTCTAGTAGAGTCTTGCGGATTGGTATGATAACGTCCATACTTATCTTCGAGAGGCTACAGGCCATTTAGGAAAATTTTCCATCTTTCTTTCATTATCATGGGAAATTCATTCAGCTTGAAACATAACTCTTTGAATTCCTTCCATGCATTCATGTGCGCATGTGAGCGCTCGGTATCAGATGTGCATTGCCAGCTTGTGATTCCATGAACGAGGTTCGAGATGTGTATTCTGTGTTTTGGTGACTGGCTAGTCTGGAGGACTTGAGGTCAGGTTTAGATTGTAGCTTAGGCTCGGTAGCTTCCGTTGTGTGAACTTGTACATTTAGACTCATATGTCCGGTAGTGTCCCTATGAGTGAAATTTGTGGCTCGATGAGCTATTGAATAGCTATATGATGAGCATGATGTGATTGCAGAATGTGTTCAGATGGTTTGATTGTGACGAGAATAGTTTGCTTGAGATGTAAAAAAATAAAATAAAGGGCCATTGGGTGCTTGGTGTCTGTCTTGATTTGACGTATAGTCCCGAATATGAATATGTTGAAGGATCTTTCATGTTGTTTAATTGTGGAGCGAAGTAGATTTCCATGGCTTGTTGATGAGTTCGGACTTTGGGAGATTTAGTTATCGCGTAGTGATTGTGGCTGTGAAAGGGTATATCAAGATGCCAATTTTAGGCTAAACATGTGGGTTATCTCGTGCGGAGTAAGTAATCTACGGAGGTGTGCTCCTTATAATGTTGAGCGGAGAGTTTCTTTTCTACCATAGGGGTGTATGTGTTGAGATCTGAATTTAAATCTGGTTGAGAAAGTTGACTTGACTGTCAAGAGAGTAAATGCGAGCTTAGCGGATGATTGAGGTATTTTATGATTGGTGTTATATGAGCTTGAGAAGAATTTTCGTTGAACTGACTGTGTTATTATGGCAGTAATAGAGTATGGATATTGTGAGTTATGGAATGTTTTGTTCTATGGATTTGAATCTGCTATCTACGATTTGCTTGCGCGGTTATATGTTGTATTGGTTTTGGTACGAGGCATACTTGTGGGTTAGTTATGACTTGTAGAGGTTGAGATCAAGGAAGACTAGAATAATGAAATTTCTGAATATGGGTTATAATGCGAGTATATGAAAATAAGCACAAAGTCATGGATGAGACGAAAAATTCAATATTTCCACAACAAATAGCCCATGGCTCAACCACAATGTGTACAAGAATTTCAACAATAACAAAATTAATGGGAATGCTGAACAAGGAAAGGTATATCAACAATTAATACTTTGCCTTAATGTGATAACGGCTATTACAACTTCAACACCAATAACTCAACAAGATGATATTCCACGAAATAAAAACTTCAATTAAAAGTGATTGAACAATTAAGAGGTAACAAGACAATAAGGAAGACAATAACTTCAACTAAAGCATAGAAGAGCAAAATAACAAGAGGTATAACAAGTTCTAATAACGTCAAATAGAGCATGTAAGAGTAGATTAACAATGAGAGATATAACATGTTATGACAATTCTATTAAAGGCATGAAAAGAGTCTAGACAATCTAAACCGGTCAAATACCACATATAACCTGTGTACCCACTCATCACCTCGCGTACATGACTTTCACATAACACAAATAACACAACTAACCCAAATCCTAAGGGGTAGTTTCTCCCACACAAAGTTAGACAAGATACTTACCTCAACTAAGACAACTGAACCCTCCGAAATAGCTTTTCCCCTAAAATTCACCTCCACACTGCTCAAAAATAACAAAAAATGACTTCATAACATCAAACAATGCAAGAGAAAACAATTACAATAAATAAAGCTATGATCTTTACATTTTTTCCAAGAAGTCAACAAAAGTCAACATCAAGCTCGCCTTGGATTCCAAATCCAAGCTCACCCTAGCGAAGCCCGAACCAATACAAGCTCACATGAATGAAAAATGATTCAATCGGAGTCCGATCGCTCAACCAATTCGCTAAAATATTGTTCTTGGGTGTTTATAACCCAAGAGTCCAACTCACACAAGTTGGGTCCCATATCTCCCCAAATACTTCTCCAAAATTTACCAAAATCGAGTATGTTGTTCCTTGCATAGGAGAACAAAACCCTAAAAGGAATCGGGAAATAAACACATCTAACTCATTTTTAATTTTTATGATTTAAGATATAACCCTAGGTCTTGATTTAAAGAATTAAATGAGTTTTCAATTAAAATCATGGATTAAAGCTTAAACCAAGGGACTTCCCATCTTTCTTTCCTTATCGTGCGACATTGATTCAGCTTGAAGCGTAACTCTTTGAATTCCTTCCACGCATTCGTATGTGCATGTGAGCGCTTGGTATCGGTGGTGCGCCGATGGCTTGTGATTCTATAAATAAGATTCGAGATGTGTATTTTGTGTTTTGGTGATGGGCCAGTCTGGAGGACTTGAGGCCATGGTTAGACTGCAGCTTGAGCTCGGTAGCTTCAGTGGTAACTTAAACATTTGGACTCATATGTTCGGTAATGTCCCTACGAGTGTAATTGTGGCTCGATGAGCGGTGAAATGGCTTTGTGATGAGTATGATGTAACTGCGAGATGTGTTAAGAAGATTCGACGGTGACGATAAGTATTTCCTTGAAGTGCAAAGGAAAGGCCACTGGGTCTTTGATTTCTGTTTTGATGTGACGTACAGTCTCGAGTATTAATATTTTGATGTGACGTTATTAAATTTTGGGACAAATTAAATTCTCATGTCTGGTTAATATGTTTGGACTCAGAAATATTAAGTGATTTTATAGTAATTGTAACTGCGAAAGGGTATAACAAGATACCAATTTAAGGTTAAGCAGGTGGGTTATCCCCTATGGAGTAATCTACGTAGGTGTATTCCTTATGATGTGAGTAGAGAGTTTCTTTTCTGAATTTGAATCTAGTTGAGAAAGTAGACCTGAGTGTTAAGAGAATGAATGCGAGTCTAGCGGTCGATTGAAGTATTTTTATGGTTGGAGTTGTATGAGCTGAGAACAATTTTTGTTGAACAGACTGCAGTATTATGGCAGTAATAAGGTATGGAAATTGTGAATTATGGAGTATTTTAATCTATGGCTTTGAGCCAAGTGGGGTAGCCTGCTATTGACAATTTGATTTCATGGTTATGTGTAAAATTTTAATTTTGATATGAGGCATACTTGTGCATTAGTTATGACTTGCAGAGGTTGAGTTCGAGAATGACTCGAGTAATAAAATTTCTAGATACGGGTTATGGCACATTAGGAGTATAAGCAAAGAGAAGAGGAGCAATTTTAAATTCACATAAGGCGGAGTGTATGTATCGATTGCGGTGATTTTGGGGTACTTAGAAGGGTATTCCGCCGCTTATGGGCCTAAGAGAGTTGTGATTTTATACTAGGGTCTCTTGTGTGGTGAATGTTGGTTAAGGATCGTGGGACTTGGATAAATAGGATAGCGTGGTAGTAGGTTGGATCATCACAATAATGAATATAATCGGTTCTTTGGGTACTTATTATGTGGCTAGCCTCCACAGGTGTTTCGTGGCAATGCTCTTGGGTTTTGGCAACCTGCATGGCCGGGATGAGTTAGAGAGATTCAATTCTGATAGCTTGGTTGTGTGCAAATGGGTTCGAAGATTTCTCGATGATCATGTTGTGTATTGGGATTTTCTCCGGGATGAGGTCAAATGGAAGGTTTCTGACTAATCGGGTATGTATTCTGCTTGTGACTTAGAGTTGATTATTAGATTCTTGTACTCTTTACAGGATGGCATGGTAGATGCAGTGTATTGTGTGGGATTGTGATTTGCATGTGCAAGGTCACAGTTTAGTTTTGAAGGGAAGGACATAAATTTGTAGGCAGCATGAACGATTTCAGATGACTAGGTAAATGATATTACTAATCGGTATGGCCTTGTGAGAGTATACATTTTAGAAGGGGCAATGTGTTTTGATTTATGGATACTTCATTGGTATTACATCACTCTCCTGGTTGATCGACTGCTGATATTAAAATTTTGCTATGTGGCACGAAAGAATTTTAGAAGTATTCCTCGTGTGATGATCGTGTATGATAGATAGGTTAGACATTCTGGCGGTGGAGTTGGAATCAGATATGGTGATTCGTGTGTTCTATGGATTTGGAGACTAGGAGTTCTCAAGAGCAGTTTGTTTCATGGTTATGGACCGTGAAGTCATGACCGAAGCTAGCTAGACGATAGTATGTGTTATGATACAGTCATTGTGGGCTTTCGGAGGGTTATTTATCCATGTGTAGGTGCCTAGAGTTGATTTAGGGGTCCATTGGTAGGCCTAATTAGGATGTGTATTCTACACTGAGCCGGATTAGTTGGCTCTATATTGCTATTGTTGAGTGATGTGTCATTCGGTTGTTGTTGAGTTTATTCGTGTTCTGAAATGATCTGTGAGTTACTTTTCTATGCTACGAGGAGTTGTGATTCGTTGGTTATAAGCACACCTGGTGTGGTTCTATTTGGGCTTTATAGCGAAATTTGAGCGAGATGAGTAATTGGGCATTGCATGGTTGGTGGCATATGGGTTATGTTCTTTTAGGTTTTCTGTGGCATTGTCTCATTATCTTCCCCATGGTTATTGTAATGCACTTTGAGTACTTAATGTCGGATTGCGAGTGGTTATTGATTTTGAGCATGGTGGCTGAGGTATTTCGTATGGATTAGTGTTTGGATGGGGTGGCGCATTGCGGCATAGTTATGTTGAGATATGATCCTTTGTGTTAGATTCGTGTGTTATGGTTCTACGGTGTGTGATGGGTTCTTAGAATTGCGTTGGGGTGGTACCCGTCGAGCTTGCGGGACGGTTCTCTTCTTTGAGTCATTTTCGTGATTACGTACAGTTGGAATGTTGCTTATTGGTGCACGAATTTTGCGGGTTGTGGCTTTAGATAGTATTGGTGTGGCATGTCAGTAGAATAGTTGGTATTTGATAAGATGAGGTCGCCGGATCTAGGATGGGTGCTATCAGATTTGATTGGGGTATATTTGGAAGGATAATATCAAAAGTCAGCTTAGAAATTTGCTATGGTTCTTGTCGAAGGAGAGGGAGCTCCACGACTGGTGAAACTGATGAATGGTTACCAGTTTATACGTGTTTCTTTCATCATCGGTAGTGTATGAAGGTTTTAGAATGGAGTCTTGTTTGATATGAGGTTTATTACCGGCATTGGGTTGTTTTGAGCGGCTACTATGATTAGAAATCATTACTTCAAGCATTTGAGCTATGTGGTATTTGAGTATTTGAGTTATTGTTCCGGCTTTCGGTACATCTTGTTCAGATTTATACATTGTATAGGTTGCGAGATTCAGATCTTATAAGAAATTTCGGATGTTGGTAATTGGATTATAAGGCTGGTCGGCTAGGTTGTGTAACGACCCAGCAGGTCGTTTCAGGAATTATAGCCCCGTTTTCCCCATTTTTGCTTCCTTTTGTGCTTTTCAGCTATATTATGATATATCGGGTTGGTTGGTTCGGGTCCGGAGTGGTTTCGGAGTGAATTGAGACACTTAGTCTCATATTTAGAACCTTAAGTTAGAAAAGTCAACCGGATGTTGACTTATGTGTAAACAGTCTCGGGTTTGAATTCTGATGGTTCATTAGCTTCGTTAGGTGGTTTTGGACTTAGGAGCGCGTCCGGAATGTGTTTTGGAGGTCCGTAGTGGAATTAGGCTTAAATTGGCAAAAGTTGGAAATTTGGCGATTTGCCAGCAGCAGAGAGACCCTTGGCATTGGATGTTCAGGCCCTAGCGGGTCAGCTTGACAGATTGGATATTTCGGAGCCAAGTCGGGTATTGGCTTGTGTGGTCTCTAGGTCTTCTCTTTATGACCGTATCAGGGGGCGTCACTACGATGACCCCCACTTGCTCATTCTTCAGGGCAGGGTTCAACGAGGTGATGCTAGGGATGTGACTATTGGTGATGACGGCATGTTGAGAATGCAGGGCCGGATATGCATGCCTAATGTAGATGGGCTCAGGGAGTTGATTCTTGAGGAGGCCTACAGCTCACAGTATTCCATCCATCCGGGTGCCACGAAGATGTACCGGGATTTGAGAAAGCGCTATTGGTGGAGGCGGATGAAGAAGGATATAGCTAGGTTTGTGGCTCGGTGTCTTAACTCTCAGCAAGTTAAGTATGAGCATCAGAGACAGGGTGGCTTACTTCAGATGTTAGAGATCCTATAGTGAAAGTGGGAGCGGATCACTATGGACTGCGTAGTTGGGCTCCCACGGACTTCGAGGAGGTTCGATGCTATTTGGGTGATTGTGGATCGGCTGACCAAGTCCGCGCACTTCATTCCAGTTGGTACTACTTACACTTCAGAGCGGTTGGCTGAGATTCATATCCGAGAGGTTGTTCGCCTGCATGGTGTTCCCGTTTCCATCATTTCAGATAGAGGTACTCAGTTTACATCACAGTTTTGGAGGGCCGTGCAGCGAGAGTTGGGTACTCAGGTTGAGTTGAGCACAACTTTTCACTACTTTGGAGGATGATCAGCATACAGCTAGTATTCTGGAGACTTATGAGGTCTCATTCACTACTTTTCAGTTTTATGGGGCTGCACTCAGATGGTGGGAGACTTACGAGAGGCGTACGCCTGTTGGCGCAATACCCCTAATTTGGCAGCAGTTCTCCTTGGTCTTTTTGGAGAAGTTCGTGCCTCAGTCCCGCGGAGAGGAGCTGAGTAGATAATTTGAGCAGCTTCGCCAAGGTGATATGTCTGTGACGCAGTATGAGATGCGATTCTCGGAGTTGGCCCGTCATGCTATCTGGTTGGGTCCCACAGTCAGGGAGAGGATCATGAGGTTTATAGATGGTCTCACTTTATAGCCATGGTTGCTTATGACCAGAGAGAGGGTGTTTGGTGCTACCTTTGATGAGGTTTTCGACATTGCTCGACAGATTGAGATGGTTCGCGGTCAGGAGAGGGTTGAGAGGGAAGCCAAGAGGCCTCGTGGTCAGGGTGGATTCAGCGGTTCTCCTTATAGGGGTTAGTTCTAGCACGGTAGAGGTCATCATTTTAGACAGGCTCAGATAGCTTGGCCATTTCACCGTGGTGCATAATATGGCCATGTTTCTCACAATCATCAGCAGGGCTAGTCATCCTTCGGTGCACTACCATCACAGAGTTCTCATCATGCCCGGCCCACTCAAATATCCCCGGATAGTTCTTTTGGGCATCAGGAGCAGCAGCTTCGTTAGAGGAGGGGTTGTTTCGAGTTCAGAGATTTTGGTCACATTATGAGGGATTGCGCTAGGCTATTGGGTGGGACTCCACAGCGGAGTACTCGTCCAATGGCACCAGCACAAGTTCCTTCACCAACCGCCCAGCCAGCCAGGGGTGGAGCTCAGCCAGCTAGGGGTAGAGCCCAGTCAACTAGGGGTCGCCCGAGAGGGGGAGGCAGATCAGGGGTGGCCAGGCCCGTTTCTATGCCCTCCCTGCCAGACCAGATGCTATTGCTTCAAATGCTGTGATTACAAGTTTTGTCTTAGTTTGTCATAGAGATGCCTCTGTATTATTTGACCCTGATTTCATATATTCATATGTTTCCTCATATTTCGACCATTTTCTGGATATGCCCCGTGAGTCTTTAGTTTCATCTATTTACGTTTCTACTCCTATAGGAGATATTATTATTGTGGACCACATATATTAGTCATGTGTGGTGACTATTGGGGGTCTGGAGACCCGAATGGACCTTTTGCTGCTCAGTATGGTTGACTTTGATGTGATATTCGGTATGTATTGGTTATCTCCATGTCATATTGTTCTAGATTATTATGCTAAGACTATGACATTGGCGATGTCGGGATTTTCAAGGGTTAAGTGGAGCAGTTCTATAGATTATGTACCCAGTAGGTTGATTTCATATTAGAAGGCTCTGCGTATGGTTGAGAATGGTTGCCTATCTTATTTGGCATTGGTGAGGGATGTTAATGCAGAGACTCCTACCATTGATTCTATTCCACTTGTATGGGATTTTCCAGATGTGTTTCCGGCAGACCTACCGGGCATGCTGCATGACAGGGATATTTACTTCGGTATTGATTTGGTGCCGGACACTTAGCCCATTTATATTCCACCATATCGTATGGCACTGGCAGAGTTGAAGGAGTTGAAGGAACAACTTCAGGAACTCATCGATAAGGGGTTTATTCCACCTAGTGTGTCACCTTGGGGTGCACCGGTTCTATTTGTAAAGAAGAAGGATGGTTCCGTGAGGATGTGCATTGATTTCAGGCAGTTGAACAAGGTCACAGTCAAGAAAAAGTATCCTTTTCCTTGTATTGATAATTTATTTGACCAGCTTCAGGGAATGAGGGTGTTCTCTAAGATTTATTTGAGGTCCGGCTATCACCAGCTGAAGATTCGGGATTCAGATATTCTTAAGACTACTTTCAAGACCCGATATGGCCCATATGAGTTCTTAGTGATGTCTTTTGGGTTCACTAATGCCCCAGTAGCGTTCATGCATTTGATGAACAGTGTATTCCAACCCTATCTGGACTCATTCATTATTGTATTCATTGATGACATCTTGTTGTACTCTCATAGCCAGGAGGAGCATGCTCAGCATCTGAGGATTGTATTATAGATATTGAGGGAGGAGAAGCTTTATGCAAAGTTCTACAAGTATGAGTTTTGGCTCAGTTCAGTAGCATTCTTGAGGCACGTGATGTCCAGTGAGGGTATTCAGGTGGATCCGAAAAAGATAGAGGCAGTGCAGAGTTGGCCTAGACCGTTCTCAGCCATAGAGATTAGGAGCTTTCTTGGTCTGACGGGCTATTATCGTCTCTTTGTGGAGGGATTTTCATCTATTGCATCGCCCTTGACCAAATTGACCCAAAAGGGTGCTCCATTCAGGTGGTCGGATGAGTGTGAGGAGAGCTTTCAGAAGCTCAAGACTGCTTTGACCACAGCTCCAGTGTTAGTTTTGCCATTAGTCTTCAGGTTCTTACACCATGTATTGTGATTCCTCGAGGGTAGGTATTGGATGTGTTCTGATGCAGGAGGGTAAGGTGATTGCCTATGCCTCGCACCAGTTGAAGACCCATGAGAAGAACTATCATGCCCATGATCTTGATTTAGTAGCCATTGTTCACGCCTTGAAGATTTGGCAACATTATTTGTATGGGGTTCATTATGTGATCTATACTGATCACCGGAGTTTGCAGTATATGTTTAAGCAGAAGGATCTCAACTTGCATCAGCGGAGATGGTTAGAGCTTCTTAAGGATTACGATTTCATTATTTTGTACCATCCGGGGAAGGCCAATGTGGTGGCTGATGGTTTGAGTCACCGAGTGGAGAGTTTGGGGAGTTTAGCATATCTCCCAGCAGCAGAGAGACCCTTGGCATTGGATGTTCAGGCCTTAGTGGGCCAGCTTGTCAGATTGGATATTTCGGAGCCGAGTCGGGTATTGGCTTGTGTGGTCTCCAGGTCTTCTCTTTATGACCGTATCAGGGGCCATCAGCATGATGACCCCCACCTGCTCATTCTTCAGGGCAGGGTTCAGCAAGGTGATATTAGGGATGTGACCATTGGTGATGATAGCGTGTTGAGGATGAAGGGCCGGATATGTGTGCCTAATGTAGATGGGCTCAGGGAGTTGATTCTTGAGGAGGCCTACAGCTCGCGGTATTCCATTTATCCCGGTGGCACAAAGATGTATCGGGATTTGAGGCAACACTATTAGTGGAGGTAAATGAAGAAGGATATAGCTGGGTTTGTGGCTCGGTGTCTCAACTCTCAGCAAGTTAAGTATGAGCATCAGAGACTGGGTGCCTTACTTCAGATGTTAGAGATCCCAGAGTGGAAGTGGGAGCAGATTACCATGGACTGCGTAGTTGGGCTCCCACGGACTTTGAGGAGGTTCGATGCTATTTGGGTGATTGTGGATTGGTTGACTAAGTCCGCGCACTTCATTCCAGTTGGTACTACTTACACTTTAGAGTGGTTGGCTGATATTTATATCCAAGAGGTTGTTCGCCTGCACGGTGTTCCAGTTTCCATCATTTCAGATAGAGGTACTCAGTTTACATCACAGTTTTGGAGGGCCGTGCAACGAGAGTTGGGTACTCAGGTTGAGTTGAGCACAACTTTTCACCCTCAGATCGACGGGCAGTCCGAGCGCACTATTCAGATATTGGAGGACATGTTGCGCACTTGTGTCATTGACTTTGGGGGTTCATGGGACCAGTTATTGCCGCTTGCGGTGTTTGCATATAACAATAGTTACCAGTCGAGTATTCAGATGGCTCCGTACGAGGCTTTATATGGGAGGAGGTGTAGATCTCAGGTAGGATGGTTTGAGCAGGGTGAGGCTAGGCTCTTGGGTATAAACTTGGTCCAGGATACATTAGATTAGGTGAAATTGATTTAGGAGCGGCTTCGCACGGGGCAGTCTAGGCAGAAGAGCAATGCGGACAGGAAGGTCTGTGATGTGTCTTTTATGGTTGGGGAGAAGGTTTTGCTCAAGATTTCACCCATGAAGGGTGTGTTTAGGTTCGGGAAGAAGGGCAAGTTGAGCCCCCGTTCATTGGGCCTTTTGAGGTGCTTCAGAGGATAAGGGAGGTGGCTTATAAGCTTGCCTTGCCACCCAACTTGTCGAGTGTGCATCCGGTGTTTCATGTTTCCATGCTCCGGAAGTATGTTGGCAAACCGTCCCATGTTTTGGAATTCAGCATGGTTTAGTTGGAGGGTGATATGACTTATGATGTGGAGTCGGTGGCCATTTAGGATAGGCAGGTTCGGAAGTTGAGGTCAAAGAACATAGTTTCGGTGAAGGTGCAGTGGAGAGGCCATCCTATGGGGGAGGCCACCCGGGAGACCGAGCGGGAGATACAGAGTAGATATCCACACCTATTTGAGACTCAGGTATATTTCTAGACCTGTTCGAGGATGAACAATTATTTAAGAGGTGGAGGATGTAATGACCCGGACGGTCGTTACGGGAATTATAGCCCCGTTTTCCTCATTTATGCTTCCTTTTGTACTTTGCAGCTATATTATGATATATTGGGTTGGTTGGTTTGGGTCTGGAGTGGTTTCGGAGTGAATTAAGACACTTAGTCTCTTATTTAGAACCTTAAGTTAGAAAAGTCAACCGGATATTGACTTATGTGTAAACGGTCTCGGGTTTGAATTCCGATGGTTCCATTAGCTTCGTTAGGTGATTTTGGACTTAGAAGCGCGTCCGTAATGTGTTTTGGAGGTCCGTAGTGGAATTAGGCTTGAATTGGCGAAAGTTGAAAATTTGGCGATTTCGGTCGACATTGGAAAATTTGATATCGCGGTCAGAATGGATTTACGGAAGTTGGTGTAGGTTCGTGGTGTCATTTGTGACGTGTGTGTAAAGTTGGAGGTCATTCAGACATGGTTTGGTATGTTTCGGCGTCGTTTGCAGAATTTGAAAGTTTAGAAGTTCTTAGGCTTATATCCGAGGGTAATTTGGTGTTTTGATGTTGTTTTGAGTGATTCAAACGCTCGACTAAGTTCGTATGTTGATATATTACTTGTTGGTATGTTTTCCTGAGGTCCCGAGGTGCTCGGGGTGATTCGGGATGGCTAACGGGAGGTTTGGAATTTGGAAATGCAGCTGAACTGCTGCTGGTGTTTTTCCGCACATACGAAGAGGGCACCGCAGGTGCGAGGGCGCAGAAGCGCTTGGGAAGTCGCAGATGCGGGCAAGTCTAAGATGGACTGGAACCATAGCTGTGAGAAGGGGGTTGCATCTGCGAGCCCGCAGATGCAAGGCTAAGTCGCAGATGCGGAAGTGAGGAGTTGGTCGTTTTCCGCAGAAGCGAAGAGAAATGCGCAGGTGCGCAATCGCAGGTGTGAGATTTTGGCCGCAGATGCAGAACCTAGGATCTTTAGTGAGTTTCGCACCTTCGATGGAAATTTCGCAGCTGCAGCGTCGCAGCAGCGGAAAAAGGGACCGCAGGTGCGGTTTCACTGGGCAGAAAGTTTAAATGGAGGACTTCGTGATTTTTGCTCATTTCCAAAATTTTCAATTCGGACTTTGGAGATTTTGGGGGCAGTTTTGAAGGGGATTCAAGGATATTCACTGAGGTAAGTTGCTTGAGCTCTATTATCATTAGCTATGGTGTTTTCCCGTTGATTTCCCACCTAATTAGTAGGATTTTTGAAGAGAAATAAGGGGTTAGGGCATGGGCTTTTAGAGAGTGTAATTTGGGGATTTGAGGGACCAAATGATATCGGGTTTTGATGAATTTAGTATGGATAGACTCGTGAGTGAATGGGCTTTCAGGTTTTGTGACTTTTGTTGGATTTCGAGATGTGGGCCCAGGGGCTGTGCTTGAGTGAATTCCGGGATTTGGCCTATAACTTGGTATTTTCCTTGTGGGATTCATTCCTTTAGCTCATATTGATCGTATTTTTATTGCTTGTGGCTAGATTTGGGTCATTTGGAGGCCGGCTCGAGCGGAAAGAGCATTCCGGAGTAGGAGTTCTACGCTGTTGAGGTAAGTAACATTTTTAGATCTAGTCTTGAGGGTTTGAAACCCGGAGTTTGGTATAATGTGACTGTTTTTGAGGTGGCACCCATGCTAGTTGACGGGCGTGTGGGTGTACGTCATGAGGGATTGAGACTTGGTCTGTCCCCGGAGACTGTGAAGTCTAATAGCCTTCATTTGTGTTTATATGCATTCATGTCTACTAGAACTTGATTGCTTTTCATGGTAGTTATATTCAGTCATAGTGATTCTTGTACATCTTTACCTCAATCTATGTTATTTTCCCTAATGATATACTCTTTGATTTGGGCTGTTCTCCCTTTCTTTATTGAGAGAAATGAGACTAGAGAGGTTCATGACTAAGTGAGACCAAGGGCCCGGTTGTGAGGTATTGTCCATGCAGCACGTGAGTTGTCCGTGCAACACGTAAGTTGTCCGTGCGGATCCAGATATTGATACTATAGCACGTGAGTTCTCCGTGCAGTACGTGAGTTATCCGTGCAGAGTTGTCCATGCAGATTATAGCGCTTGGGCTGTAGGAGCTCCTCCGGAGTCTGAACACCCCCAAGTGAGCGCAGGTTCCCGATGAGCATGTGAATTGAGGGCTGAGAGTTGAGTGTCGAGCTATTGAGGGTTTGAGTGACAGTGTTTGTGAGGTTTCATCTCTTTCACTTTGTTGCTGCATTTAGTTGATAATTGTATGGCTGGAATTGGTAATTATGCAACTGATCTTTTTCTCATGTTTACTCTTAACTGTGAAAATTATCAACTGAATTTTTCTGTATAGCTCGTCACTACTTCTCAATTCCTTATTTATTGTTGTTACTTGCTGAGTTGGTTGTACTCATACTACACCCTGCACTACTTGTGCAGATCCAGGTGTGTCTGAACATGGAGACTGTTAAGTCCAGGCCTGTTTGAGTTTCGGAGACTGCAAGGTAGCTGCCAGCATCCGCATGACCATGTTACTCCTTCTAAATTTATTTTCCATTTTGTACTGATATTTAGACATTGGCTATAATAGTTTTAAATACATAAACGCTCATGACTTGGTGACACCCCAATGTTGGGAGCTCATTTTTCCGTACTTTGTTCCAAATTTGAGTTTAACTTTTATTTTATGAAAAATTACTGATATGAGAAACTTTACTTTACTTTTATATTTAGTTTGGAAGTATTTTGGGAAGGTTGGCTTGCATAGTACCACCGATCGGCGCCATCACGACCTGTCATGTTTTGGGTCGTGACATGTTGAATTAAGAAATTTCAGTTATGTTTTGTTATCGAACCTATATGGGATAGGGTGACATGAGATCACCCCCGGGTATAGTGATCTGGTGGCTTGGAAACAACTCTTGGCACCTTCGAGAACGAACGTATGCTTAAGTGGGGGAGGATGTAACGACTCGGTCGGTCGTTTTGGGTATTATAGCCCCGTTCCCCTATTTACTGCTCACTTTATGCTTTACCGTTGCTGTATGACTTGCCGGGGTAATTGGTTCGGGCCCGGAAGGATTTCGGAATGAAATGAGACACTTAGTATCATAATTGAAAACTTAAGTTGGAAAGATTGACCGGATGTTGACTTATGTGTAAACGACCTCGGATATGAATTGTGATGATTCCAATAGCTCCGTATGGTGATTTTGGACTTAGGAGTGTGTCCGGAAAATTATTTGGAGGTCCGTAATGGAATTAGGCCTTTAATGGTGAAAGTTAAATTTTTGGGAAGTTTGACCGGGGGTTGACTTTTTGATATCGTGGTCGGAATCCGATTCTAGAAATTGGAATAGGTCTGTAATGTGAAATATGACGTGTGTGCAAATTTGAGGTCAATCAGACGTAATTTGATAGGTTTCGGCATCGGTTGTGGAAGTTGAAGTTTCAAAGTTCATTGATTGTTTTTTATTTAGGTGTGATTTGAGGCCTCGAGTAGGTCCGTATTATGTTATGTGACTTTTTGGTATGTTCGGATGGGGTCCCGAAGGGCTCGGACGTATTTCAGATTGATTTTAGATCATTTTTCTTCATGTTGTTATTGCTGGATTGCTGCTGGTTCTGGTTTGACCGCACCTGTGGTTGGTTTGCGCATGTGCGATGGTCGCAGGAGCAGAGGTGTTGCTGGGAGCAGGAGTTCGCAGGAGTGGAGGTTCATTCACATCTGCGAAGGCACAGATGTGGTGTGGAAGGGCGTACAAACGGATGTCAGCGCATGAGCGCAATTTGGACTCGCACCTGCGTTTACGCATCAATGGAGTTTCTACCGTAGGTGCGAAGGCAGACCTCCAGTGTTTCTCAGCAAAAGCATGTTTTTGGTCGCAAATGCGACGCCGCAAGAAGCGGCTAATGTGCCGCAGGGGAGAAAGTGATGGGCAGAATGATAAATACAAGGGTTCACAATTTTGACTTTATTTTAACATTTCCAAGCTCGGATTAAGGCGGCCTTTGGAGCAATTTTCATCACAAGGATTGGGGTAAATGTTCTAAACATAGTTTTGATCTTATTCCATGAATCTATCTTCATTTTTGGCTATTGGTGGATGAAATTTAATGAGAAAATTAGGGGTTTTGGCCTAAAGTTTCATAATATGATATTTTGAGTTTTGAACATCAAATTGGAGTCGGATTTGAGTGAAAATGGTATGGTTGGACTCATAATTGAATGGGTTATTTGATTTTGTAAATTATATTGGGTTCTGAGGTGCGTGCCCGAGTTGGGCTTTTGGCCGATTTTGGGCTTTTGATTCAAGATTTGATCTTTTCGATCGGGATTGGTCCCTTTAGCATTGTTTGATGTATGTAACTCTTCTAATCTTTGTGTTGAGGGTATGAAATCCCGAAATACGTGTTATGTGATTGGTATTGAGGTGACGCACGTGCTAGGTGACGGGCATGTGGGCATGCACCATATGAATTGGGACTCTGTTGTTTCCATGGCACTGTATAGTAGTCCTATTTTGTTGATGTCCGTGTTTTCACCATGTGATAAAGTAATTGAGCTGTCAATCATGCTAGATATCATGTTTAGGCTTTATGACGATACTGCTAGGACCCATAGTGGTCGTTTCTTGCTGTTATTTCACTGATTTCATTGATATTTCATACTCAGTCATATTCATTCATTTATATCATATCTCAGTCTATGTTATTTATTGATACATCATATCATTGTTGTCGGGTTAGTTTCATGACATTGTAAGCCCGTGAGTAAGACTGGAGAGATCGATGACCGAGTGAGGCCGGGGGCATGTTTGGAAGGATGTTAACACTATAGCACGTGAGTTGTTCGTGCGATTCAAGTTATTGATATTATGGCACGTGAATTGTCCGTGCAGCACGTGAGTTGTCTGCGCGGATTATAGCGCTTGGTTTGAAAAGTGCCCCTCCGAGTCTGCACACTCCTAGTGAGCGTAGTCGAATATAAATATGGATCGGGCTGCACGCCGCAGCGGGTATTGTACAGTGCTGAGTGATTGAGTGTGCTGAGCATAGTGAGAGAGAATGCAAGACAGTGAGATTGAGTACTCTGAGAGTGTGAGTACATGAGCTCATCATCGAGATGCATTGCATTTGACATGCGTACTTGAGATACATACATAGAGGTGAATTTCCTTCTGCTACCCGGTTTTGGGGACATTTATGATTTTACCTGTATCTTGATATGTAGGCATAGAGAAGTACTTTCCTCATGCTATCTGAAAATGAAACATCTTACTATTTGTTGAAAGGAGTCTTGGAAAAAAATCACAGTTTTCAAACTTACTCGTATTTTGGCTTTTTCGGTAAAAGATTTGGATTTTCACTGAGATACTTTGAAAGAAATGTCTATTTTTCTCGAACTGTGAACGAACTGACCCTTTTTATTTTTGAGATACTCTTTTGTTACGTGTGCTATGCTATTATGAACTGTTGTGGAATATTGGTGTTGGACCTGACCTTTTTGTTAGCTCGTCACTACTTTCAACCTAAGGTTAGGTTTGTTATTTATTAAGTACATGGGGTCGGTCGTACTCATAATACACTTCTACACCTTGCATGCAGATGTTGGCTATGGATGTTGCTGTGTTCGATGGGAGCTGGATTTGAAGATGTACTTGCGTCCCGATTGTAGCTACCTCTTGTTCGTGGTAGCCTTAGATCTATAAAACTCTGTTTATGTACTTTTCAAACAGACGATGTATTTACTTCATTTCAGCTTTGTAATCTCTATTCTTAGAAGCTCATGACTTATACTACCAGTTCTTGGAGAATGTACTAGATTCAGTTATTTCTTTACTTAATTTCTTTATTAATTGTTATTGGAATTGATTAGTGGTTAACTGGCTTACCTAGCGAGTTGGGTTAGGTGTCATCACGACTAATTGGATTTTGGGCCGTGACAGATAATTAGAAAGGAAAAAGTCCGGATTTTTAAAAAAATTCAATTGTTCACGCCCTCTGAAAATAAGCGTTGGAGAAATTTGTTTTAAAAGATGATTTTCTAAAAAAAAAAATACTAAACAATTCTTCTTGGTCTGTGTTAACATAGGGGACACCATTCTCAAGCGGCAGTTCTCAACGTAGGATACACCAATCTCTAGTTGTGTCTTTCTTTTTACATAGGGTACACCATTCCCTAGTCGTATTTTAAAGAGTAGACCACTGCTTGTTTATTTCTCTACTCTTAATAAATAAATAAAAAAAAGTAGTTTACATTTTTTTTTAATAACTCAGAAAGTTTCCCGAGTACAAACTGGGGCAAAAACATTTTGTTTGTTTTGTTGTTTGTGATTTCGTGCAGGTTTTCCCGTAGAACACATGTTTGACGTCCAAGAATGAAGTGCCAAAATCTTATTGGAAAAAGAAGATTGAGGAACAAGAAGAGATCTATTAAGAGAAAGATTTATTCTAGAGAAAATCTTAACAGTTACATCCAATGAGTCAAGCTTTGATGTGATGCACACATCGACCAGCATCTCAAATCCACCTTATCACCTTCTTATATAGAAACAAGCATCCAAGACCCAATCCAAGTCTCAATTCAAGATCAAGCTCAAGCTTCATGAATCAATCTACAAGCTTAAAGCACCCACCGTCCAATGCGAGTCAACAAGCCTCAAATTCAAGGCACCCACCTTCCAATGCGGGCTTCAAATTCAAGGCACCTACCTTCAAATGCGAGCTTCAAATTCAAGGCACCCACCTTCCAATGCGGGTTTACATGATCTCAGGTAAAGATACGAGACACAAGGCACAATGAGTACATATGATCTTGTATTTTTCTTTTCTTTAAATGTAATTTTATTTTTATTTTGATGTAATAAATAGGACCACAAACCGGAGCCTCGACGTAACCTCACTCGACTCTCCAACTTATCATTCCATCACTTTTCTTGAACTACACGTGACTTGATTCCATTATGACCCAGAATATGTAGGTTGTCTAAAACTAAGACTCGGTCTCACACTTTCCTTTTTCTATTCCTTTTTGAATAACAGTTTGGTAAAATAAAGTCACTCTTTTTAATTTCATTAATTGAAAACTCTTCATGTTTTCAAGCAAGGAGGGGCATGCTGTGGCTCCTAATTTTTTACTACACTCGAGTTTTCTATAATTTTTTAGTTCTTACTATTTTCTAGGCTTAATTTTGATATTTTAGCCCTTATGTTTTTTTTTACTAGGCTTTATTAAAGAATACATAATATTTTTAACATAGTCTACTAGTATATATAAATCAAAAGACTTCATTTTAAACATGGATAAAATTCTAATCTTGTCCCATATCCACTCACTACACTATTCACTTGTCACATCTCATTCCCCTTTCACTATTCCCTTGTCCCATCACCATCTTCCTACACTCTTCCTTTCTTCTTTGTTATTACTCGCTCCGTTTCAATTTAGATGGGATAGTTTGACTCGACATGGAATTTAAGAAATAAAAAATAATACCTTTGAAACTTATGATCATAAAAGCTTAAGGGGCAAAAGCTTTGTGGGGCCATGACTTTTGTATGGTTATAAAAGTTTCTCATTAAGGTTAAAATTGGTAAAATAAAAAGTTTAAAGTTGAATTATTTCAAAATTTAAAAATGTGTCATTTATTTTTTAACAGACTAAAAAGGACTGTACCTCACCTAATTTGAAACAGAATGAGTATTATGTATACATGGAGAGAATACAAAAAACGACCTCCATTTGTTCCTTCAAAATAGCTCCGACTTTACCCCTTTATTTCTCCAAAAAACTCCACCTCAAAACCTTCATTGAAACACCTCTAAAACTAGCCATGAATCCCCTCTAAACTGCCCCAAACTTCAGCTTAAACATCCACTAAACACACCCCAAAAACAGTTGTAAATCAGTCCAAAAATGACCCAAACACCACCAAAGAACAACTGCTTTCTTCCACCCAAAACGACCTCCTAAGCTCAGTCAAAAACCTAGTTCCAAAGTCATTTATTTTCTTATTTAAAACTTCTACGAATCAACCGTTTAAAAAAGCAGAACAAATGGATCTTTCATCTCATGTTTTGAGTTTGAAGTAGTTGGAGATCGGGCTCGCGAGTACGCAATTGTGTGGTACAATATTTTTGTGTTCAGTTAACTTTGTTTTTAAGGACATAAGTGTTTACTTTTACTTTTTGAACCCCAAACTACAAGAATGAAGAATGCTAAATGTTTTGCCGTGGAAATCCTTTTTTTTTTTTTGGGTCAATCTTACCGTGAAATATATGTTTTACTTTTATTTTTATAGTAGTGTTGTCTTTATGCCTTGGCTATATAATCACTCCTCTGCCCCTTCATTGCCTTAAGATGGCAGCCTCGTGTAGAGGATCATGGTGTAGCTACTGGCAAGTCTCACGAGGGCATATAACCTTACAGCTGCTTGGGTCTTCCCAAAGGCATAGCATATAAGCACACACATACTGTGCTAGACCTTACCTTACAGATCCTATTGAGGCATAATAAACCTCATCTACTAACAAGCATGAAGAAAAAAAGAACTGGAAAGAACTAGGTACTGTATGATCATCACAGAGTTTATAACATACTTTGTGATGATATTACAATTGATGATACTTAAAAAGTGATAAAGTAAAACAATGTAAAAAAATTGAGTCTTGCCCCTCTTTCTTCAACCTTGTGAACTCTACAATTTGTAGCTCATTGGCTTCCTCTTCCAGTGTCTTCAAAAATTCTTCAAACTTTATTATTTTCTCTTTGACCTATTTGACCTTGTAGAGGTCGTAGGTACAACTGCCTTTTGCTTTGCATTTCTCATTGGAGGTTTCCTAATGACAATCTCTTGTGTTGCTTTGTCGTCCCAACTATGTTGCATGTCTGGTGCCTTCTTCTTGTATTTGTTGGATCCGCTTCGCACATGTCTTGGTGAAAGATCTCCCTCCCTAGCTATAATGTTGAAGGTGGCATCCAGTAGTGCATCATGTTCTCCTTCTTCATAAAAGTCTTGACCCATATGCATCCCAAAATCGTCAATATGTCTGTACTCATTCGATAGTGCTATTTGATCTTTCCTATGATTATCAAGACCTCTCAATGTTTCCATGTCATGTGAAACAAGAGCATTGATGATATTTGTTAGTGTCAAATTGTATGTTGCAGTTATTGAAGTGCTAATTCCAGTAGCTGCTGCCATGTTCGTGGATGAAATTTGGATCTCCTTTGAATCTGCTGAATTGTTTGTCTTATGTTGCTGTCCCGAAGGTACAAATACAACAGCGTTTGGACTCAAACCTCTCCTCTCTGGAGCAGTTGATGTTGAGATAGAAACCTGCTCTTGTTTTACCTTTTCTGATGCTTCCTTTGATCGTGGGGTGGCAGGTAACAGTGTTGTTGCATATTCGATAGTACCTAAATAAATTTATGCAGAATCGTGTTCCTCCTCCTCAACTTGGTCAGCCCAAATCTTTTCATTAGCTGTCAGTGCACTCGTCTCTCCTTTTTGCTCCTTATAGCCTGTTATATCATTTGTTGATTCTTGAAAGAGTGAGATCATACCTGCATTTGACTGTTGGTTGTTGCCCATTGAGATTAGCTGCAGTCCAGAATCATCAGCATGTTCACCAAAAGACTCCATCGATTGGGATGGTATCTCAAAGACTGAAATATTCAGCGTGACTAGAGGTGCATTAATCTTTGTAGTTGTGTTCATTATCATAACTGCAGGTGCATCCATTACAATTTTAGCCAGCTCCTGATTGGAAATTTGCATTGTAGGAGTAACTGCAGCATGCTCTTGATTTGCCTCACAAGTGCGATCGTTAACAGATACGATCTCAAGTCGTGAACCTATGCCCTTTGCAATTTTCTGCTTATTTTCACTCGCTGTAGTGCCTTCTGTATCCATGATTTGTTTTATCTCATCATCAATCTGTTGCTCCTCATTGTCTGACCCATTTATAGCTTGCTCGTCATCATTTGTTAAAGTGTCAAAACAATTCGAAATCCCAATTGTTGTTGACGGTACAATCTTATTTTGAATGACTAGAGATTGCTTCTTGATAGGTGATATAGTCACCCCTGTGTAGTTGTTACCCTTTGTATCTGATTTGCTTGGAGCATTAGTTGAATGCACTGTATTATCAAGAACCTGCCCTGCACTTGTACCCAATGAATGAGCTTGCGTAGGAGTATGTTGATTCACACTTTGTTTCACAGAAACAGTATGTTTAAATTCCCCATTTGCTTCCTGCACAATTCCAGCTGAACCTTGAAGTTGTTTAGTCTCTGCATTCCCCAACTTAGCGCCGCTACTGTTCAAGGGCAATAACTCCACCATCCGGTGGTGGAAAATCACAAGATTGATCTCAAAAGAAGCTCCTACTCTTTGCGCACAATTCCCAATTGGTTTCATCCTCAAAATCGTACCCAATTGCTACAAATCGGATGATTAGCATCATAGTTACTGTAGCGCTATAGAAGTTGCCATGGCTGCCATCGTCTCTCCCCAGATCCAAGCTGTGGGAGAGTCCATTCAAAATAATAGCGAAACAGATCCTAGTCATAATCCAAAACAGTCATATGCATCGCAGCTCATACCAAAACAATCTACCGCAAAATCGTCAAAGGTCGAGCTATATCCAGTGACGTTTGAGCATGGAGAACCAACTATAGAATTTACCATGGATGAGGTTAATGAGTTTACAAGAGAAGAAGGATTGCATCAAGCAGTTGTAATGAAGTTTTCATACGGTAAACCTGAGCTACAAGAATTTAGAAAAATGTTTTCGTCGCAATTCAATGTTCAAGGTCGCTACAATATTGGACTGCTGGAGTATCATCATCTGTTGGTTAGATTTGATCTCTACAATGATTATGTTCAGTTCTTATCAAGATCAACTGGATATGTCAAGGCAAAAGGTGATGAACTCTTTTTCAGAACTTTTCCATGAACGTTAGGATTCAATCCAAAAGAGGAAACGTCCATGGCAGTGGTATGGATCTCGTTTCCAGGTTTTCCGCCTAATTTTTTCGCGAAGAGGTCGTTAATGTCTATAGCTTCAGTTGTGGGTAAAGCTCTTGCTGTGGACAAGGCAACACAAGAAAGAACAAGACCTAGTGCAGCAAGGGTGAAGGTTATACTTGATCTTTTGGACAAACATCCTAAAAAGGTTAAGCTACTTATTGTGGACAGAATTTCGGGTAAAACTATCGTGCATTACTAGGAGGTGGTGTATGATAATATTCCTAAATGTTGCACTTATTGCAAGCATCAAGGACATGATGAAAAGGTTTGCCGAGTGATGAAGGAACAAGCAAGAAAGGAGGTGTTGGCAGAGGAAGTAACAGTTGGCAGTAATCTGCCAATCGTGGGGGTGACCAATACTGAGAAGTTACAAGGGGATGCTAGAGATTATTTGAATGCTAAAATAGATCGCCAAAGCGCTGTGGAAATAGCAGCAAAAGACACCAGTAATGGGCAGCAGCAGGTACTGAAGATGCAACCTAATGAAGTTCAAAATGGTATGGCTAATGCAGGGCATGATCATGAAGGGGTTATGAGTACTGATGCTGGTGTGATTGACAATACAGCAGCACCACATGATACATATGCAGTTGTGTCTATAGAGGATGTATTAAAGTTGGACAAGGGGCCACCTAAACGTTCAAGAGATGTTCCTGCCTCTACTATTTTTGCAAGAATGTATCTAGCTACTGCTGGTGCAATGCAGGCTGCTGCTGATCTAGCAAAATATAGTATGGTACCTGGTGATCGAAATTCGGTAGGGCAAGATAAGATAGGTGTAGGGGAAGTAGATTCTGCTACTGCTACAGATACTAAGGGTAAAGAGAATAAAACATCTCCTAATGCATTGCAAGATGCTGCTTATCACGCTTCTGTTAGTGCACAACATGTGAATAGTACAATTGATAGGGCAGCTGGAGATCTAATTACGGTGGGAAAGGATAAGCTTGATGTTGGGGCTGTTTCTTCAGGTGGTAAGGTTGGTATTGAGGCTAAACACAATCAAGTACCAGCTGGAGGGGAGCAGCTAACGATTGCCAAACAGACCTCTGATAGAGACGCTGCTGCCCAGAATTTAGGGGTTATAAATGATGTGTATAAGGGCATATTAATGGAAGCTGGAATTGGGGATACAGTGGAGGATGCTAAGGGTGTTAATACCAGCAAAAAGAAAGAAGTTTGGACCGCGGAAATCCTTTTCATTTGGTTTATTTCATGTTTTTTTGTGTCGTTAAAGTTTGGTTTAGTTTATAAGAACTTTGCATCTGTTTCTTCAAAGCAGTAAATCATTTATCATGCTAAATGTTTTCATTAGAATAGCTGTTTGACTTTAACAATGATATTTTAATTAGTAAAGAGTGACGACCCAAAATTCAACTAGTCGTGATGGCACCTAAACCAACCCACTATGTAAGCCAATATATTAACAGATATCCTATTTAATGAGATTTATTAAGAAAAGAAATGATAATACAAATGCTTTTATACAAGAATTTCCCAAGGACTGGTACTACAAATCATGAGGCTTCTGAGATTTAGAATTTACAAAGCTAATATGAAATAAACTACATCAACTGTTTGAACTATAGAGGAACAAATTAAAATTCTAAAGCTACCAAGATCAAGAGGCAGCTATGACCGGAACGCATGTACCTCTTCATATCCAGCTCCCATCGTGCACAGTAACATCAGCATCCAACATCTGCAAGCAAGGTGCAGAAGTGTAGTATTAGTATTACCGACCTCATGTACTTAATAACTAACAAACCAAACCTTAGGGTGAAAGTAGTAATGAGCTGGGACAAGTGTCAGAATCCAACTCCAATAACCAGCAACACCAATATAATTAAGATGGTACAAGAAATAACTGTGATTTTTTCCAGAAACCTTCCAATAATAAATAAGATGTTTCATTTTTAGATAGCATGAGGAGAATATATCTCTATGCCTACAAGTCAATATACAGGTGTAATCATGAATGTCACCAAAGTCGGGTAGCATGAAAAAATGCATATGTATGCTTGTATCTCAAGTACGCATGTCAAATGCAATGCATCTCAATGATGAAATCATGTACTCACACTCTCAGAGTACTCAATCTCATTGTCTCGTATTCTCACTCATCATGCTCAATACTCAGCACACTCAGTTACTCAGTACTGTACTGGGCAGATCCAGCCCAAATGCAAACAAACCAAGGAAGATCTAGCCCAAAGATGCAAATAAACTAGGGCAAATCCAGCCCAATGCAAATGAACCAAAATGCAAATAAACCAGGTCAGATCCATCCCAATGCAAATGAACAAGGGTAGATCCAGCCCAATGCAAATGATTGCTAGCAACTGCGCCCACTGTGGGTGTGCAGACTCCGAAGGGTCTCCTTCAAGCCCAAGTGCTATAATAAGCCATATCCCGGCATGAATCAATAAAGCCTGCTGCGGCGTGCAGCCCGATCCCATAATTATTACTCACAACAGTCCCTCGGCCTCACTCAGTCATCAATCTCTCTGGTATATCGGGCTCACAACACTCGTGCTAAGCAACCCTAATCAATGATACAAGATATGACAATATACGATAACAGAGACATAGATATGATATGAAATGATGAATGTGACTAAGTACATAACTTCAATTAAGCAAATGTCTCAACAGCCCAGAACAACCATTGTGGGTCCCAGTAGTACCATTATATAGCCTAAACATGATTTCTAGCATAAGTCACAGCTCAAGTTCTCTAACACATAGAGTACATTAAAAATGTTCAGATAAGATAGCTACACAGTTCCACAGAATAGACTAAATCACAACTTACACGGTGCACGCCCATAGGCACGTTACCTAGCGTGCGCGTCACCTCAACATTAATCACATAACACACAATTAGGGGTTTCATACCCTCAACAAAATGTTTAGAAGTGTTACTTACCTTGAACAAGCCAAATCCAATACCGAGCAAGCCAAGAGATGCTCCACAAATGCCATCTCGCACGTACCGACCTCTAAACGACTTGAAACTTGCCAAAAGCAACTCAAATACATCAAATAATACCAAAGGAAACAAACCCAATCGATAAAGGTCAAAGCTTTACTCAGAAGCCCTAAATCAACCAAAATGTCCAACCTAGTCCCGCGCCTCAGAACTCGACAAAACTTATGAAATCTGACAACACATTCAATTACGAGTCCAACCATACTTGTTTTACTCAAATCCGAATCCGAATCGACGTTCAGAACTCAAAAATTCATTCTATGAAACTTTAGACAAAACCCCCTAATTTCTCTATTGAAACCTTCAATCAAATGCCAAAAACAAAGATAGATTCATGATATAAAATAAACAATAAGTAGAGAACACTTATCCCAATCCACATGGTAAAAATGGACTCAAAGATTTCTTCAATCCGAGCTCCATAGCCCCAAATATGATAAAATGGCCAAAACCCCTGAAATAGAGTACTAATAATTCTGCCCAGACATTCCTCTTACGCGAACGCGAAAAAATCATCGCTTTCGCTATGAACAAAGTAATCTGCCACCAAACATACTTTACGCGTTCACGGCATATCCCTCGCGAATGCGATTCACAGCAGCTCAAACCTTATGCGATCGCATCATCAACTTTGTGAACGCAAAGTCATTCTCCCCAGTCCCCAACGAACGCAAGCATAAGGAAGAGAATGTGATGCCCAGGCCTCACAAAGGTACGTGAACGACTCCTCTGTCGCTTCTGCGACCATCGCACCTGCACAGCCCAGCCACAGGTGCGATCACACTAGATCTGCCACCAACAACTTTAGCCAAAAATGATCCAAACAAATTCGAACCTCGTTCGAAACTCACCCGAGCCCCTTGGGACCACATCTGAACATACCAACAAGTTCCATTACATAACACGAACATACTCGAGGCCTCAAATCACACATAGAAACATCAAAACGACGAATTGCACCTTAATTCGAACTTAAACAAACTTTAAACTTTCAACTTTCGAAATTCGCGCCGAAACATATCAAATCAACCCCGAATGAATTCAAATTTTGCACACAAGTCCCAAATGATATAACGAAGCTATTAAAATTCCCATAACCACAATCTGAATCCGATATCATCAAAGTTAATTCCCGGTCAAACTTATGAACCTTTCTAAACCTTCAAATTCCAATTTTTGCCAATATGTGCCGAAACCTTCTAGTAACATCCAGATGCAAATCCCGACATATGCCCGAGTCCAAAATCATCATCCGGAACTAATAGAAGCATTAAAACTCCAACTGAGGTCAAATACTAAAAAGTCAAACTTGGTTAACTCTTCCAACTTAAAGCTTAAATCATGAAATCCATTCTTCCAAATCGATTCCGAATAATCTGAAAACCAAAACCGATGCTTCGCACAAGTCATAATACATCATACGGAGCTACTCATGCCCTCAAACGACCGAGCGAAGTGCAAATTCTCAAAATGACCGGTCGGGTCGTTACATCCTCCCCCACTTAAACATACGTTCGTTCTCAAACGTGCCGAGAGTCGTTCCAAAGCCATCAAACCTCCGTGTGACCTTACCATGCACATACCCAGGGTGATCTTACGTCACCTCATTCCATATAGGCCTCACAACACAACATAACCGAAGATCATTACTTCGACCTTAGCCCGTAAACCTTAGAATCCAATTTAAATAATCTGGAATTTCCTATAAGACCCGAATCTCGTATCTACACAATGTATAAGTTTGAACCAGCTGTATCAAGTTATAACCATAACCCAAGACAAATTCACATGATATACCACATAACTCAAATACTCATAACAATAACTTCTGATCACGGTAACTGCTCAAAAAGAAACCTGGTATCGGTAATAAACCTCATATCAAATAAAACCTCGCTCTAAAACCTTCGTACACTGCCCATGATGAACGAAAAATGCAGATACTCATAACCACTCATTAGATCAACAAGTTGTGGATCTCCCTCTCCTTCGATAAGAACTATAGCCATATTCTAAGCTGATCAACGCCATTGTTCTTTCAAATATACCGCAATCAAATTTGATCGCACCCATTCTAGGTCCAATGACCTCATCTTCTCAAGTACAAGCTACCCTACTGACATGCCACACCAATACTACCCAGATCCATAAACCGTGCAATCCGTGCACCAATATGCAACAAATCAAATGTACTTAAACATGGAAAATAACTCAAATGGGAGAACCATCCCGCAAGCTCAACAAGTACCGCTACAATGCAATGCTAAGAACCCATCATACACCGTAGAACCAAAACACACGAGTCTAACACAAATGATCATATCTCGATATAACTCCGTTGTAATGCGTGACCCCAGCCAAACAGTGGTCCGTATGAAATACCTCAAGCCACCATGTTAAAAATCAACAACTACATGCAATTCAATATGAAATACACGAAGTGTATGACCATAATCACAGAAGAACCAATAACGCAATACCACAGTCCGGAAAGAACATAACCAAATGCGCAATCAATCATTCAACACCCTAATACTTATCTCGCTCAAATTCCGCTATAAGGCCCAAATAGAACCGCACCATATGTGCATATAACCAACATATAACAACCCCTCGTAGCATAGAAGGGTAACTCACAGAACGTATCAAAACACAAATAAGCTCAACTATAACCGAATGGTACATCCTTCAACAACAGTAGTACGGAGTCAACCAATCTGACCCGGTGTAGAGTACACATCCTCATTGGATCTACCAATGGGCCCCAAATGAACTCTGGTCATCCACAAATAAATAAATAACCCTTCGAAAGTCCACAATGACCTAACCATAACACATACCATCCTCTGGCTAGCTTTGGCCACATTTTCACAGTCCACATCCACAAAACAATCTTCTCTTAAGAACTCTCAGTCACAAAATCCATAGAACACATAAATCGCCATATCTAATCCCAACTCCATCGCCCGAATGTCTAACACGTCTCTCACACACGATCATCCGACAAGGAATACTTTTATAACTCTTCTGTGCCACATCGCAAAATTCTGAATATCAGCAGTCGATCAACCAGACGAGTACTGCAATACCAATGAAGCATCTCCAAGTCAGAACACAGTGTGCCTTTTGAGATGCACACCCTTCTCAAGAGATTACCAATTTGTGCCGACATTCGAAATTGTTTGTGCTGCATAAACTCATGATCTTCCTTTTGGAACTGACCCGTGACCTTGCACATACAAATCTCAATCCCACATAACACACCACATCTATCATGCCATCATATGAAACGTACGAGAATCTCCTAATCAATTCTGAGCCACAAGCAAACTACATACTCAATCAGTTAGAAACCTTCCAGTTAATCTCATCCAGGAGAAAATCACACTACGCAATATATTCTTCATGCCAGTAGGAAATATACACCTCTAACCGCGGTAAAAACCATCGAGAACCCTACGAAATCCATTTTGAACATAACCAAGCCATCATAACTGAATATCTCAAAGTCAACAAAGCCGTGCAGGTTGCCAAATCTAAGAAAATTCCCATAAAACATCTGTAGAGACTCACTATATCATAAGTACCCAAAGAACTGATCATAACCATTACCATGCTAATCCAACCTACTACCAAGCTGTCCTATTTCTGTGAGTTCTTTCTGAATTACTCTCAAGATGACACTTCTCCTTTCCAGAACACCATGATCCTTAACCAAAGCTCACCACAAGAGGTCCTAACATAAAGCCACATGCCTTAAAACCCATAAGCCGTTATAATCCATATTAAGCACCCCAAAAGTACCACAACCGAGATACCCACTATGAAGAGACCTTCTGTGAATCTAAAGCCATTTCCTTCACCTTCCTAATACAGAAATGTAGAATCTATAAGGATATAGGATTACCGCGAGTCTCGACACCATCCAATGTATATCTCAGTTTCTATCCATATACCAATCTGCAAAATTCTCAATTGGTACATATAAATCTTGAATCCATTAGAACCTTCTTGAGAGTCATCCTTTCTGCTCAAATCTCAATTGCGCCACCCAAATGGGCCAAACGACTTGTGCCCCATTAGCATGACAACACCCAAAGAAGTAACCCCACCTTAACGCAACCGAGCAAATTCATACACCATGCGTACTACATCCTTCACGAATAACAACTCAATCATTCCTTGCTTAAGTCATCCTCAAAACCAGCTTCTGCAAATCATAATCGATCTAAAAGTATGCCTCCGACTGAAACCAATACAACACATAACCATGCAACCAAATCATCAGTAGCCGACTCACCCACTTGGCTCAAAGCCATAGATCTAAACACTCGATAACTCACAATGCCCATACTCTATTATTGCCATAATCCTGCACCAAAATCTACTTAATCCTTCATAAGCTAATGTAATACAAACCATCTAATACCTCAAATAATCTGCAAATCTTGCATTCTCCTTCGTTACGATCAGGTCAACCATTACAACCGATCCAATCTCAAATCGCACAAATATAACCCATTGATAGAAAAGAAAGCCTCTGCACCGCATCATAAGGATCACACATCCGTAGATTACCTCGCATGTTATAATCCACTTGCTTAGCCTCAAACTGACATCTCTCTATACCCTTTCACAGCCACAACTACTATGCAATCACTAAATCTTCCTAAGTCTGACACAAAAATCTAATTAGTTCAACAATTAAACAACATGTAGAATACTTCAATACACTTATAACTTGAGACTATATGTCAAATCAAGACAGAAATCAAGCACCCAATAGTCCTCTTCATATCCCAAGCAAACCCTTCCCATCACACTCAAACCATTTGAACACATCCCACAGTCACATCATATTTTATCATATAGCCATCCAACCACTCACCGAACCCTAAAGTCCACTCATAGGGAAACTACCGGGCAAATAAGTCCAAAAGCATATACTTACACAACTGAAATACCCGTGCTCAAGATACCATCATAATCCGGCCTCAAGTCCTCCAGAATGGCCCATCATCAGCACACAAAAATCACATCTCGTACCTCATCCATGGAAGCACAAGCCGTAGACGCACAGTTGATACTGAGCGTTCACATTCGCACACTAATGCGTGGAAGGGATTCAAAGAGTTACGCTTCAAGCTAAATTAATGTCGCACAATAAGAAAAGAAAAATGGGAAGCTTATCCTAAATGCCCTGTAGCCTCTCGAAGATAGGTGTGGACATCCTCATATCGATCCGCAAGACTCTACTAGACACTTGCTCATGACTTGTAGAACCTATGAACCTAGAGCTCTGATACCAACTTTTCACGACACAAAATCCAACTAGTCGTGATGGCACCTAACCCAACCCGCTAAGTAAGCTAATTAACAACTATCCAATTTAATGATATTTATTAAGCAAAGATTCTATGATTTATACAAGAATTTTCCAAGGACTGGTAGTATAAATCATGAGATTCTATGATTTAGAATTCACAAAGCTAGTATGAAATAAAGTACATCATCTGTTTAAACTATACACGAACAGATTAAAATACTGAAGCTACCAAGATCAAGAGGCATCTAATGACCAGAACGCAGGTACATCTTCAATTCCAGCTCTCACTGTGCATAGAAACATCAGCATCCAACATCTGCACATAAGGTGAAGAAGTGTAGTATGAGTACAACCGACCTTATGTGCTCAATAAGTAACAAAGCTACCTTAGGTTGAAAGTAGTTACGAGCTGGGACAAGGTTCAGAATCCAACTCCAATAACCAACAATAGTTCAAAATAATATAATTAAGATGGTGCAAGAAATAATTGTGATTTATCCTAGAAACCTTCTAACAATAAATAAGATGATTCATTTTCAGATAACATGAGGTAAATACATCTCTTTGCCTACATGTCTGTTGTTACCCAATTTTTCCCTCATATTTTTTAAAATTGTATATATACTTTCAAAATATCATTTTGCAACATTACTTAATTTACAAGATTTAGGCAAATATTTTCTATAATATTTTATAATTTTTAAAGCTTTAAAATTAACTTTTTCTTGCATTTAAATTGTTCAAATATTTATTAATTACCCTTTCAAATTATTTTGTGATGACTTAGTCATCCAAATTTATTATTTTCATCCACATATATGTTTCATAATAATTTACCCCATCTTTATATAAGTATATTTGTATTTTTAAGCTATTTACACAGTTTTGCAATAATAGCCTATATGTTATGCATAATTATATTTTATTAAATTGTTTGTGTCAAAATAGCATTTTTATATTTTTTTTAATGTTAATCTATTATCTTCAATCATTTTACTGCACAAGTAATATTTTTATTACCTATAAATTACTTTTTATAAATTATTTTAAACAAATTTTGCATATTTAATTTATAGCCCAAACATAGGGCTAATCTCGGACAAAATCTGGCCCAAATCATTAGCCCAACACCAACAGCCCAAGCCAAACAACCCTCTAATTTTACCCGGTCGATGCCCATTTGAACGACCCGCCCCACTCCCCTTCCTATCTTAGCCGTTGAACTCAAATAGTCAACGGCCCCGAATAAACTAACCCCTTTCCATATATCCCTCCCCTCTAACCCTAATCTCATTTCCCTGACCCAGCTGCCCCTTCACTCTCTCATCTCCACTCTCACACTAAATCCTATGCGACCATGGATATCTCTGCTTATCTCTTCCTTATACGCGTCCATACGCGAGTTTACTTACCTTTTCTTGGTACTATTACTCGTTTTACGGTAACTTTCGTTACTATTTCACTTATGGCAAGCTAGATCCGACTTTGATTCTATGATTCTAGATGTTATTGTGGCTCTATGCACTGGAGAAGAGAAAATCTCTCCTCTATATGGTATATCCCTGTTGATTCCCCCACGATTTGGGCTTGTGAATGATTTGCCCTAAGTTCGACTCAAACTAGGGTTTGGATTCCGATTATTTCTATTAGTAGTTATATTACAGACTGCATGCAATATTCTCTTTCCTGATTTAGGTTTAATTGATTATTTTCCTTGTTTTTCATCCTAATTTATCACTATATAAACCCCTTCCCTAATCCCCTTTAACGGACCGAATTTTTGACTGCTATTACTCTCAATATACTATTCTCTCACTCGTTTACTTCTTTTGACACTTTCTTGAATTGCCTTAAGAACTACCCCCTCACTCTCATTTATTTGATACTATCCCAAAATTGAGCTCTTGGTCGGCTGGAAGCCAAGGCCACCATATTCATTTGACCTCCTCCAGTGCAAGCACTACTCGGGGTCCATTCCGAGGCCCTTATGAACTATGAATCACTGGAAGTTTGGGGTCTTTCATCACTCACCTGCAATTGTTGCAGTTTCTGAGATTTTCTTTATTCATTTGTTTGCAACTGGTTAGTGCCCTGTCTTCTAGAAACTTTTCTCCTTTTGTTTGTGTTATGCACACTAGTGTTGTTTAGATTTCTCCGAGTTAATTCTAATATTATGCTACTGCGTATATAATTCTTCTTGTTTAGCACCACTCTGTAGTTTCACTAGCTTCAATCCTGTGTACATTTGATGTTAACTCACATGAGGATAGCTAAGTTGATTTATGATGATTGCTTTGCTTTGCCAAAACCCTTTTGAGACTATGTCATTGCTCAAATTACTCTCTTCATGTTGAATCCTCCTATGTGTAATTTGCTATTTCACTGCAAGTTTTTCGACAATAATGTCTAAGTGCTTAGTTTAATATGTCAGCCTTAGTGCATGCCTGTATTAAGTGTCCAGCTTGATTAATTGCTCACCTTCATGTTTAAGTGTAAATTGGTCTGTTACTTGACATGACTTAAATCCTCTTAGGGGATCAATGCATGCCTACAACCCATTGGAGTGTGTCTTTTCTAAGACTTTCATGTACAAACTGTCACTTCTCTAAACTGCCTGCGATTATATGAATTCTATATGTCAATACCGTTACAATTCCTAGGCAAACTTGTTGCTTTGCTTTCGTGTGCTCATTGATCATTTCAAGACTCCTAGGGTGAAATTTGACATATGCCTAGTCTATTACATCTTTCTTCCTGTGATGCCTGCTTGCCTTAGGAATGCTCATCTATTGAATGCTGGTATTTATCTAAATAGTTCACATGTTAATTTTGTAAATTAGTTGTCCTCATTAGGCTCTTATATTAAGTTTCTATCGTCTTTCCCATGTCACTGTTAGATTCCCATGCTTGAACCCCTGTTTTAGGGTAGTTCTGGACCAGGCTGATTTCTGAAACTTAGTTTGAAATAATCTTATTGCTCTTATACTCTGTTTTTGGTGTGATAAACATGAACTTGCCTCATGTGTGTCTTATATGTTTCTCCCGATTTGAGCATGACCTTGCTTAGAATAATTTGCCAATTGAAGTTTGAGACTATTTCTGTTATTTGTGTGTCCGAACTTAGCATCCCTTAGCTTAATCATTAGCATCGTTTGGGCCTGCTATTTTGGGCCTGCCTTTTGTTCTTGAGGTTTTTCGAAGTATATTGGCTGCACTTGGAATTCGGGCCTGCTATCTGCATGAAGTTTTGAGCCTACTCGAAGACCCAAATGTATTGTTGGGTTATCCTCTAATGTATTTGGGCAGGTAATTGTTTAATAATGATCTGTAATAGCTTGTAAATTTGAACGATGAGGAAATTAGTAAAAAGGTAGCTGGGGTATTCTAATACTTGTATGAAAGGGTAGAAAACATGTCTATAGGGTCTATGTGCTCTACTTGTTGCTTAGCATGTTTTATTTTTGTACACTGATAGACATCATGCCTCTAGGAGTCATGCACACACTTCACTTAACATGTCAAACATGTTAGTTCCGATATATGCTACACCTGTTCCATGTCCGCTATTCATCATTCTTAGAAAACATGCCTATAGGGCGCAGTAATGCATTATTTTTCACTTACCTAGATACCATGCCTATAGGACTTCAAATAATTTGTCTATCAATTACTTCAATTATTTTGGTGTACTACTCATCTAGATAACATGCCTATAGGTCTAATAATTAATCAACTGCCCATATCGTTTGTAATGCTTCACTTAGATAGCATGCCTATATGGATAAAACTAGAAAATAAATTGCCAATTATTAGATATCATGCTTCTAGGACACTGTCACCTGCCTAAGAAACTTGTTTATAAAATCAGCGTTGGTAATTCATGATTCTGGGGTAGTTTCACTGCCTTTTGAGCAAACAGTATAGAAATCATGACTATAGGTTTGTAATCTGCAAATCCGCTTCTTGTCCACTAATGGAAATCAAAATCGCCTAGAAATTAACCGCTATAGGACTTAACGGCTATAATGCGTCATAATCATGAAATCGTTCTATTTTTGAATCTGCCCGCCTGCATTTGTTATTTATGCGTGGAGGCTAACTTGGGCCTATTATTGTCTTTATGCGAAGTCTTGATTGTTTTGAATGTCGCTTAGTTTCATTATTTTGAGCAACCTAAGTAAATCTAAAACCACCCAAATAGAGGTCCAAAGCCTCCTGGACCATAAGTATGGGACGGGTAATACACGCATAGGGTACGAACTATAATTGAATTAGAGTGCCTCTAGGTAAACAGCTTTAACATAGTAATCGGGTTGCAGGAGATGATAGTCTGTGCCTGCTGAATAATATGAGCAACGCCTACCTCAAAGGAGTTGCGAAGTATTATTTATGTTGCAAGGAGTGATCCTTTATGCTAAAAAACATAGGACTCCCCCTTTCTTTATGTATTTGTTATTTACACTTAGTCATTTAATATAGACCATTGTAGTCGTATCATTGTAGTCCTTAAGATTTGTACCAATTCTCGTTGTGTTATAATGAAACTCTTTGACTTTTATATTTCTTTGTTTATCTGATCACCTAGCCTAATTACGTAATCCACATAGTCTTAAGTTCAGCCAGGACCCACAGTTGTGGACCTCTAAGAGTGCGTAACACCTTCTCTTTGAGGTAATTTGAGCCCTTACCCGATCTTTTATGGCATTGACTAGTCAAACAGAGTTATTTGCATAATAGGTGCAATAACTCAACTCAAAACCGCTAGGTGGCGACTCTTCTCTTTTAATGCCCTTTCTATAAAAGAGTTGTCACACGTCGAAACCCGCTTTCGCGAGAAAACAGGGTGCGACAGCATGGCGACTCTGCTGGGGACTTACACTTAGGCTCTTACCATAATGAACTTGACCTATGTGGATTACTTTCTTTGTTACATGTACATCCCTTCCCTTCATGCGCGTCCCTTCCCCTATTCACCTTCATTTGCTATGCCCGCTCTTCATCTTGTCAAAATTGCTATATCATGCCTACTTCTTTACTTGATTTATTACATATATTTCATGAACTAAACCGACTTCTTCTTTTCGTCCTTCTTTTCTGTTCTTTCCATGATTACTTTTGCTATCTTATTGCTTTTACATATTTTATCATGCAAATACTTGGCAACTTATTATTATCTCTACATAAAGCATGCTCCACATCATACTCAACTCGTGCAAATTATCAATATAGCATCGCTTGATGAGTGTCCACGCTCTTCCCAAACTACCCTTTTTAAATCGAAAAGGCTTATTTGCGGTAGACTAGTCGATCAGCGGTGCAATCGACAGTCCCATGCCTTTTCCTCTCAAGTTGTCCACTTCAGAGTACCAGTCTAGACAATTCTAGAAACCTTACTCAAACTTGAAATGTACATGCATCGTGCTAAACCAAGTACGGGCTAGAACTTTATTAAAGTAATAGCCCGCTAAGATAAGCCTTGTCCAAAGTCCGACGGGATTTCCACAATCCCAATGGACACCATCATGTTATGTGCATTACTTGGAGAAAATGTGCCAATGTGTTTATCATTATTCCATAAGCAGTCAAATCTGGAGGGGGAAAGGGCTGACCTTTATTTGTTTGCAGAAAATGAAGCACGAAGTCCCTAGGTTTGGCATGGTCCAAAACATCCCACATTTGCTACTTCACTGGTGGAAAGATCTTGCACCTTGTGACAAAAATCATGTGAGAAGAGTATTGGGTAACCTGCCATCCTTGCTAACCATTCAGCCAAATAGGTCATTGATTGAGGCCGCTACCATGTTCTGGGATGAGAAAAGGGTCGTCTTTCGATTTGGCAACATAGAAATGACTCCTCTCCTGGTAGAAATAGGAGGCATTTTTAAGTTGCCATGGGATAGTCCAGGATTACTAGGGCCAGAGAATTGCACCCAGTCCCCCCCCCCCCGGGGGTTTTCTAAAGATGCTGGGTTTGAAGAAAAATGACGAGCCGCTCTGTTTAAAAAAGTCATACATCCCTTTCAAATTTCTTTACGAACGGTATGGGCATTGCAAGTCATATCGTCTTCATCATGATGAAATCGTCATTACTTCCTTGGGTTGGACGCATCACCGGGTTTATATGTTCATCGTCTGCTTCTTGGGGTTGTTGATATTTCCAATGAAAGGGGGAAAGATCCATACTCGCTTAGCCATGGTCGCTAGGACTTTGATGGAAGGCATCGAAGGACAAACTTATATCATCATCCCTATAATCTTAGCTGAAATGTATCTCGCTCTAGATCGATCCAAGCAGGGATTTGGACACTTCGAAGGTGGTAATATGTTACTAAAAGTTTGGTTATTGGAACACTTTCAAAGAGGAGAATATCATCAAGAGCTTCTGCGATGGCCGTTGAATGACTACATAGCTTACCATCACCCAAATAAAATGACATTTATCCAAGATAGGTTTGCACAATCTGGAAATGTTATAAGTTGGGTGCGTTTCTTTAGCAATCTGACAGACGAGCAAGTACATTAGATGTTTGAATGGTTTACTAGTAGTGAGTTCATCATTAGGTCAAGATAAAGTACTCGTCTGGTACTAATCGGGTTATGATGCATCTATCGTTATGCTCCTATAAGGGTAATGAGACAAGTGGGAAGAAAACGGGTCATACCTCGGGTTTCCAACATGGTCCGATACAGATTTCAAAGGGGATATCATTCCATTCAAGTTCGAGGCACAACACATGTGGAACCAGAAGATCATTGTGGAAAAAGAAACCATTGAGCTAGACATGTATCATGTCGGTCATGTGTACTTCTACCCATCATGGTTGGTGGATCATATAGCCGTAGACATCAAGCCAAGAGTCAATTTGAAAATCAGGATCATAGATGATGTTGCTAAGGCACAGGTTAAGTATACAAGGCTACGCAAAAGGGTTTTCGAGTCTGAAACTAGACATCAGGAGCAGCACAAAGTAGACATGAGGCAATAAAAGAATGGAGGGAAATTACCACTAAGTCAACAGAGAGATTGGAATACTTGGAACAAGGATTGATAGAGCTTGATGGAAAGATGAGAAAGAGGCTCTCAGATTGTAAAAACACGGATGGCAGTGAAGGAGGGTATCTAGCAAAGGCTTACTTATTATTGGATATGCGCAATCTGGGGAACCTGATTGATGGAGTCAAAAGATCCAAACACGGAGAGAGTCCTTCGGGGACCAAGTAGATTAGGAAATGATGTTCTTTACTGTTATCTAGCTTAGTTTTAGATTTCGATTATAATAAGGCTAAATGTCATTAGTGACTTTATTATTATTGTCGATTTTGTAAGGGTTTGATTCATTTTCGCATTAATGAAATGTGGCAAATGTTGGCATCAATTTTCACCAAGTCTAAGTGTCGCTTAGGTCTACCTCGAGCATAATGAGGCCCCTAAATTAGGACGTGAATTATTGCATGACTTGTGAAACATGTTTTAATATCGCAAACACTCTTTTAATATTCCTTATTGACTTGGTGAAATTTTTCTTCTTTTTCTTTCTTTTGATTATTCTCATTCCCAATGGTTGGTTCGTGCATAGAGGCATCTTCTTAAGAACTAGACCGCTGCACAATTCCGGGCCCGTCGAGTTCCTGTGTAGCCTGCAAATTAGCACGAGTTACTTTAAAAAAATAGTTTTGAGCATTTGAGACATTTTTCAGTATTCTGTTTTGAAATAACTGCTCGAGCCACCGAGCCGCATTTGTTGACGTTTTTAAGATTTTATTAATGCCTTACTGCTTTTCGTATTTATTATTATTTTTACATTTTCTTTTCAGCATTATTATTACCTATCCCGATGAACCTACAACTGTGACATGTAATTAGATAATGCAACATAAGGATAGTGATTCAGTCAATCATTACTGATAAGCCGCCAATCTCAACAGTGATCTCATGAAGGCCATGTGTGAAACATTCAAGATCAATCATAGGAACTCCACAACATACAAGCTGTAAATGAACGAAGCCGTAAAAGCCGCCAATAAGAAAATCAAGAAGATATAGAGCAAAATGGTGGACAATTACAAACAATGGCACGAGAATCTACCATTGGCTTTACTTGGATATCGTACCACAGTTCGCACATCAACTGGGGAAACTCCCTACATACTGGTTTATGGTACAAAAGTTGTTATTCCTGTCGAAGTAGAAATCCCTTCTCTAAGAATTATACAAGAAGTTGAGCTCAGCGATGTAGAATGGGTACGAAGCCGCTATGAACAACTAGCTCTCATTGATGGGAAAAGAATGAATGCACTATGTCACGCTCAACTCTACCAGAACAGAATGGCAATAGCTTTCAACAAAAGGGCCAGGCCAAGGCAATTCACACCGGGGAAATTGGTGCTAAAGCGAATCTTTCCACATCAGGATGAATCCAAGGGTATATTCTCACCCTCTTGGCAAGGTCCCTACATGGTTCATCGTGTACTAACATGAGGAGTAATTATACTTGCACAAATGGACATAGAGAATTGGCCGAAACCTATCAATTCAGACGCAGTCAAGAGATACGATTTTTAAGATTGTTTGCATTTTTCCATTTGATGTAACTGAACTATGCTCGACCTGATTCCCGTTAAAGAAGGGATACGTAGGTAGCCCTGTGGGTTCGGTCACATCTTAATAAAATCTTCATTTCCCCATGATCAGAAACTGGGGCAAGATCGCGATTTCGCCCGTTTTTATCACATACAGAACATCAAGGAACGTGTTGTCAGGAGTATGCACTTAAACTAGGGCAGCATTTTGAGGAAGACCCTCAAAATTCTAAAGCAAGGAGGTTGCAATATCTCTAAAATACGTCACAGTCACCGGTTCATCTAAATTATTTGATCTTATGCACTATCATATATTTTAAACAATTACATTTCCACAAATAATTTGTCCAATACATACATGTTTTTCGAAAAAACTTTGTTTCTACGACAGCCAGAAGCTACCCAGGGTCTCAAGGCAAAAGGCAAAGCAAGGAGATCAAGAGAACGATCCAACCGTCACCCCAAAAACTCATAGCTTTTCTTTGATTGCAGGCACAACGAACACAACAGGAATATTCACACATAACAAAATCACTATCTTCATAACGATAAGGTTGCCAAACGCAACACATCAATCTAAGAAATACCTCACTCCCTCTCAACTATCTTTTGCTTTACTCGTATAAGGCTAAGCACGGCCTTTCCTTGCATGAGACTAAGCATTGTCTCCATTCCCTGCATGAGGCTAAGAATTGCCTCCGTAATTGCATAAGGCTAAGCATTACCTTTCCTTGCATGAGACTAAGCATTGTCTCCCTCTATTCCATGAGGCTATGCATTGCCTCCATAATTTCATAAGGCTAAGCACTGCCTTTTCCTGCATGAGTCTAAGCATTGCCTCCATAATTGCATGAGACTAAGCATTGTCTCCTTTCCTTACATGAGACTAAACACCGTCTTCACTATGCTACATAAGGTTAAGCACTGCCTTCTTTGCATGAGACAAAGCACTATCTCCCTTCCTTTACATGAGACCAAGTACTATCTCTATTACTTGCATGAGACTAAACACTGTCTCCGCTACACTACATAAGGCTAAGCACCGCCTTCTTTGCATAAGACTAAGCACTATCTCCCTTCCTTTACATGAGACCAATTATCGTCTACATTCCTTGCACGAGACTAAACACTATCTCCGCTACACTGCATAAGGCTAAGCACTGCCTTTTCCTGCATAAGACTAAGCATTGCATCTGTAATTGCATGAGACTAAGCATTGTTTCCTTTCCTTGCATGAGACCTAACACCATATCCGCTACACTAAATAAGGCTAAGCACTACCCCCTTTATTTGCATAGGGCTAAGCATTGCCCTCATCTCATATAAGACTAAGCCTTGTCTTGCCTCGTCCTTGCATATGATTAAGCATCATATCTTTGCATTTCATAGGCTGAAGTATCGCCCTTTTGTCCGAAGGCGTCGTAGTCTGAAGGCACCATCCTCATAGCCGGGAGACACCATTCCATGGCCTGAGGATCTCTAAAAACTACACATCATCCTCATGGCCCGAGGACACCATCTCATGGCCCACGAATCCCTTCTCATGCTAAGCAACCCTATTCAATGATACAAGATGTGACAACATACGATAACAGAGACTGAGATATGATATGAAATAATGAATGTGACTTAGTACATAACTTCAATTAAGCAAATAACTCAACAGCCAAAACATGATTTCTAGAATAAATTACAGCTCAAGTACTCTAACACATAGAGTACAGTAAAAATCTTCAGTTAAGATAGATACACAGTTCCACGGAATCGACTAAATCACAACTCACATGGTGCACACCCACACGCCCGTCACCTAGCATGCGCGTTACCTCAACATCAATCACATAACACATTTCATACCCACAACACCATGTTTAGAAGTGTTACCTACCTCGAACAAGTCAAATCGAATACCGAACAAGCAAAGCGATACTCCAAAAATGCCATCTCGTGCATACCGACCTCCAAACGGCTCAAAACTAGCCTAAAGCAACTCAAAATACATTAAACAAAACCAAAGGAAATAAATCCAATCGATAAGGGTCAAATCTTTACTCAAAATCCCAAAATCAACCAAAAGGTCCAACCAGGCCCGCGCCTCAGAACTCGACGAAACTTATAAAATCTGACAACCCATTCAATTACGAGTACAACCATACTAGTTTCACTCAAATCCGACTCCGAATCGAAGTTCGAAACTCAAATATTCATTCTATGAAACTTTAGACAAAAACACCCAATTTCTCTCCTAAACCCTCAATCAAATGCCAAAAAACAAAGATAGATTCATAATATATAATAAAAATGAGTAGAGAATACTTAACCCAATTCACATGGTAAAAATTACCTCATAAATCACTTCAATCCGAGCTTCATAGCCCCAAATATGATAAAATGGTCGAAACCCCCGAAATATAGCACTAATAATCCTGCCTAGGCATTCCTCTTATGCGAACGCGGAAAATTCATCAAGTTCGCGATGAACAAAATAATCTGCCACCAAAAATACTCTACGCATTCGTGGCATATCCCTGGCGAACACGATTCACAACAACTCCAACCTTACACGATCGCATCATCCACTTCGCAAACGCTAAGGCCTTCTCAACAGTCCCCAGCTTCTCATCTCCACACTATGCGAACGCAAGCATAAGGGCACGAACACGATGCCCACGCCTCACAAAGGTATGCAAACACGGTTCCACTGTCGCGAACGCGATGAAGGAAAAAATGACCGGCTCCTCTAATAAACTATGCGGTCACGACCCAATCTTTGCGATAGCAACCCAATATTCGTGATTGCAAAGAAGGTGTGAAACAACAGAAATCAGCAGCACCCAGCAATGAGAACATGAAGAAAAATGGTCTGAAATTAATTCAAAACACGCTCAAGCCACTCGGGACCCCGTTTAAACATACCAACAAGTTCCATAACATAACACGAATCAACGCGAGGCCTCATATCACGCATAACAATATCAAACTGACAAATCATACCTCAATTCGAACATAAAGAAACTTTGAACTTCCAACTTCCAAAATTCACGGAGAAACATATCAAATCAACCCGGAATGAACTCAAATTTTGCGCACAAGTCCAAAATGACATACTGAAGCTATTCTAATTCCCAAAGCCACAATCTGAATCCGATATCATCAAAGTCAATTCTCGGTCAAACTTATAAACTTTTCCTAACCTTCAAATTCTATTTTCACCAATTTGTGCCGAAAACTTCTAGAAACATCCAAATGCAAATTCGGGCATAAGCCCGAGTCCAAAATCATCATCCAGAGCTAACGGAACTATCAAAACTACAATCCGAGGTCAAATACTAAAAAGTTAAACTTGGTTAACTCTTCGAACTTAAAGCTTAAATCATGAAATCCATTCTTCCAAATGGATTCTGAATAACATGAAAAACCAAAATCTGATGATTCACACAAGTCATAATACATCATACAGAGCTACTCAAGCCCTCAAACTGCCGATCAAAGTGCAAATACTCAAAACGACCTTTCTAGTCGATACATAAAGATATAGGAATGAATTGTTGGGTCGTAACGATAACTTTAGTTTTAAGTATCTTTTAAAATAAATTAATAATAGCTAAAATCATTCATTTCTTCCACTATAACTCCATATCCATTATGACCTTATAATAATCTCAAATTAGTTTAGAATAATAATTCAAGTGCTCTAGTTGCTTTAGGCGCGCTTTAAATAATTAAATATCACTATGGGTAGGGTTCCCGTGGCATAGCTGTAATACGTAACACCAAGTTCAAGTGCGCATTCGTGTTCTTTGACCCTCAACTTCGAATAAGTAACAAAAACATGTTGTATTTGCGGGTGCATTTCATGTGGCACAGTTTGTAATGTGTACCAAACGACAAGTGTACAACATCGTAACTTATTTTAAATAATTTTCATAGTTGTTAAAAATATAAAATCAAAATTGATAAAAGGTAAAAACGCACAATAGGTGTAAAACATGAAATAATCAGATAATTAAGCTGACTTTAATTGTGAAGCAACAATGCTAAAATCATAAAATTCGAGAGTGTCTCACACCTTCTCACTGGTTAACTGAATTTCTTACCTGGTCTTTTGCGTTTCGCAGACTTTAATCAGAGTCAACGTTTTCCTTGAATTGAGATTTAAAATAAATCGGTGACTTGGAACATCGTAATTAATTTATTCCAAGTAGCGACTCTACAAAGATAAATAAAACCAATCCATTTTCAAATAATATCACTTTAATTGGAAAAACTCCTATCTTTCCTTACCCGAAAAAAATAAGGTGTGACAGCCCAGAAACATCTTAACTGTCTAGTCCATTTTGACACAGATAGCAGGTTGTACTTAAAGTCAGGAACGCACAGTACACCACTAATTTCTCCCTGAGCTAAACTGCATATACTAACATGTACTATTGGTAACTTGTTTCCATCAGGTAAGTGCACACTTTCGTTTCCAAAAATAATGTTGTTATTAACAGTAGACAACATCTCAGGGGTGGACACCGTGTAATTTGTTGCACATGTGTCTACTATCCAACTATGTTCATACTTGCTAGTCATAAAAGCACAAATAATACTTGCCACATTGGTTGTAGGTTCAGGCACATTCTCTTTGTTTATTAACTTCAGAATTTGGCTATATTCCTCTAGTGTGAAGGTCACACTTACTCTACATGTGCTTCACTGGTCTTACATATAATTGTCAGTTCCATTCATCACACTCCTCCAAAACTGCATTAACCCCTGCATGTCCTGTGCTACAGTTACCATGGTTTTTGCTTGAAACACCACCTTTAGCATAAGAGGCAGCATGTGCTCTTGAAAAATTAGTTCCGTATGGGACACCCTGTGTTCCATATCTCTTTCTTCCCTTGAAATAGGGTGGATATCCCACTAGTTGATAGCAGTTTTCCTTGCTATGACCTCTCAGCTTACAATGCTCACATTGAATATTGAAATTCCATTTAGATTTTTGCGGAGGTGCCATTCCAATAAGCAGTAATGTAATTTCCCTCAATGACTGAAGTCAATCCTGTGTTGGCTGCCTTATGAGTCTCATCTTCAACTATCATGGCATACGGCTGATTGAGTGTGGGTTCTACTGATTTCATAGGGATCTGCCTCCTAACAAGAGAATATGAATCATTCAATACACTCAGAAAAGTGATGTAATCTTTGCAGCTGGATATGATCCACATAGTCCTTTGAATTTTGTGAAGGTACCATTACATCAGATTCCTCCCAGGCCAAATGTGCATTTGAAGCAAAAACGATGCCACTGAGAAGATTTGGTGACACTGTGTTCATAATCCATGATAGAACAATAGCGTTATATGTTTCCTAGTCCTCTTGTAGCTCTATTTTGAACTATTCCTTCTCGCATGTACTAGTGACAAACCCTACCTTCCTTTTGGCTTGCAATGTGATTCTCATCGACCTCTGCCATAACTCGTAGTTCTCAGATCTTGTCAATTGTACCGGAATCAATACGGAGAGCGGAGTATCTTATGGATGCACAAATAGCGAATGAGTATGATCTATTTTATGATCCCCAATTGATAATCGCTCATTTGAGCTCTCAATTGCTCAATTTGAGAATGAATTGTTAGAAGAAGATGAGGAAGAAATGAGCGAGCGATGTGAAGAATTGAACACTCCTACTCTGATACCATGTCAAGTGGCTACAATGGAAGTTTTATTGTTAAGCAGTCAGTAAGAGAGAAACGATTTGAGAGGATGTAAGCTTTCTTCTTCTTCTGGAGGGCAGCTTTTTAGACGGGCGCTCTGTGCGGTATTTTTGGTGCGTATTTATACACAGTTAATAACCGACCTACAGTGTATCTAACTAACTAACTGTCTAATCACATAATTACCCCCTCACTAACAACCTAACTAACTAACAACTAATCTCCAGCTGGACTATCATCAAGTTACACCTTTAACAGTTTATTTCTCTCTATCATGGAGTATGCTCACTTACAAGAGTATAGTGATCGTCCTATTCAAAATGAGAAAGAATTGTTCAATTTTCGTTGTACATCATTAAGAACAGTTGTTGAACGTGCTTTTATTATTCTCGAAAGCCGGTTTCATGTAATTGATAATGAACAATTTTGGTACTCTTAAACATCAAGCGGAAAGGGTGTTAGCGTCATGCATTTTACATAATCATATAGTTGATAGGAGGAAGAATAGGGGACTTTAGAATATTAAGAAATAGGTTTCTTTTGAAACTGGTTGTAGTCATCATGGTTTTATTTCTCTGTGTTTCCATCTTGTGGTCTACTGAACTTGTGATGAAAATACTCAGTTCGAAAACATAGATATTACACATCGCGGATTAATTTCAAAGGGCACAAGATAACTTGTGTTTGCTGCAGCAGTACTTGAAAAAAGAATAGTCTTGTTGTTTTCTTAAAAAGTAGCTTCTAGCATAGTGTAGAAGGTAAACAAAGCTCTACGAGAATTCGTTGATAAGTAAAATGTATCCCTTGCTTATGCTTAGTGGTGGCAAAATAGATTAAAAAAATAATTATGCATTCATATTATCCATTAAAAATAAGTTGGATAATCAACTTTTTAAAAATAGGTCAAATCTGGGTAAGATCCATGTTATCCACTTAAAAAAATGGATAACCAATGAGTTTAACTTTTACATTTGCAAAGAATCAAGTTGGGGGAGACAAGAAATTCTCCCAAAAGTGATCATATTCAGAAGTCATTATCCGCTAGTTATATTTCTATCCGTATTAAATATGGGTCGGTTCAGATATTTTATTCACTTTTACATTATCCATTTTCGATTCGCCCATATCCAACTCGACACGTCCATTACCACCCTATATGGTGTAAGGTTACTCTTCTAAAATATAATAAACTTAGTACTTATCCTATGCTTTAGCTTAAGTTATGATGTTTCTCTTATAAAGAAGATTTTGTGTTATTGTAGAGGTTCTAGTGTAATGTTTTAAGGATAATCCTTTCATCATTCAAATAAATTTGCATGCTAGTTTTTACACGATTAAGGAAAATCTTAGAGTAACGGTAAAATTGTCTTTATGTGACCTATAGATCATGGGTTCTAGTTGTGGAAGCAGTTACTAATACTTGTATTAGGATATACTTTTTACATCATGCCCCTTGGAGTGTGGCTCTTCTCCCGACCCTACATGAACGCGCGATGACTTTACCCAAGACTACCTTTTTTTACATGATGATTTTTTCTTGAGATAAGGCTGGTGAATTATTTTCATACTCTTGTTGTATTCTGGTTTACCCTGCGGTGTTTCTAAAGGATGTTTAGGTGATCTTAGATCTATATTTCGATAACAACTAAAGATTAGAGAAAACGTATTTTTATATAGAAGTTACATACACTCCCAAAAGTGAACATATATATAACAACAACCATATGTAGACTATATAATACAAGCATGATTAATAAGATAATCGATAATTGACATAAAAATGCAAGTTCACTAAAACAAATCATCATTTATTCACAGTACATTGTTTACCCTTAAAATTAGATAACAATTAAGCTTATAATATGGTTTTAAGAATACGTGATTTCACCTAATACCAATTGATAAATGTGAGGATGAGTAATAGAAATTAACAATAAAGTAAAGCAAACAAGTGTTAGAATGGAACTCAGCCCTCGAGTTTGGATACCCTCAAACTGGTTGATGCAAGAACGATTAAATTATAACAAGCTGATGAACAATAGTACAAATGAGAAAAAGAATTATACTGCTTTGATATCTGTCAACAATGTCCTACAAATGATTAGAATCCCCCTTTATATAGTAGAGGAATTCGACTTATGATATAATTCTAATTATAGAAGGAAATCTCATGATTAGCTAATTAACCGTTTCTGATTTGATCCCTTCCGAGATTTATGCCATGATCCTCGAGCAGTCACTGAGATTTATGCCATGATCCTCGATAAGACACGGATATCTCGTCTTTCTGTTATTATGCTATCTTCGATCTTGCTCGATGTCTGTCTCATTTGGCTTCGATCGCTACTAGCCTCGATCTCGACAGGAACTTCGATTCTGAACTCGGTACCTTATCCTTGTGATTTAGTCTGTTCCGTTACGAGGGCATCCTTCGATGCAACCTCTCGGTCTTGGTCAAATAGTAAAATCGGGTGGGTTCGGTTTTAACCGTATACAGATCGTCCCCTCTTGACATCATCCTCGTGAGTAAGCGACGAAAGTGACCGAAGCGTCCTGTCTGTACAGTTACCAAGATATTAAATGCGCGTCAGTTGATGGTCGGCCAACGCCAATTTTGAACCGTCTTTGTGAAATCTATAAATAGCTCCTCTCTTAACCATTTCGAACTTTTACTTTCAAATTTCGAATCTCCAAAGCTTTTTACATCTTCTAAGTTCTTCATCTGCAAATCTACATATTTCACTGCTAACCTTTTCAAAGAACACCAAATCTTATCATCTCCATCTATTTTTAACTTCAAATCTAAATGGCGAAAACGTCAAAAATGGTTCCTCAATAGGAAAATGCTTCTTCATCGCGGCCGGCCGGCGACAAAACACCGGTGGAGCCGCGCCCTGAGGAGTGTGTTCCTGGGGGGTGCGTCCTCACTTCCGACTTTAAGATCGACAAAGCTTCGTTGGTTCGTGGTTGACGCGAGCCAATATCGAGGTATATATGCTCGATAACTGAGAGCTTCCTTAAGCAGGTGAAGAAAGACTGCAACTGGAAAGGCAAAGAGGTGGTGATTTCGACCACCGAGGAAGACATCACTTCCCACGTGGAAGGGTTTCTGAGTGTTTACACTTACCCTTTCACGCTGGGCCCCCTCGATCCCATTATCATCGATTTCTGCCGCAAGTATCAAATAACCCTAGATCAAATCCATCCATCCTTTAGGCAGATTATTATTCTGCTCTGATTTTTCCTGAGAAAAGTCGAGGGTATTCCTTTCACCCTCGACCATATCATCAGGTTGTATAGCCCCCGTCTCTATCGAGGCGGGTTACTAAACCTTTAGCGTCGGGCTACCAAGGTGCTATTCTCGAGCATAGATGATGACAATGACCGAGGATGGATGGGCCGGTTCATTCGAGTGAGGACTTCCGACCTGATCCTGGCCGAGAAGATGCCATTTCCCAAGAAATGGAATATGAAGCGTAAGTGCAATCACATTGTTAGCACTTATTTATTATTTTTCTCTTTTGCTTCTCCTCATTGATATATTTTTCCGTGATGTAGTGGTCTCTTGGATGCCTGGTGCAATTTCTAACCTCGAGAGTTGGGTTCGGGACCTGGCCTCGACCTTTACGTACGCCGAGCGTTCATGGTATGATTTATCAAAGGGCCGATGGGAGGCTAAAAATCATGGTAAGCCCCTTTTCCATTTCTTTGATGATTTTGTTAAAACATTTCTTACTTAATTTCCTTTTATACAGGCCTTGGCAAAGATGCTATCATGAGGCCCCTATCTTGTGAAGTGGAGACTTCGACCGCGGCACTGAAACCGGCGAAGGACAAAAAGAGGAAAAAGACGTCAATGTCCGAGGATCTAGAACCTAAGAAGAAGGCAGCTCGCAAGCCGAAGAAGAACATCATCCTTCTAACTTAAGACTCTGTTCGGCATCAAAGGAAGGAAGAAGAAAAAGAAGAAGAAGACTACTCGTGCTGGTGGCCCGAGTGGGAATGAGCACCGAGGCCCCAAAGGAAACTGAATCGATGAAGGCTGGAGAGACTCCATCTCGAGATGGGGGGGTCTCAGGAAGGGACTTGGGCGAAGTCCCTGAGTCATCGAGGATTGAAGATGCCTCCCAGCATAATGAGCCAACGGTGGGTACGAATGTGGGGGTTGGTCTCGAGGCCCATTGAGACGGAAAGAACTCCCCAAGTGATCCATTTGTGGCAATAGAAATTGGAGGCTCCCCGCTACTCCCCTCGTTTTCTCAGGATATGATTCTAAAGGCTCGGGCCTTGAAGACCCCCTCAATCGAAGGAGCCCACGGAAGGGAGGACCCCTTCCGTTATTACTTTACTGGGGTCAAAAATGCTACTGGCTTGAGCGACTTGGAGGTCTCGAGTAAGGACTCGGGTGAGGCCTCGAGCCTTTTCAATGAATCGCAGCAAGCTTTGAATCGTGTAAGCCTTAACTCCCCTTGTTGGTATTACCCTTCTATTTATTTTCCTATTCTTGTCTAACTTCTTTTCTTATTTCTGCGTAGGCTTCAGCGCTTCATCGGGAAGGATTTTCTCGGTCTCGAGCTGAACTGAGTCGGTACGAGGCCGACATTCAAAGGCTTACCGAGGAGAGGAATGCCCTCAACCTTCTCCGTGGGAAAAAAGAAGAAAAGATCAAGGACCTCCGAGCCGAGTTAGCCACAACTCACAGAGAGTAGACCGACCTGATCGAGCAGGTAATGAAAATCTTAAAATCACATGGGCTCGATTAGGGAAAGGTGGCTAACATTTCAATCTCACAGTTGCAGCAGAAGATCGAGAGGATCGAGCAGTTTCGCGAGGAGTTCAACATGATGAAGGCGGAGGCCTTGGGGTGGAAAGAAGGTATGTACTGCTTTGCTATAGAAAAAGAGACTACTCGAGCCCAACTATCATCGGTCGAAAGTCAGCTTCGAGGCATGAAGGAGAAGAGCTCGGCTCAGGCGAAGCAAATAGAGTAGCTCGAGGCTCGATTGGCTTTCGAACTTGCAAAGGCCAAATATGAAGCCGAAAAGGCAAAGGCCGAGGTAGATGCGATCGTTGCCGTCTACCGAGCCGATGCTGAAGCCGCTCAAGTCCAAGCGAGAGAGGCAGCCGAGACCACTCAAATTCGAGCACATTGGATTGTTGAACTCGTTAAATGCCAATCTCGGAAGGAAACCCTCGAGGAGATCCACGCTCGAGGTTTCTATCTTACCGATGAGATAATAAAGGCTAGAGAGCATGAAGCTGATGCTGGAGCACTGGCCTCATCCGATGATGATGATGATAATGATGGCAGCAAGAGCGGGTCCGAGAATGGGGAGGACCTCGATAGAGAAGAAGCTGCCCTTGAGGAAAATTAGGAATCATAGCCTTTTTTTTTCTTTTTTTATTTTATTTTTGTGCGGGACCTTGATCGGGCTTTGTAAATATCTTTGTATATATAAAAAATCTTTTTTCTCTTTTACTTTTCTTTATTCTATTTCCTGCCTCTTGAAAATTCTTTTTCATTCATACTTTATGAAACATTTGCTCATAAGTTCAAGGCTTAGGCAACTTGATCAAAGCCGGACTAGTATAATCTTAATCGAGTGAGTACTTGCTCGAACCCAGAGTAGGGTGACCCTTAGGTTTTAATTGAGTGAGGATGATTTCTCTAACACAAAAATAAAATGACCCTTTAGGCTCTTGAATTAGGCCGATACGGCCATAGTAAAAAGAATGGCTTTCTCCCCCTTTTCGGCTTGAAACATTTATTGTTTAATCATATAAAATCTGTTGTACCTTAGCATGAAATAAGGGATTTGCTTGAGAGTTCGAATGATTCCGTACCCATTAGGGTTTTCAAGGGTCGATATAATCGAGACCCTTTATTTCATAATGCCTTAGCGTAAATTAAAGAATTTGTTCGAGAGTTCGAATGACTTTGTTCCCATTAGGGTTTTTGAGGGTCGATATTATCGAGACCCTTAGTAATTCAGCCGAGGGTAGCCTTTTTAACCGGTTTATGAAAATATTTGAAGGCCTATTTTATAGCAAAAATCGGACGTCTCCGAACCGTGTTAATTTGACCGTATGGATTCGCCTTTTGGGCTTGTTCCCCTGTTATACTTCTAACATGTTCGAAGTATCAGTTCCTGAGTGGAGTGGTTGTGGACTATAAAATCGACGGTTTCCTTTTTAAGGTCTTACGATCTCGAGGATTTAGTAATTGGATTATATTGATTTTTTGGATGGCAGTCCCCGAGTGCATGGTCAATTGTTTGAACTTTAGTTATGACCGGCCCTTAAGCCAGTTTCCATAATAGATCACAAGCACGACATTGTAAAGTAAAAATTTCTCTAAGGCATGAAATATCTGGCAAGGAAAAATACTTTTTTCATTAGATTAATATGAGTACATGTTTGCCATTAGGGCTCGAGTAATCTACATGGGCATGGTTCGTTCGACCATTTGACCCTTACAAAATTTGTCTATCGAGATCCTGTCGACACGATGTATTTTTCTTGTAAATATCCGATGGTAATGCCCCCCAGTATTCAAAGTTGATTGTAAAGGAGCCTCAGATATTGTTGAATTACTCTAAGTTAGCTCGAACAATGGTTACCTCGTTAAAAACCTCGCCGGAAAAACACATTTTGGATAAAAACCGGTCTAAGGGAAAAATTATGCGACACGTGCTTTCAAATCTAAGGACTTCGTGTTTGAAGAATCCTTTGATGTCTTCAATTAAACACCTACAAATGGTTAGTATTAAATATAAACGAATGCGAAGAAGGTCCTACCTTAGCAGTAATATCGTTTGAGGAGTGATATGTTCCATTTGTTGGTTAATTGGACGTCGTTTGTAGGATCCCTTTCCGATAATATCGAGGACCTGATACAGTCCCTCCCAGTTCGTGCCATGTTTTCCTTCATTTGGGTCTTGAGTATTGAGGTTGACCTTTCTCAGAACCAAGTCCCCAATTTTAAAGTGTCGAAGATTGGCTCTTCGATTGTAGTACCTTTCGATCCGCTGTTTCTGTGCGGCCATTCGAACGAGGGCGGCTTCCCGTTTTTCATCTTGCAATTCGAGGCTTGTATTCATAGCCTTGTGATTTGACACTTCTGTTGCATATCAAAATCTGACGCTGGGTTCCACGACATCAACAAGGATCAGAGCTTCGGTGCCATATGCTAAAGAGAACGCTGTTTCCCCCGTACTGGATTTTGACGTTGTTCGATACGCGCAAAGGACATCGGGTAATATTTATCTCCATTTTCCCTTAGCATCGTTCAATCTTTTCTTTACATTTTGAATGATAGTCTTGTTTGTCAATTCATCCTATCCGTTCTCACTAGGATGATATGGCGTCGACAAGATCCTTTTTATTTTGTGATCTTCGAGAAATTTACTGCCGACGAATTACTTTCTATTATCGCATACAATCTCGGCAGGCATCCCGAATCGGCATATAATGTGGTCCCAGACGAAGTCTAGGACTTCTTTCTCTCAAAATTTCCCGAAAGCTTGTGCTTCAACCCATTTAGAGAAATAGTCAGTCATAAACAAAATAAATTTCGCTTTACCTGGGGCTGATGGTAGAGCGCTGACGATATCCATTCCCTATTTCATGAATGGCCATGGGGATAAGACTGAGTTGTGTTTCTCTCCGGGTGGGTGAATCATCAGTGCATACCTTTGACATTTGTCACACTTTCGAACAAACTCTTTTGTATCCTTTTCCATATCGGCCCAATAGTATCTTGCTCTGATAACTTTGTGAACCAATGATTCGACACAAGAATGATTTTCGCAGGTGCCCGCATGGATTTTTTGTAGGACGTAGTCGGCATCTCTTGGTCCCAAACATATTGCCAATGGTCCATCGAACAACCTTCTATATAGTGTTCCATTTTTAGCCAATGTGAATAGTGCGGCCTTCGTATGTAGAATCCTCGATTCCTTAGAATCTGATGGAAGAATACCGTTCTTTAGGTACTCGATATATTTGTTCCTCCAATACCAGGACATACTTGTGGAGTTGACTTTGGTGTGGCCTTCTTTGATTACTGATCTTGAAATTCATACGACAGTCCCCGAGCTAATCTCGTCGTCTTCGACTGATGACCCCAAATTTGCAAGGGCATCGGCCTCACTGTTTTGTTCTTGAGGCACATGATGTAGGGTCCATTCTTTAAACCGACGTAGAGTCACCTATAATTTTTCCAACTACCTCTACATTCGATGTTCTCGAACCTCAAAGGTTCTGTTGACTTGGTTTACCACAAGCAAGGAGTCACATTTGGCCTCGATGACCTCTGCTCCCAAACCTTTAGCTAGCTCGAGACCTGCAATCATGGCCTCATACTCGGCCTCATTGTTAGTTAACTTGGAAGTTTTGATAGCTCGTATAATTGTATTACCTATGGGTGGCTTTAAAACGATGCCTAGCCCGGGCCCCTTCACATTCAAAGTGCCGTATGTGAAGAGGGTCCACACCCCCGATGATGTACCCAACTTTAATAATAGTTCATTTTTAACCTCGGGTATGAGGGCGGGCGTAAAGTCGGCCAGAGAGTCCGCTAAGATTTGAGACATGATGGCCGTTCGGGGTCGATACTCGATATCGTACCCACTAATCTCGACGGCCCATTTGGCCAATCAGCCCGAAAGTTCGGGCTTATGCAAAATATTGCGAAGGGATAAGTAGTCACCACACACATCGGGTGACATTGAAAATATGGTTTTAATTTCATCGAGGCGCTTATTAGGGCAACTGCTAATTTTTCTATGAGTGGGTACCTGGTCTCGGCCTCACCTAAAGTTCGACTAACATAGTAAACCAGAAATTGTGTACCTTGCTCTTCTCGAACTAGGACCCCACTTACCGAAATTTTTGACACTGCTAAGTACAAGCAGAGTCGCTCATCTACTTTTGGAGTATGAAGCAATGGCGGGTTCGAGAGGTACCACTTTAATTTTCCCAATGCTTGTTGGCATTCCGGGGTCCATGCAAAACTGTTCTTTTTGAGAAGTGAGAAGAACCTGTGACTTCTATCTGTAGACCTCGAGATGAATCGTCTTAGGGCGGCTATGCACCTTGTTAATTTTTGTATGGCCTTAACATTGTGCAGGATTGCGATGTCTTCGATTGCCTTGATCTTATCGGGGTTGATTTCGATCCCCCGATTTGATATCATAAAGCCGAGGAACTTGCCCGAGCTGACCCCGAATGCACATTTCTTCGGGTTGAGCTTCATGTTGTATTTCCTTAGTATATCGAAGGTCTCCTGCAAATGTGTCAAATGGTCCTCTGCTCGCAGGGACTTAACTAGAATATTGTCAATATAAACCTCCATTGATTTACATATTTGTTCTTCAAACATTTGATTTACTAAGCGTTGATAAGTGACACCAGCATTTGTTTGTCCAAACATCATTACATTATAACAATAGGTATCGTACTTAGTGATGAACGAAGTCTTTTCCTGATCCTCCGGGTTTATTTGTATTTGATTGTACCTGAAATAGGCATCGAGAAAACTAAGGATCTCGTGGCTGGTCGTGGCATCGATCATGCGATCGATATTCGGCAGAGGAAAAGATTCTTTAGGACATGCGTTGTTTAAATCTTTATAGTCTACCCACATTCTATGTTTATATCCCTTTTTAGGGACTACAACTACATTTGCTAACCATTCGGGATATTTTACTCTCAAAAGAGAAAGTAAAATATTTGGCAGCGCAAGTAAAAGGGATATTTTAAACTATTCGGGATATTTTACATTAGGGAAGCCACTACTCTGCCATTAGAAGAAACTCTAATACCAATCCAAAGTGAATTAATCACTGCATCTCCTTTCAAAAGAGAAAGTATTCACAAGGAAAGTGGACCAACTAACAAAGATAAAAATAAAATAATTGCGCAAAACAATTATACAAATAACTTAGTAGTAGTGCCCCCTACAATTGAAACACATCCTATAATTAAACTCCCAGAATTTTGCAAAGACAATTTCCTAGAGTTAAAGGAGGAAATTGATATTACAAATAATCTTCTGTAAAGAATCAAAGATCAACTTAAAACAAAATTAGTTGTCTCTGAAACTAGTACAACTTCAAACCAAGCTAGCACTAGTAAACTAAAAAATAATAAAGACATAGAGCTACATAATCTACAAAGTAAATTAAGTGCTATAGAAGCCGAATATGTTGCTCTAAGGGCAAAAGAAGACTCCCTTGATAGGAATAAAGGTCTAGAGAAGTTAACAAAATTTTCTAAAGAAATTTCCGAAAACATATGTAAGATAATGGCCATACTAACAGGAAAAGCCATCTGTACCATCAAGACTATTGACTCTGAAATCAATAGAATTTCTTATGATGCAAGGCATTCTAACAAAAAAGAATTATCACAGTCGAGCATCTTTACAAGATGTTCAATTCAAAAAAGATATCTATCTAAGTAGCTCCAGTCATAATAGAAATGGAATCACATAGTGGAATGTTGATAGATTTGCAGAAAGCCAAATATACAAAAAACTTCATGAAATAGGTATTGCTGTTACTACTAGTAAAATAAAACATTTTGCAACATTAATATTCTCAGGATTTACCGGCGTATTAAAAAATTAGTGGGATAATTATCTTCCCGAAGAAAATAAAGGACAAATCCTAGGAACCACTATAGTGGAACCTGTAGTAAAACCCGAAAATGATATGCAAGTTGCAGAACAAGAAGCTAGAGAAGATGCTACTACAACTTTAATTTACTGTATTGCCAAACACTTTATTGGAGAACCTAAAATTTTCCAAGATAGATGTCACGACCCAATCTCTCCTATAGGCCGTGATGGCTCCCAACGTTACCGCTAGGCAAGCCTACAGTGAACTAACTCTATGATCATTTCATTTAAAGAATTGAAATAGTTGATTTTTGGTTTGTGCATAAATAAGAAGTAAGAATTTAATAATAATGAGAGATCAAGGTTTTGAAAGCAAGTGAGATAAGTAAAATAACCCAAAACCATCAAGTATCTACTAGCATGAATCTCCAAGACCTGCTGTCATAAGTGTATGAGCTACTAGTAGAATATATAAAAATATACTACACTATTATCTGAAGTGAAATAGATAGAAAATACAAGCACAAGAAAGACTTCGGCTACTGCAGAATGGGCTCAGAAGAAAGTCACAGCGAAGTCTCGTAGTAGTCAAGGATGCGCGCTGGACTGATATCTAGATGCACCTGCCTTAGATCCTGCACATTTAGTGCAGAAGTATAGAGTGAGTACATAAAAAATATGTACCCAGTAAGTATGTAGTTTAACCTCGAAGTAGTAGTGATGAAGGGTCAACTTCGACACTTACTATGGGCCAACAATAAAAGATATAAAATTCTAATTAAACATGGGATATCTAAATGACAATAAAACTCAAAAGCAATAAATTAATAAGCAATCATTTCACTTACAGTAAGTACCAAATCAATTTCCCTCATTTAACCATTTACCTCTCAAGCCAATGAAACAATATCAAATATAATTGGGCTTCCGGTATTATTACGCATGAATTATGCTGATGATGTACGACCCGATCCAAAATATATGTACATATTTCGTGTCCACTGCCGAGGGTCGAACGACACGAACCATAGATGCATATATTAACATGCCGAGACGAACAACCCGCTCCCATGAGAGTAGTGGAAATTTACCCCGCTTATGGAATATACTTGCGATGCGGTTGAACATAGATTTCTCAAGTTATCATGATATCCCCTAATTCTTTCCAAAACAAGAAATTCAACTAGGAACTTTTAAAATCATGAAATCCTCAATCTCGGCTCTATTCAAGGCAATTAGTAAGGATAGTCAAATAACGGTGTCAACAAAGCATGGTGTAAACCTAAACTACCTGGATATAAGCATAATCATTAGCTACGTACAGACTTTCGTCACCTCATGCATATGTAGCCCTCATAAATAGAAGCACATATTAATTAAATTCACCTATGGGGTTAATTCCCTCTTACAAGGTTAGAAAATAGACTTACCTCGTCCTAAAGCTTACTTTCCGGTCAAAACATTATGCTTTAAACTCTCAACTTGGTACCAAACGACTCGAAACTAGTCAATTATTATATAAAATAGTCAATACACGTTCAAAAGTTCATATCCTAGCTATTAAAGTGATTTCTCAACCCTAATTGAAGACTTCCTAAAATTCACCCCCAGGCCCACGTGCCCAGATTTCAAAAAGTTTTGAAGAAAGTTGTTACTCATAACCTCATGAACTCAAATATATGATTTTCACTAAATTCCATAAAATACTTCGTGGTTAAATATTATTTTTATCAAAAATCTAGGTTTTCACCTAAACCCATGATTTTAAATAATTTACATGTTATAATCTTCCCATAAACTATGTATTTTATTCACAATAGGTAGAAATTACTTACATCAATTTGGTAGGTTTAAATCCCTCTCTTTGGAGCTCCAAAAATTGCCCAAGTGAGTGAAAAATGATACAAAAAGGCCTAAGTCCCATTTTTAAAACGACGTTCTGCCCAGCTGCCTCCCCCTCTTTCGCGAACGTGGAAGAAGCCTCGCGTTCGCGGAGTCAAAAATTCACGGACAGAAAATCCCTGCGTCACGAACGCGAGGGCAGCCTCTCGATCGCGAAGACCTGGCCCGCCTGTGCATCGTGAATGCGACTGCACCTACGCGAACGCGAAGGGCAATGGGCACTAACCCTCTCCGACCCCTTTCCTCTACGCGAACGCAAGAGGGTATTCGCGAATGTGTAGGCCTAGGTTCACAAGGCTTCACGAATGAGAGAGGCTGATCATAAACGTGAAGTACAAATGCTCTCTTACCCCAAGTCCTTCTTCGCGAATGCGATGGTCCTTCTGCATTCACGAAAATGGAAACCAGAACTAGAAAAATCAGGTTTCTTTCACTTGTCTTCGGGTGGTCTGAAACACACCCGAGCCCCCCGGTACCCCATCCAATTACACCAATAAGTCTATAAACATAATACGAACCTTCTCAAAGTCTCGAAATGCGTAAAACAACAACAAAACCAAGAATCACACCCCAAACCCAAATTGAATCAAGTTATGAACCTCATGTTTCCAAATCGCTCCGAACGCGTCGAATCATACTTAGACCACTCGGAATAATACGAAATTTTGTGTGCAAGTCTTAAATCACCATACAAAACTATTCACTATCTCGGAATCCAATTTTAACCTCAATATAACCAAAACCCACTCCAAACCAAATTTAAAGAACTTCAAAACCTTCAAAGAGCCAACTTTCACTATTAGGCGCCGAAACGCTCGATACGAACATATGCCCAAGTTCAAAATCATCATACGAACCTATTGAAACTATCAAATCCCGATTCCGAGGTCGTTTACTCATAAACGTTAACCGAAGTCAAACTTAGCCTTTTGAGCCAACCTTAAGGAGCTATATGTTATGATTTCAATCCAAAACCTTCCAAATCCCGAACTAACAATCCCCGCAAGTCATAGAATAGTAAAAGAACATACATGGAGTCTTATTTAGGGGAACGAGGTTCTAGAAAGTAAAACGACCGATTGGGTCGTTACAATAGAAGTTTAGAACTACTTAATAATCTTAACTGCCCAAAATTAACATATTTTAGGTGGTATAAAGATATGTTCATAGAAAAGGTAATTGTAACAACCCGACTGGTTGTTTTGAGTATTATAATCCTGTTCCTCCATTTACTACTAAATTTATGCTTTACAGTTATTTTATGACTTACTGGATTAGTTTGTTCGGGTCCGCAAGGAATTCAGAGTGAAACGAGACACTTAGTTTCATAATTAAAAACTTAAGTTGGAAAAGTTGATCGGATATTGACTTATGTGTAAAGGACCTCGAAATTTAATTATGAAGATTTCAATAGCTCTGTATGGTGATTTTGGACTTAGGAGAGTGTCCGAAAAATTATTTGGAGGTCGGTAGAGGAATTAGACTTGAAATGGCGAAAATTGAATTTTCGGGAAGTTTGATCGGGGGTTGACTTTTTGATATCGAGGTCGGAATCCGACTCTAAAAATTGGAATACATCTGTTATATCATTTATGACTTGTGTGAAAAATTTGAGGTCAATAAGACGTGATTTGATAGGTTCCGGCGTCGTTTGTGGAAACTTTAAATTTCAAAATTCATTAGGCTTGAATTGGGGTATGATTCGTTATTTTAACATTGTTTAAGGTAGTTTGAGGTTTCGACTAAGTTCGTATGGTGTTTTAGGACTTGATGATATATTTGATTGAGGTCCCGTGGACCTCGGGTGAGTTTCGGTGTGTTAACAGATCGAATTTAGACTTAGAAGAAAATCTGAAGGTTTCTGCCATCTGATGTAATTGCACCTGTGGAATTTCCATTGCAGGTGCGAGCTCGCAGAAGCAAGCCTTTTACGCAGATGCGTCCAGGCGTGGTTGGAGCTTCGATCGCAAAAGCGGCAGGTAGCCGCAGAAGCGGCCCCGCACCTACGGGCATTTGATAGTAGAAGCGCAAGGGTGCTTGGTGAGGTAGTGTAACGACCAGGTCGGTCGTTTCGAGAGTTATAATCCTGTTTTTTCCATTCCTACTTTTTGTGTTATTCAGCTATATTATGTTATATCGGGTTAGTTGGTTAGAGTCCGGAAGGAACTCGGAGTGAAATGAGACACTTAGTCTCATAATTAAAAATTTTAAGTTAGAAAAGAGGACCAGATATGGACCTATATGTAAACGACCTCGGATTTGAATTTTGATGATTCCAATAGCTCCGTATGGTGATTTTGGGCTTAAGAGTATGTCCGAAATATTATTTGGAAGTCCGTAGAGGAATTAGGCTTGAAATGCCGGAAGTTTTATTTTTGAGAAGTTTGACCGGGGGGTTGACTTTTTGATATCGGGGTCGGAATCCGATTCTGAAGATTGGAATACCTCTCTTATGTCATTTATAACTTGTGTGCAAAATTTGAGGTCAATCGGACGTGATTTGATAGGTTCCGTAGTCGTTTGTAGAAATTAGAAATTTCAAAGTTCATTAGGCTTGAATTGGGGTGTAATTCATGGTTTTAGTTTTGTTTGAGGTGATTTGAGGATTCGACTAAGTCCGTATGATATTTTAGGACTTGTTGGTATATTTGGTTGAGGTGCCGAGAGACACGGGTGAGTTTTGGATGGTTAACGGATCAAAAATTAAACTAGAACAGCTGCTGCAATTTCCTTCTGTTGGAAATTGCTTCCGCCCAGAAAACCGAGCCCAGATCGAGCTCACGGTCGAGGGCCACGATCAAAGCCCAGATCGAGCGCAGGGTCAAGGGCCACGATCGAAAACATGATCGAGCCCAGAGTCGAGGTCCACGATCGAAGGCATGATCGAGCCCGGAGTCGAGGGCCACGATCGAAGGCATGATCGAGCCCAGGGTCGAGGGTCACGGTCGAAGGCCGGGTCGAAGTCATAATTGAAGGCAGGACCGAGGACCAGGATCGAAGGCAGGACCCAGGATCAGGATTGAGGACCTCGATCGAAGGCCAAGATCGAGGGTCAAGATCGAGGCAGAACCGAGGATGTCTGGGCAGAATTATAAAAACAGGGACTTCGTCTCATTTGCCATTTTTGACAAATTGGAGCTTGGGGAGAGGCAATTTTTGATATATTTTCAAGGAAAACTTGAGGTAAGTCATGATCATTTGTACTCCATAATATTGAATTATCATCGAGTAATACGAGTAGATTACATGATTTTCAGGTGTAAATTAGAGATTGAAACTTAGAAATTTGGAAATAAGATTTGTAGATTTGAGGGTCGAGTTGAGGTTGGATTTTGGTAAAATTGGTATGGGTAGACTCGTGGTTGGATGGGCTTTCGGATTTTGTAACTTTTGTCGGGTTCCGAGACATGTGTCCCACGAGCATTATTTGAGCCAATTTCGGATTTTGGTCTAATTTTGAAGCTTTTCTTGTGGAATTCATTCCATTAGCGTATATTGATTGTATTATACTAATTGTGAATAGATTTGGACCATTTGGAGGCAGAGTCCAGAGGCAAGAGCATTGCGGGGTAGAAATTTGATCGGTTTGAGGTAAGTAACGATTGTAAATCTAGTCCTGAGTGTATGAAACCTCAGATTTCGTATCATTCTATTATTTTGAGGTGACGGGCATGTAGGCGTGCACTATTGGGGATTTGTGACTTGGTCCGTCCCGAAGCAACTGTAAAGTTGCATACCTTGTTGAAACCATTTGATACTTATATGTTTTAGAAAGAATTTTAGTAAATTGGGCTGAATGCCATGTTTGTGCCTTGCGCCAATGCTGTTTCGACCCTTGGGGGATATTTCGTATCATCCTCTCATTATTTTCGATTGAAAATCTATACTCAGTCATGTTTATACTTGTTTACCGCATAACTCAGTTTTATGACTCTATTTTGATGCATATAAATGTTTTGGGCTGAATGCCTTGTTTTACTGAAATGCCCGAGTGGCTTGATTTGTGAGGATGAGTGTGGATCGGGGCTGCCCGCCTGTAGCATACTTGTGACTGAGTGAGGCCGAGGGCCTGATTGGTGAGGATGAGTGTGGATTGGGGTTGCCCACCTGTAGCATACTTTATTATTATTGCACGTGAGTTGTCCGTGCAGATTATAGCGCTTGGGCTGAAGGAGCCCCTCCGGAGTCTGTACACACCCCCAGTGAGCGCCGGTACCTACTGAGTGTGAGTGCCGTGTGCCGAGTGCCGAGTGCTGAGTGTCTGGGAGGCAAGAGTGATTGTGAGGTATGCCCGAGTGGCAAGAGTGATTGTGAGGTATGCCCGAGTGGCAAGAGTGATTGTGAGGTACGCCCGAGTGGCACGAGTGACTGTGAGGTCTGCCCGAGTGGCTGTTTATGATTTCATCATTCTTGCTCACCTTTGCATTGAGCCTTTTTTTGAAAAACTGTTGGAAAAATGTCTTTAAAATGATTTTTACTAGAACTGGGTTTAAACGAGATGTTTGATTCAAATCCTGATTTTTTTAGAGCATGTGGTATTTTGCTGAGATTTCCTAATATGAACGTTACATGCTTTATTGCTCGTCACTACTGCTCAGTCTGTATTTATTGTTGTTACTTACTGAGTTGGCGTACTCACGTTACTCCATGCACCTTGTGTGCAGATCCAGGTGTAGCTGGACACGGTAGCAGTTATTGAGTGTTCTGGTTGCAGAATTTTCTTGGAGATAGCAAGGTAGCTGTTTGGTGATCGCAGCCCCTTCTCTTCTCCCTCTTATCTTCCTCTAGTAGTATTTAGCTATTTTCCAGGCTGAGTTAGCCTTGATATTGTTAGACAGATTATAATAGATGCTCATGACTAGTGACACCCCAATGTCAGACTTTTCTTTTCCGCACTTCTGTTTTTCTTTGATTTGAACTCTTTAAATGGAGGTTTTTATGTTAAATAACGTTGAAATTATCTTTGAAATGAAAATATCATTTTGTTTTGGAAATGAGTCGGCTTGCCTAGTTCCACGATAGGCGCCATCACGATAGGGGGTTAGTTTTGGGTCATGACGAATTGGTATCAGAGCCTAGGTTACATAGGTCTTACGAGTCATGAGCGGGTTTAGTAGAGTCTTGTAGATCGGTACAGAGACGTCTGTACTTATCTTCAAGAGGCTGCAGAACACATAGGAAAATTTCACTTTCTTGTATTCTATCGTGCGAAATTGATTCATCTTGAGACATAACTCTTTGAATTCTTTCCACGCATTTCGTATGCGCACATGAGCGCTCGGTATCAGTTGTGCATCGTCGGCTTGTGATTCTATGAACGAGGTTCGAGATGTGTATTATGTGTTTTGGTGATGGGCTAGTCTGGAGGACTTGAGGCCAGGTCTAAACCGTAGTTTTGGCTCCGTAGCTTCAGTTGTAACATATACATTTAAACTCATATGTCCGATAATGTCCCTACGAGTGGAATTATGGCTCGATGAGCAGTGGAATGGCTTTGTGGTGAGTATGACGTAACTGCGGGAAGTGTTAAGACTATGTGAATGTGACGATAAGTGTTTTCTTGAAATGTAAAGGAAGGCCATTGGGTGCTTGATTTTCGTTTTGATGCGACGTACCGTCTCGAGTGTGAATGATTTGAAGGATTTTTCATGTTGTTAAATTTTGGGGCAAATTAAATTCTCATGTCTGTCAATGAGTTTGAACTCAAGAAGAGTAAGTGGTTGTGTAGTAATGGTGGTTGCGAATAGGTATTTTGATATTGATGGCTTGGGAAAGATAATCTTTGAAGAGACTTAGAGTCGGTAACATTTTATAAGTTCAGGTGCGACAGAGATACATTTCGATTTGATGCAGCATTTGGGTAGCAAAGTATGAGGGAAGACATGACGGGAAGTGTTTCGCGGTGGTTGAAGTACTAGAAGGTCAAGTAGGAGAAGTAGAGGTTGAGGAATTTCTTAAAGGAGATGATTTAACCGAAGTAAGAGTGGCAGATTAGCATATGAATTCACTAGTAGGGTAGTCGTGCGCCTTCAGAAAGTGTAGAATGGTTTGGAATCGTGTTAACATGTGAATCGTTCTGCAGACTCTATTTGGAGTGATGGTTAGTGTACAAAGGAAAATTTAATATGGCAGAAAGGAGTGTGTTTGAAATGAATAGAGGCGTGGAGATCTTATTATCGTGTCAGGTGCAATATGACTTGAGTTTGGAAGGTATTGTTGACGTACAATTGATGTCAATAGGGAAAGTGCAGACTTATACAAATGGTGGGCGAGCATGAACTCAGGAGAATTTACGGATTTAGTGGTCGTTGCACTAGGTGCAGTGTCATTGGGAGATGTCGATAAGGAATTCCATATGTAGGTTATCTCCTGTGTGCAGCTAGCGGTAGCGTGATGTTGATGAAGCTTTGCGAGGAATATTACTTGCTACCCGGTAGGAGGTCGCGTGTGTGATTTTGGCTGGAGATTCAGAATGTTCATGAAAGGCTTAATAAAAGACTTTGAGAAGTCTGGCAGGTTAACGGTGCGAGACCTTGGTAATTGAGAAGGAGAAATCCTTACGGGTTATAATTTTATATAATTGCAGCTTAAGGCTAAGTGGGGGAGTCTGCTATCGACGAGTTGATTGCACGGTTATGGGTCGTATTAGTTTTGGTTCGGGGTATACCAATAAAGCAGTTATGACTTGCAGTGGTCGAGGTTGAGGATGACTCGGGTAAAGGAATTTCTGGACACACGTTGTATTACACTCTATGGTTATAGGAGGACCATAAAATAATTGAGTGGTTATTCACAGAGAATGTAGTGGCACATGTCATTTCGGTCCGTTTGGTCGGTTAATTCGAGAATGGTTACAATGGATTCAAGATTTATAAATATGGATAGAAAACTGGGAGTTGCATTGAACGGTGTTGAGACTCGTGGCATCTTATATCATTGTGAATTATGCATTTCAGTATCAAGAAGGTGAAGGAAACAGTTTTAGATTCACATAAAGTCTCTTCGTAGTAAGCATTTTTGGTTGTGGAACCTTTGGAATACATAAAAAGGGAGTTCGGCGGCTTATAAGCCTTAGGGCGGTGTGATTCTATGCTAGAGTTCGCGGGGCAAGTTTTAGTTAAGGATAGTAGTTTTCTAATAAGGAAATAAAATAGCAATTTGAAGGCAATTTGGAAAGTACTTGAGGAAATAGGACACTTTGGAAGTAGGTTGGGGTAGCACAGTAATGGGTATGATCGGTTATTTGTGTACTTATGAAGTAGCTAGTATCTACAGGTGCTTCGTTGCAATGCTACCGGATTTGGCAACCTGTGTGGCTTGGTGAAGTTAGATGAATTCGGTTCAGATAGCTTTATTATGTGCAAATGGATTTCAAAGTGTTCATGATGGGTTCTACCATGGTTTAAACCGGATCATTTCTACCAACATACGGAGCAGGTTGCGTGTTATGATTTTCTCCTAGAAAGAAGCAAGAAAGAGGTTTCTGACTAATAAGGTATGTAATTGCTAGTGACTCAGAGTTGATAATGGAATTTTTATGCTTGTCACATGATAGTATAATAGATGTGTTGTGTTGTGCGGGAATAGGATTTACATGTACAAGGTCACAGTTTAGTTTTGAAGGGAGGGACATAAATTCTTAGGCAACATGAACGATTTCCGATGACTAGGTAAATGATATTACTATCTGGTATAGCTTGATGAGAGTGTACATTTCAGAAGGGGCAGTGTGTTTTGATTTATGGGTACTTCGCTGGTATAGTGGCACTCTACTGGTTGATCGACTGTTGATATTCAAATTTTTGCCAGGTGTCACGAAAGAAGTTTCAAAGTATTTCTCGTAGGAGGATTGTGTATGAGAGAGGTATTAGGCATTCGGGCGGTGGAGGTGGAATCAAATAGGGTGATTCATGTGTTCTATGGAATTGAAGATTGGGAGTTCTCATGAGCAAATTGCTTCATGGTGGTGGACTGTGAAGTTGTGGCCGGAACTAGCCAGCTGATAGAAGGTGTTATGATTCCGTCATTGTGAACTTTCGAAGGTTGTTTATCTATTGGTGGCGGGCCATAGTTGATTCGGGGCCCATTTGTAGGCCCAATTAGGATGTGTATTCTACACCGAGCCGGATTGATTGGCTCCATACTGCTATTGTTGAAGGATGTGCCATTCGGTTGATGTGAAGCTTATTCGTGCTCTGAAATGATCGGTGAGTTACTCTTCTAGGCTACGAGGAGTTGGGATTCGTGGTTATATGCACATATGGTGCGGTTCTATTGTGGCCTTATAGCGGAATTTGAGCGAGAATATTATTGGATATTGCTTAGTTGATAACGTATTGGTCATGTTTTTTCGGGTTTTATGTGGCATGGTGTCGTTTGCTTCTCTGTGATTATGGTAATGCACTTTGGGTACTTTATGTCCAATTGCGCATGGTTATTAATTTTTATTAGGGTGACTTGAGGTGTTTCATATGGACCGGTATTTGGATAGGGTCGCGTATTGAAATATGATCCCTCATGTAAGATTCGTGTGTTATGGTTCTGCGGTGTGTGATGGGTTCTTAGCATTGAGTCGGGGCGGTACTCGTCGAGCTTGCAGAACGGTTCTCCTGTTTGGGTTATTGTTACGATTGTGTATATTTGGAATGTTGCTATCTGGTGCACGGATTGCACGGGTTGTGGCTTTAGATTATATTGATGTGTCATGTCATTAGAGTGGTCATGTTGGATGAGACGAGGTCATTGGGCCTAGAATGGATGCTATCAGATTTGAGTATGGTAAAATTGGGAGGAGGTGTAGATCTCCGGTTGGATGGTTTAAGCCGGGTGAGGCTAGGCTCTTAGGTACAGACTTGATCCAGGACGCATTAGATAAGGTGAAATTGATTCAGGAGCGGCTTCGCACGACGCAGTCTAGGCAGAAGAGCTACGCGGATAGGAAGGTCCGTGATGTGTCTTTTATGGTTTGGAAGAAGGTTTTGATGAAGGTATCACCATGAGGGTGTTATAAGGTTTGGGAAGAGGGGAAAGTTGAGCCCCCGGTTCATTGGGCCTTTTGAGGTGTGTTAGAGGATATGAGAGGTGGCTTGTAAGCTTGCCTTGCCACCCAGCTTGTTAAGAGTGCATCGAGTGTTTCATGTTTCCATGCTCGGGAAGTATATTGGAGATGCGTCCCGTGTTTTGGATTTCACCACGGTTCAGTTGGAGGGTGATGACTTATGAGGTGGAGCCGGTGGCTATTTTGGATCGACAGGTTCGAAGGTTGAGGTCAAAGGATATAGATTCAATGAAGGTGCAATGAAGAGGCCAGGCTGTGGAGGGGGAAACTTGGGAGACCGAGCGGGAGATGCAGAGCAGATATCCACGCCTATTCGAGACTCCAGGTATGTTTTTAGACCCGTTCGAGGACGAACGGATGTTTAAGAGGGGGAGGATGTAACGAGTCGGTCGGTCGTTTCGATAGTTATAACCCCGTTTTCCTCATTCCTACTTTTTGTGTTATTCATCTATATTATGTTATATCGGGTTAGTTGGTTCGAGTCCGGAAGGAACTCGTAGTGAAATGAGACACATAGTCTCATACTTGAAAATTTTAAGTTAGAAAAGTGGACCGGATATGGACCTATATGTAAAAGACCTTGGATTTGAATTTTAATGATTCCAATAGCTCCGTATGGTGATTTTGGGCTTAGGAGCGTGTCCGGAATATTATTTGGAAGTCCGTAGAGGAATTAGGCTTGAAATGCCGGAAGTTTTATTTTTGAGAAGTTTGACCGGGTGGTTGACTTTTTGATATCGGGGTCGGAATCCGATTCTGAAGATTGGAATACCTCTGTTATGTCATTTATGACTTGTGTGCAAAATTTGAGGTCAATCGGACGTGATTTGATAGGTTTCAGAGTCGTTTGTAGAAATTAGAAATTTCAAAGTTCATTAGGCTTGAATTGGGGTGTAATTCATGGTTTTAGTGTTGTTTTAGGTGATTTGAAGATTCGACTAAGTCCGTATGATATTTTAGGACTTGTTGGTATATTTGGTTGAGGTCCCGAGGGCCTCGGGTGAGTTTCAGATGGTTAACGGATCAAAAATTGAACTAGAACAGCTACTGCAATTTTCTTATGTTGGAAATTGCTTCTGCCCAGAAATCGAGCCCAGATCGAGCTCAGGGTCGAGGGCCACGATCGAATCCCAGATCGAGCTCAAGGTCGAGGGCCATGATCGAAGCCATGATCGAGCCCAGAGTCGAGGGCCACGATCGAAGGCATGATAGAGCCCAGAGTCGAGGGCCAAGATCGAAGGCATGATCGAGCCCGGAGTCGAGGGCCACGATCGAAGGCATGATCGAGCCCAGGATCGAGGGTCACGGTCGAAGGCCGGGTCGAAGTCATAATCGAAGGCAGGACCGAGGACCAGGATCGAGGACCTCGATCGAAGGCCGAGATCGAGGATCAAGATCGAGGCAGAACCGAGGATGTCTGGGCAGAATTATAAAAACAGGGACTTCGTCCCATTTGCCATTTTTGACAAATTGGAGCTTGGGGAGAGGCGAATTTTGATATATTTTCAAGGAAAACTTGAGGTAAGTTACTTGTGATCATTTCTACTCCATAATATTGAATTATCATCGAGTAATCCCACTAGATTACATGATTTTGAGGTGTAAATTAGAGATTGAAACTTAGAAATTTGGAAATAAGATTTGTAGATTTGAGGGTCGAGTTGATGTTGGATTTTGGTAAAATTGGTATGGTAGACTCGTGGTTGGATGGGCTTTCGAATTTTGTAACTTTTGTCGGGTTCCGAGATGTGTGCCCCACGGGCGATTTTTGAGCCAATTTCGGGTTTTGGTCTAATTTTGAAGCTTTTCTTGTGGAATTCATTCCATTAGCGTATATTGATGGTATTATACTAATTGTGAATAGATTTGGAGCATTTGGAGGCAGAGTCCAGAGGCAAGAGCATTGCGGGGTAAAGATTTGACCAGTTTGAGGTAAGTAACGATTGTAAATCTAGTCCTGAGGGTATAAAACCCCGAATTTCGTATCATTCTATTATTTTGAAGTGACGCACATTCTAGGTGACAGGCGTGTGGGCGTGCACTGTTGGGGATTTGTGACTTGGTCCGTCCCGAAGCAACTGTAAAGTTGCATACCTTGTTGAAACCATTTGATACTTATATGTTTTAGAAAGAATTTCAGTAAATTGGGCTGAATGCTATGTTTGTGCCTTGCGCCAATGCTGTTTGGACTCTTAGGGGCTGTTTCGTATCATCCTCTCATTGTTTTCAATTGAAAATCTATACTCAGTCATGTTTATACTTGTCTACCGCATAACTCAGTTTTATGAATCTATTTTGATGCATATAAATGTTTTGGGCCAAATGCCCTATTTTACTGAAATGCCCAAGTGGCTTGATTTGTGAGGATGAGTGTGGATCGGGGCTGCCCGCCTACAACATACTTGTAACTGAGTTAGGCCGAGGGCCTGATTGGTGAGGATGAGTGTGGATCGGGGCTGCCCGCCTGCAGCATACTTTATTATTATCGCACGTGAGTTGTCCGTGCAGATTATAGCGCTTGGGATGAAGGAGCCCATCCGGAGTCTGTACACACCCCCAGTGAGCGCAGGTACCTACTGAGTGCGAATGCCGAGTGCCGAGTGCCGAGTGCTGAGTGACTAGGAGGCAAGAGTGATTATGAGGTATGCCCGAGTGGCAAGAGTAATTGTGAGGTATGCCCAAGTGGAAAGAGTGATTGTGAGGTACGCCCGAGTGGCACGAGTGACTGTGAGGTCTGCCCGAGTGGCTGTTTATGATTTCATCATTCTTGCTCACCTTTGCATTGAGCCTTTGTTTGAAAAACTGTTGGAAAAATGTCTTTAAAATGATTTTTACTGGAACTGGGTTTAAACGAGATGTTTGATTCAAATCCTGATTTTTTAGAGCATGTGGTATTTTTCTGAGATTTCCTGATATGAACGTTACATGCTTTATTGCTCGTCACTACTACTCAGTCTTTATTTATTGTTGTTACTTACTGAGTTGGCGTACTCACATTACTCCCTGCACCTTATTTGCAGATCCAGGTGTAGCTGGACACGGTAGCGGTTATTGAGTGTTCTGGTTGAAGAATTTTCTTGGAGATAGCAAGGTAGCTGTTTGGCGATGGCAGCCCCTGCTCTTCTCCCTCTTATCTTCCTCTAGTAGTATTTACCTATTTTCCAGGCTGAATTAGCCTTGATATTGTTAGACAGATTATAGTAGATGCTCATGACTAGTGACACCCCGATGTCGGACTTTTCTTTTCCGCACTTCTGTTTTTCTTTGATTTGAACTCTTTAAATGGAGGTTTTTATGTTAAATAACCTTGAAATTACCTTTGAAATGAAAATATCATTTTGCTTTGGAGATGAGTCGGCTTGCCTAGCTCCATGATAGGCGCCATCACGACAGGGGGTTAGTTTTGGGTCGTGACAGGTAGCTTCGCAAAAGCGGACAGCTCCTCGTAGAAGCGTGTCCGTAGATGCGCACAAAATCCCGGAGAAGCGGAAACCCCTAGGCAAGAAAAAAATAGAGGGGTTCCGAGCTTTTGCCATTTTTGGGCATTTCAAGCTCGGGCTGGGCGATGTTGACCGCGGTTTTCACGGGAAATCTTGAGGTAAGTCACTTGTGATCGTTTCTACTTCATAATATTGAATTATCATCAAATAATCCCACTAGATTACATGTTTTTGAGGTGTAAATCGGGGATCTGAACTTAGGGATTTGAAAATAAGATTTGAAGATTTGGAGGTCGAGTTGAGGTCGAGTTTTGATAAAATTGGTATGGTTAGACTCATGGTTGAATGGGCTTTCGAATGTTGTAACTTTTGCCGGATTCTGAGATGGGGCGCCCACAGGCGATGTTTGAGCTAAATTTTGGAGTTTTATGAAAAATTAGCATTTTTTTATGGAATTAATTCTAATATATTTTATTGACTGAATCAAATTATTTGTAACTATATTCGAGGCATTTGGTGGCCAATTCACGAGGCAAAAGCTTTGCGGAATAAGAATTTCACGGTTTGAGGTAAGTAACAGTTATAAATACGGGGTATGAAACCCCGTATTTTTATGTCATGTGTTTATTTTGGAGGTGACGCACATGCTAGGTGACGGGCGTGTGGGTGTGCACCGAGGGGATTGTGACTTGGTTATCATTAATCAAAAAAGGGATAATCCCAAGATAGAACCTTTTAATATGAAAGAAGTTAGGAATAGATTTTCAGCTGAAGACGATAAAAGTACTACTCAACACCTACAGATCGAATTAAAATCTGTAAAAGAAGAAATAAAAGCTTTCAAGCTTAGACTTGACAAAATAAAAATGGAAAATTTCACAAAAGAAATATTATCTCAAGCACCCAAAGAAAAAGAACCCTTTGGTGAAAATTTTACAGAAGACGGTAATAATTCAAATATCAATGATGACGACTCAGTCATCAACCAATCTGAAACGGGAGGTACAGCTGTCGCCACAATTACAAAAGTAAAGGCACAAAGCTACCATATCCCCATCACCCTAAAGATTAAAGATATCACGCTAAACAAAATATCTTTATTAGACTCTAGTGAGGATAGAAACTGCATAATAGAAGGATTAATACCAATAAAATACTTTGAAGAAAGAACTACAAAATTATATTCTGCTACCGGAGAAAAATTAAAGAAAAACTATAAACTATCCAAAGCACATATCTGTAATGATGGAATTTGTTTTATAAATAATTTTGTGGTAACTACGGATATAAATCAAGAAATTATCCTTAGAATACCATTTATAACCCAAATAAAACCTTATTATCCAGGTCTAGTTGCAATCTACACCAGAGTACTAGGAAAAGAAATTTAATTTCCATATTTAAATTCCATTTCCAAAGAAGAAAGTGATTTTGTAAAATCAAAAACTATTTTTAGAATAAATTTACATTCTAACCAAGTAAATTATTTGAAAAACGATATAAAGGTCCGCAAAATTGTACAAACTTTAAAAACCACAGAGATAGAAGGGAGGATTAGATGTTTTCAAGAAAAACTCTAACTTGAATTTTGTTTAGAATTACCCAATACCTTTTGGGAAAGAAAAAGGCACATAGTCGAATTACCATATATTAATGAATTCAATGAACATGTCATACCTATAAAAGCAAGGCCTATTCAAATGAACCATGATCTCATTGAAATTTGCTAAAGAGAAATTAATGATCTCCTCAAGAAAGAAGATCATAAGACATATCAAGATCGCCATGGAGCTGCGCAGCCTTCTACGTTCACCATAACGCAGAAAAGGAGAGAGGTGCTCCTAGACTTGTTATTAATTACTAACCATTAAACAAAACTTTACAATGAATTATGTACCCGATACCAAATAAAAGAGATCTATTAAAAAGAACATACAAAGCTAATATCTACAACAAATTTGATATGAAGTCAGGTTTCTGGAAAATAAAAATTACCAAAAATGATAAATATAAGATTGCATTCAACGTCCCTTTTAGACATTATGAATGGAATGTTATGCCTTTCGGGTTAAAAAATACACCATCAGAATTCCAAAAATATTATGAATAATATATTCAACCCATATAGTATTATGTCAATTGTTTATATTGACGATGTTCGAATATTCTTAGAGGACACAGATTCTCTTTTTAAACAACTAAATACATTCTTCAGTATTGTAAAACCTAATGGTTTAGTAGTAAGTGCTAAGAAGATTAAGTTGTTTCAAATAATCATTAGATTCTTAGTACACGACTTATATCAGGGAACCTATAAACTAATTTGTAGAGCCATTGAGTTCTCGTCTAAATTTCCTGATGAAATCATAGACAAAACCCAACTGCAAAGGTTCTTAGGAAGACTGAACTATGTCGTATATTTCATCCCTAATATTAGGAAAATATGTGAACCATTATACACGCGTCTCAGGAAAAATCCAATCCCTTGGAGTCTAGAACAGGCAGATAGTGTCAAAAGAGTCAAGTCAGTTGTTCGAAAACATCCGTGTCTAGGTAATTCAAATCCATATGACTTTATGATAGTTGAAACTGACGCTTCAGATGAAGGGTACGATGGTATTCCCAAACAAAGAGTCTCTTCTGATTCTTCGAAACAAATAGTTTGATTCACTTCAGGAATCTGGAATTCCGTCCAAAAGAACTATAGTACAGTCAAAAAAGAAATTTTGTCTATAGTACTATGAATTACTAAGTTTTAAGATGACTTGATCAATAAATAATTTTTACTTAGAGTTGAATGTAAATCAGCTAAAGAGATTTTACAAAAGGATGTAAAAAAATCTTGTTTCAAAACAGATTTTAACCAAATGGCAAGCATTACTATCAACCTTTGATTTTCAAATTTATTTCATTAAAGGTGAAGAAAATTCTTTGCCAGATTTTTAACTAGAGAATTCTTACAGGGAAAGAATGAGATTAGACAAGATAGGTCCCTTCAGGGCCTCCCCAAAAAGTTGACATGGTCCAGTTCTCTTATAGGATGTGATGGCGCCCAATGTTGCTGCTAGACAAGCCGACATTGGACCAACCACGTGATTTCTCTTTTAAAAAATTTCTAAGTAATTAAATTTTTGTTAAGATTTAAGAAATAATAAGTTTAAATAATAAAACGGAAGTAGCTGAGTGCAATTATAACCATAGTAATAATCAAAAACCACAAAGTCTACTAGTGTGTGCGAAGACCTTGTGTCACAAGTGTATGAGCACTAATAGATTGTACAAAACTCTAGCTACTGTATGAAATAGAAATAGATAGAAATGAATGTAAAGGAGAGACACTAGGTGCTGCGGAACGGCTCAAGAAGCAGCTCACTACTAGGCCTCCGGGTAACGGGGATGCGCACCGGTGTGATCGCCAGATGCACCTGCCTCAGATATTGCACGGTTGGTACCGAAGTGTAGTGTGAATACATAAAAAATATGTACCCAGTAAGTATCAAGTCTAACCTCGAAGAAGTAGTGACGAGGGGTCGACATCGACACTTACTATGGGCTAACAATATGAATACAGAATATCTAAATAAGCATTGGTTATGTAAATGATAATAATAACTCATTAACAAGCAGGAATAAATAATTCTTTAAAATATAAATAAATAACAATAATTTCCCATCATTAATAATTGTAACCTCACAAGCCACAAAATAATATCAAGTATAATTAGGCTCCAAACATTAATACGCACGATTTATGCTGAGATCGTACGACCCGATTCAGAATAACATGTACACTGTCGAGGGACGTGCGACACGATCCATAGATGTATCTATTCTACTGCCAAGGCATTCGGCCCGCTCCACACGAAGAGAGGATACTTTATAAGCATTTTCACTTACACGTTATAACAAGGCTGATACACAATGTAATACAATTTCCCTTATCGGTCAAGTAATCCGCTCAATGTTTAAGCAAGTGAATCCGGTATTTTACAATTCTTCTAACAAGTTCTAATATAATTTCGGCATTTAAATTAACAAGTGGGTGCAAACACTACAAGTGATTTATGATTTGGGTCCTAAACTATCCAGACATAAGCATAAATAGTAGCTACGTACGGCGTACGTAGCCCCAACAAGTAAAAACAAATATTTATTTAAATAACCTATGGGGTAAATTCCCTATTATAAGGTTAGGTAAGAGACTTACCTCGTCTCAAAGCTCACTTTACGGCATCAATTCACTCCTAAGCCTCAACTCAGTGCCGAAAAATTCACAACTAGTTTAAAGTTATATAAATTAATCAATACATGCTCAAAAATTCATATTCTACCTATTAGAATGATTACCCAACCCCAATTAACAGATTCCTAAAATTCACCCCCAGTCTCGCGATCGTGAAGGCTTGGCCTGACTGGGTATTGCGAACGCGACTGGACGCAAAGGGTAATGGGTACTGACCCTCCCTGGCCCCTTTCTTCTACCCGAACGTGAGAGGGCCTTCGCGAACGCGTAGGCCTAGGATCTCAAAGCTCCGCGAACGTGACCTCCTTATCGTGAATGCAAAGAAAAAATTGCCCCGCTGCCCGAATCCTTCATCGCGAACACGTAGGTCCTTCCGCATTCGCGAAGAAGGAAACCAGAACTGGAATTTCTGGTTTTTCCAACTTAGCTCTGCGTGGTCCGAAACACACCCGAGCCACTCGGGACCCCGTCCAAATATATCAACTAGTCCATAAACATAATACGGACTTGCTCCAACTCTCGAAATGCTTAAAACAACCAAGAATCACAACCGAAAACCAAATTGAATCAAGTTATGAACTTCAAGTTTCAAATCGCTCCGAACGCGCCGAATTATACTTATACTACTCGGAATGACGCCAAATTTTGCGTGCAAGTCTTAAATTACCAAACTAAATTTAAAGAACTTTAAAACCATCCATGAGCCAACTTTCTCTATTACGCATCGAAATGACCCCGGGTCATCCAAAAACCGATCGGAACATACGCCAAGTCCACAATCATCATAGAAACCTATTGAAACCGCCAAATCCTGATTCCGTGGTCGTTTACTTAAAACGTTGACTGAAGTCAAACTTAGGCTTATTAAGCCAATATTAACGAACCAAGTGTTTCGACTCTAACCCGAACCCTTCTAAATCCCGAATGAACCATCCCCGCAAGTCATAAAATAGTTAAATCACATACGGAGAGTCTTATTTAGGGGACCGAGGATACAGAAATCAAAATAATCGGTCGAGTTGTTACACTAATAATCAAGAAAATAGATATTCCGCACTTGCAGAGTTTCCACCCTTATCCATGAGACCACCATCACAAATAATGGTAACCCCTACGAGAGTATCTACCATAAACAAACCCTCATCATAAAAAATGACATTCATTGATGCTGTACTAAGAGTAGAGGGACCGTTCCAACAATTTTCATCAAAAGCCTCATCAAGCTCAACCACTATTAAATATTAACTAGTTCAGATTACAAAATGAAGACCCATAGTTTTTTATTCAAGTAGTAAAACAAGACACCCCCTCAAAGACAGAAGGTAAAACACCCATCTCTCATGAGAAAGAGAATTTTGAGATCATATCTAAATCACGGATCATGATTTTGGCATTAGATAAAGGTTACGAGAATTTTGAAATTGGAGATTTACTTAAACCCTGCTATACAAATTGAAACTACATAGAAACCGATGACCCTCTAAAAGCAAGAAGGTACTATGAATTCATCCTGACAGATACATGATCAATGACCACCGAGCATAAACTAAAAGATGATATGGACCCTACTAGTATCACGTACTCAAGGTTCACTATTAACAAGATTATCAGCCCTTTCGAATGGGGTATGAATCACTTGCACAACATAGGCCCCAAACCCAAATTTCAATGATTATATTGATGCTTGGTATAACTTCATATACCTATGCCCAAATTTCCATACATGGTTCGTTAAAGATAGTGAACAAGTTATGAAATCAGTCATACCCAAATGGTTCTATGACTAGTGGAAAAGATTTGGAGGAACTGGGCAAACTATGCCTAGAAGCTTTCATGTGCACTAATGAAAGATTCCAAAAAGAGCAGGAAATCTCCACCCTACCAGATCATATCAAACTTTGCAAATATTATTTTGCAAAAAGAATTTTCTACATAATCAGTTGGTCATTCGGGATTGAAGAAATTGACAGAATTAAATATCTGGTTAAAATCCCAAAAACTAAAAGATGGGTCGCTGATGTTAAAGCAACCTAGACCAAATCCAAACCAGCCAGCAGAATAAGATCATTCAGTTCTCAAATAGAATTAAAAAAGAAACTCTTAGAAATCTTGGCTAATATTGATACACCAAGCCCAGCAGATCTACAAGCCATGCTAGAAGCAGCTTCAGCATCTTCTTCACTAGAACTTCCAGAAAACGGAGACATGGAAGATCTACAAGGCATAACCCATGCTTATGCCTATGCATATGACATCTAAAACATAATCCTACCCTTTCGGAAAAGCAAGAGATAGATGACTCTTAGAAAAAGCTAAAGCTAGCTGACAAAAACAAAACAAATGACTTTATAAAAGACCGACAAACTTTTATAAAGTCACTTAAATAAAGAGGAAATGAATCTTTTAAAGAGATCGTCCCCTCGTGAGATTGAGAAGAACTCAATAATTTCACGGGGTCTATATAAAGACTTCCATATTATATTGTAAGGGCATCAGAAAATTGCCCAAATTTTTTTCAGTATTCTTTCCCTTCCCACTCTTTGTAAAAACCTTTTCCTCTTAAAATGTTGGAATAAATCTTATGTTTTCTTGTAAGTGTTTGTAATGACCCAAAATCCACTATAAGTCGTGATAGCGCCTAACACCACTGTCAGGCAAGCCAACAGTGATTTATCAACTTAGTTATTCATTTTATTACTTTTGAAATCATAATTTTCATTAATTAAATATTATAAAATAAAATTTACAGGGCGAAATGATAATAATTATTTGAACTACCATACTAAACATCTAGTAGAAACCCCCAAAACCCGGTATCATAAGTGCATGAGTATTTTTCTAAAGAGTACAATAATAATAATACATCTGTCTAGAATATAAATAAGACACGATAAAGTAAATAGTACGATGAAGACTCGGTGGTCTGCGATGCGTAGCCTGAATTGCAGGACACATAAAGTCTCTTTAACAAATGCGTCTACACGCTAAGATGATCACCAAATGACCCGTCAGATCCTACACATTTATTGCAGATGTGCAGCATGAGTACATAATTCAACGCGTACCCAGTAAGTATCTAGCCTAGCCCCGGAGAAGTAGTGACGTGGGGTCGACATCGACACTTATTAGAGGTACAAATAAAACAAATGATAATTCATAACAGATACGAGGTGTACATCAATAGCAGAGTAAATCTGAAATTTCATAATGTTCCAATTATTTCTTTCAAAGCATAAATTTCTCGATCTTGCATTCTACCTTAAAATATCAGAAAATGCCAAGTGTCAATACCAAATAAATAAGAAATACCATAAAGTGTTGGGCATCAGTGGCAAGATTAGCACGTGAATATTCGGACTACTAGCGATATAACGCACGATTCTGCCAAGGTCGTTTCGGCCCGATCCTGGAAAATGTGTGCACTGCCGAGGGACGTGCAGCACAATCCATAGATGGATCTATATACGGCCGAGGCGTTCGGCCCGCTCCACAAGAAAATAAGAAAATTACCGAATTACGAGACACGCGTTTACAATTCAGTACATGAGTACAAGTAAGTATAACCTTTACCGTTTCTCAATTATTTTGCTAACAACTCATGGTGATATGGCCTTGCCTAAGATATATGTAATTTCTAAATCAAGTTCAATTATAATTTCAATTAACTAAGCCAGCAAAATAAGTTCAAGTAATTCAAATATTGCATGATAAAATCCTAAGTCTATCCGGACATAACATGCTTTAGCTACGTACGGTCTCTCCTCACCTGGTGCATACGTAGCATCCACAACTAGTAGCACATAACAATTACATCACCTAGGGGTAGTTTTCCCCTCACAGAGTTAGACAAGAGACTCACCTTGCTCTGAAGTTCTATAACCGGCTCCAACGCCACTCTAACACCTCAAACCGGTGCCTGTTGCTCTAAAACTAGTCAAACAATGTGCAAACCAGTAAAAATATACTCCGATACTCATAACAAACCAATTCATACCATTTCTCAACTCCGCTCGAAAAGTCAATAAAGTCAACCCTCAGGCCCACGTACCCATATTCCGAAACTTTTCAAAGATAAATATTACTCATAACACTACAAAGTCAAATATATAACTTATTCCCAATTCCATGTCAAATTTCTTGGTCAAATTCAAAAAATTCCAAATTCTAGGTTTTCTACCATAATCCCACAATTTTTACAAATTTCCATGTTTATATCCTTATAGAATCCATGTATTTAACTCACAATAGGTGGGAATAACTTACCTTGCCATAGATGATGAAAAGCTCCACTTGAAACGCTTTACAAATCGCCCAATCGAAGATAGAATGAAAGAAAAAAAGGGCCAACATCCCGTATAAAACCGAGCCCTCTACCCAGCATTCATCGCACCTATGTTCACTTGACCGGTTCTGCGGATCCACATGTGCAGCCAAAAATTCCTCTTCTGCTGTGTCCCCTAAGGCCTCCCCATCTGCATTTGCGGACAAGCATTCGCACCTGCGAAGGCGTTCCTGCGCCCGTCCCTCCTCTTTTGCGAAAATGCCCTAACTGCCTCAGTTCTCTTTTTGCATTCTAGTGGTCGCATCTGTGATCACGCATGTGCGGGAGTTTCTTCGCACCTGCAACCTCTGCCCAGTCCACCTTCCAGCCACTTCTGCGAGCTTTCTCTTGCTTTTGTGAGATGGATTCCTTAAGTTCCAAAATCATTCTGTTAACTATCCGGGACCCACCCGAGGCCCTCAGGACCTTAACCAAATATACTAACACGCCCCAAAATAAAATACGAACTTAGTCGAAGCCTCAAACCACGTCAAACAACATCAAAATCATGAATCGCGCCTCGAATCAAACTTATAAATTTTCAAATTTCCAATTTCTATAACTCGTGCCGAAACGTATCAATTCAATGAGGAATGACTTCAAATTTTGCACATAAGTCATAAATGACATAACGAAGCTATTGATAACTTAAAATGTATTGATAACTTAAAACCCCAAACGGACATTGTTAACTTAAAATCTACTGCAACCCAAACTTATGAAATTCATCCAAAATGCATACTTTCCATAATTGGCACCGAAATGCTTTCGAGCCAAGAAATTCTCAACCCGAGCATACGCACAAGTCTGAAATCATCATACGAACCTATTGGAACCTTCAAATCCTGATTCCGAGGTTGTTTACTCAAAAGACAGACCTTAGTAAACTCTTCCAACTTAAAGCTTCCCAAATTAGAATTTTCAATCCGGATCCACTTTGAACTTCCCGAAATTCACTTCCGAGCACATGTACCAGTTATAAAACATGAAGTGAAGCCACTTGAGGCCTCAAACCACCAAACAACGCTCTAGTTCTCAAAATGACTGGTTGTGACGCTACATTCTCCCCCACTTAAACATATGTTCACCCTCGAACGTGCCAAGAACTGCTCCGAAGTCGTCCATACTTATTATTTAACACATCGTGCACCTACTCGTGCCACCAGAACCCATATGAACACGTCAACTCAAGCCATAGTGAAGATCCTTCCCTTTTACTTATTCAATGAGCATTAAAACTAACTTCTGACATCCGGAATTCTATACAAGACCTGATTCCAAGCACAACTAAGGTTTTGATCGTACTATACTGGGCCAACACCCATTTCAAGGATCCACAACATCCCAATTCATGACATACATGAGCAGTCGTCCAATTCGGAATAAACATCCACAGTCCATAACCAAATGAATAGAGCGCCCTTAAAGCATAAGCTCTCACATTAGTGACAGTACCAAAATCTCCATACTTGGTTTCAATCCTTAACAATCATGTGACTAATATGTCACACTTATACGAATCTCCCTGTGGGATATGTCCCCATGACCTTCCGCACCAGATAGCAAAGTCTGATATCCATACCCCCAACCGTACTAATTCTACAAAGAAAATCAAGAATCTGCAACCCATCACACAAAGTCTCTTACACAGGACACCGTCCTCAGGTGACACTAAAGGAAATGCCCGCTTACCCTGAACATCTGAATTCTTCCCTGCTCCTCCGAGCTCGTGACACTCTTATCAACACCGAGTCACAACCTTGATCCTCAACTTCCAATTCCCATGCCGCTCACGACACCTATCATGCCGCTGCGTGAGAGTACAAGAATTCATCATAAACCCTGAAGCACTAGTACAATAAGCACTTTATTGGTTAGAAAGCCTTTCAGTTAGCTCATTTCAGAAAAACTAATGAAACACACAACTGAATTCCCAAATAGCAGAAAATACAAACCTCAAGTCATGATCTAATTCGCCATGACTCTTCCGTAATCCATTTACACTACAAAGCCTTTTGAATCAAATACCTCCCGGATCAATCAAGTTATGATGGTTGTCGAGCCTGCACGTACAACCACAAATCACATGTATAATTTCACACGCCGAAGGAACTGATCATTTCCACAATCATAATAAGACCCAACAACACTCATCCCGAGTGACCCAATCTGTGAGACCGCATCGTCTCAATACCATGAACCATCTCATAACCTCTTTTTGTGCACAATAACATTTCCAACTAGTACACCCATTCTGAAAGATGCTCTACGAACCCAACGTTGTTTTCTTTTTTCCAATACCGCACCGCAGACCCGATGATAACACAGAACACTCTGAGCCCCTTTCATAATCCACTGCACAAACTTAATCTGTAACAACACAACAAACCCAAAATCCTTAAGCACTACATCTAAATTCTTGAACCCACTAGGACCGTCGCTGAGAATCATCCACTCTGACTTGGTCTTGAATAATAATCAGACTTCAATGCTCTATTAGCACATGAAAACTCCCAACAAAGCAACCAAATAAATTCATTTCATTATACATCAAATCCATAAGAAGCATAGACTTTGAGTCTTCCCAAGATCTTTGCTCAAGTTACCCCCGATGTTTTCTTTTCTTAGACAACTGATCCACCAATGCACTGATAAACCAAAACCGCAAAAACAGACAACCACGCGATCCAATCCTAGATGGTGGGCTCCCCCACTTAGCCTTTAAGCTACAATCACATAATCCTAGATCCCATAAAGATTCATCCTTCTCAAATACCATGATCTTGCGCCGTTAACCAGCCAAATACCTCCAACCTTTGTTAATCTTTTCATGAACATCCTGAATTATTAGCCACAATCGCAAATTCGACCTTATGCCGACTTCTAAGTAGAATTCTTCGTAGAGACAACATCAAAATCATGCAACTGCTCACTCGCTCATCGGAGGTAACCCACATGCGAGATTCCATTTCGACATCTTCCCACAATATTGCCCCGGTTACAAGTACGACGAAATCAGTAAAACCTCCTGCCTATGTTTGTCCACTAGCTATACAAGTCTGCCCATTCCCCATTAACATCAACTGAAAGTCCGACAATACTTTACAAACTCAAATTCATGTTGCATCCAAAACGATAATCAAGTTTTCACACCTCTCTTCATTCCAAGGAAACTCCTTCCTGTCGTATTTAATCTTCCTCAACAAAGTAACCACCATCCGAAATAAAATACGTAGACCAAATCACCTTCCCTCACGATTCCCAAATCTCCCTAAACTTTCTTAACGCATGTGGCTATCCTACCACATAATTGATATGTTAATCCGCTACCCTTACTTCGGTTAAACCATCTACTTTAAGAAAATTCTCGACCTCTTCTTTTAATACTTAACTTGCTGGTAATTCAACCACCGCGAGACGCCTCCCGCTATGTCCTTCCTCATACTTTGCTGGCCAAATGTTGCCTCAAATCAAATCCCATTGTGTAGCGCCTGAACTAATAAATTTCTACCACCTCTAAGCCTCCTCGAAGAAAATCTTTCTCAAGCCATCAACACTAGAAGCAGCGTTTCGATTCTGAAACCGCCACACACCGCCATTTATGACAACAACTTCTCATGCACCATTTCACAACACCCTTCCCCGAAGGCAAATCAAGAAGACCATAACTCCGATGAGCCTTAATGCGTTCACCAAGGATGATGACACCACATAACAATTGAGAATCCCCCCATGCTTGAAAATAACAAGTCTCATTACTCAATCAACCAAAGCATGATCACCCATAGTCCAATTGCTTTTCCTCTGCTAGAATTCAATGCCTAGCCTCTAAACAATGATCTGAGAAATCCTCCATTCGAGTCATTCACTACCGCGATCCATAAATAAGCACCCTACCATCAAACCAACACTGTGCGATAACAACACATGAACATCGTAATAATCTGTTCAAGTGTCGAAACCATAAGAAATATAGATATTGAGCTGAAACGACAGAACATCCTTCCATAAGGCGACAATAATAGCCTGCCTAAACATGCAGGGAAAAACATCCTACACCACATCTGTATTACCACTTCAACTCCTCGATGCCCAATTGATAACAATCACCCTACGCCACGTAATATTGAATAGGAAGGAAATAAAGGTGCAAGACTCAAATGAATCAAATCGCATGATGAGGAATCAAGAAGATAAGTGCTCCTAACAACCATGTAGCCTCTTGAAGATAAGTACAGATGTCTCTATACCGATTTGGAAGAATCTACAAGATTTGCTCGTGACTCGTGAGACCCGAGTGAACCTAACACTCTGACATCAAGTTGTCACAACCCAAAATCCACTATATAAGTTGTGATGGCACCTAACACCACCGTCAGGGTGAAATGCTAATAATTATGTAAACTACCATACTAAACATCTAGTAGAAACCCCCAAAACCCTGTGTCACAAGTGCATGAGAATTTTTCGAAAGAGTACAATAACAATAATACATTTGTCAAGAATGTAAATAAGACAGGATAAAGTAAATAGTATGATAGAGACTCGGTGGACTGCGATGCGCAACCTGAATTGCAACTCACATAAAGTCTCCTCAACAGATGCACCTACGCGCGAAGTGCAACATGAGTACGTAATTCAATGAGGACCCAGTAGGTATCTAGCCTAACCCTAGAGAAGTAGTGATGAGGGGTAGACATCGACACTTACTAGAGGTCCAAATAAAATAAATCATAATCTATAACAGATATGATGTGCACTACAATAGTGAAGTAAATTTGAAATTTCATAATGTTCCAATTTTCCTTTTAAAGCATAAATTTCTCGATCTTGCATTTCTACCTTAACATCTCAAAAAATGCCAAGTGTCAATACGAAATAAATAAGAAACACCATAAAGTTCCGAGCATCAATGTGAAGATTAGCTCGTGAATATTCGTACTACTAGGGATATAATGCAAAATTCTGCCGAGGTCGTTCGGCTTGATCCAGAATAATGTGTACACTATCGAGAGATATGCGACACTATCCATAGATGCATTTATATCCAAGGAAATTAATGAATTACGACACACACGCTTACAATTATGTACATGACTACAAGTGAGTATAACCTTTACCGTTCCTCAATTATTTTGCAAACAACTCAAGATGATAAGGCTTAGACTAAGATATATGTAATTTCTAAATCAAGTTCAATTATAATTTCAATGAACTAAGCCAGCACAATAAGTTCAAGTAATTCAAATATTGCATGATAAAATTCTATGTCTACCCGGACATAACATGTTCTAGCTACGTACGGACTCTCGTAACCTCGTGCATACGTAGAACCACAACAAGTAGCACATACCAATTACATCACCTAGGGGTAATTTCCCCCACACAGAGTTAGACAGGAGACTTACCTTGCTCTGAAGTTCAATAACCGGCTCCAACGCCACTTTAACACCTCAAATCGGTGCATGTCGCTCCAAAACTAGTCAAACAATGTGCAAACCAATACAAATATACTCTAATACTCACAATAAACCAATTAATAACATTTCCCAACTCCTCTCAAAAAGTTAATAAAGTCAACCCTCATGCACACGTGCCCGGATTACGAAACTATTCTAAGATAAACATTACCCATAACATTACGAACTCAAATATATAACTTATTCCCAATTCCATGTCAAATTTCATGGTCAAATTCTAAAAATATCAAATTATAGGTTTTCTACCAAAATCTCACAGTTTCAACAAATTTCCATGTTTAAATCCTTATAGAATCCATGTATTTAACTCACAACTGGTGGGAATAATTTACCTCGCCATAGATGATGAAAACCTCCACTTGAAGCTCTCCACAAATCGCCCAAACCAAGAGAGAATGAAAGAAAATGGGCCAAAATCCCGTATAAAACCAAGCCCTCTGCCCTTCTTTCATTGCACCTGCAGCAAAAAATTCCACTTCTATGGTTTCCCCTAAGGCCTCCCCATCCGCATCTACGGGAAAGCATTCGCACCTGCGAAGGTGCGCCTGCGCCCGTCCCTCCTCTTTTGCGGAAATGCCCCATCTGCCTCAGTCCGTTTTTGCATCTGCGATCACACAGGCGTGGGAATTTCTTCGCCTGTGACCTCTGCCCAGTCCACCTTCCAGTCACTTCTGCGAACTTCCTCTCGCTTCTGCAACCAAGCTTCCACAGAAGCGATAGCACCAGCAACAGAAATTTTCCAGCTTTTCCTTAAGTCAAAAATCGATTTGTTAACGATCTAGGACATACTCGAGGCCCTCGTGACCTTAACCAAATATACCAACATGTCCCAAAATAAAATACAAACTTAGTCGAAGCCTCAAACGATGTCAAACAACATCAAAATCATGAATCATGCCTCAAATCAAACTTATAAATTTTAAAATTTCCAAAACTCATACCGCAACATATCAATTCAATCCGGAATGACTTTAAATTTTGAGCATAAGTCATAAATGACATAAAGAAGCTATTCCAAGGCTCGGAACCCAAAACGGACATTAATAACTTTAAAATCCACTTCAACCCAAGCTTATGAAATTCATCCAAAATGCCAACTTTCAATAATTGGCACCAAAATGCTCCCAGGCCACCCGATTCTCAACCCGAACATAGGCACAAGTCTGAAATCATCATACGAACCTGTTGCAACCTTCAAATACCAATTTTGAGGTCGTTTACTCAAACGTTAAATCATAGTCAACTCTTCTAATTTAAAGCTTCCGAAATTAGTATTTTCCATCTGGATCAAATCTGACCTTCCCAAAATTCAGATCCGACCACACGTACTAGTCAGAAAATGTCACATCCTATGTTTTCGTACTTAAAAGTGCGCCAGGAATAAATTAATAAAAGCACAGAAATGAGATGTTACATCCCGCATTTTTGTACGATAAAATTTTGTCGTAAGTTAATCGACGTAAGATAGGGAATGAGATTATTGTAATATTATAAGTATTATGCTATTTCAAACAAGTGATGAGTAAATTCGTGAAGGTGAGAGGATAAGCAAATCGAAGAAAATGAATTTCATCGAAGTTTGACATTTTGGCATAAAATATGGCCCGAGCTAAAATACCCGGTATTTATGGACTGGTGCAATACAAAGTACCACATGACCATGATAGTGAAGTATACAAGGTGTGCTAAAAATGAATAATATTTTAAGTAATTTGAGATAATTCTTAATTGTGTGGGTAATTAGTTAATTATCGGGTAACGGAATATTACCTAACTAAATTAATAAGTTAGGTGGATAACGACTAAAATCTTCCCCCACCCCACGTGGCAGCAAGCAACTCTAAATATATGACTCTTAAGTCATATGGATCATGTGGCAAGATTGAGGATATGTGGTTAAGCCACCACATAAGGTGGGCCCCACATCAATGTTAACAAAAGACATCTCTCACAAAGATAAATTTCATCTCGGCAGTGTGATATTATTTCTTGCAATTCAAAGGAAAGATTCAGCAACTTATTCAAAATTTTGGCAACATGATTTTGCTACAAAACTCATACGAGATTACGTAATGTTATAGCAACGGGATTTCGCGATTCTAAAGGAGTACGGTGCAACCTTTCTCAAGAATATCATGTGGATTTTCCCTATTTCTATCCGCCGTTACGTGAGTTGTTGCAAAAGACGTGTGTTGGAAGGATTGTCAAGAGAATCGGTTCAGGTATGTTAAGGCTATCCCTTCTTTCGTTTGGCGTGATCTATACGACACGAACAAAATTAGCAAATGCACAATTTCCATAAATGACTCTATTCATAGAAATATTAGGGGTGTCTATATTCTTGATTCCCCATGTTAATTATTATTATAGATTCCATTCATGGGTCTCAGAAAAATACGTATTTGATAAAATTTATCCGAGAGATTTTATTGACTTATTTCATATGCATTTCATTCATTTATACATGTACATTGACCCATGACAAGATGACGTTATATACGTGTATACATGTATATTATATGTATATGGGATATGAAAAAAGGTTATGGTATTATATACGCACCACCACCTGATCAGTTGGTATACGTTGACGATTTGCCCACATTGGCCGAAATGATATGATGGAATTTTCTTAGTGGCTTGATGATGTTATGAACACATGTACCTAGGCATGGTATGATATTTATACGCATATGCATGACATTATAAAAAATTAAATGATTCACTGAGCTTTGCAGACGTACATGTCAAGTCTTTTACTCCATGTTTCTCTCATGTCTATTATTTACTAATTTTCATTCCTTACGTACTAGGTACATTATTTGTACTGATGTCACTCTTGCCTAGGGATGCTGCGTTTCATACCCGCAGGTCTCGATAGACAAGTCGAGAATCCTCCAAGTAGGCAATCAGCTTAGCGGAAAATGTGGGTGCACTCCATTTGCTCCGGAGTTGCTTGTTTGGTCAGTATGATTAAGATGTGCATTGTTTGGTATGGTGAGGCTCTGTCCCGACCTTTATGACAATTATATATTCTTAGAGGCTTGTAGACAAATATCATGTACGTAAAAGATTGTATGGCCTGTGTGGTTATTTTGGTCTTATAGGCCCATATGCCTTATGTATAAGTTGGTATTACATGTTGTATTCCACCTATCTTACGGCAGCCTCTCCGGCTCAGTTATCTATGATGGCATGATATGAAAAGATGCGTTATGTTGGTACTCGGTTGAGTAAGGTACCGGGTGCCCGTCGCGGCTCATCGGTTTGGGTCGTGACAAAAGTGGTATCAGAGAAGTTCTATCGTAGGGATTTTACAAGCCGTGTCTACTAGAGTCTTGTTTATGGGTGTGTTGTGTACAACACTTATAAGCATGAGGCTACAGGGCATTTAGGACTGTCACTCTTTCTTCGTACTCTAGATCGTGTGGTAGAGCTTAGTTGTAAGAACTCAATTTCCTAAACTCTATCTTATTCATAATACAACGATGCCTAAATCCAGAAAGAGGGTTGGTAAGAGATATAGCTGTGGAAGAGTTGAGTCGGAGGAACTCAATTTTTGCATCATGCTTATGATAAGTAAGTGTAAGGTCTCCAGCAGATCATGTACACACTAAGACGTATGATCTTCTGGAAATGGAGCCCTAAGGCATGAATATCTATCCACCCATATGGTAAAAAGCAACGAGAGATTCATAAGGTAGATACAAGCTTCAACAAGTAAAAGGAGCAAGGTGAGAAGTTTACGAGGTACCAAGTTAATGAAGATTATCAGTATTTACCTTTTAGGCTGAGGAATATAAGCATTCTGAGTTACCTTTAACAGTAACAGAGATATATACAATTGATCACACCCATTTCAGTTATGCCCTATGGGGGTTGACAAGTGTAGTTTAAGAGAAGGACGGGATATGAGGATCCGACTGGGGTTAGAGTAACCCAAAATGGTGAATGGATTGTTTGTGTTAGTTGATATTTTTGAAGGGTATTACAAATATGGTAATAGATCTCCTTGTGAGACACCCAGATGGTACACTCTAAAATAGTACAGCTAGATATGAGTACTACAAAGATAGGTACTGGAAGCCTTGAAGGGATAAAACATTACCTTAGTGTGGCTCCCATCCCTAGTAGAACGGGAATGTTAGGCAACCCGAAAAGCCAGGGGATGAAGAAAGGGGAGCTAAAAGCAAAGAATGTCTTGTTGAAGTTTTCTGAATAAAGTAATATACATAAATGTTAGCGTGAAATAAGAAGAGAGTTAATGAAGCATTATGAGTAAGATGTGATACGTGGACGACAACGGTAGATAAAAAAGATGACAGTATTACAGAGTCTATACTCAAGTGAAGGAAAATACAAGAGGTGATAGGCCTTGAGACAACAAAAGAGTATAGGCCATAAAGTCGTATACTCATTTCGAGAAATAAGTTTGTGACTCCAACAACTACCAAAAGGAAAAGTTAGACCCCAGAGTAATAAAAAAAATCAGCATGGACTGATGAACAAGATAAACTAAACATGAACTAGGGACTGAGTAATAGTCGGCATCATGAGAATTTCACAGATTGCGTCACGACGATAATAGAATGGACAACAGAAGAATACCCTTTCAAGGTCGTTTATGGAGACGCTTCCCTAAAGCAAGCAATGTGAGCAAAGTTAAGCTTAAGGGACTATGTGCCAGTTTCACTAAGTGTCACCATCGCGAGTAAGGAATTTTGTTATCCTTGGTATAGAAGGATTTTTGCAAGGCGAGTAAGGGTCAACGATGATGTGAAAGGACGGCAAATATAAAGAGGTAAAACATCTATAGGTAGGTCGTCGTAGCTCCAACTCTTTGTACTCCCCTAAAGGGGGAATATGGAGTGATGCGGTATTAAGTCAGAATTAAGTGGTTCTAGTAACTATGGATTAATAAAATAATAATATGATAATAATGAGAAAGGGATAAGATTGCCCTTATTCAAATCCTATAGATATGCTACGATTCCAGAACAGTATGCAAACACGACATCAAGAAGAGGAGGTAAGGGTTCCTGCCTGAGATTTTATTGATAGATAAGGAGCCAGTGCGCGATGTAAGTTAAGATAAAGGAAATGACCCATGAAAGATTACCCAGAATATTGATATGAGAATGAACCAATGAGTAGTTAGCAGTTGATTCAGGAAAAGCCTAATGGCTAGACAAGAGGATACAGACAAATCATCAGATCGTTCAAGATAAACATAGTGAACCCCAACATGGGGAAATTCAGTCTCGCAGATATGACATTGTAATACTTGAGAAATATTCAGTTAGGAGTCGGGTTAGTTAAAGGTACCGTATGAATGTTATGGAAACAAAAGATAGTCTCACTGGGAAGACAGTCAAAACTTCAGTTCAGGAGCAACCCTACAAGCACAAGGGCGTGGAGGTAAATAACTACGGACAATTATAGGCGAGGAAGGACATTAAAAGGTCTGTCATGTATACGATGTAATAAGCTCGTATCTTTACAAGAGTCAGAGGGTCCTCCCTAAGTACGACAACAAAACAATAGCTGAGGAAATAAGGAAGAAGGACTTCAACCTAAGCGCAGTGACTAAAAGAGGAAATGGTCTTGTAAATACAGTCTCACAACAATATTGTATGCACTCCATAAGGAAGTGGCACACAGCGTGGCTAATTAGCGGGAAATGAAACCAAAAGTAATATTCAAGATCATATGAGTTGCACAAAAATTCCGGCATGCGTGGAAACAAAGATAAGCTAAGCATGCACGCAACAAGGTGGCAGAACGGCTAGGAAAAGTAATAGCTTACGTTTAAAGGAAGCTCAGAGGAAACTAAAGAGTTACATTAACCAAGTAAATCAGGAGTCTTATTATTGGACCCAGAAAATTATAAAAATCATGATTAAGAACATTGCAAGATCACTCTTATTATCAGAGGTACAAGAGACAAAGTACAATAACCATATTCTATAATGGCCCTACGATAAAGCCAGTTGGAAAAGTACTAGCCTCGTAAGAAGTCAGTACGAAGCTCCCACCAGATAGTGTATGCACCAGAGATGCAAGTATTATAATAAAGCTTCGAGTTATGGACGTGAATTATACTTGTGTGGAAGGGGGTTATGAAAGAAATAGAAGGTACGATGCAAGATTTTAAGGTAAGTAAGGTAAAGGTGAACAACGTACGAAATGCTCAAATGCAGAAGGTTGTGTATAGTCCATACTTCAGATAGAAGGCTATAAGCATTGGGATTCAGTATCCAGGAATAATAGGGGTGTCGTCAGTGGCATATATCTTCCAGTCTATGATTTCTAGGTACCGAGAGGCCTAGTTAAGAGAGTAAAGAAGCATTTGAGACGATGTGATGTATCGCTTGATGTTCCAAAATAACACAAGGAAATCCATGGTGCAAGCAAGTTGAAAGAAGGTTGCGAGTAGTATAACTAGATATGTGTAGATCACCAGCTGTGAAAATGCTTCAAAAGTATCCATGTGAAAATGCTTCAAAAGTATCACGGTGATCTGCCGCATGTGTTAGATTTTATCTCTATCCAGTTGGATAAGAATTTGATTTACGAGGAGGAGTCGGTGGTTATTCTAGCCCGGCAAGTTTGCCAGTTGAGATCAAAGTGTTACCCTTCAGTTCGAGTGCAGTGGAGAGGTCAGCCTGTTGAGGCAGCTACGTGGGAGTCCGAGTCCGATATGCGGAGTAGATATCCCCACCTTTTCACCAACTCAGGTACGTTTCAATGTCTGTTCGAGGACGAACGGTTGTTTTAGTGGTGGAGAATGTGATGACCCCAAAGGTCATCTTATATTTTTTTAACTCGATGCTGCGCTCTTAAGCCTTATAAATCTTATTTTTACCTTACTCGATTTGCGTGCACAGTCCGGGTATTGGCCCAGAAGGTTTATATGTTAAAAACTGATAAAATTAAGAATTTTTGCCTTAAAACTTCAGTTGAGTTGACGTCGGTCAACAGTTTTGATAAACGGGCCTGGATCCATATTTTGACGGTCCCGGTGGGTCCGTATCGAATTATGGGACCTAGGCCTATGTCCGAAATCGAATTCGGAGGTCCCTAGTTCGAGTTATGAATATTTTATGAAACTTAAAAGTCTTAAAATCTAATGTTTTTAGGAATTGATTATTGTTTAGCAATATTTGATATTATTGAGTCATTTTTGAATAGATACGAGTGACCTTAGACTATTTGCTATGTGAACTTCATATGAGCGACGTATATGTGAGGTGATGAATACTTATGAGCCGCCGAATTACCTGTTTTCAATGTTTCTTCTATTTTTCTTATGTTGTCTCTTTCCTATGCCTAATTGCTACGTATTTATACTAGTGTTGTTAAATTTATCGTCATTGTCATGTTTATGGATTTTCTGGTGATAATTGAGTACTAATTTCAAAGTTGAGATTGATATTGTGGAACCAAACGTTGAAGTAAGACTTGTACTTGTTATTCTATCTCCCTATTGTTAATTGTTCATTGCATTATGGTAAGGGAGAGTGTTAATGCACGAAGGGTGATGCCGTGGCATATTGTGAGTGTTAATGCACGAAGGGTGATGCCGTTTCATATTGTGAGTGTTAATGCACGAAGGGTGATGCCGTTCCATATTGTGAGTGTTAATGCACGAAGGATGACGTCGTGCCAGATTGTGAGTGCTAATGCACGAAAGGTGATGTCATGCCATATTATGAGAGTTAATGCACGAAGGGTGATGCCATGCCGTTTGTATTGATTTATGGTGAGATTGAGAGCAAAAATACGAAGGGTGATGCCGTGCATTTTTCCTTTACTGTATTCGTTGTTTCTATTGATTCATAGTGTATTGGTTGTTCCAGTTATCATTCTGCTGTAGTTCCTTATCTCGTATTTCCCCCAGCATTTTTCCCCCTCCCGATATTTCCTGTCTAGCTCTTTATTACTGTTATTTGTATATACACTGTTAAATTGTACAGGTTGATTTGTAGGTGCCTTGCCTTAGCCTCGTCACTACTTCGTCAAGGTTAGGCTCGACACTTACTAGTACATGGGGATGGTTGTACTGATACTGCACTCTGCACTTCCTATATAGATTTTGGTACCGGCGCGGGATGATCGAGATTTTAGCTGTTGGACCCGCTATTTGGAGACTCAAGGTAGATCTGTCGGCATTCACAGACCTTGAAGTCCCTGTTTATCTTTTCTGTTTTATTGTTTCTTTCATTGAGACAGTTGTATTTCTTTCAGACTCTTACTCGTAATAAATTCTAGAATGCTCGTGAATTGTGACTCCAGATCCGGGGGGTAGTAATTGATACAGTGTTTATATTATTTCGTACTTATTATATTTCATCTTAGCTAATTATTGTTATTTACTGAATGGAAATAAGGATTTGGTTTAATGATTCTCTAACGTTGGCTTGCCTAGCATGTGAAATGTTAGGCGCCATCATGGTCCTAATAGTTTAGCCCTTTTGTATTTATCTTGATTTAGACATTCTGGAGTTCGAGCATGATGTAGTATTCATAGCTTGTGATTTCATGAGATTTCGGGTTTTGGGAATTGTTTAGTTTCTGAGATCTTATATTTTGGGTTTTGGGAATTGTTTAGTATATATATATATATATATATATATATATATATATATATATATATATATATATATATGTGTGTGTGTGTGTGTGTGTGTGTGTGTGTGTGTGTGTGTGTGTGTGTGTGTGTGTGTGTGTGTGTGTGTGTGTGTGTGTGTAGTCTTAGAGACTATGTGCCATCACGACATCCTTCGGAGGAAAAGTTCAGTCGTGAAACTTTCAAAGTTCGACGAACGGGTCCGAACCATACCAAAACATTCTAGAATGACGTCAAACTTTGCGTACAAGTCATAAATCACAATACCAATGCTTGGACCCAAACAGACATCGATAACACCAAAGTCCACTTCAAACAAAACATAAAAAAATCTTAAATTTTCAAAGTGCCAATATTCCAAAATATGCTTTGAAACGCTCCCGAGTAATCTGATACTCAACTCAAACATACGCCCAAGTTCAAGATTATCAAACGAACCTATTGGAACCTTCAATTTCCGATTCCGAGGTCGATTACTCAAAAGTAAAACTGTAGTAAATTCTTCCAACTTAAAGCTTTCAAAATTAGAATTTTTCATCCGAATCAACTCTGAACATCCCGAAAGGCCTCAAACCCCTGAATGATACGATAGAGCTCAAAACGACCGGTCGGTTAATTACATATGCCTTGTAGATCTTCCATGTCTCCATTTTCTGAAAGTTTTGTTGAAGAAGATGCTGAAACTGCTTCTAGCATGGCTTGTACATCTGTTGAGCTTGCCATATCGATATTAGCCAAAACATCTAAGAGTTAATTTTTTTATTCTATTTGTGAACTGGATGATCCTGTACTGGTGGCTGGTTTGGATTTGGACTGGGTTTCTTTAACCTCAGGGACCCATCCTTTAATTTATGGGATTTTAACCATATATTTAATTCTATCAATTTCTTCAATCCCGAATGACCAACTGATTATGTAGGATATTCTTTTTTCAAAGTAATATTTGCAATGTTTGATATGATCTAGAAGGGTGGAGATTTCCTGCTCCTTTTAGAATCTTTCATAGTGCACGCGGAAGCTTCTTGGCATAGTTTGCTCAGTTCCTCCAAATCTTTTCCACCAGTCATAGAACCATCTTGGTATGACTAATTTCATAACTTGTTAGCTATATTTTACGAATCATGTATGAAAATTTGGGCGTAGGTATATAAAATTATACCAAGCATCAACATAATCAATAAAATTATAGGTTTGGGGCCTATGTTGTTTTGATAGCACAATCAGGGTGTGCATGTGCTACATACCCCATTCGAAAGGGCTGATAATCTTGTTAATAGTGAACCTTGAGTACATGATACTAGTGGGGTCCATATCATCTTTTAGTTTATGATTGATTGCCATTGATCATGTATCTGTCGGGATGAATTCATAGTACCTTCTTATTTTCATAGGGTCATTGGTTTCTATGTACTTTCTATTTGTATAGCAGGGTTTATCTAAATTTTAAATTTACATATTTAATTTCTATATCCAAAGAAGAAAGTGATTTTGTAAAATCAAAAACTATTTTTAGAATAAACTTAGTTTCTAACCAAGTAAATCATTTAAAAAATGATATAAAAGGAATACATATCTATGTACTATTTTCTTTTAATAGTATTGTTGGGGTGTACCCATAGAGCATCTAGATCTTTAACTTCATATACCTACGCGCAAATTCCAAAACATGGTTCGTTAATTGCTCTATACTGTTCATCTTGGTATAAGTTTACTGTTCATCATCTTTATCAACCGAAAACTTTGGATAACAATTAAAGTATACCGGGCCTTGGACATATAGACAAAGGACATTATAAAAGGCCGAGAAACATTTATAAAGTAACTTTAATAAAGAAGAAAGGCATCTTTTAAAGAGACCGTCCACTTGTAAGATTGGGAAGAAGTCAATAATTTCTCGGGGTCTATATAATTCCACTATTCATAGAACCATTTGGGTATGATTGATTTCATAAATTATTCGTTATATTTTACGTAAGCATTTCCGCAGTCTTCCCTGATCATTACCTTTTCTATGAACATATCTTTATACCACCAAAAATTTGTAAATTTTGGGCAGTTCAGATTATTAAGTAGTTTTAAACTTCTATCTTGGAAACGTTTAGGTTCTCCAATAAATGTCTTAGCAATACAGTAAATTAAAGTTGCAGTAGCATCTTCTCTAGCTTCTTTTTCTGCAACGTGCATACCATTTTTGATTTTTACTACGGTTGCTACTGTAGTGGCTCCTAGGATTTATCCATTTATCTTTAAAAGATAACCTCTATTTTAGGAAATACGTGTTTATGTACCACTTAATTTTAATAGTATTGTTTTGGTGTATCCATTAAGCATCTAGATATTTCCAGTCTATTTCAAAGTCATTGGCTCGGATCACCATTAGCTGATAAACTGTTTCTGTAGTCGGGCTTTTTGGAGTGGCTACAAAGGGTCCATTTTGATAGATAACTTGGGGAACTGTTTTGTTAAAATCTACTCCCTTAATTTTTCTATCAATTTGCAAGATGAATAGTAAACTTATACAGAGATGAACAATATAGAGCAATTAAGACTTATAACATGAATATGATAATAAGATTTCGACGACTCCTAAGGAAAGTATGATGGGTTTAGTCTCTCGTACTCAATAACATGTCTCTGATACCATTGGAAGGATCATAAGTTTTATAAAATAAAGATGAGTTATAAATATCAAATTCTTGATCGATATACTAACCAAAAGATTAACTTTATCAATTATTTAAAGACTAATAAAGAATCTATTAATAGATACATCCCCAGTTTTAAAACGAACAAGAATAAAATTCATAACAGTGAAAACCTATATTCGGCAATAACGAATATTGCCAAAGATGAAAGTGATTTACAAAACTGGCGTATTCCAAAAGAATCCTACAATACTATTTATCATACAAGTATGTTTTATTTTATAAAGTGTTATAATATCAAAACTTGCGAATCTACCGTTGCCATAAATAATTCAATTGAAACAATCAAATTATTAACAGTACAAGATATTCAGCAACATAGGAAAAAATATAATTTTCTCCATATAGGATTAGTACAAGTTGCTGTCAAACCTCTATACAGACTAGGTTTAGAAACACCTCTCATTCTTTTGTTAAGACAGATTATTAAACTTTGATGATTCAGTATTAGGAGTCTTACAAAGTAACCTAGCCCACGGCCCGGTATACTTTAATTGTTATCTAAACTTTTCGGTTGATATAAACGACCAGAATGTTTTGGACACTTTGACTCTATATATATAAACAAAAAACATGAATAGAAAAATTCATACAACAGAAATAACTTTAATATACAAAGTATATTATAGGCTAATGAAAATAACTTTAGCCCCAATGGCTAAAATAGAAAGTAACAAAGGAGTAACTATGCTCATTGAAGAAAACGAAGAACATAGTAATACCTTCATCCCTAAAAAACTAAAGATTAAATTAGTACAACATAACTAATTACATGTAGTATCAAATTAATTAAATGATACTAACAAAATAGAAACCCCTACTAGATCTTATTCTCTTGTTATCGATGAAGATGTCAAAAGAAAATCGAAGGAATACCATTTATTTGGGTTATAAATGATATTCCAAGGATAATTTCTTCATTTATATCCCTAGTTACCACAAAAGAATTTAGAAAGCAAATTCCATCGTTACAGATATGTGCTTTAGATAGCCTATAGTTTATCTTTAATTTTTCTCTAGTAGCGGACTATAATTTCTACTAATTTTCATGTTCCAATCCATGCATAATTCATGTATTTAACTCACAATGAGAAGAAATCACTTACCCCATAATAGATGATAAAGATGGCACTCCAAAATTTCTCCAACGTCGGCTATCATGGAAGAAAATGAGATAAAAATGAGCCAAATCCCGCTTTTAAAAGAACACCTCTGCCCAGACGACCTTCCGCTTCTGCGATCAGCTTGGCCACTTCTGCGACGTTGCTTCTGCGGCGAAATCCGTGCTTCTATGAAGTCATACCCATCAGTGCTTATCCGCTTCTGCACTCCAGGCACCGCATCTACGATCACGCATGTGCGGGAATTGCTTCGTACCTATGGCCACTGCCCAGATCACCTTCATCCGCTTTTGAGATCCACTTTTCCTTAAGTCCAAAAATCGATCTGTTAACCATCTGGAATCCACCCGAGGCCCTCGGGACCTTAGCCAAATAGACCAACACCTCCCAAAATCAAATACTAACTTAGTCGAAGCCTTAAAACACTTCATGTAACTTCAAAATCATGAATCGCGCCTCGAATCAAACTTATAAATTTTCAAATATCCAAATTCTATATCTTGTGCCAAAATATATCAAATTAATCCGGAATGACTTCAACTTTCGCATGTGAGTCATCAATGACATAACTAAGATATTCCAAAGCTTGTAACCCCAAACGAACATCGATAACATTAGAATCCACTTCAAACCAAACTTATAAAATTCTTAAATTTTTAAAATGACAACCTTCCAAAATAAATGCCAAAATGCTCTCGGGCGATCCAATACGCAACCTGAACATACGCCCAAGTCCGAAATTATCATAGAAACCTATTGGAGTCTTCAAATCCCGATTTCTGAGGTCGTTTACTCAAAATTCAAAACTTAGTAAATTCATCCAACTTAAAGCTTCTGAAATTAGAATTTTCCATCTGAATCAACTCTAAATTTTCCGAAATGCAACTCCGACCATGCATACAAGTTATAATACATTAAGTAAAGCTACTCAAAGTTTCAAATCACTGAACGACGCGCTATAGCTCAAAATGACCGATCGGGTCGTTTCATTGATAGTAATGCTTGCCATCTGGCAAAAATCTGTTTTGAAATAAAAAATTTTGCATTCTTTTGTAAAATCTCTTTAGCGTATTTACAATCAACTCTAAGTAAAATTTCTTTACTGATAAAGTCATCTTGAAACTTAGTAATACATAGTACTTTAGACACAATTTCCTCTTTTACTATACTATAGTTATTTTGGGCGGAATTCCATATTCCTGAAGTGAAACGAACTAATTGTTCAGAAGACTCATAAGAGACACTTTGTTTGAGAATACTACTGTACCCTTCATCTAAAGCTTCAGTTTCAACTATCATGAATGCATCAGGATTTGGAATACCTAAATACGAAAGTTTTCAAATAATTGACTTGACTCTTTTGACAGAATCTGTCAGTTCTAGACTCCTGAGATGCTTGTATAATAGTTCACAAATTTTCCTACTATTAGGGATGAAATTTGCGACATAGTTGAGGCTTCCTAAGAACCTTTATAGTTGGGGTTTTTCTGTGATTTATCAGGGAATTTAGACTAAAACTCAATGGCTCTACAGATTGGTTTATAGGTTCCCTGATATAAGTCGTGTCCTAAGAATCTATTGGTTGTTTGAAACAACTTAATCTTCTTAGCACTAACTTCTAAACCACTGTGTTTTACAATTTTGAAGAATGTATTTAGGTGTTTAAAATGAGAATCTATGTCCTTTGAGAATATTAGAACATCGTCAATATAAACAATTAACATGCTACTATATGGGTTTAATATATTATTCATAATGTTTTGAAATTCTAATGGGGCATTTTTTAACCTGAAAGGCATAACATTCCATTCACATTGTTCAAAATGGACGTTAAATGCAGTCTAATACTTATCTTTTTCGATTATTTGTATTTGCCATAAACCTGACTTCATATCACATTTGCTATAGATATTAGCTTTGTATAATAATTTGTAATTAATTACAAGTCTAGGAGCTCCTCTTTCATTTTTTGCATTATTGTTAACGTAGAAGGTTGTGCAACTCCATGGCGACTTTGATAGTCTTATGATCTTATTCTTGAGGAGATCATTAATTTCGTTTACGCAAATTTCCATGAGATCATGGTTTATTTGAATAGGCCTTGCTTTTGTAGGTATGGCATGTTCATTGAATTCATTAATATATGGTAATTCGACTATTTGCCTTTTTCTTTCCCAAAATGCATTGGGTAATTCTAAAAAAACTTCAAGTTCGGGTTTTTCTTGAAAACTTCTAATCCTCCCTTCTATCTCCGGGGTTATTAAAGTTTGGTTAGAAAGTAAGTTTATTCTAAAAATCGTTGGGTGATAGCATCAAAACGTCATTCATCATTAGACAAAATTTCGCCATTAGAAGAAATTCTAATACCAAATCTGTAAGTGTCGAACCTAACCTCGATGAAGTAGTGATGAAGCTAAGGCGGGTCACTTAGAATAACCTGTACGCAGTATAATACTAACAATAGTAAAGGAAACATGAAATGACGACAGAGCAGCTAACTAATGGAACCAAACTCAATCCTTGAAAACAATAAATTATGAAATATTAGTCCTAAGAATCTCATATGATAATACTGAATACTAACACATATAGCAATGAATACAACACACACATTCTGTTGCGACACGTAATCCGATCCCACCGTACACACACAATCCTCCCTTATTTCACCATATAAATATCAAGAATCACATATAAAACCCATTGCAGCATGCAACCCGATCCCACTGTATAATCAGAATCAATATCATAATCCTCCATTATTTTACCATATCAATATCAAAATCACCTAAAAAATCTGTTGCGGCGCGCAACCCGATCCTACCATATCAATATCAATTCCTCTTTTATTCTACCATATCACAGCCGTTGCGCCGTGCAATACGATCAATAAGAAAATTCAATAAATGTAATCAATCTAACAACTCAATTCACAAGAATCTCTATGATTAAAGAACATGAAAGTGAAGCAACAAAGTAACCCCGTACCAAATCAAAGAATGCTACAATTAATACAAATCAATAAGACAAGCAAAATATATGATAGTTAAAGTATATAAGTAAGACAATTAAGGAAGTAACAATTAATCATGGAATCATGGAAGAAACTAACATTTCAATACAAAAGTAATTAATGAAAAGTAACAAGTTACGACATAGAAAGCAATTAAAGTGTGTAATAGTTAAGACATGGAATAAGATAGTTAATGAAATACAGGAAAGCATGAAAGCAATTATTTTGACAGCGTATACACTCGTCACCTCGGATATACGCCGTTACACACATAATTCACATAATATATAGTTCAAGGGTTCCTAATTCGCTCAAATCAAGGTTAGACCCAACACTTACCATGCAACGCAAGCAAATCAAAGCTCAACTGGGGCATTTCCTCTAAAACTCACCTCCAAACCAATCGAGTCTAATCAAAATCGACTTAATATCAACAAACAATGCTAGGGAAATCAATTAAAATACATAAAAAAAAGATCTTTACACTTTTCTCAAAAAGTAAACAAAAGTCAACCCCGAGATCACTTGGTCAAAACCCAAGATACGGACAAAACCTAATTACCCATTCACCTCCAAGCCCAGTTATGTGATTAGTTTCGAAATTTGACCTCAATTTGAGGTCTAAATTTCTATTTTTACAAAAATTCCTACTTCTACCCAAGTCCCTAATTTTCTAACATGAAAGAGCATAGATTAAGGTTAAAAATCAATGGGTGTTGATGGAAATGGAAGAAAACGAGTTAAAGTATACAAACCGTGAAATGAAGATAAAATTTCTCTTCACAATCGCCTCTAGGCCGAGCTCTAATGTGAAGATGGTGAAAAATGAAGAAAATCCCATCTTTGGAACATTTAAGTCATTGGGCGTAAGGCCTTCTTCGCGTTAACGAAGGGCCTGACGTGATCGCGAAGTGAAACAACCCAAGTAGCTTTCACGTTCATAAGGAACACTACGCGTTCGCTGTGGCCTATACCTCATGGCCTTCATGTTCGTGAGCCAGGGCTCACGTTTGCATAGAGCTTACAACCAACTCCCCAAAGATTCACCTAAACCTTTTTATTCGCGAGAGGGTGGTCGCTTTCGCGAAGGGTAAGCCCCGTAATGCTTCGTGTTAGAGACTTGTTCCCCGCGTTCACGTAGAATAAAACCACCACATCCCCAAGTTCCCCTTCATGATCGCAACAGTGGTTTCACAATCGCGAAGCACAATGCACCAGACATTAGAAATATCATAAACCGGCAATTGCCTAAGTCCAAAATCAATCCGTAGCCTAACGGAAATACACCCGAGCCCCTCGGTCTCCAAACCAAACATGCACACTAGTGTAAAAATATCATACAATTTTTCTCGCCCTTCAAAACACCAAAATAATACATGCAACTACGAACCGGATATCAAAATGAATGATATTTTTAAAGAAATTCAATAACATGCAAATTTACAACCGGATGTCCGAATCACGTCAACTCAACTTTGTTTTGCACATAATTTCGTATACAAGTCATAAATAGTGAAGTGAACCTATACCAAGTCACGGAAACAAAATCTAAACCCGCTAGTAACAAAGTCACCCTACAGTCAAACTTAGCAATTATTTTAGCTTTCAAATTACTAATTTTGAACAAATCACGTTAAACCAAGTTAGGGACTTCCTAATAAATTTTAGGGCATATTCCCAAGTCCCAAATCACGATATGGACCCACTAAAATTATCTAATACTGATACGGGTCCATTTACACAAAATATTGATCGTAGTCAACTCAAATATGTTTTAAGGAAAAATTTCACATTTTCTTAAATGTTTCACATAAGCTTTTTCAGAAAAAGACACAGGTTGTGCACACAAATCAAGAAAGGCTAAATGAAGCTATTTGAGGTCCCGAATCATAGAAATGAAGGCTAAAACCCAAAGTGACCTATCGGGTCATCAAATTCTCCACCTCTAAAACAAACGCTCGTCCTCAAACAAAAATAGAAAGGTGCATGTACTGGTGAAAAGGTGTGGATATCTACTCTGCATGCCCGACTCGGATTCCCATGTGGATTCCTCGGTCAGCTGACCTTTCCACTGCACTATAACTGAAGGATAACTCTTAGACATCAACTTTCAGACATGCGAGATAAAATGGCCATCGACTCCTCCTCATAAGTCAAATCCTTGTCCAGTTTGACTGAGCTGAAATCTAACACATGAGACGTATCGTCGTGATACTTCCGGAGCATGGACACATGGAACACCAGATGGACTGCTGATAAATTAGGTGGCAATGTTAATCCATAGGCCACCTCACCCACTCTCTCAAGAATCTCAAAGGGTCCGATGTATCTACTTGCCCGTCTTTTCAAATCTCATCACACCATTCATGGGTGAAACCTGGAGCAATACCCTCTCTCCAACCATGAATGCAACGTCATGAACTCTACGGTCAGCAAAGCACTTTTTCCTAGAGTGAGTTGTACGAAGTCGATCATGAATCATCTTGACCTTTTCTAGGACATCCTGAACCAAATCGGTACCCAACAACCAAGCCTCTCCCGGCTCAAACCAGCCAACTTGCGAACGACACTGCCTCACATACAATTCCTCATAGATAGTCATCTGAATACTCGATTGTTAGCTATTGTTAAAGGCTAACGTGACGCAAGCACGAAGCATATCCTCCAATATATGAATGGTGCACTCGGACTTCCCGTCCGTCTAGGGGTGAAATATTGTACTCAACTCAACCTGTGTGCCTAACTAACATTATACAACTATCCAGTAGTGCGAGATGAATTGTGTACCTCGATCAAAAATGATGGACACAGGCACACCGTGAAGACGGATGATCCCGCGAATGTAGATCTCAGCTAACCGCTCTGAAGAATAGGTAACTTCCACTGAAAAGAAATGTATTGACTTGGTCAACCTGTCCACAATAACCCATACCACGTCGAACTTCTTCTAGGTTTGTGGGAGCCCAACGAAAAACTCCATGGTAATACGCTCCCACTTCCACTCAGGAATCTGCAGCCTCTGAAGTAAACCACCAGGCCTTTGATGCTCGTACTTTACTTGCTGACAACTCAGACACCGAGCTACATATGAAACTATATCCTTCTTCATTATCACCCACCAATACTGCTGCTTCAAGTCCTGATTCATCTTGGAGGCACCAGATGAATGGAATACCGGGAGCTATGTGCCTCCTCAAGAATCAACTCATGAAGCCCATCCACATTGGGTACACAAATCCGATCCTGCATCCGCAAAACCCCATCATCTCCAATAGTAACCTTATTGGGACTACCGTATCACACCGTGTCCTTAAGGACAAGCAAATGGGGCTCATCATACTGACCCTCTCTGATGCGCTCATACAAAGAAGATCGAGAGATCATATAAGTTCGAACATGAGTGGGCTCCGAAACATCTAACATCACGAACTAGTTGTCCAAAGCTTGAACATATGATGCTAACGGCCTCTCACCAACTGGAATATATACAAGGCTACCCATACTCACAGCCTATCTACCCAAGGCATCGGCCACCACATTGTCCTTCCCAGGATGATACAAAATGGTGATATCATCGTCTTTTAACAGCTCCATCCACCTCCTCTACCTCAAGTTGAGATCCTTCTTCTTGAACTAATAATGTAGACTCAGATGATCCGTGAATACCTCACACGACACACCGTAAAGAAAGTGCCTCCAAACCATCAGTGCATGAACAATGGATGCCAACTCTAAGTCATGTATAGGGTAATTCTTCTCATGAACCTTCCACTATTTCAACGTGTATGCAATCAGCCTGCCATCCTGCACCGAGCCCAATATGAGATGCATCATAATACATCGTATAGGATCCTGAACCTGTGGGCAATACTAACACTGGCACCGTAGTCAAAGCAATTTTGAGCTTCTGAAAACTCACCTCACACTCATCCGACAACCTTAATTGAGCACCATTCTGGGTTAATCTATTCAATGGGTCATCTATGGATGAAAACCCATCCACCAACCGGCGCTTATAACATGCCAAACCCAGGAAGCTCCGAATCTCTGTAGCTGAAGTAGGTCTAGGCCAGTTCTGAACTGCCTCAATCATCTTAGGATCAATTCTTATGCCCTCCGCAGATACAATATGCCCCAAGAAGGCGGCTGAGTCTAACCAAAACTCACACTTCGAAAGTATGGCATATAACTAGCTATCTATCAAGGTCTGAAGTACAATCTGAAGATGCTGCTCAGGCTCCTCTCAACTGCAGTAGTAGAATAAGATATCATCAATGAATATGATCACAAAAGAATACAAATAGGGCTTGAATACCCGGTTCATCGAATCCATAAATGTTGTTGGGCATTTGTCAACCCAAATGACATCACTAGGAACTCATAATGCTCATACCGAGTCCGGAAAGCTGTCTAAGGGACATTCGAAAATACCTTGGCACCCTGAAGTTGTTCAATTAAGTCATCAAACATCGGCAACGTATACTTGTTCTTGATAGAGACTGTGGTCAACTGTCGATAGTCTATACACATCCTCATCGACCCATCATTCTTCTTTGCAAACAACACAGGCGCACCCCAGGGCGATAAACTATGTTAATAAGTCCCTAATCAAGAAAATGTTTCAACCGCTCCTTCAATTCCTTCAACTCTGACGGGGCCATATGGTATGGTGGAATAGAAATGGGCTGAGTGCATAGAGCCAAATCAATACAAAATCCAATATCTTTATCGGGTGGCATCCCCAACAGATCTGCGTGAAATACTTCTGGAAACTCGCGCACAACAGGTACTGAATCATGAACATAGGCTAGATATGCTAGAAATCCCTTCTCGACCATACTTTGTTTCTTTACATAAGAAATAACCCTGATGATAGAATGGCCAGGATTCCCTCTCCACTCTAATTAAGGAAACCTCGGAATGGCCAAGGTTACCATCTTGGCATGATAGTCAAATATAGCATGATAAGGTGACAGCCAATCCATACCGAAGATAACATCAAAATCTACCATATTAAGAAGTAGAAGCTCTATGCTAGTCTCGAAAATCCTAATAGTGATCATACATGAGCGATAAACACGATATACAATAATAGAATCTCCCACAGACGTGGACACATTCACAGGAGCACTCGAAGAATCACGAGGCACATCCATATATGAACCAAAATAGGATGACATGTAGGAATAAGTAGAGCCCAAATCAAATAGAACTGAAGAATATCTATGGCAAACTGGAACAATACCTATGATGACGACGTTAGATGACATGGCCTCAAGTCTAGTTGGGAAAGCATAAAATCGGGGCTAGGCCCCACTACTATGAACTTTGTCTCTAGGACGGCCTCTAGTTGGCTGACCTCTACCTCTAACAGCCTTACCTCTACCCCTAACGGCATGACCTCCACCTCTGGTTGCCTAGCCCCTGCCTTTAGCTGGCTGAGCGGGTGGTGGAGCAACTTATTTTGGGACCATGGCACGAGAACTTTGTGATGGCATGCCACCCAATAATCTCGGACAGAACCTCCTAATATGACTAGTACCTCCATACTATAAACACGCATCCTGCTGCCTTGGCTACAAAAGGTGAAGTTAACCCGAGCCGGCCGGATAACCACGGTGATAGATCTTACTCAAAGGCGCACTGATAGGAGCCGATGATGCACTGTAAGCTGGCTGCCCATAATGAGATATATAAGGATCACGACTCCTGAAAAACTGTGAGATGCCTGAAGTGCTCACTGGAATATCCTAGGAGGATGGTCTCTACCAAAAGTACCACTACCTCCAAACGAGGCACCACTAAAACCACCGAAATGATAAGGCCACTTATCAGACACCGCCCCCATCTCCTGACCATGAACTATCTCTATCTGTCTACCAATATCTACAACCCTTTTAAAAGTAATATATAGTATAATAGTGAAAGTGAGTCCATCAATGAATCTCCTCACTCTCTCCCTCTTAGTAGGAAGCAAGATAATGGCATGGCGATCTAGGTTCACAAATCGAGTCTCATACTGGATAATAATCATACTACCCTGCTGAAGACGCTCAAACTGCCTGTGGTAATCCTCCCACGGAGTGACAGGAATGAACTTCTCTAGAAATAGCTATGAAACCTGATCCCAAGCAAGTGTAGGTGAACCTGCTGCTCTAGTCAACATATAATCTCTCCACCATCTCTTGGCGGAACCAATCATATAAAACACTACAAAGTTGACCTCATTGGTCTCAACTATACCCATGTTGCGCAACACATTGTGGGAATGGTGCAGGTAATCTGACAAGACATATATCAACATACAAACTTAGTAGAACTTTCGAATCACTCAAAACAATATCCAAACACCACATTACCCTCGGATTCAAGCAATAGAACTTCTAAATTTCCAAATTCGGCAACCGATGCCGAAACCAACCAACCCACGTCTGAATGACCTCTAACTTTGTACACACATCAAAAATGACACTACAAACTTACTCCAACTTATGGAATTCCATTCCGACCCTGATATCAATTTTTTTCACTGCCGACTAAAATCGCCGAGTTTCCAACTTTCGCCAATTCAAGCCTAATTCTACCACGAGCCTCCAAATTACATTCCGGTCACGCTCCTAAGTCCAAAATCACCTAACGAAGCTAATGGAATCATCAGAATTCCAATCCGAGGTCAAATGCTAAAGAGTCAAATTTTGGTCAACTCTCCCAATTTAAAGCTTCCATAATGAAATTCCTTCTTTCAATTCGATTCCGAAATACCTGCAACCCAAAATCGACGATTCACACAAGTCAAAGTACATCATACGGAGCTACTCATGCCCTCAAACAACTGAACGAAGTGCGAATGTTCAAAATGACCAGTCGGGTCATTACATCCTCCCCCATTTAAACATACGTTCGTCCTCGAATGCCCAAAGTTGTTCCAAAAGCCATCAAATCGATGTGTAGATTTCTCATGCACATACTCGGGGGTGATCCCACGTCACCCTATCCCATACAGGTCCGATAGCATAGCATAACTAAAATTTCTAAATTCAACCTAGCCCACAAGCCTTCAAATGAAATTTTCAACATCCAAAATTTCCTATATGATGAGAAGTTTGCATCTACATTCCATATAAGTGTGAACAATCTATACCATAAGCCGTAACCATAACTCAAATACTCAAATTTAAATACCGCATAGCTCGAATGCCCAAAGCAATGGTTTCTAATCACAGTATCAACTCAAATCAACCCAGTGCCGTTAATAACCTCATATCAGACAAAACCTTGTTTCAAAACCTTCGTACACTGCCGATGATGAAAGAAACATAACAAATTCATAACCATTCATTAGACCAACATGTCATGAAGCTTCCGTTCCTACTACAAGAACTATAGCCAATTTCAAAGCTGACTTCCGATATTATCGTCCCAATTATACCGCAATCAAATCTGATAGCATCCATTCTAGGCAAAATGACTTCGTCTCATCCCACACGACCACTCTAGTGACATGACACATCAATACAATCTAAATCCACAACCTGTGCAATCCGTGCACCAGATAGAAACATTCCAAGTGTACTCAATCATAACAATGACCCGAATAGGAGAACCATTATGCAAGCTCGACGGGTACCACCCCGACGTAATGCTAAGAACCTATCACACACCGCAGAATCATAACACATGAATCATACACAAATGATCATATTTCCACATAACTCTACTACAATACGTGACCCTATCCAAATACTGGTCCATATGAAACACCTCAAGCCACCCTGCTAAAATCAATAACCATGCGCAATTCGACATCAAGTACCCAAAGTGCATTACCATAACACAGAGAAGCAAACGACACCATGCCACACAAAACCCGAAATAACATGACCAATACGCCATCAACCAAGCAATATCAAATACTATTCTCGCTCAAATTTCGCTACAAGGCCACAATAGAACAGCACCATATGTGCATGTAACCAATGAATCACAATAAATAACCTTCGAAAGTCCACAATGACTGAATCATAACACATTCTATCATCTGGCTAGCTCCGACCACAACTTCACAGTCCACAACCATGAAACAATCTGCTCTTGAGAAATCCCAATCTCTAATTCCATAGAACACATGAATCACCATATTTGATTCCACCTCCACTGCCCGAATGCCTAACACCTCTCCCATGAGAAATACTTTAAAAATTCTTCCGTGCCACCTGGCAAAAATTTGAATACCAACAGTCGATCAGTCGGGAGAGTGCGGCAATACCAGTGAAGTACCCATAAGTTAAAACACACTGCCCCTTCTGAAATGTGCACTCTCAGCAAGCCATACCAAATAGTAATATCATTTACCTAGTCATCTGAAACCGTCCATGATTCCTAAGAATTTATGTCCTCCCCTTTAAAATTGAACTGTGACCTTGTACATGTAAATCCTATTCCCGCACAACACAACACATCTATTATGCCATCATGTGACAAGAATAAGAATTCTATTATCAACTCTGAGTCACTAGCAAATTACATACCTTATTAGTTAGAAACCTCTTTATTGTTTCTTTCTAGGAGAAAAGCATAACACACAACACGTTCCATGCACCGGTAGAATATATCCGGTTCAAACAATGGTTGAAAATATCATGAACACTTTAAAATCCATTTGCACATAACCAAGCTATCTGAACCGAATTCCTATAACTTCACCAAGCCACACAGGTTGCCAAATCCGGGAGCATTGCCACGAAACACCTATAGATACTAGCCACGTCATAACTACACAAATAACTGATTATAACCATTACTATGCTACCCCAACCTACTACCAAACTCTCTATTTCTCCAAGTCCTTTCCAAATTGCCTTCAAATTGCTATTTGTTTTTTTTTATGTTTCCTATAGGTACCACAACCAAAAATGCTTACTTCGAAGAGACTTTATGTGAACCTAAAACTGTTTCCTTCACCTTCTTAATACAGAAATGCATAATTCACAATGATATAAATGCCACGAGTCTTGACGTCGTTCAATGCAACTCCCACTTTTCTAGCCATATATATAAATCTCGAAAATTCCAAATTGCTACATATAAATCTTGATTCCTTTAGAACCATTCTTGAGAGTCATCCACTCTACTCAAATCTCGAATTAACCGAAAAAACGGACCGAAACGACCTGTGCCTCATTAGCACACCAACACCTAAGGGAAATAAAGAGTAACCCACACTCCTACGCAACCGAGCAAATTCCCGCTCCATGTACACTACATTCTTTGTGAATAACCACTCAATTAGTTTATGGTCCTCCTATAACCATAGAGTAAAATACAACTTGTGTCCAGAAATTCCTTTACCCGAGTCATCCTCAATATCGACCTCAGCAAGTCATAATTGATTCACCAGTATACCCCAAAATGAAACTAATACAACACATAACCGTGCAATCAACTCATCAATGGCAGACTCCCACCACTCAGACTCAAGCTGTAATTATATAAAATTAGAACCCGCAAGGATTTCTCCTACTCAATTACCAAGATCTCGCACCGTTAACCCGCTAGACTTCTTGAAGTCTTTTGTTAAACTTCTCATAAACATTCTGAATCGCCAGCTATAGTCACACATTCAGCCTCTTACCGGGTAGCAACTAATATTGCTCGCAGAAGTTTCATCAATATCAGGCCACCGCTAACTACTCACCAGAGATAACCCTCATGTGGAATTCCTTACCGACATCTTCCAATGATGTTGCACTGGGTGCAACAACTATGTAATCATCAATTTTTTATTTTTTTTTAAGTTTGTATAAGTTTGCACCTGAAACGATAATCAGATCTTCACATCCCTCTTCGTTTCAAACAAACTCCTTTCTGCCGTATTCAATCTTTCTTCGTACAGTAACCATCACTCCAAATAAAATCTGCAGTCTAAATCACATCATATCACGATTCCAAACCGTTCTACACTTTCTCTAGGTGCACAACTACCCTACCATCGAATTCATATGCCAATCTGCCACTCTTACTTCGGTTAAATCATCTCCTTTAGGAAACTTCTCAACCTCTACTTCTCCTACTTGACCTTCTAGTACTTCAACCACCGCAAAACACTTCCCTTCATGTCTTCCCTCATACTTTGCTACCCAACTTTTGCATCAAATCGAAATGCATCTGTATCGCACCTGAACGAATAAAATGTAACGGATTCTAAGTCTCTTCGAAGATCATCTTTCTCGAGCCATTAACATCAGATATACCCATTTGCAACCACAATTACTACACAATCACTTACTCTTCTTGAGTCAAAACTTATTGACAAGACATGAGAATTTAATTTTTCCCAAAATTTAACAATGTGAAAGATCCTTAAAAACATTCACACTCGAGACCGTACGTCACATCAAAATGAAAATCAAGCGCCTAATGGCCTTCCTTTACATTTCAATGATACACTTCTCGTCACATTCAAATCATCTTAACATATCCTGCAGTTACATCATACTCATTACAAGGCCACTCCACCGTTCATCGAGTCACAAATTTCATTCGTAGGGGGATTACCGGACATATGAGTGCAAATGTACAGGTTACAATTGAAGCTACTGAGCCAAAGCTTTGGTCTAAACCCGGCCTCAAGTCCTCGAGACTGGCCCATCACCAAAACACATAACACATCTAGAGCATCGTTCATAGAATCACAAGCTAGCGATGTACAACTGATATCGAGCGCTCATGTGCACATACGAATGCATGGAAGGAATTCAAGGAGTAATATTTTAAGCTAAATCAACTCCACATGATAGAATACAAGAAAGTGAAATTTTTCCTAAGGGTTTTGCAGCTTCTCGAAGCAAAGTACGGATGTCACCGTACCGATCGGCAAGATTCTACTAACCCGCTCATGACTCGTAAGACCTATGTAACCTAGGCTATGATACCAATCTTTCATGACCCATAACCCCTGTCGTGATGGCGCCCATCATGGAATTAGGCAAGATGACTCATTTCCAAAAAAAACCGATATTTTCATTTCAATGTTATTTAACATAAAAACCTTCGTAAAGGAGTTCAAATCAAAATAAAAGTGCAAAAGGAAAAGCCCGACATCAGGGTGTCACTAGTCACGAGCATCTACTGCAATCTGTCTAACAATATCAAGGCTAACTCAGCCTAGAAAATTGCTAAATACAACTAGAGGAAGATAAGAGGGAGAAGAGCAGGGGCTGCGATCGCCAAGCAGCTACCTTGCTATCTCCAAGGAAAAATCTGTAACCAGAATAATCAACAACCGCTACCGTGTCCAGCTACACCTGGATTTGCACACAAGGTACATGGAGTAACATGAGTATGCCAACTTAGTAAGTAACAACAATAAATAAAGAGTGAGCAGTAGTGACGAGCAATCAAGCATATTACGTTCGTATCAGAAAAATCTCAGTAGAATATCTCATACTTTTTAAATCAGGATTTGAATCAAAACATCTCGTTTAAACCTAGTTCCAGTAAAATTATTTAAAGATAGTTTTCAACAAAGGAAAAATGCAAATGTGAGCAAATTGATGAAATCTTAAACAGCCCCTCGGGCAAACCTCACAGTCACTCGTGCCACTCGGGCATACCTCACAATCACTCTTGCCACTCGGGCATACCTTATAATCATTCTTGCCACTCGGACATACCTCACAATCACTCATGCCTCCCAGTCACTCAGCAATTGGCAGTCACACTCAGTATGTACCTGCGCTTACTGGGGGTGTGTACAGACTACGGAGGGGCTCCTTCATCCCAAGCGTTATATCAAGCCAAATCATGGCATAAATTACTCAAGCCCTCGGCCTATATTAAATATGCTGCGACATGCAACCCGATCCCATAAATATCCTCACAAATCAGGACCTCAGCCTCACTCAGTCATAAACCTCTGAAGCCACTCGGTCATTTAAGTAAAAATAGAGCATTCGACCAAAAACAACATTTATATGCATCAAAATAAAGTCATAAAATAGAGTTATGCAGTAAACAAGTATAACCATGACTGACTATAGATTTTCAATCGAAAACAGTGAGAGGATAGTAAGAAAAGGCCCCTAAGGGTCCAAACAGTACTGGCACAAGGCCCAAACATATTCAGCCCAATATACAGAAACTCTTTCTAAAACATATAAGTATCATATAATTTCCACAAAATATACAACTTTATAGTTTCTACGAGATGGAACAAGTCACAATTTCCAACAGTGCATGCCCACACACCCGTCACCTACCATGTGCGTCACCTCAATATAGTAGAATGATACAAAAAATCTGGGTTTTATACCCTCATGACTAGATTTACAATCGTTACTTACCTCAAAGGTCAAATCTCTACCTCGCAATGCTCTTGCCTCTAGACTCGGCCTCCAAATGCTCCAAATCTATTTACAATCAATACAATACCATCAATATATGTTCATGGAATGAATTCCACAAGAAAAACTATCAAATTAGACCAAAACCCGAAATTGGCTCTAACCCGACCCCCAGGCCCATGTCTCGAAATCCGACAAAATTGAAAAAACTAGAAAGCTCATTCACTCACGAGTCTAACCATACCAAATTCATCAAAATCCGACATCGTTTGGTCCCTCAATTCCTTAAATTAAACTCTTAAGAATTCCAAGCCCTAACCCCCTACTTTCACTCCAAAATCCTACTAATTAATAATGAACTAGGCCATAGATTCACGAAATTTATACCATTATGGGTTAGAACCACTTACCCTAACGTTGCTCCTTGAAAACCTTCGAAACATCGCCTCTCTCCTGAGTTTCTCAAATCCAATCATGGAAAATGAAGACAAAACACACGAGCTGGGGCTTTTCTGCCCCGCACAGTCGCACCTGCGGCCATATGTCCACTCCTGTGAAACCTCACATGCGGTCGAATCCTCGCACCTGAGAGAACCACTTAAGCCCTCAATTCCACACCTGCGACCCCAGGTTCTGCACCTGCGGGCGCGCACCTGCATAACACTTCCACTTCTGCGGAACCGTCCCAACTCTTCCTTTCCGCATCTACTCTCAAGGCCTCGCACCTGCGGGCTCGCAGATGCGGCCAATTCTTCACACCTACGTTCCTAGCCTTGGCCTTCCGTTTCTGCATCTGCGGCTTCCCCAAACGCACCAGCGACCTCACACCTGGGACTCCTCCTTCCGCAAGTGTGGAAATAGCAGTAGCAGCAGCTTCAGCTGCATTTTCCAACTTTGACAAATCCGTTAACCACCCGGAATCACCCCGAGGCCCTCGGGACCTCAACCAAAAATACCAACAAGTCATATATCAACATACAAACTTAGTCGAACCTTCGAATCACTCAAAACAATATCCAAACACCAAATTACCCTCGGATTCAAGCCTAATAACTTCTAAATTTCTAAATTCGGCAACCGATGCCGAAACCAACCAAACCACGTCCAAATGACATCACATTTTTCACACACGTCACAAATGACACTACGAACCTACTCCAACTTCCAAAATTCCATTCCAACCCAGATATTAATTTTTTTCACTGCCGACCAACATTGTCGAATTTCCAACTTTCGCCAATTCAAGCCTAATTCTACAACGAGCCCGAAATTACATTCCAGTCGTGCTCCTATGTCCAAAATCACCTAATGAAGCTAATGGAACCATCAGAATTCCAATCCGAGGTCAAATGCTAAGGAGTCAAATTTTTGTCAACTATCCCAATTTAAAGCTTCAACAATGAAATTCTTTCTTCCAATTCGATTTCGAAATACCTGCAACCTAAAACCGACGATTCACACAAGTCAAAGTACATCATACGGAGCTACTCATTCCCTCAAACAACCGAACGAAGTGTAAATGTTCAAAATGACCGGTCGGGTCATTACAGTTGGACTCGTAATTGAATGGGCTGTCGGATTGTTTAAGTTTTGTCTGGTTCTGAGGTGCGAGCATGGGTTTGACTTTTTCGTTGACTTTGTGGTTTTGATTAATTATTCGACCTTTATCGATTGGGTTTGTTTTCTTTTGCATTATTTTGATGATCTTGAGTTGCTTTTTGCTAGTTGCGAGTTGTTCGGAGGTCAGTATGCATGAGATGGCATGTTATATGTACCCCAGATTATACGTGTTATGTGTTTGGTGTTGAAGCGACGCACGTGATAAGTGACGGGTGTGTGGGCGTGCACCATTTGAATTTTGACTCGATTGATTTGGTGGTACTATGTAGTTACCTAATCTTATTTTTATCCATGAAATTCTATGTGATAGAGTAATTAAGTTGTGATCCATGTTAGAAATCATGTTTAGACTATATGCTTAATCTATTGGGACCCACAATGGTCATTTCTGTTGTTAAGTTAGTTGCTTAAATTGCAATTACATACTCAGTCATATTCATTCATTTGCATATCATATCTTTGTTTCTATTATCATTTGTTGTCGCATCATGTTATCATTTTTGGGTTGATTGGCATGAGATTTGTGAGCCTGAGAGACTGTAGAGATTGATAACTGATTTGGGGCTTGAAGACCGGATTGTGATTGAGATTTATGATGGTATCGGGCTGCACGCCGTAACAGGTTTTACTGACTCATGATGGGATGAGGCTGTATGCCGCAGTATATTTTATTGATTCATGATGGGATGGGGCGGCACACTGTAACAAGATTTATTGATTCATGATGGGATCGGGCTGCACACCACAGCATGTTTTATTGATTCGTGATGGGATCAGGCTGTATGCCGTAGCAGATTTTATTTATTCATGATGGGATCAGACTGCACAACGCAACAGACTGTGTTGTCTTATATTAGCACTTAGGCATGATCTGCCCATGCGAAGTCAGACATACCAGCAGTGACCGTATGTACCGTATAGTTTTGAGTGACTAAGTGTACTTAGTGACTGAGCGTGATGAGTGGGAGTGCGATACAATGAGATTGAGTACTCTGAGAGTATGACTACATGAATTCATCACTTTGATGCTTGCATTGCATTTGACACACATACTTGACATACATGTATAGAGATGCATTTCCTCATGCTACACAGTTTGGTGAGATTCATGGTTTCACATGCACATTGACATATAGACATAGAGATGCACTTTCCTCATGCTATATTAGAATGAAATATCTCATCTATTGTTGAAATTTTTTGTGAAAAATTACATTTTTCTAATATACTCATATTTTGTCAATTTTGGTGAAATATTTAGGTTTTGCTGTTATATTTGAGAAGTATGCCTATTTGTCGTAACTGTGAACGAGCTGAGCATAATATCTTGGAGTTATTACTCATGCTGCTTTTATTATATTATTACGAGTTGTTCTTGGTTATTGGTGTTGGACTCTGACCGTTGTCAAAGCTCGTAAGTACTTTCAACCTAAGGTTAGGTTTGTTACTTATTGAGTACACGGGGTCGGTTGTAGTCACACTATATTTTTGCACCTTGAGTGCAGATTTTGGAGCTGATGTTGATGTGTATAGCTGGAGATGGCATTGAAGAATTATATGTTTTCAAGTTAAAACTGCCTCTTATTCTTGGTAGCTTTAGAATTATAAATCTGTTTGTGTATGTTTCAAATAGATTATGTATTTATTTCATGCCAGCTTTGTAAACCCTAAATCATAGAATCTTATGATATGTATTACCAGTCATGGGAGAGTTGTATAAAATTTAGTTATTTTATTTTTGACTCTTATCATTATCATTAGATTGTGATTTGTTATTAATTAACTTACGTGGTGGGTTGGGTTAGGCGCCATCCCGACTAGTTAAATTTTGGGACGTGACACGATCGATTTGCAACCATTTTGATAGTCGAAATTTATTCATTTTCTAGTAGTGTCTTGAATACCTAACAACGGACTATCTAATATATATAGGTCAACACAATTAAGAATGTTCAATTTTGGCTAAAGTTTTTCTCTAGGGATGTAGTATTCCCGATTAACAGGTAAATGTTCATTCTTTGAGGATTTTCCGTTTTCTCTTCCAATTCCATAGACTATATTGGTTGAGTATACACGTGCATTTTCTGCTTTGAATATTAGGTGTTAAATTTCTCGATTCTCTCCAGATTTTCTAAAAGGGCATTCTTAGAGAGGTTTTGGAGATCCGGGAGGACTGTAATTGGGTATTAATTTTTCCCTTCTCTTTCATCCTTTGGTGGTCCCGATTGAAAAACAACTGAAATTACCAAACACTATTGTAGAATTTATTGAGTTTGATCTTTTTCAATTAAAAACAAAAACGATTTTGCGCATGCATGTACTCATTCACTATTTTTGTGTGAATTTCATATCTGACAGTGGAGATTCTGAAATAGTCGACCATAATATAGAAAAGCTTTGTGAAAGCAAATTCCAAATGTTAGTAATACATTTCTGTCATGTCAATTATTACTTACAATCCATATTAACGTTGGAAAAATGGCTTACTTTAGCTACTTAGTTTGTTCTAATTTTAAGGATTCAAATGGTAAAAAAAGGAGTGGACCGGCTTATAGTAGGAGAAATGAGGTTGATGGAAGCCGAGGTGAGTAAGATAAAGAGCACATCACTTGATGTCATTGGTAAATTCCTGAAATTTTATCTTCATCAGGAGAGAAAATGTGTAATAGGTTACAATTTAAACAAACTTGTTTTTGAGCATTTTCTCTGTGCATTTGTGTGATGAACATGTAAGCATATGTCTGAAATTATTGTCGGAAGACTTGCCAACTGAAGCACTTCTGCTTTGGTGATAACTGAATTATGTTCTGGCTAGTTCTTTTATGCTAATTTTGATTTCACTGCTAAATATTGTAAAATAGGTTCATGGTAATAGAGGGGAAGAAAATAAACTTATATGTTTACCCTAAAAATGGATAACAACTAAATTTGTATGTGATTTTAAGGATACGCGAATTAATTCGATACAAACGATAAATTGCGTTATATTAAATAGGTAAAATAAATTATCAAACCACGTAGAAGGAAGGATGATCCTGGACCCGTCCTCGATCCTAGATTTACAATGATCAAGCACTGATGAACAAGAATAAGAACTTTGAGTAATAGAGAAAATAATAGTTTATTGCCTTTGTATGCGTGTGTTATAGAGTGTTTAATGTATAATCAGAATCCCCTTTATATAGTAGGGGAGTTTCACCTTAAGTACAATTCTATAAAAGATAAATAATCTCCTGCTTAACAAATCACCGGTTCTCTATTGATACGGGCCGAGATTTTTGCTGTGGTATTCGGCCAGTCGCGGATATCATGGCCTTCTTATTGGTCGTGCTTGGTTGTATGCTAATTTTCTCCGAAGCCTTTGAATGTCGAACCGGACCTGGGGATCATGGCTCCTATATTACCGAAGGAAATCATTTCACCCGGACTCCAGATCAAAGGGTTTCTTGCCTCGATTCCGGATCCGTGCCTTCTCGTTTCTTGCTCCGTTTCTTCATCGAAAACTGAGGGCATACCATGTGCTCGATTTTACCCGTATACAGATAGTCCCCTCATTTCTCGGAGAGTATGCTAACGAGAAAGGACATGAGCTCTTTGATGCCTTATTCAATATGACGTGACAAATGACATGACCTAAAACGCGTGTCAACCACCTGTTGGCTACCTTTGGGCGCGAAACGTCCTAAAGCCTCTATAAATATCACTCTCATTCGTTCATTTTTTAGAAATGACATAGTGGTCCCCGACCCTAAGGAGGCCATTAATACCTATGTTGATGGATATCTAAGTGTTTACACTTATCTCTTTACACTGGGTCAGGTGGACCCGGTCATTATAGACTTATACAGGAGGTACGAAGTATGCCTCGGTCAAATCCACCCATCTCTACGGAGGATCGTAATCCTCCTCTAATTTTTTGTTAAACAAGATCGACTACTGTCAACACACCGTAGATCATCTACTATGCCTATACAGTCCCCGAATCGTCCAAGGGGGACTGATAAAGCTCATGCGCCGGACTAGCAAACCCCGTTCTCAAACATCGATGAGGACCGGTGTCACGACCCAAACCGATGGGACACGACGAGCACCCCGTACCTTACTCAACTTAGTACAAACATAACGTATCTTTTCGTATCATACTATCATAGATAACTGAGCCGGAGAGGCTGCCGTGAGATAGGTAGAATGCAATATGTAATACCAACATATACATAAGACATATGGGCCTCTAAGACCAAAATAACTACTCGTACACTGAACGTAGGCCGACAAGGCCATACAATCTTTTACATACATGACATCTGTCTACAAGCCTCTAAGAATACATAATTGTCATAAAGGTCGGGATAGAGCCCCGCCATACCAAACAATAGACATCTAAATCATACTGAACAAACAAGCAACTCCGGAGCAAATGAAGTGTACCAACATCTTCCGCTGAGCTGATCGCCTAGTTGGAGGACTCTCGACCTATCAATCGAGACTTGCGGGCATGAAATGCAGCATCCCCAAGCAAAAGGGACGTCAGTATAAATAATATACCGAGTATGTAAGGAATGAAAATTAGTAAATAATAGGCATGAGAGAAACATGAAGTGAAAGACTTGACATGTATATCTGAATAATTCTGTGAATCACTTCATTTTTATAATACCATGCATATGCATATAACTGCCATACCATGCATGGGTATATGCGTTCATGACATCGTCAAGCCTCTGAGGGCATCCAATCATATCATTTCGGCCACTGTGGGCAACATCATCAACGTATACCAGCTGATCAGGTGGTGGTGCGTATATAGCATCGTAACCTTTTTCCATATCCCATATATATATAATATGCATATATACGCATATATAATGCTACCTAGTTATGGGTCAATGTATATGTATAAATTCATGAAATGCATAAGAAATACGTTAATAAGATTTCTCGGAATGTCATAAAAATAATATGCATGTCGGATAAACTTGATCAAATACGTATTTTTTTAAGACCCATGAACAAAAGATATAATAATAGTTCACATGAGAAATCAAGAATATAGACCCCTAGTATTTGTATGAATAGAGTCATTTATGGAAGTTGTGTATTTTGCTTGTTTCATTTGTATTATTTGGACCATGCCAAAAGAAAGAAGGGGTAGCCTTAACATACCTGAGCCGATTCTCTCGACACATCCTCTAACATACGTCAATTGCGACAAATCACGTAATGGCGGATCGGAGTATGTAAATTCCATATGATATTCTTGAGAAAGATTATACTGTGCTCCATTAGAACTTGAAAATCCCGTTGGTATTACACAATATAACTTTGTACTAAATTCTTGAAGCGATTTACGTTGCTATCATCAAATCATGTACCAATTTTGTGGCTTCTTGTTGCTTGACTTGGACATTCTTTTATATAAGTTTTCTGGAGAGAATTCACGTTTCCATAAGCCTTATAAATCCATTTGTTGCTTTTGTAGTCTTGTATGAATTTTTGTAGCAAATTCCATATGATATCTCTCCTTGAATTTGATCGTAACCTTGTATATTACTTGCTGAAGCTTTCTGTATTACTTTGTAGAGATACAAAGTGAATTTTTGATATGTTTTTATGTCTTTAGTGTGGCCCCACTTGGTATGATGATTTGGCCACAAAACTCTCGTAAAGAGTGCCACCTTGTTATGTAATTTAAGAGAGTTATTTGATTGATTGTATCTCGCTGCCATGTGGGGTTCAATGGCTAATCCAAAAGACCTTAATTACATTATTAATCTTTCACTAATCTATAATTAACCAATTACCTATATAATTAAGAATTATCCTAAATTACTTAAAATACTACTTAATTTTAATACACATTATACACCTTACTATCATGATCATGTAGTACCTTGTATGGCACTAGTCCATAAATATCGGGTATTACAACTCGGACAGTATTTTATCTCAAAATGTCACACTTTAACAAAATTCATTTTCTTTGATTTGCTTACCCTCTCACCTTCACGAATTTACTTTAGCTACTCAGTTTGTTCTAAATTGAAGGATTCAACTGGTAAAAAAAGAAGTAGACGGGCTTGTAGTAGGGGAAATGAGGTCGATGGAATCCGAGGTGAGTAGGATAAAGATTACATCACTTGATGCCATTGGTAAATTCTTGAAATTTTATGGTCATCAGGAGAGAAAATGTGTAATAGGTTACAATTTAAAGAAACTTGTTTTTGAGCATTTTCTTTGTACATTTGTTTGATAAACATGTAAGCATGTGTCTGAAATTAGAGTTGGAAGACTTCCAACTTAAGCACTTCTACTTTGGTGATAACTTAATTACGATCTAGCTAGTTGTTTTATGCTAATTTTGATTTCACTGCTAAATATTGTAAATTAGGTTCATGGTAATAGAGGGAAAGAAAATAAACTTATCTGTTTACCCGAAAAAATGAGTAATAATTAAATTTGTATGTGATTTTAAGGGTACGTAGATTAATTCGTTACAAATGGTAAACTGCGTTAGATTAAATAGGTAAAATAAATTATCAAACCACGTAGAATGGAGGATGATCCTGGACTCGACGATAGCCTTAAATTAATATCCGTCCTCGATCCCAGATTTACAATGATCATGCACTGATAAACAAGAACAAGAACTTTGGGTAATAGAGAAAATAATAGTTTATTGCCTTTGTATGCGTGTGTTACAGAGTGATTAATGTATAATAATAATCCCCTTGATATAGTAGGGGAGTTTCATCCTAAGTATAATTCTATAAAAGGTAAAAAAATCTCCTACTTAACAAATCACCGGTTCTCTATCGATACATGCCGAGATTTATGTTGTGATATCCGGCCAATCGCGGATATCATGGACTTCTTATTGGTCGTGCTCGGTTGTATGTTAATGTTCTATGAAGCCTTTGAAGTTCGAACCGGACCTGGGGATCATGGATCCTATATTTCCGAAGGCAGTCATTTCACCCGGACTCCGTATCGAGGGGTTTCTTGCCTCGATTCTGGCTCCTTGCCTTCTCGTTTCTTGCTCCGTTTCTTCATCGGAAACTAAGGCATACCATGAGCTCAATTTTAACCGTATACAGATAGTCCCCTCATTTATCGGAGTGAATATTAACGAAAAACGAGATGAGCTCCTTGATTCCTTCTTCAATACGCTGTGACAAACGACGTGATACTTGTTTCCTTCTTCAATACTTACCTTTAAATCGTGCATCACATCTTCTGTCACTGTCATAACCTCCATTCCATATAGGTGGGATTTATACGCACACTTTGAAGCTCTACTATAATACTTGCTCCTCTAGTGCATACACAATCTGGTGGGAACTTTATACTGACTTCCTAAATGCCATGTAGCCTCTCAATTATAAGTGTGGCGGGAAACACACCAATAAGTGAGACTATACTAGACACGGATATGTAGACTCCCTAGGATACGAATGCTCTAATGCCACTTTGTCAAGCCCCAACTTGGGGAGGCGTGGTTGGCGCCCGGTGCCGTACTGGCCCGAGCGAACCACTCTGTAACTCATTATCATTCAACAAAAACTAGAACATACATAGGCAGACATTGCTGAACTCATTCTTTCTGTAATTCTCATGGGCCAACATTGCCACAACTTGTACTGTGTAACCGTATGTGGACAAATGTTGTATCAGTGAGCCATCATATGTAAAATATGAATACACATGGCACGTCAAGGCCTCTGACGTGCTGTATATACTGAACCTGTGTCTACAAGGCACCATAGATTTCCTTAAGTTATTGTAGAAAATCAAGCGAGACATCACATCACTTCTACCTCTTCATCACTCTTGTAACTAGACCTCTCGGTACCGGGAGACCATAGGTTGGTTGATATGCTACTGAGGACACCACTATCATTTATGGATACTGAACCATAGCGCTTCTACCCCTTTATCTGATAACTTGGACTATTCACAACCTTCTGAACTTGAGTATCTAATACCTTACTTACCATTATATCACGCATCATATCTTATGTCACTATCATAACCTTCATTCCATATAGGTGGAATTTATATACACACCTTGAAGCATATTATAATACTTGCTCCTCTAGTGGATACACAATCTGGCTGGAGCTTCATACTGACTTCTTATGGCTCAGCTCTATGGAACGTTATTGAAAAGAATGAAGGGCAACATTTTCTAAATGGCATGTTGCCACTCAATTATAAGTGTGGTGCGCAAAACACCAATAAGTGAGACTCTACTAGACACGGATTTGTAGACTCCCTAGGATACGAATGCTGTAATACCAATTTGTCACGCTCCAGCCTAGGGAGGCGTGGTTGGCGCCCGTTGCCGTACTCGGCCGAGCGAACCACTCTAGAACTCATTATCATTCAACAATAACTAGAACATACATAGGCCGACATTGCTGAACTCATTCTTTCTGTAATTCTCATGGGCCAACATTGCCACAACTTGTACCGTGTAACTGTATGTGGACAAATGTTGTATCAGTGAGCCATCGTACATATATTATGAATACACATGGAACGTCAAGGCCTATGACATGCTATACATATTGAACCTGTGTCTACAAGGCACCATAGATTTCCTTATATTATTATAGAATATCAAGCAAGACAGCACGTCGCTTCTACCTCTTCTTTACTCTTGTAACTAGACCTCTCGGTAACTGGAAACCATAGGTTGGTTGATATGCTACTGATGACACCACTATCATTTATGAATACTGAACCCTAGCGCTTTTACCCTTTTATCTGAAGTTTGGACTATTCACAACCTTCTGAACTTGAGAATCTCATACCTTCTTCACCTTTACCTTACTTACCTTTAAATCACGCATCACATCTTATGTCACTGTCATAACCTCCATTCCATATAGGTGGAATTTATATGCACACCTTGAAGCACTACTATAATACTTGCTCCTCTAGTGGATACAAAATCCGGTGGGACCTTTATATTGACTTCTTATGGCTCAACTCTATGGCATGATATTGAAAAGAATGAAGGGAAACATTTCTTAAATGGCATGTTGCCACTCAATTATAAGTGTGGCGCGCAACACACCAATAAGTGAGACTCTACTAGACATGGATTTGTAGACTCCCTAGGATACAAATACTCTATTACCACTTTGTCACACTAGAACTTGGGGAGTCGTGGTTGGCGCCCGATGCCATACTAGCCCGAGTGAACCACTACGTATTTTTTTATCATTCAACAAAAACTAGACCATATATAGGTTGACATTGCTCAACTCATTCTTTTTGTAACGCTTATGGGCCAACATTGCTACAACTTGTACTGTGTAACCGTATGTGGACAAATGTTGTATCAGTGAGCCATGTAACGATATTGAAAAGAATGAAGGGCAACATTTCCTAAATGCCATGTAGCCACTTAATTATAAGTGTGGCGCGCAACACACCAATAAGTGAGACTCTATTAGACACGGATTTGTAGACTCCCTAGGATACGATTACTCTAATACCACTTTGTCACGCCCCAAGCTGGGGAGGCGTGGTTGGCGCCCAATGCCGTACTGGCCCGAGCGAACCACTATTTAATTTATTATTATTCAAAAAATCTAGAACATATGTAGGTTGACATTGCTGAACTTATTCTTTTTGTAACTCTCAGGAGCCAACATTGCCACAACTTGTACTGTGTAATCATATGCGGGAAAATGTTGTATTAGTGAGCCATCGTACATAAAATATGAATACACACGGCATGTCAAGGTCTCTGACATGTTGTACATACTGAACCTGTGTCTACAAGGCACCATAGATTTTCTTATGTTATTCTAGAACATCAAGAGAGATATCACATCACTTCTACCTCTTCTTAACTCTTGTAACTAGACATCTCGGTACCTGGAAACCATGGGTTGCTTGATATGCTACTAACGACACCACTATCATTTAAGGATAATAAACCATAGCGTTTCTACCCCTTTATCGGATGACTGGACTATTCAAAACCTTCTGAACTTGAGTATTTCGTACCTTCTTCACCTTTACCTTACTTACCTTTAAATCACGCATCACATCTTCTGTCACTGTTATAACCTCCATTCCATATAGGTGGAGTTTATATGCACACCTTCAAGCTCTACTATAATACTTGCTCCGCTAGTGGATACACAATCCGGTGGGAGCTTCATACTGATTCTTATGGCTCAGCTCTATGGCACGATCTTGAAAAGAAAGAAGGGCAACATTTCCTAAAGGCCGTGTAGCCACTCAATTATAAGTGTTGCAACACACCAGTAAGTGAGGCTCTACTAGACACGGATTTGTAGACTCCCTTTGATACGAATACTCTAATACCACTTTGTCACGCCCCAACCTGGGGAGGCGTGGTTAGCGCCCGTTGTCGTACAGGCCTGAGCAAATCACTCTGTAACTCATTATCATTCAACAAAAACTAGAACATACATAGGCCGACTTGGCTTAACTCATTCTTTCTGTAACTTTCATGAGCCACCATACCTACAACTTATATTGTGTAACCATAAATGGGCAAATATTGTATCAGTGAGACATTGTACGTAAAATATGAATTCACACAGCACGTCAAGGCCTCTGATATGCTGTACATACTGAACCTCTTTCTACAAGGCACCATAGATTTTCTTATGATATTCTAGAACATCAAGCGAGACGGCACGTCGCTTTTACCTCTTCTTTACTCTTGTAACTAGACTTCTCGGTACCTGGAAACCATAGGCTAGATGTTATGTTCTGACGACACCACTATCATTTATGGATACTGAACAATAGCTTTTCTACCCCTTTATCTGATGACTAGACTATTCAAAACCTTCTGAACTTGAGTATCTTGTACCATCTTCACCTTTACCTTACTTACCTTTAAATAACGCATCACATCTTCTGTCACTGTCATAAACTCCATTCCATATAGGTGGAATTTATATGCACACCTTGAAGCTCTACTATAATACTTGCTCCTCTAGTGCATACACAATTCGGTGGGAGCTTTATACTGACTTCTTATGGCTCAGCTCTATGGCACGATATGTAAACAAAATAAGGGAAACATTTCCTAAATTCCATGTAGCCACTCAATTATAAGTGTGGTAACACACCAATAAGTGAGGCTCTACTAGACACGGATTTGTTGACTCCCTATGATACGAATACTCTAATACCACTTTGTCAGGCCCCAACCTGGGGAGGCGTGGTTGGTGCCCGTTGCCGTACAGGCCCGAGCGAGCCACTGTGTAACTCATTATCATTCAACAAAAACTAGAAGCTACATAGGCTGACTTGGCTGAACTCATTCTTTCTAAAACTCTCATGGGCCAACATAGCAACAACTTGTACTGTGTAACCATACGTGGGAAAATGTTGTATTAGTGAGACATTGTACGTAAAATATGAATTCACACGGCACGTCAAGGCCTCTGACATGCTGTACATACTGAACCTCTTTCTACAAGGCACCATAGATTTTCTTATGATATTCTAGAACATCAAGCAAGACAGCACGTCGCTTTTACCTATTCTTTACTCTTGTAACTAGACATCTCGGTACCTGGAAACCATAGGGTGGATGTTATGCTATTGACGACACCACTATCATTTATGGATACTGAACAATAGCGTTTTTACCCCTTTATCTGATGACTGGACTATTAAAAACCTTCTGAACTTGAGTAACTCATACCATCTTCACCTTTACCTTACTTACCTTTAAATCACGCATCACATCTTCTGTCACTGTCATAAACTCCATTCCATAAAGGTGGAATTTATATGCATACCTTGAAGCTCTACTATAATACTTGCTCCTCTAGTTCATACACAATCCAGTGGGAGATTTATACTGACTTCTTATGGCTCGGCTAAATGGCACAATATGTAAACGAAATAAAAGAAACATTTCCTAAATTCCACGTAGCCACTCAATTATAAGTGTGGCGCACAACACACCAATAAGTGAGGCTCTACTAGACACGGATTTGTAGACTCCCTAGGATACGAATACTCAAATACCACTTTGTCACGCCCCAACCTGGGGAGGCGTGGTTGGTGCCCGGTGTCGTACTTGCCCGAGCGAACCACTCTGTAACTTATTATCCTTCAACAAAAACTAGAAGATACATAGGCCGACTTGGCTGAACTCATTCTTTCTGAAACTCTCATGGGCCAACATAGCAACAACTTGTACTGTGTAACCATAAGTGGGAAAATGTTGTATTAGTGAGACATTGTATGTAAAATATGAATTCACACGGCACGTCAAGGCCTCTGACATGCTGTACATACTAAACCTCTTTCTACAAGGCACCATAGATTTACTTATGATATTCTAGAACATCAAGCGAGACAGCATGTCGCTTTTACCTCTTCTTTACTCTTGTAACTAGACCTCTCGGTACCTGGAAACCATAGGGTGTATGTTATGCTACTAACGACACCACTATCCTCTATGGATACGCAACAATAGCGTTTTACCCCTTTATCTGATGACTGGACTATTAAAAACCTTCTGAACTTGAGTAACTCGTACCATCTTCACCTTTACCTTACTTACCTTTAAATCACCCATCACATCTTCTGTCACAGTCATAAAATCCATTCCATAAAGGTGGAATTTATATGCATACCTTGAAGCTCTACTATAATACTTGCTCCACTAGTTCATACACAATCCGGTGGGAGCTTTATACTGACTTCTTATGGCTCAGCTCTATGGAACGATATGTAAATGAAATAAGGGAAACATTTCCTAAATTCCACGTAGCCACTCAATTATAAGTGTGGCGCGCAACACACCAATAAGTGAGCCTCCACTAGACACGGATTTGTTGACTCTCTAGGATACGAATTCTCTAAAACCACTTTGTCATGCCCCAACCTGGGGAGGCATGGTTGGTGCCCGGTGCCGTACTTGGCCGAGCGAACTATTCTGTAACTTATTATCCTTCAACAAAAACTAGAAGATACATAGGCCGACTTGGCTGAAAGCATTCTTTCTGAAACTCTCATGGGCCAACATAGCAACAACTTGTACTGTGTAACCATAAGGGGGAAAATGTTGTATTAGTGAGACATTGTATGTAAAATATGAATTCACACGACACGTCAAGGCCTCTGACATGCTGTACATACTAAACCTCTTTCTGCAAGGCACCATAAATTTACTTATGATATTCTAGAACATCAAGCGAGACAGCACGTCGCTTTTAACTCTTCTTTACTTTTGTAACTAGACCTCTCGGTACCTGGAAACCATAGGGTGGATGTTATGCTACTAACGACACCACTATCATTTATGGATACTGAACAATAGCGTTTTACCCCTTTATTTGATAACTGGACTATTAAAAACCTTCTGAACTTCAGTAACTCGTACCATCTTCACCTTTACCTTACTTACCTTTAAATCCCGCATCACATCTTCTGTCACTATCATAAACTCCATTCCATAAAGGTGGAATTTATATGCACACCTTGAAGCTCTACTATAATACTTGCTCCTCTAGTGCATACACAATCCAGTGGGAGCTTTATAGTGACTTCTTATGGCTCAGCTCTATGGCACGATATGTAAACGAAATAAGGGAAATATTTCCTTAATTCCACGTAGCCACTCAATTATAAGTGCGGCGCGCAACACACCAATAAGTGAGGCTCTACTAAACACGGATTTGTAGACTCCCTAGGATACGAATATTCTAATACTACTTTGTCACGCCCCAACCTGGGGAGGTGTGGTCGGTGCCCGGTGCCGTACTTGGCAGAGCGAACCACTCTGCAAATTATTATCCTTCAACAAAAACTAGAAGATACATAGGCTGACTCTGCTGAACGCATTCTTTCTGAAACTCTCATGGGCCAACATAAACTTGTACGGTGTAACCGTAAGTGGGCAAATGTTGTATCAGTGAGCCATCGTACGTAAAATATGAATACACACGGTACGTCAAGGCCTATGACATGCTGTACATACTGAACCACTTTCTGCAAGGCACCATAGATTTCCTTATGCTATTCTAGAATATCAAGCGAGACATCACATCGCTTCTACCTCTTCTTTACTCTTGTAACTAGACATCTCGGTACATGGGAACCATAGGTTGGTTGATATGCTACTGACGACACCACTATCATTTATAGATTCTGAACCATAGTAATTCTACCCCTTTATCTGAAATCTGGACTTTTCACAACCTTCTAAACTTGAGTATCTCGTACCTTCTTCACCTTTACCTTACTTACCTTTAAATCACGCATCACATCTTCTGTCACTTTCATAACCTCCATTCCATATAAGTGGAATTTATATGCACACCTTGATGCTCTACTATAATACTTGCTCCTCAAGTGCATACACAATCCGGTGGGAGGTTCATACTGACTTCTTATGGCTCAGCTCTATGGTAACGATCTTGAAAAGAAAGAAGGGAAACATTTCCTAAATGCCATGTAGCCACTCACTTATAATTGTTGCGCGCAACACACCAATAAGTGAGACTCTACTAGATATGGATTTGTAGACTCCCTAGGATACGAATACTCAAATACCACTTTGTCACGCCCCAACCTGGGGAGGCGTGGTTGGTGCCCGGTGCCGTACTTGGCTAAGCGAACCACTCTGTAACTTATTATCCTTCAACAAAAACTAGAAGATACATAGGCCGACTTGGCTTAACGCATTCTTTCTGAACCTCTCATAGGCCAACATAGCAATAACTTGTACTGTGTAACCGTAAATGGGCAAATGTTGTATCAGTGAGCCATCGTACGTAAAATATGAATACACACGGTACGTCAAGGCCTATGACATGCTGTACATACTGAACCTCTTTCTACAAGGCACCATAGATTTCCTTATGATATTCTAGAACATCAAGCGAGACATCACATCGCTTCTACCTCTTCTTTACTATTGTAACTAGACATCTCGGTACATGGGAACCATAGGTTGGTTGATATGCTACTGACGACACCACTATCATTTATGGATTCTGAACCATAGCACTTCTACCCCTTTATCTGAAATCTGGACTTTTCACAACCTTCTAAACTTGAGTATCTCGTACCTTCTTCACCTTTACCTTACTTACCTTTAAATCACGCATCACATCTTCTGTCACTTTCATAACCTCCATTCCATATAAGTGGAATTTATTTGCACACCTTGAAGCTCTACTATAATACTTGCTCCTCAAGTGCATACACAATCCGGTGGGAGGTTCATACTGACTTCTTATGGCTCAGCTCTATGGTACGATCTTGAAAAGAAAGAAGGGAAACATTTCCTAAATGCCATGTAGCCACTCACATATAATTGTGGCGCGCAACACACCAATAAGTGAGACTCTACTAGATACGGATTTGTAGACTCCCTAGGATACGAATACTCTAATAGCACTTTGTCACGCCCCAACCCGGTGAGGCGTGGTTGGTGCCCGGTGCCGTACTTGTCCGAGCGAACCACTCTGTAACTTATTATCCTTCAACAAAAACTAGAAGATACATAGGCCGACTTGGCTTAACGCATTCTTTCTGAACCTCTCATAGGCCAACATAGCAATAACTTGTACTGTGTAACTGTAAGTGGACAAATGTTGTATCAGTAAGCCATCGTACGTAAAATATGAATACACACGGTACGTCAAGGCCTATGACATGATGTACATACTGAACCTCTTTCTACAAGGCACCATAGATTTCCATATGATATTCTAGAACATCAAGCGAGACATCACATCGCTTCTACCTCTTCTTTACTATTGTAACTAGACATCTCGGTACATGGGAACCATAGGTTGGTTGATATGCTACTGACGACACCACTATCATTTATGGATTCTGAACCATAGCACTTCTACCCCTTTATCTGAAATCTGGACTTTTCACAACCTTCTAAACTTGAGTATCTCGTACCTTCTTCACCTTTACCTTACTTACCTTTAAATCACTCATCACATCTTCTGTCACTTTCATAACCTCCATTCCATATAAGTGGAATTTATATGCACACCTTGAAGCTCTACTATAATACTTGCTCCTCAAGTGCATACACAATCCGGTGGGAGGTTCATACTGACTTCTTATGGCTCAGCTCTATGGTACGATCTTGAAAAGAAAGAAGGGAAACATTTCCTAAATGCCATGTAGCCACTCACTTATAATTGTGGCCCGCAACACACCAATAAGTGAGACACTACTAGATACGGATTTGTAGACTCCCTAGGATACGAATACTCTAATACCATTTTGTCAAGGCCCAACATGCGGAGGCGTGGTTGGTACCCGGTGTCGTACTTGCCCGAGCGAACCACTCTATAACTTATTATCCTTCAACAAAAACTAGAAGATACATAGGCCGACTTGGCTGAACTCATTCTTTCTAAAACTCTCATGGGCCAACATAGCAATAACTTGTACTGTGTAACCGTAAGTAGGCAAATGTTGTATCAGTGAGCCATCGTACGTAAAATATGAATACACACGGTACGTCAAGGCCTATGACATGCTGTACATACTGAACATGTGTCTACAAGGCACCATAGATTTCATTATGTTATTCTAGAACAGCAAGCGAGACATCACGTCGCTTCTACCTCTTCCTTACTCTTGTAACTAGACCTCTCCTTGCCTGGAAACCATAGGTTGGTTGATATGTTACTGACGACACCACTATCATTTATGTATACTTAACCATAGCGTTTTTCCCCCTTTATCTGATGACTGGACTATTCAAAACCTTCTGAACTTGAGTATCTCGTACCATCTTCACCTTTACCTTACTTACCTTTAAATCACGCATCACATCTTCTGTCACTGTCATAAACTCCATTCCATAAGGGTGGAAGTTATATGCACATCTTGAAGCTCTACTATAATACTTACTCTTCTAGTGCATACACAATCCGGTGGGAGCTTTATCCTGACTTCTTATGGCTCGGCTCTATGGCACGATATGTAAACGAAATAAGGGAAACATTTCCTAAATTCCACATAGCCACTCAATTATAAGTGTGGCGCGCAACACACCAATAAGTGAGGCTCTACTAGAAACAGATTTGTTGACTCCCTATAATACGAATTCTCTAATACCAATTTGTCACGCCCCAACCTGGGGAGGCGTGGTTGGTGCCCGGTGCCGTACTTGGCCGAGCAAACCACTCTGTAACTTATTATCCTTCAACAAAAACTAGAAGATACATAGGCCGACTTGGCTGAACGCATTCTTTCTGAAACTCTCATGGGCCAACATAGCAATAACTTGTACTGTGTAACCGTAAGGGGGCAAATGTTGTATCAGTGAGCCATCGTACGTTAAATATGAATACACACGGTTCGTCAAGGCCTATGACATGCTGTACATACTGAATCTCTTTCTACAAGGCACCATAGATTTCCTTATGATATTCTAGAACATCAAGCGAGACATCACATCGCTTCTACCTCTTCTTTACTCTTGTAACTTGACATCTCGGTACATGGGAACCATAGGTTGGTTGATATGCTACTGATGACACCACTATCATTTATGGATTCTGAACCATAGCACTTCTACCCCTTTATCTGAAATCTGGACTATTCACAACCTTCCAAACTTGAGTATCTCGTACCTTCTTCACCTTTACCTTACTTACCTTTAAATCACGCATCACATCTTCTGTCACTTTCATAACCTCCATTCCATATAAGTGGAATTTATATGCACACCTTGAAGCTCTACTATAATACTTGCTCCTCAAGTGCATACACAATCCGGGGGGAGGTTCATACTGACTTCTTATGGCTCAGCTCTATGGCACGATCTTGAAAAAAAAGAAGGGAAACATTTCCTAAATGCCATGTAGCCACTCACTTATAATTATGGCATGCAACACACCAATAAGTGAGACTCTACTAGATACGGATTTATAGACTCCCTAGGATACGAATACTCTAATACCACTTTGTCACTTCCCAACCTGGGGAGGCGTGGTTGGTACCCGGTGTCGTACTTGCCCGAGCGAACTACTCTATAACTTATTATCCTTCAACAAAAACTAGAAGATACATAGGCCGACTTGGCTGAACTCATTCTTTCTAAAACTCTCATGGGCCAACATAGCAATAACTTGTACTGTGTAACCGTAAGTGGGCAAATGTTGTATCAGTGAGCCATCGTACGTAAAATATGAATACACACGGTACGTCAAGGCCTATGACATGCTGTACATACTGAACATGTGTCTACAAGGCACCATAGATTTCATTATGTTATTCTAGAACAGCAAGCGAGACATCACGTCGCTTCTACCTCTTCCTTACTCTTGTAACTAGACCTCTCCTTGCCTGGAAACCATAGGTTGGTTGATATGTTACTGACGACACCACTATCATTTATGTATACTTAACCATAGCGTTTTTCCCCCTTTATCTGATGACTGGACTATTCAAAACCTTCTGAACTTGAGTATCTCGTACCATCTTCACCTTTACCTTACTTACCTTTAAATCATGCATCACATCTTCTGTCACTGTCATAAACTCCATTCCATAAGGGTGGAAGTTATATGCACACCTTGAAGCTCTACTATAATACTTACTCCTCTAGTGCATACACAATCCGGTGGGAGCTTTATACTGACTTCTTATGGCTCAGCTCTATGGCACGATATGTAAACGAAATAAGGGAAACATTTCCTAAATTCCACGTAGCCACTCAATTATAAGTGTGGCGCGCAACACACCAATAAGTGAGGCTCTACTAGACACAGATTTGTTGACTCCCTAGGATACGAATTCTCTAAAACCACTTTGTCATGCCCCAACCTGGGGAGGCATGGTTGGTGCCCGGTGCCGTACTTGGCCGAGCGAACTATTCCGTAACTTATTATCCTTCAACAAAAACTAGAAGATACATAGGCCGACTTGGCTGAAAGCATTCTTTCTGAAACTCTCATGGGCCAACATAGCAATAACTTGTACCGTGTAACCGTAAGGGGATAAATGTTGTATCAGTGAGCCATCGTACGTAAAATTTGAATACACACGGTACGTCAAGGCCTATGACATGCTGTACATACTGAACCTCTTTCTACAAGGCACCATAGATTTCCTTATGATATTCTAGAACATCAAGCGAGACATCACATCGCTTCTACCTCTTTTTTACTCTTATAACTAGACATCTCGGTACATGGGAACCATAGGTTGGTTGATATGCTACTGACGACACCACTATCATTTATGGATTCTGAACCATAGCACTTCTACCCCTATATCTGAAATCTGGACTATTCACAACCTTCCAAACTTGAGTATCTCGTACCTTCTTCACCTTTACCTTACTTACCTTTAAATCACGCATCACATCTTCTGTCACTTTCATAACCTCCATTCCATATAAGTGGAATTTATATGCACACCTTGAAGCTCTACTATAATACTTGCTCCTCAAGTGCATACACAAATCGGTGGGAGGTTCATACTAACTTCTTATGGCTCAGCTCTATGGCACGATCTTGAAAAGAAAGAAGGGAAGCATTTCCTAAATGCCATGTAGCCACTCACTTATAATTGTGGCGTGCATCACACCAATAAGTGAGACTCTACTAGATACGAATTTGCAGACTCCCTAGGATACGAATACTCTAATACCATTTTGTCAAGGCCCAACATGCGGAGGCGTGGTTGGTACCCGGTGTCGTACTTGCCCGAGCGAACCACTCTATAACTTATTATCCTTCAACAAAAACTAGAAGATACATAGGCCGACTTGGCTGAACTCATTCTTTCTAAAACTCTCATGGGCCAACATAGCAATAACTTGTACTGTGTAACCGTAAGTGGGCAAATGTTGTATCAGTGAGCCATCGTACGTAAAATATGAATACACACAGTACGTCAAGGCCTATGACATGCTGTACATACTGAACATGTGTCTACAAGGCACCATAGATTTCATTATGTTATTCTAGAACAGCAAGCGAGACATCACGTCGCTTCTACCTCTTCCTTACTCTTGTAACTAGACCTCTCCTTGCTTGGAAACCATAGGTTGGTTGATATGTTACTGACGACACCACTATCATTTATGTATACTTAACCATAGCGTTTTTCCCCCTTTATCTGATGACTGGACTATTCAAAACCTTCTGAACTTGAGTATCTCGTACCATCTTCACCTTTACCTTACTTACCTTTAAATCACGCATCACATCTTCTGTCACTGTCATAAACTCCATTCCATAAGGGTGGAAGTTATATGCACACCTTGAAGCTCTACTATAATACTTACTCCTCTAGTGCATACACAATCCGGTGGGAGCTTTATACTGACTTCTTATGGCTCAGCTCTATGGCACGATATGTAAACAAAATAAAGGAAACATTTCCTAAATTCCACGTAGCCACTCAATTATAAGTGTGGCGCGCAACACACCAATAAGTGAGGCTCTACTAGACACAGATTTGTTGACTCCCTAGGATACGAATTCTCTAAAACCACTTTGTCATGCCCCAACCTGGGGAGGCGTGGTTGGTGCCCGGTGCCGTACTTGGCCGAGCGAACTACTCTGTAACTTATTATCCTTCAACAAAAACTAGAAGATACATAGGCCGACTTGGCTGAAAGCATTCTTTCTGAAACTCTCATGGGCCAACGTAGCAATAACTTGTACTGTGTAACTGTAAGGGGGTAAATGTTGTATCAGTGAGCCATCGTACGTAAAATATGAATACACACGGTACGTCAAGGCCTATGACATGCTGTACATACTGAACCTCTTTCTACAAGGCACCATAGATTTCCTTATGATATTCTAGAACATCAAGCGAGACATCACATTGCTTCTACCTCTTTTTTACTCTTATAACTAGACATCTCGGTACATGGGAACCATAGGTTGGTTGATATGCTACTGACGACACCACTATCATTTATGGATTCTGAACCATAGCACTTCTACCCCTATATCTGAAATCTGGACTATTCACAACCTTCCAAACTTGGGTATCTCGTACCTTCTTCACCTTTACCTTACTTACCTTTAAATCACGCATCACATCTTCTGTCACATTCATAACCTCCATTCCATATAAGTGGAATTTATATGCACACCTTGAAGCTCTACGATAACACTTGCTCCTCAAGTGCATACACAAATCGGTGGGAGGTTCATACTAACTTCGTATGGCTCAGCTCTATGGCACGATCTTGAAAAGAAAGAAGGGAAATATTTCCTAAATGCCATGTAGCCACTCACTTATAATTGTGGCGTGCATCACACCAATAAGTGAGACTCTACTAGATACGGATTTGCAGACTCCCTAGGATACGAATACTCTAATACCACTTTGTCACTTCCCAACCTGGGGAGGCGTGGTTGGTACCCAGTGTCGTACTTGCCCGAGCGAACCACTCTATAACTTATTATCCTTCAACAAAAACTAGAAGACACATAGGCCGACTTGGCTGAACTCATTCTTTCTAAAACTCTCATGGGCCAACATAGCAATAACTTGTACTGTGTAACCGTAAGGGGGCAAATGTTGTATCAGTGAGCCATCGTACGTTAAATATGAATACACACGGTTCGTCAAGGCCTATGACATGCTGTACATACTGAATCTCTTTCTACAAGGCACCATAGATTTCCTTATGATATTCTAGAACATCAAGCGAGACATCACATCGCTTCTACCTCCTCTTTACTCTTGTAACTAGACCTCTCCTTGCTTGGAAACCATAGGTTGGTTGATATGTTACTGACGACACCACTATCATTTATGTATACTTAACCATAGCGTTTTTCCCCCTTTATCTGATGACTGGACTATTAAAAACCTTCTGAACTTGAGTATCTCGTACCATCTTTACCTTTACCTTACTTACCTTTAAATCACGCATCACATCTTCTGTCACTGTCATAAACTCCATTCCATAAGGGTGGAAGTTATATGCACATCTTGAAGCTCTACTATAATACTTACTCCTCTAGTGCATACACAATCCGGTGGGAGCTTTATACTGACTTCTTATGGCTCAGCTCTATGGCACGATATGTAAACAAAATAAGGGAAACATTTCCTAAATTCCATGTAGCCACTCAATTATAAGTGTGGCACGCAACACACCAATAAGTGAGGCTCTACTAGACACAGATTTGTTGACTCCCTAGGATACGAATTCTCTAATACCACTTTGTCACGCCCCAACCTGGGGAGGCGTGGTTGGTGCCCGGTGCCGTACTTGGCCGAGCGACCCACTCTGTAACTTATTATCCTTCAACAAAAACTACAAGATACATAGGCCGACTTGGCTGAACGCATTCTTTCTGAAACTCTCATGGGCCAACATAGCAATAACTTGTACTGTGTAACCGTAAGGGGGTAAATATTGTATCAGTGAGCCATCGTACGTAAAATATGAATACACACGGTACGTCAAGGCCTATGACATGCTGTACATACTGAACCTCTTTCTACAAGGCACCATAGATTTCCTTATGATATTCTAGAACATCAAGCGAGACATCACATCGCTTCTACCTCCTCTTTACTCTTGTAACTAGACATCTCGGTACATGGGAACCATAGGTTGGTTGATATGCTACTGACGACACCACTATCATTTATGGATTCTGAACCATAGCACTTCTAACCCTTTATCTGAAATCTGGACTATTCACAATCTTCTAAACTTGAGTATCTCGTACCTTCTTCACCTTTACCTTACTTACCTTTAAATCACGCATCACATCTTCTGTCACTTTCATAACCTCCATTCCATATAAGTGGAATTTATATGCACACCTTGAAGCTCTACTATAATACTTGCTCCTCAAGTGCATACACAATCCGGTGGGAGGTTCATACTGACTTCTTATGGCTCAGCTCTATGCCACAATCTTGAAAAGAAAGAAGGAAAACATTTCCTAAATGCCATGTAGCCACTCACTTATAATTGTGGCGCGCAACACACCAATAAGTGAGACTCTACTAGATACGGATTTGTAGACTCCCTAGGATATGAATACTCTAATACCATTTTGTCACGCCCCAACCTGGGGAGGCATGGTTGATGCCCGGTGCCGTACTTGGCCGAGCGAACCACTCCATAACTTATTATCCTTCAAAAAAAATAGAAGATACATAGGCCGACTTGGCTGAACGCATTCTTTCTGAAACTCTCATGGGCCAACATAGCAATAACTTGTACTGTGTAACCGTAAGTGGGAAAATGTTGTATCAGTGAGCCATCGTACGTAAAATATGAATACACACGGTACGTCAAGGCCTACGATATGCTGTGCATACTGAACCTGTGTCTACAAGGCACCATAGATTTCATTATGTAATTCTAGAACATCAATCGAGACATCACGTCGCTTCTACCTCTTTTTTACTCTTGTAACTAGACATCTCGGTACATGGGAACCATAGGTTGGTTGATATGCTACTGACGACACCACTATCATTTATGGATTCTGAACCATAGCACTTCTACCCCTTTGTCTGAAATCTGGACTATTCACAACCTTCTAAACTTGAGTATCTCGTACCTTCTTCACATTTACCTTACTTACCTTTAAATCACGCATCACATCTTCTGTCACTTTCATAACCTCCATTCCATATAAGTGGAATTTATATGCACACCTTGAAGCTCTACTATAATACTTGCTCCTCAAGTGCATACACAATCCGGTGGGAGGTTCATACTGACTTCTTATGGCTCAGCTCTATGGTACGATCTTGAAAAGAAAGAAGGGAAACATTTCCTAAATGCCATGTAGCCACTCACTTATAAATGTGGCGCGCAACACACCAATAAGTGAGACTCTACTAGATACGGATTTGTAGACTCCCTAGGATACGAATACTCTAATAGCACTTTGTCACGCCCCAACCTGGGGAGGCGTGGTTGGTGCCCGGTGCCGTACTTGGCCGAGCGATCCACTCTGTAACTTATTATCCTTCAACAAAAACTAGAAGATACATAGGCCCACTTGGCTGAACGCATTCTTTCTGAAACTCTCATGGGCCAACATAGCAATAACTTGTACTGTGTAACCGTAAGTGGGCAAATATTGTATTAGTGATCAATCGTACGTAAAATATGAATACACACGGTACGTTAAGGCCTATGACATGCTGTACATACTGAACCTGTGTCTACAAGGCACCATAGATTTCATTATGTAATTCTAGAACATGAATCGAGACATCACGTCGCTTTTACCTCCTTTTTACTCTTGTAACTAGACCTCTCCTTGCCTGGAAACCATAGGTTGGTTGATATGTTACTGACGGCACCACTATCATTTATGTATACTTAACCATAGCGTTATTCCCCCTTTATCTGATGAATGGACTATTCAAAACCTTCTGAACTTGAGTATCTCGTACCATCTTCACCTTTACCTTTCTTAACTTTAAATCACACATCACATCTTCTGTCACTGTCATAAACTCCATTCCATAAAGGTGGAAGTTATATGCACACCTTGAAGCTCTACTATAATACTTACTCATCTAGTGCATACACAATCCGGTGGGAGCTTTATACTGACTTCTTATGGCTCAGCTCTATGGCACGATATGTAAAAGAAATAAGGGAAACATTTCCTAAATTCCACGTAGCCACTCAATTATAAGTGTGGCGCGCAACACACCAATAAGTGAAGCTCTACTAGACACAGATTTGTAGACTCCCTAGGATACAAATACTCTAATACCACTTTGTCACGCCCCAACCCGGTGAGGCGTGGTTGGTGCCCGGTGCCGTACTTGTCCGAGCGAACCACTCTGTAACTTATTATCCTTCAACAAAAACTAGAAGATACATAGGCCGACTTGGCTGAACGCATTCTTTCTGAAACTCTCATGGGCCAACATAGCAATAACCTGTACTGTGTAACCGTAAGTGGGCAAATGTTGTATCAGTGAGCCATCGTATGTAAAATATGAATACACACGGTACGTCAAGGCCTATGACATGTTGTACATACTGAACCTCTTTCAACAAGGTACCATAGATTTCCTTATGATATTGTAGAACATCAAGCGAGACATCACATCGCTTCTACCTCTTCTTTACTCTTGTAACTAGACATCTCGGTACATGGGAACCATAGGTTTGTTGATATGCTACTGACGACACCACTATTATTTATGGATTCTGAACCATAGCGCTTCTACCCCTTTATCTGAAATCTGGACTATTCACAACCTTCTAAACTTGAGTATCTCGTACCTTCCTCACCTTTACCTTACTTACCTTTAAATCACGCATCACATCTTCTGTCACTTTCATAACCTCTATTCCATATAGGTGGAATTTATATGCACACCTTGAAGCTCTACTATAATACTTGCTCCTCTAGTGTATACAAAATCTGGTGGGAGCTTCATACTGACTTCTTATGGCTCAGCTCTATGGAACGATCTTGAAAAGAAAGAAGGGCAACATTTCCTAAGTTCCATGTAGCTACTCACTTATATGTGTGGTGCGCAAGACCCCAATAAGTGAGACTCTACTAGACACGGATTTGTAGACTCCCTAGGATACGAAAACACTAATACCACTTTATCACGCCCTAACCCGGGGAGGCGTGTTTGGTGCCGTACTTGCCCGAGTGAACCACTTTTTAACTCATTATCCTTCAACAAAAACTAGAACATACATAGGCCGACTTGGCTGAACTCATTCTTTCTGAAACACTCATGGGCCAACATAGCAACAACTTGTACTGTGTAACCGTAAGTGGGCAAATGTTGTATTAGTGAGCCATCATACGTAAAATATGAATACACACGGCATGTCAAGGCCTCTGACATGTTGTACATACTGAACCTGTTTCTACAAGGAACCATAGATTTCGTTATGTTATTCTAGGACATCAAGCGAGACATCATGTCGCTTCTACTTCTTCTTTACTCTTGTAACTAGACCTCTCGTTGCTTGGAAACCATAGGTTGGTTGATATGTTACTGACGACACCACTATCATTTATGTATAGTTAACCATAGCGCTTATACCCCTTTATCTGAAGTCTAGACTATTCACAACCTTCTGAACTTGAGTATCTCGTACCTTCTTTACCTTTACCTTACTTACCTTTAAATCACGCATCACATCTTCTATCACTGTCATAACCTCCATTCCATATAGGTGGAATTTATATGCACACCTTGAAGCTCTACTATAATCCTTGCTCCTCTAGTGCATACACAATCCGATGGGATCTTCATACTGACTTCTTACGGCTCAGCTCTATGGCACGATCTTGAAAAGAAAGAAGGGCAACATTTCCTAAATGCCATGTAGCCACTAAATTATGAGTGTGGTGCGCAACACACCAATAAGTGAGACTCTACTAGACACGGATTTGTAGACTCCCTAGGAAACGAGTGCACTTATAGCACTTTTTCATGCCCAAACTTGGGGAGGCGTGGTTGGCGCCCGGTGTCGTACTGGCCCGAATGAACCACTTTGTAACTCATTATTGTTCAACAAAAACTAGAACATACATAGGCTGACTTGGCTGAACTCATTCATTCTGTAACTATCAAGGGTCAACATAGCTACAACTTGTACAGTCTAACCGTAAGTGGGAAAATATTGTATCAGTGAGCCATCGTATGTAAAATATGAACACACACGGCACGTCAAGGCCTCTGACATGCCATACATACTGAACCTATGTCTACAAGGCATCATATATTTCCTTATGTTATTCTAGAACATCAAGCGAGACATCACGTCATTTCTAACTCTTCTTTACTCTTGTAACTAGACCTTTCGGTACCTGGAAACCATAGGTTGGATAATATGCTACTAATGACACCACTATCATTTTTGATACTGAACCATAGCGCTTCTACTCCTTTATCTGAAGTCTGGACTATTCACAACCTTTTGAACTTTAGTATCTCGTTCCTTCTTCACCTTTACCTTACTTACCTTTAAATCACGCATCACATCTTCTGCCATTGTCATAATCTCCATTCCATATAGGTGGGATTTATATGCACACATTGAAGCTATACTATAATACTTGCTCCTCTAGTGCATACACAATCCGATGGGAGCTTCATACTGACTTCTTATGGCTCAGCTCTATGGAATGATATGGAAACGAAAGATGGGAAACATTTCCTAAATGCCATGGAGCCTCTCAATCATAAGTGTGGCGCGCAACGCACCAATAAGTGAGGCTCTACTAGACATGGATTTGTAGACTCCCTAGGATACGAGTGCTCTAATACCACTTTGTCATACCCCAACCTGGGGAGGCGTGGTTAGCGCCCGTTGTCGTACAGGCCTGAGCAAATCACTCTGTAACTCATTATCATTCAACAAAAACTAGAACATACATAGGCCGACTTAGCTGAACTCGTTTTTTCTGTAACTATCATGGGTAGAACTTGTACAGTGTAACTGTAAGTGGGAAAATGCTTTATCATTGAGCCATCGTATGTAAAATATGAATACACACGGCACGTCAAGGCCTATGACATGCAGTACATACCGAACATGTGTCTACAAGGCATCATAGATTTCCTTATGTTATTCTAGAACATCAAGCGAGACATCGCGTCGCTTCTATCTCTTCTTTACTCTATTAACTAGACCTCTCGGTACCTAGAAACCATAGGTTGGATGAAATGCTACTGACGACACCACTATCATTTATGGATACTGAACCATAGCGCTTCTACCCTTTTATCTGAAGTTTGGACTATTCACAACCTTCTAAACTTGAGTATCTCGTACCTTCTTGACCTTTAACTTACTTAGCTTTAAACCATGCATCACATCTTAAGTCACTGTCATAACCTCCATTCCATATAGGTGGAATTTATATGCACACCTTGAAGCTCTACTGTAATACTTGCTCCTCTAGTTTATACACAATCCGATGGGAGCTTCATACTGACTTCTTATGGCTCAGCTCTATAGAACGATATGGAAATGAAAGATGGGCAACATTTCCTAAATGCCATGTAGCCTCTAAATTATAAGTGTGGCGCGCAACACACCAATAAGTGAAGCTCTACTAGACACGGATTTGTAGACTCCGTAGGATACAAATACTCTAATACCACTTTGTCACGCCCCAACCTAGGAAGGCATGGTTGGTGCCCAGTGTCGTACGGGCCCGAGCAAATAACTCTGTAACTCATTATCGTTCAACAAAAATTAGAACATACATATGCCGACATGGCTGAACTCATTCTTTTTATAACTATCTTGGGCCAACATAGCCACAACTTGTACTATGTAACTGTAAGTGGGAAAATGTTGTATTAGTGAGCCATCGTACGGAAAAATATGAATACACAAGGCACGTCAAGGGTCGTCAAGGCCTTTGACATTCTGTACATGCTAAACCTATGTCTAAAAGGCACAATAGATTTCCTTATGTTATTCTATAACATCAAGCGAGACATCACATTGCTTCTACCTCTTCTTTACTCTTGTAACTAGACCTCTTGGTACATGGAAACCATAGGCTGGATGATATGCTACTAACGACACCACTATCATTTACAGATACTAAACTATAGTGCTTTTACCCCTTTTGTCTGAAGTCTGGACTATTCACAACCTTCTGAACTTGAGTATCTCGTACATTCTTTACCTTTACCTTACTTGCCTTTAAATCTCACATCACATCTTCTGTCACTATCATAACTTCCATTCGAAATAGGTGGTATTTATATGCACACCTTGAAGCTCTACTATATTACTTGCTACTCTAGTGCATACACAATACGGTGGGAGCTTCGTACTGACTTCTTATGGCTCAACTCTATGGCACTATCTAGAAACGAAAGTAGGGCAACATTTCCTAAATGACATGTAGCCTCTCAATTATAAGTGTGGCGCACAACACAGCAATAAGTGAGACTCTACCAGACACGGATTTGTAGACTCCCTAGGATACGAATGCTCTAATACCACTCTGTCACGCCCCAATATAGGGAGGCGAGGTTGGCACCCGGTGTCGAACGGGCACGAGCAAACAACTCTGTAACTCATTATCGTTCAACAAAAATTAGAACATACATAGGCCGACTTGGTTGAAGTCATTCTTTCTATAACTATCATGGGCCAACATAGGCACAACTTGTACAGTGTAAGTGCAAGTGGGCAAATGTTGTATCACTGAGCCATCGTACATAAAAAATGAATACACACGGCACGTCAAGGCCTCTGACATAATTTACATATTGAACCTGTGTCTACAAGGCATCATAGATTTCCTTATGTTACTCTAGAACATCAAGCGAGACATCACGTCGCTTCTACCTCTTCTTTACACTTGTAACTAGACATCTCGGTACCTGAAAATCATAGGCTGGATGATATGCTACTGAAGACACCACTATCATTTATGCATACTGAACCATAGAGCTTCTACCCCTTTATCTGAAGTCTGGACTATTCACAACCTTCTGAACATGAGTATCTCGTACCTTCTTCACCTTTACCTTACTTACCTTTAAATCACGCATCACATCTTCTGTCACTGTCATAACCTCCATTCCATATATGTGGAATTAATATGCACACCTTGAAGCTCTACTATAATACTTGCTCCTCTAGTGCATACACAATCTGGTGGGAACTTTATACTGACTTCTTATGGCTCAGCTCTATGGTACGCTATGGAAACGAAAGAAGGGCATCATTTTGTAAATGCCATGTAGCCAAGCCTCTCAATTATAAGTGTGTCGCGCAACACACCAATAAGTGAGACTCTACTAGACACAGATTTGTAGACTTTCTAGGATACGAATGCTCTAATAACACTTTGTACGTAAAATATGAATACACACGGCACGTCAAGGCCACTGCCATGCTGTACATACTGAACCCGTGTCTATAAGGCACCATTGATTTCCTTATTTTATTCTAGAATATCAAGCGAGACATCACGTCACTTCTATCTCTTCTTTACTCTTTTAACTAGACCTCTTGGTACCTGGAAACCATAGACTGGATGATATGCTACTAAAGACACCACTATCATTTATGGATACAGAACCATAGCGCTTCTACCTCTTTATCTGAAGTCTGGACTATTCACAACCTTTTGAACTTGTGTATCTCGTACCTTCTTCACCTTTACGTTACTTACCGTTAAATCACGCATCGTATCTTCTGTCACTATCATAACCTCCATTCCATATAGGTGTAATTTATATGCACACCTGGAAGCTCTATTATAATACTTTCTCCTCTAGTGCATACACAATACGGTGGGAGCTTCATACTGACTTCTTAGGGCTCAACTCTATGGCACGATCTGGAAACGAAAGAAGGGCAATATTTCCTAAATGCCATGTAGCCTCTCAATTATAAGTGTGGCGCGCAACACACCAATAAGTGAGACTCTACTAGACACAGATTTGTAGACTTTCTAGTATACGAATGCTCTAATAACACTTTGTACGTAAAATATGAATACACACGGCACGTCAAGGCTACTGCCATGCTGTACATACTGAACCTGTGTCTACAAGGCACCATTTATTTCCTTATGTTATTCTAGAACATCAAGCGAGACATCACGTCACTTCTATCTCTTCTTTACTCTTTTAACTAGACCTCTTGGTACCTGGAAACCATAGACTGGATGATATGCTACTGAAGACACCACTATCATTTATGGATACAGAACCATAGCGCTTCTACCTCTTTATCTGAAGTCTGGACTATTCACAACCTTTTGAACTTGTGTATCTCGTACCTTCTTCACCTTTACGTTACTTACCGTTAAATCATGCATCATATCTTCTGTCACTATCATAACCTCCATTCCATATAGGTGGAATTTATATGCATACCTGGAAGCTCTATTATAATACTTTCTCCTCTAGTGCATACACAATACGGTGGGAGCTTCATACTGACTTCTTAGGGCTCAACTCTATGGCTCGATCTGGAAACGAAAGAAGGGCAACATTTCCTAAATGCCATGTAGCCTCTCAATTATAAGTGTAGCGCGCAACACACCAATAAGTGAGACTCTACTAGACACAGATTTGTAGACTTTCTAGTATACGAATGCTCTAATAACACTTTGTACGTAAAACATGAATCCACACGGCACGTCAAGGCTACTGCCATGCTGTACATACTGAACCTATGTATACAAGGCACCATTGATTTCCTTATGTTATTCTAGAACATCAAGCGGAGACATCACGTCACTTCTATCTCTTCTTTACTCTTTTAACTAGACCTCTTGGTACCTGGAAACCATAGACTGGATGATATGCTACTGAAGACACCATTATCATTTATGGATACAGAACCATAGCGCTTCTACCTCTTTATCTGAAGTCTGGACTATTCACAACCTTTTGAACTTGTGTATCTCGTACCTTCTTCACCTTTACGTTACTTACCGTTAAATCACGCATCATATCTTCTGTCACTATCATAACCTCCATTCCATATAGGTGGAATTTATATGCACACCTTGAAGCTCTACTATAATACTTTCTCCTCTAGTGCATACACAATACGGTGGGAGCTTCATACTGACTTCTTAGGGCTCAACTATATGGAACGATCTGGAAACGAAAGAAGGGCAACATTTCCTAAATGCCATGTAGCTTCTCAATTATAAGTGTGGCGTGCAACACACCAATAAGTGATACTCTACTAGACATGGATTTGTTGACTCCCTAGGTTACGAATTCTCTAATACAACTTTGTCACACCCTAACCTGGGAGGCATGGTTGGTGTCCGGTGTCGTACTGGCCCGAGCGAACCACTCCATAACTCAATATCTTTCCACAAAAACTAGAACATACATAGGCCAACTTGGATGAACTCATTCTTTCTTTAACTATCATGGGCCAACATAGCCACAACTTGTACTATGTAACTGTAAGTGGGCAAATGTTGTATCACTGAGCCATCATATGTAAAATATGAATACACACGGCACGTCAAGGCCTCTGACATGCTGTACATACTGAACCTGTATCTACAAAGCCTCTAAGAGTATTTGACATCAAAACATGGTTAGGATAGGACACTGACCTACACATAAGTATATATATATATATATATATATATATATATATATATATATATATATATATATATATATATATATATATATACACACACACACACACACACACACCGACAGCTTGTAGAATTGGATGTACTACGGATGAAATGGATCTTTGCCAATCCTCAACTAGATATCAACTATGTCTATGATAAGAGCTTGCCAAACTGGATACCCAAACCTGCAGGCATGAATGCATTGCCCCGACGAAAGGACTTTAGTACAAAGAAATGTACTAAGTTTTATAGGCATATAACATATGAATAACTAAATTGTAACTAAACTAACATGTATATATGATATACTAATAGTAATCTGGAGGGTCAATGAGATCCGAAAATAATGCTTTCCTTATTTTGACTTAACATACCTAAATATCGAATTATCCAACTTACCCTACAAAGGTTGTAGACTGAAAAGGGAAAGCTCCATTGGCCGAGAACATCTAATGTCATATATAGATCTACTTCATGTCATGATATACCTGAACTTGTTCCCATATGCGATCTGTAATGGAAAATAATATATTATGGAACTTCATCTATAACATTCTTCTAGCTATCATACCTTATATTGGAATACTTACCTCATACAGATCAAATATATCTAGGGCTACACTTGAACATAAAAGTGTCACCTATGCATTTCATAAAAGACCGTCTGTGAGGATCACTCATAAATATGAATAACCAGTGGCTCGTACGCGTAACATAGTAGACAGTCTATACGTCTCATAATACTGAGGTTAGACTATGCGTGCAACTGAGATCGTCTATAACTAACCTTCATTATGCACCAATGCTTTCATAGACTGTCCATAGGGCTTCGTTGTACCCCTACGCATTCATATAACATCCGTAGGGATAAGGTCTTCTACATATTGATTTCATATCACTCATGCAGACATCATTCAATAATCAATAGTTAAACTCGTATTCTTAAACATACAAGTTCGTGACTAGCCCGTTAAAATAACCAATCCTTATTCCTTACCCACCTTCTACGTCATCCTTCGTATTCTATATTATTTAGCCACAAAGAACGTTGTAATTATTTTTAAATCGCACTGCTATATTTATTTCACATCACCACTCATTTATGGGGACTACATGATTCATTCTACTTATAGCCATACAATATTCTTAGCTTGAGAGGCTACTCACTATAGATACATACATATATATATATATGTATCTATATGTGTGTATATATATATATATATATATATATATATATGTATCTATAGTTATATATATATATATATATATATATATATATATGTTGTATTTGCTAAAAATCATATTTTTATCTTATCATATTCTATAATTTATGACTCCATAGGTAACGTATATTGTCTCTTAACATCACCCTCATATACAAGCAACCTTATTTAACTTGAGAGTAACATAACTATGTTCGTGGGTCCTTATCAATTTCATAAACACAAACGTGTTAGTATTGCAAGTTGTTCCATTCATTAGGTCAAAACATTCTTATCATTCTGCAACTATACATTATCCTACCTTGTTGAACTATTTGTATATAACTATCCCGCAATATACGGACGCTATATTGCTTCAGATTTGTCATACCATTCGTACGTAATGTTTAATTAACATCTAGATGTATTGTTACATATAAAACATAAGACCCTTCGGAAGGCTCTATTTACTCCTTAAGAATACATGAAACTACGATCAATACAATCCATTTCAATATTCGACTGACCATACTCGTGAACGGACCTGAATCGTCGGTATAGTACATATATAAAGTCTCTTACCTTGAATTCCTTATAAGGGCAACATAACTTACAAAATCATGCCAAAGAAAAGAAAGGAAGACCTTACATACATCATAATATCAACTCCAATCCTCAAGCTAACTTAACCTGCAGCTCCTTTGTCTACAAGCAATGAACAATGCTATCGTCACAATTCAAATGCCATAACTTATCGCATTTGAAACACACTTCATTCTACGATAAAATGGACAGAACCTCCCCTATTTATATAAATTCCCATAAGTTACCACAACCAACAACAGCCCAAAAAACTTCAACAATACTCATAATAAGCCTTTCAAAATAGTTTAACAATCCCAACGAGCGGCAAACTCGGTTTGTGACTAAACAACTATAGTTTTAAACCCTTTCTTCCTTCCATAATTTATCAATAATATTTATCGCCACATATTCAATTATCCCTACTAATTTACAGCAACAATACAACTTAAAAACGAATTGTGTTTTCTTTACAGCAACTCAAAACATATTTTTCAAATTACTAAAACACGTTTACGAATTGTATTTTCTTTCAAATGGAGAAACACAACCAACAGTACATAATTAAGTCTCTTCTCTTAAAAACCAGCCATGAATTCAACTTAAAAATAAGTTCACAACCAGCAAACAGTGAAACAACCACAAACAACATATTACTCTTTCGAAACTCCCAAGTTCTAGTCGTTATGATCGAGTAACAACTCGTAGAAGTTTAGATTAGAGCAGAGAAGCATAAACTTACCTTTTACTGATTATAACACATGAAACCTAGTCCCTCTATATCCAAAACCAGTCCCCCAATGTAGCTACAAGAAGAAAAAATGGAAACTAGCAGGCTGTTCAGGTTTTGCGGCACTAGGATCACGTCGTATCACCCGAAATCACCTAGGGATTGTGTAGGATATTTGGGGGTGGAGTTGAAGGGTTTCAATATAAAGTTATTACCTAAAATATGATTGAAAGAAACATTTTGATTCATCCCTTAAAAGGCCCTTTGACGCCTCTTTTTGGGGATTTATTTGGTCCCTTAATTTAAACAAGTAGGCAACACACCTGCTTTTCACCTACTAGTCTGAGCGGTCTTGCAAAAATGTAAATAACTCTATACTCCGATATCGTATCGACAAACAGTTTAATGAGTTGGAAACGAGACTGGTAGATCTTTAATTTGATAGATGGATCATCCTGTAATTCCAAGTATATTGTGAGTAAAGCTCAGTTATATTTGACCTAATGTTCAGCACATTTATGAATGTAACTTGTGATGACCTTTGGCAACTTTTATCCCACAACTCGCTTGACTTCAAAACATAACATACGAATATCATACGACTAAAATAACTCATAAAATAACCTCCTTATCATGTTAATAACCTTAGTCTCACCCCAAAAGTACATGTTATAACATTTACAACTTTTCGTCTTACGACAAAACTTATTTTCTTCAATTCGTTTAGCTTCTAAGACTTCCAACCATCTTGGTACTTGTTATTCATGATCATAAATGTTTGTACCTCCAAGGTAACATAACTAACTTACTTTATGTACTTCCAAAGATGATCTGATTTACGAGCTTACATAAATTGACTTATGACGTACTTTTACGTACAAAAACATAGGGTGTAACATTATTCCCCCCTTTGGAACAATCGTCCTCGAATGATGACTTATGCACTTATCAGTTCCATAACCTATAGCTCTTATGAATACTTTAATAATGTCCTTTACATCAAGACAATTGTTCTATGAATAAATCAAAATGCCAGGGCATTCCCCCCTTTAGGCCTCTTTCTTACACCACGACTTGTGATCATAATTATTTCAATCTCATAACTGTTGCAACCTTCTATCATGCAGCCCGCACGCATATGTGACTCTTCTCTCCTTTTTATTCTAGCTTTTAGAGAATCTCTAGGCCTCATTTTGTGAACATATGTAAAAGCATGACAAGTTGTCACTCTTGACAAGTGAAATAAACTTTTTGATTCGGCCCTTAAAATTCCTTGGTTGCCTGTTTTGGGGGATTTATTTGGTCCCTTCATTTAAGCAAGTAGGTGACACACCTGCTTGTCACCTTCCAGTCGGACCAGTCTTGCAAAAATATAAATATCTCTCTACTTCGATGTCGTATTGACAAACGGTTTAATACGTTTGAAACTAAACTTGTAGATATTCATTTTGGTAGGTGAATCATCCCGTAATTCTAAGTATATTGGGAGAAAAGCTCATCTATACTTTACCTAATGTTCATCATATTTATGAATATAACTTGTGATGACCTTTGGTAACTTTTGTTCCACTACTCGCTTGACCTAAAAACATAACTCACAAATATCATATGACTAAAATACCTCATAACATAACCACCTTATCATGTTATGAACCTTAGTCTCACCCCAAATGTACATGTTATAACATTTCCAACTTATCGACTTTCGACGAAACTTATTTTCTTCCATTCGTTTAGCTTTTAAGCCTTCCAACCATCTTGATACTTGTTATTCATGATCATAAATTTTTTTACCTCCTAGGTAACATAACTAACTTACCTTATGTACTTCCAAAGATGATCTGATTTTTGAGCTTACATCAATTGACTTACGGCGTACTTTACGTACGAAAACATGGGGTGTAACATAAACCCTTGAATCATGTACTACGAAATCCTTCTTTCAAGTCATTCACTGCCTCGACACATAGACAAGCACCATATAATTGCACCAACACTATGCGATAACCCATCCAAACATCATAGCAATCTACGTGTAGCCTCAAAACCACCACAAATACAGCTACTGGCTGAAATGACAGAACATCCTTCCGCAAGGAGACGATAATAACTTACTCGAATGCGTAGGGGGAAACATCCCGCTCCATATCTGTATTACCACTGCAACTCCTCGATGCCCAAGTGATCACAAGCGCTCTGTGTCGTATAAGATAGAGTGAGAAGGAAATATAGGCATAAGCCTCAAAGGAATCAAATCACACGAAGAGGAGTCAAGAAGAGAAGTGCTCCTAACAGCCCTGTAGCCTCTCAAAGATAAGTACAGATGTCTCTGTACTGATCCACAAGACTCTACTAGACTTGCTCATGACTTGTGAGACCTACGTGAACTTAGAGCTCTGATACCAAGCTATCACGACCCAAAATCCACTATAGGTCGTGATGGCACCTAACGCCGCTGTCAGGCAATCCAGCAGTGAGTCATCAGTTTAATTACTCATTCTTTTACTTTGAAATTACAATTTACATTTATTAAATAGTACAAAATAGAATTTATAGGGAGAAATAAAAAAAATTCCATGAACCATCATGCTAACCCTCTATTAGAAACACCAAAAACCCTATGTCACAAGTGCATGAGAATCTATTAATAAGTACAACAATATTACAACATCCGTCTGAAATACAAGTTAGACTGGGAAAGATAAATAACTATGATGGAGACTCTGTATGTTGTGGATTGTAACAAAGAAGTGCGGCTCACCATAAAGTCCCTGCAACAGCCATGCCTTTGCACCCAGAGGACTACCAAAAACCTGCACAATAAGTGCAGCAAGTGTAGCATGAGTACGCAAATAAATGCGTACAAGTAAGTATCTAGCCTAACCCCAGAGAAGTAGTGACGAGGGGTCGATATCGACACTTACTAGTGGTCCAATAAGACAGATACAGTAAAAATTAAACAAATATGGGGGCATAGTAAACAAACAAAATAATCGAGTATAAATATGGGGTACAATACTCCTCTAGACAATAAACTCACGCTATTAATTAGCAGTTACCTCCTCAACTGGGGTATATATATATATACAATAGACCTCACCAGATAGGTCCTCATAATTCATATCAGGAAAATTCCTAGATACTCTGGCTTCTTGACAAATATTACGCACGATTCCATAGGAATATTTTATAGAAATACTGAGGCGTACGGACCGATCCCAACATATTCTGGTACATAAATATAGATATATCTATTATATTGCCGAGGCGAACTGCCCGCTCCCATGAGAGTATGATATTGCCATGTCGAGGCGTACGACCCTATCCATCATAATGTGTGCACTGTCGAGGGTCAATCGACATGAACCATAGATATATCTATCATGCCGAGCCGAACGACCCGATCCTATTAGAATAGGAAGATTTGACTGGTCCTTGACACCACTCGATGAGAACGCATAAGAACCTTTCGATGAGAACGCATAACGCGAGAGAAATTCATAAGAGGAGTACAATTATTTTGCGGCTAATCACGAGACCCGTCAAATCTTTACAATAGCGATTCTATCGCTCTACACAAGTCTAGTCTCAAGTCGTAATGTAAATAAAGGAATTTGATAGGCAATCGACAGCTTAAATAGTACAGCTATACAATCGTGTGAACCTATGTCTACCCAGACAATAACATGGATTTAGCTACATACGGAAACTCATCACCTCGTGCGTATGTAGCCCCCGCAACAAGTAACACATATTAAATACATCACCTAGGGATAGTTTCCCCCTCACAGAGTTAGACAAGAGACTTACCTCCCAACGAAGTTCCATAACCGGCTCCAACGCCACTCTAACACCTCAAATCGATACCCATCGCTCCAAAACTATTCAAACAAGGTGTAAACCAATAAAAATATACTATAATACTCACACCTTCTCCGGGTTAACAGAACTCCTTACCCGGTCTTCTGTGTTTTGCAAACTTTAAATAGAGTCAAATTTGTTTGATTTGGAATTCAAAATAAATGGTGACTCGGAACACCATAATTAAATAATTTCGAGTGGCGACTCTTAAAAAATAAAAATAAATAATCTCATTTCAATAATGTTACTTTAATTGAAAAAACTCTGTTTCTTGTAAAACACAGGTGTGACAAAACCTACCATGTGCAACCTCTCACACCTTTTTACTAGGCCATCTCCTCCTCACATGCTCATACCATCTCACCCTCACTTTCCAGAGCTTATCCTCCACGGGAGATACCCCTACCTTGTCTCGAATATCTTCGTCGATGATCTTGCCTCTTCTAGTATGCCCACACATCCACTTCATCATTTCAAATATGTCTACAAATATTTAGGATTCTCTTATGGGATGTAATATTTAATAGATCTTATGAAGTGCTTCATCTTTATAAACGTTAAATAATGGGTTGTTTGATCACTTTCTTATCAAGTGTTATTGTAATGCGTCAATCTCTTTATTTTTCCATATTCACTATAACGACCTGGCCGGTTGTTTTGTGCTCTAGTGCATCTTTCAGCGGTTTGAGGCCTTGAGTAGCTTCACTTCATGTATTATGACTTGTACGCCTGGTCAGAATTGAATTTTGGGAAGTTCAGAGTTGATTCGGACGGAAAATTCTAACTACGGAAGCTTTCAGTTGGAAGAATTGACTAAGGTTTGACTTTTTAGTAAACGACCTCAGAATTAGTATTTGAAGGTTCCAATAGATTCGTATGATGATTTCGTACTTGGGCGTATGTTCAGGTTGAGTATCGGGTCGCCCGAGAGCATTTCAGTGCTTATTGTGGAAAGATGGCATTTGGAAGGTTTTACAATTTCCTATGTTTGGTTGGAGGCAGACTTTGGTGTTATCGATGTCTGTCTAGAGTTTCGAGCCTTGGAATAGTCTCATATTTTGATTTGTGACTTGTTCGGAAAGTTTGGCATCATTCCGGAATGTTTTGATAGGATTCGGACGCGTTCATCGACGTTTGAAGGTTTGAAAGTTGAAAGAAAGATTTTGATCAGCGATTCATGATTTTGATGTTATTTGTGGCATTTTGCGCCTTTGGATAAATTTTTATGAGGTATTGGGACTGGTTGGTGTGATTGGACGCGGTCCCGGGTGCCCTAGACGTGATTCGGGGTTGTTTCGGACCAAGTTTGGATGATTTGATGTTGCTAGTTGCTGGAGTCTTGATTTGTTCTTCGCGAACACGAAGGAATTCAAGCATTCACAAAGAAGGATTTTTGATTCTGCTGAATTTTTACATCACGAATGTGACAACTTTGTCGTGAACACGGAGGGAAAGGTGAGGCAACCTACGCAAATGCGACAGGGAGGTCGCGAACGCGTAGAAAGAAAGGGGAGCTGGGCATGTAGCAGTTAAGCTTTCGCGAACGTGGCCCGCGAACGCGAAGAGCAAGTGTAAGAAAGCTTCACGAACACATCGATGAAAACTTAGGATGTAGTGATTTTGGCCTTCGAGATCGCGATGGTCTCCGCGATGGTGAAGAAGAGCGGGCCTAGGCAGATTTGATTTAATATGGGATTTGGCTCATTCTCTCTCATTTTTCACTTGGTTGGCGATTTTTGGAGCTTTTGAAGAGGATATTTCATCATCTATTATGGGGTAAGTTTTTTCAAATTATTTTGAGTTAAATACATGAGTTACATATGGATTTAAACATTAAAGGTTGTAGAAATTGTGCGATTGGAAAGATAACCCAGAATTTGGTTTTTTTGGATTTTGACAACGAAATTTGATATGGAATAAGGAATAAATTATATATTTGAGTTCGTTGTGTTATGGGTAAAGTTTATCTCCAAATATTTTCAAAATTCGGGTATGCGAGCCTGAGAGTTGACTTTATTGACTTTTCAAGCGGAGTTGGGAATCATTATAAAATATTAAATTGTAAGCATTGGAGTATATTTTGATTGATTGTACGCTGTTTGACTAGTTTCGGAACGTGTGGTTTGGAGTTGTGATGTTAGAGAGGCGTGGAGCCGGTTATAGAACTTCGGAGCGAGGTAATTCTCCTGGCTAACCTTGTGAGGTGGAAACTACCCCCTGGGTGATGTAATTATTATATGCTATTAGTTATGGGTGCTACGTATGCACGAGGTGACGAGAGTCCGTACGTAGCTTAAGCATGTTTATGTCCGGGTAATTCTAGGACTTTACCATGTAATATTTGAATTACTTGAATTCATTTTGCTGGCTTAACTAATGGAAAATATAATTGAATTGATTTAGCAATATATGTATTTATTAGGCCGAGCCTTATCACCCTGAGTTCTTGGAATGTTTTTTGAGAAACAGTAAATGTCATATTCATTTGTGCTTGTGTACTATATTGTAAGCACGTGTCTCATAATTCGGTAATTTTCTTCCTTTCTTGTAGAGCGAGCCGAATGCCTTGGAAGTATAATAGATGCTTCTATGGTTTGTGCCGCTCGATCCTCGGCAGTGTACACATTATTCTGGATGAGGCCGAACGACCTTGGCATAATCGTGCATTATATCACTGGTAGTCCGAGTATTCATGAGATTATTTTTCCATTGATGCTAGACATTTTATATGGTATTCCTTATTCATTTGATATTGGCACTTGACATTTTTCGGAGTTATTAAGGTAGAACACAAGATTACGAAAATCATACTTAAAAATAAATATTTAAAAGATTTTGTAACTTACAGATTTGCCTCATTAATGTTGTGTGTTTCATATATGCTTATGACTTATTATATTGCTTTATTGGACCTCTAGTAAGTGTCGATGTCGACCCCTCATCACTTCTTCTCCGGGGTTAGGCTAGATACTTACTGGGTCCACATTGATTTATGTACTCATGTTGCACTTCTGCACTAAATGTGCAAGATCTGAAACGTCCATTTTAATGATCATCTTCGCGTGTAAGCGCATCTGTTGAGGAGACTTCATGTGGGCTACATCCCAGGTTACGCATCGTAGTCCACAGAGTCTCCATCGTACCATTTATTTTATCCTATCTTATTTACATTCTAGACAGATGTTGTATTAGTACTGTACTCCTTATAAAATGCTCATGCACTCGTGACACCGGATTTTGGGGGTTCCTACTAGATGTTTAGTATGTGTCATGACCCAAATATCCCTCCGTAATATGTCGTGACGGCACCAAGTCTCTAAGACTAGGTAAGCCTAACAGTTGCAGAATAACTAAATAATAATAGAATTAATAACTAAACCTCAACATAAACAGGTATATATATAGATGAATCTGGAAAAATTTTGCTTGGCATGTACAAGTAAAACTAACAATTCTGAGTATAAACAACTCCCAGAGACCCGGTAGTCACAAGTCACAAGCTCTAAGGAATTGTTCTAATTGTCTCTATACACCAGCATCTAGGGGAAATAAAAAAAGAACGACATAAAATGATACATGGGGACTCTGAGGTCTGCGTACGCTGGTAGATATACCTTGAAGTCTCCGTAGAAGAATCACGTACTCTTAACTAATAGCGAGGTTGGTAGGAGGTACCTGGGTCTACACACAAAACAAGTGCAGAAGAGTAGCATGAGTCCACTACAACCGTACCCAGTAAGTGTCAGGCCTAACTTTGGTAGAATAGTGACGAGGTTAGGTCAGGGCCCTACTGGAATATAATAATTTAAGGCAGGGGATATAGCAATATAATAAAAGGCTGAAAATTTAACAAGAAGAAATTTAAGAAAGGTAACAACACAGCACATAGGGATAAACAACAGGGGTACTCCCGAGGTACCGCCTCGTAGTCCCAAAAGTAAATACTCAACAGGGGATCCCCGAGGTACCGCCTCATAATCCCAAAAGTAAATATGCAACGTGGATCTCCCGAGGTACCATCTCATAGTCCCAAAAGTAAATATGCAATAGGGGATCTCCCGAGGTACTGCCTGGTAGTCTCAAAAGTAAATATGCAACGGGGATCTCCCGAGGTACCGCCTCGTAGTCCCAAAAGGAAACACACAGCTTGAAACCGACGGAACCAACAATTAACAGTAAGAAATTCCACAGTTTAAGAATAAATACAATTCAAGGAAAAAGCAGGAATGCAACTAAGCATACTGCACAGATTTCAAATAAGCATTTAAGCCATGTAGACATAGGATATTATGCTAAACAGGATAACTACACATGCTGGGATGACTCATTTAAGATGTAACATGATATTGTTCAATAAAAACCGGATATTCAACAATTAGCTCGTGTAGGCACTTGTCACCTCACGTACACGACACTCACATATCACAGAATTGTCACAATAGTACAAAATCCTAAGGTGATTTCCCCTACACAAGGTTAGGCAAGCCACTTACCTCAAGCCAAGCTCAATCAGCCAATAAGAAGGACATTTCCTCAACTTTCTGACTCTGAATGGCCCAATCTGGCCAAAAGCAATTACATACCATAAATACAACAATAAGAAACTAATCTAATTAATGAAACCAAGACTTTAGCAAGAAATTAAAAATTCACCCACAAAAGGTCGACCCTTGCCCACGTCTCGGAATCGGTAAAAGTCACAAAATACGAACACCCATTCAACCACGAGTCCACCCATACAAAAATTACTCAAATTCGATACCAAAATCTCAATCAAAACCCAAAAATTCGGTTGAAGAACTTTCCAACTTTTCCCCCACATTTCTCAACCCAAATCCTTAATTAAGTGATGAAATTAACTAGATTGGTGGATATTAATCAAAAACAAGTGTAGAATCCTCACCCAAATGTTTCCTTTGTAAAACCCTTGAGATTTTGCCTTAATCCAAGCTCTCTATGGCCCAAAATTAAAATGGGTTAAAAATCCTCGATTTTGAAATTTAAAGATTGCCCAGGTAATTCCTTCTTCGCGAAAGCGGAAGCCTCCTCGCATTCGCGAAGCATAAAAATGCTTCAGACCAAAAAGCTTCTTCACGAATGCGAGGGCCCACTCGCAAACACAGAAGTTCCTTTGCCTAACCCTTCGCGAACATGGAAGTTCATATCTATGCGATCGCGTAGGCTAAATGCCTGATGACACAACGGACCTTCTACTCTACACGAACGCAAGGACCCAATCGCTAACGCATAGACCTAAGACCTCAGTGCTTAGAGAACGCGAGACATACATCGCTAACACGAAGGCAAAAATCAAGCAGCACTCTAACTACTCTACACAAACGCGGGAGAACCTTCGCGAACGCATAGAAGGAAACCAGCCACTAGAATCCCTGAAGCTTTAGCTATATTCCCAACTCTAATATTGATTCGCTAACCATTTGAAACTCACCCGAGGCCCCCGGGTCCTCAACCAAACCAACCAACAAGGCCTAAAATATCATACGAACTTAGTCGAGCCTTCAAATCACATCAAACAATGCTAAAAACACGAATCGCACCCAAATTCGAGCTTAATGAACTTTAAAACTTCAAACTTCTATAACCGATGCCGAAACCTATCAACCAATTGACCCCAAATTTTGAACACAAGTCATAATTGACATTACGGACCTACTCCAACTTTTGAAATCGGAATCTGACCCCGATATCAAAAATTTCACTCCCGGTCAAACTTCCCAAATATCTAACTTTTGCCATTTCAAGACTAATTCAACAACGAACCTTTAAATCATAATCCGTACGCACTCCTAAGTCCAAAATACCCAACGGAGCTAACTGAACCGAAGAAACTCTATTCCAGAGTCATCTTCACACAATTCCAACTACGGTCAAATTTCTAGAACTTATGCTTCCATTTCCGGGACTAAGTGTCCCATTTCACTTCGAAACCAAAACAAATCCTCCCGGCAAGTCACGTAAGAATAAAATGAGACAGAGGAAGCAGTAAATAGGGGATCAGGTTTAATACTCTAAAAATGACCGACTGGGTCAGTACATCCTCCTCCTCTTAAACTAATTGTTCGTCCTCGAATGAGCATAAAGACATACATGAAGTGGTGAAAAGTCGAGGATAACGACTACACATATCATGCGCAGTCTCCCAAGTTGCCTCCTTGACCGGCTGACCCATTCACTGAACCTTCACTGAAGCAATATCCTTTGACCTCAACTTTCGAACATGCCTGTCCAAAAAAGCCACCGGTTCCTCAACATAAGATAAATCTTTTTCCAACTGGACTAAGCTAAAATCCAACATATGAGACGAATCACCGTGCTACTTCCGGAGCATAGAAACGTGAAACACTGGATGAATTCTTGCTATACTGGGAGGCAAGGCAAGCTCATAAGCAACCTCCCCAACTCGCCGCAATAACTCTAATGGGCCAATAAACCTTGGGCTCAGCTTGCCCTTCTTCCTGAACCTCATGACACCCTTTATGGGAGAAAAACGAAGCAAGACTTGCTCCCCAACAATGAATGCAACATCGCAAACCTTCCGATCCGTATAACTCTTCTGTCTAGACTACGCAGAATCACCTTAACCTTCTCCAAGGCATCGTAAAACAAGTTTGTACCCAATAGCCTAGCCTCGCCCAGCTCGAACCAACCCATTGGAGACCGACACCACCTACCATACAAAGCCTCATACGGTGCCATCTAAATGCTCGACTAATAACTATTGTTGTAGGCAAACACCGCAAGTGGCAAGAACTGACCCCAAGAACCCCCAAACTACATAACACATGCATAGAGCATATCCTTCAATATTTGAAAAGTACACTCGGACTGTCCGTCCGTCTGGGGTGTGAAATTTTGAGCTCAACTCAACCCGAGTACCTAACTCATGTTGTACAGCCCTCCAGAACCGTGATGTAAACTGCGTACCCCAGAAAGAGATGATAGATACTGGTACGCCATGAAGTCTGATAATCTCCCGGATATAAACTCGAGCCAGCTGCTAGGAAGAGTAAGTAGTCATCACTGGAATGACATGAGCTGACTTGGTCAACCTATCCACAATAACCCAAACTGCATCAAACTTCCACTGAGTTCGTGGAAGCTTAACAACAAAATCCATAGTGATTCGCTCACATTTCCACTCCGGAATCTTTAGCTTCTGAAGCAATCCTCTTGGCCGCTAATGCTCATACTTCACCTACTGGCACTTTAGACACCGAGCTACATAATCTACTATGTCCTTCTTCATTCTTCCCCACCAATAATACTACCTCAAGTCCTGATATATTTTCACGGCACCCGGATGAATAGAGTACCGCGAACTTTGAGCCTCCTAGAGAATCAACTCGCGCAAACCATCTACATTGGGCACACATAGCCTACCCTGGATCCTTAATGCACCATCATATCTAATGGTGACCTCTTTAGCATCATCGTGCTGAACAGTGTTCTTAAGCACAAGTAGATGGGGGACATCATACTGGTGTTCCCTAATAGGATCATAAAGAGAAGACTAAGAAACCACACAAGCCAAAACTTGACTCGGTTCAGAAATATCCAATCTAACAAGCTGGTTTGCTAATTCCTGAACATCTAATGCCAATGGCCTCTCTACTGCTGGTAGATATGATAAGCTCTCCAAACTCTCCGCCCTGCGACTCAAGGCATCGTCCACCACATTGGCCTTCCCGAGATGGTATAGAATAATGATACCATAATGCTTAAGCAGCTCTAACCACCTTCGTTGACGCAAGTTAAGATCCTTTTATGCTACAGATTCTGGTGATCAGTGTAGATCTCACAAGATACACCGTACAAATATTGCCACCAAATCTTCAAGGCATGGACAATAGCTGCTAACTCAAAGTCGTGGATAGGATAGTTCTTTTCATGCACCTTCAGTTGTCTAGACGCGTAGGAAATCTCCCTACCATCCTGCATCAACACCGCGGTGAGACCTATACGTTCTGTATCACAATATACAGTATAAGACCCCGAACCTGCAGGCAATACCAATACTGGGGCAATAGTCAAAGTTGTCTTGAGTTTGAAAGCTCTCCTCACACTCCTCTGTCCACCTGAATAGAGCACCCTTATAGGTCAGCCTGGTCATAGGTACTGCAATAAGTGAGAAATCCTCTACAAATCGACGGCAATACCCCACCAAACTAAGAAAACTCTGGATCTCCGTAGCTAAGGACGGTCTGGGCCAACTCTACACTGCTTCAACCTTCTTTCGATCCACCTTGATCCCTTTACTAGACACTACGTGACCCAAAAATGCCACTGAATCTAGCCAGAACTCACACTTTAAGAATTTTTTATATAACGTTTTTTCTCTCAAGGTCTGAAGCATAGTCCTTAGGTGCTGCTCACCATCCTCCCAACTGGGGAGTACACCAGAATATCGTCAATAAACACAATGACGAATGAGTCAAGATATGACCGGAATACACTGTGCATCAAGTGCATGAATGCTTTTGGGGTGTTAGTCAGCCCAAATGACATCACAAGGAACTTATAGTGTCCATACCGAGTCCTGAAAGCAGTCGTCGGGATATCTGGCTCCCAAATCTTAAACTTATGATAGCCTAAACGCAAGTCAATCTTGGAAAACACTTTGGCACCTTGTACTTGATCAAATAGGTCATCAATACGAGGCAATGGATACATATTCTTCACTGTAACTTTGTTCAACTAGGAATAATCAATGTACATACGCATAGAACCATCCTTCTTCTTCACAAACAAGACTGGAGCACCCCCAAGGTGAAACACTGGGCCAAATGAAGCACTTATCAAGTAGTTCTTGTAACTGTTCCTTTAACTCCTTCGACTCGGGTCGAACCATACGATATGGAGGAATAGAGATGGGATGAGTGCCCGAAAACAAATCAATACCAAAGTCGATATTCCTTTCGGGCGGCATGCCCAGAATATCAGTTGGAAATATATCTTGATAATCCCTCACTACTGGAACTAACTCAATGTTAGGGTTATCAATACTGACATCTCTCAAATAAGCTAGATACGCATCACACCCCTTCTTAATCATTCGTTGAGCCTTTAGAAATGAAATAACTCTGCTAGGAGAATACTTTAAGGTACCTCTCCACTCTAACTGCGGTAATCCTGGCATAGCCAGCATCAGGGTCTTGGCATGACAATAAAGAATAGCATAATGGGGCGACAACCAATCCATGCCCCAAAAATTATCAAAGTCTACTATGTTGAGCAATAATAGATCGGATCTGGTCTCAAAACCACTAAGAACAACCAAACACGACTAATACACACAGTCAACAATAACAGAATCTCCCAAAGGTGTAGACACATAAATAGGAGAACTCAAAGAATCGCGGGATACGCCCAAATATGGAGAAAAATAAGATGACACATATGAATAAGTAGAGCCTGGATCAAATAAGACTGACGCATCTTTATGATAGACCGGAACAATACCAGTAATGATAGAGTTGGATGCAACAGCCTCTGTACGAGCAGGAAGAGCATAATATCAGGCCCGTCCTCCCCCTCTAGGGCAACCTCTACCTGCCCGACCTCCACCTTGATATGGCTAAGTAGGTGGAGTGATAGCGGGTGCTATAATCATAGCCTGGGGACCCGGTAGAGCACACGGTGCCTGAGCAGTATGTGGAGATGCACCCCTCCTAAATCTGGGGCAATCCCTCACCATATGGCGAGTGTCGCCACCCTCAAAACAAGCTCTCGGAGGGTGTGGCTACTTTGGCTGGCTCGGGCCGGGTTGGCTGGACTGACCACTGAAAGCACCCAGTGCAGGAGATGGACTAGACAATGGCGGTACATAAAAATGACACTAGGGTCTATGAGTGGCCGGAATACCACTAGCGGCTGGAACTGTTAAATGAACAGGGCGACCCGATTCGGTCACAAAATGTGTCATTTACGAGGTATGACTAGTTTGACCCAGTTTGAGGCTGATTCGGTCGCACTTTAAAAATTTTACAAAATTAAAATAAAGTTTTGACCGATCTGTTAGAATTCTTTTTTATAACCCCGCCCAGCAGTCCTTTTTCTTTCTCTTCTTTCTTTATTTTCTTCTCTTTCCCCCTCCTCTTCATCACCGTTGTCTTCTCCGCCTCACTAGCATCTTTCCTCTCTCCCTACCTAACTCTGGTGCCTCGCCCCCTCCGAACAATCCACCTCTCTCTCTCTCTCTCTCCCTCTCTGTATTTTGCCCTTTTCCACTTAAATCCCAATTTTATTTTTTTTTGCAGTTCAGCAACACCACTCCGGCGGGTTCATTGTCACATTATGGTGAGTTTTTTTACTTTTTCAGTTTTCATATAAATTAATTTTTTGGTAAATTTTCTTTCAAGGGTTTAATTCTCGAAATTTTGAATTGATTCTTAAATATTTACTTATTATGTTACTAGTTTTGATGAATAAAAGTTATTCACTAAGTTTTTATTATCATTTTAATTGAATACCAATTTAAACTTTATTGCTTATATTGACATCGTTTATGAAGCAAGATGTGTAATGATTTAGATAAACCGTAGTTTTGGAGAGCTTCTAATTATGTACAACGATATTTGACGAATAAAAATTAGAACTTTAGTATTTATATTGGTAGTTAGATTTGATTTATGAAGCACAAATATTTAAAGAACCTCTAGTCTCTATAGAGCTTATGATTGCTTTAAAATACAAATTAGCTATAAGCATAGTAGAATTTGAATGATTATGATATGGAAAAATGGAATAACAATTACAGAAGATACACATAATTGATTCCAAATTATTTTGGGACTAAGGAGTCATCAGTTGAGTTGATTGGATATTAGTTCATTTGTGAATATAGAACCTAAACTAGAGAAAAAAAACATAATTTTAAGGGGGCATATGAGTCCAAATGGGTGAATAACCCTCATTATGGAGCAAATTGTGAATCGAAAAAGTTAACTATATTACTGTGAACAAATTTACTAGTAATTTGTTACTATCATAATTTTTTGTTATTCCACCATTATTATAGTGGTTGTTAGACTCCTCTATATAGGTCTTTCTTTTGTTGCATCTTGTTGTAGTAAATTGAATTTTATGAAATTTATCTTCAGCAGCATAAAGAGTGAATTTGTCCAATCATGACAGGGTTGTAGCTAGTTGTCTGAGAAGTTAGAGAAGCATGGATTTGTTAAACCCCAACAGATCATGAGAAACTTAAAAATGCCGCTTGGTAAGTTATGACGTGGTTGTAATATGTACACTTCTCTTGGTATATTTGTGTTTTATACTTGAATAATCATATTATGTTTTAGACTTGAATGTGGGTGTTATGTTTTAGACTTGATTAGTATATTTAAAATTAGAATGTGAGCTAGTATTTTGGTAATTGAATGTTATTTTGTTGTGATATTAGGCATTCTGTATGGTTTGTTGTAATATTAGGTGTTTAATTATGAATTTATAGATTTTTAATTTATTTTATTCTCACATTCTACGATAGTTTTGGTCAAAAATTTAAATTAATTATTTATTTTATTATTTAGTTTTCTGACCGAATCCATTTTGAGACCAAATCAACGCTTTCCAGATTATCCATTTTGAGATCAATTCGGTCGAAAATTTCCGATCCTTTCGACTGCAAAATATTTGCGACCATATACTTTTTGACCGATATTTTTCAGTCGGTAATCCTCAAAAAAGCTCGATTTCTGATCTATAATGACCTGACCGATCGTTTTGAGTATTTGCATTCCATTCAACTATTTGAAGTCTTGAGTATCTTCGCATGATGGATTATGATTTGCGTGAATCATCGGTTTTTATTTTCAGGTGTTTTGGGATTGATTTAGAAGAACGATTCTCAACTAGAAAGCTTCAAATAGGAAGAATTCACAAAGTTTGACTTTTGTGATTTGACCCCGGATCGGAGATTTGATGGTTTCGTTAGGTCCGGATGGTGATTGTGGACTTAGGCGTATGTCCGAATTTTGTTACGTCCTGGAATTCGAACCCTCGGAACCGTGATGGCACATAACAATTCACTTGCTAGGCAAGCCAACGTTAGATGTAGTCATTAACCATTTTTAACAATTAAATTTAAATGAAAACCAATAATTTGAATAAAACTGAAATAAAGTGAATCAACTAAAATAACGGCGATATCTAGATACAATTCCAGAACTGGTATCACAAGTACACGAGCGACTAGAGTACTACAATTAAAACTCAAAATGTAAGCATATCTATCTAAAATGAAATAAAGATCTAGAGTGATGTAGAAGGGGACTTCAGGGCTGCGAATACTATGCAGTTGTACCTCAAGTGTCCGTCAAACACCAGATCCGAGAAATCTACTGACCTCCGCTGGGACCGACTCCAAAATTTTCACAAGAAGTGTATAGTGTTGTATGAGTACAACTGTCCCCATGTACTCTATAAGTGCCGATCCTGACATCGACGAAGTAGTGACTAAGCTAAGGCGGGTCACTTAGAATAACCTGTACATAGTATAATAATAACAATAGGAAAGGAAACCGGAAATGACGACAAAGCAATTAACTAATGGAACCAAACTCAATCCTCGAAATCAATAAATCCAAAAATATCAGTCCTCAAAATCGCATATGAAAATACTGAATACTAACACATACATCAATGAATACAACACATGCAATCTGTTACGGTACGCAACCAAATCCCACCGTACACACACAATCCTCCCTTATTTCACCATATCAATATCAAGAATCACATATAAAATTTGTTGCAGCACACAAGCCAATTCCACCGTATAATCAGAATCAGTATCATAATCCTCCCTTATTTAACCATATCAATATCAAAATCACCTATAAAATTCGTTGTAGCGCGCAACCCGATCCCACCATATCAGTATCAAATCCTCCCATATTCTACCATATCACAACCGTTGCGGCGTGCAACCCGATCCATATACAAATTCAATAAATGTAATCAATCCAATAAACTCAATTCAGAAGAATCTCTAAGATTAAAGAATATGAAAGCAAAGCAATAAAGGAACTTCGTACCAAATCAAGGAATGCTACAACTAATACAAAGCAACAAGGTAAGCCAAATATATGATAGTTAAAGTGTACAAGTAAGTCAATTAAGGCAAGTAGCTATTGATCATGGAATCATGGAAGTAACAAACATTTAAATACTTAAGGAATTAGTGACAAGTAACAAGTTACGACATAGAAAGCAATTAAAACATGTAACAGTTAAGACATGAAATAAGATAGTTAATGAAATATGGGAAGGCATGGAAGCAATTATTTTGACGGCGTATATACACTCGTCACCTCGGATATATGTTATTACACACGTAGTTCACATAACGTATAGTTAAGGGTTCCTAATTCCCTCAAATCAAGGTTAGACCAAAGACTTACCTCGCAACGCAAGCAAATAAAAGCTCAACTGGGGCCTTTCCTCAAAAATTCGCCTCCAAACCAATCAAATTTAATCAAAATCGGCTTAATATCAACAAACAATGCTAGGAAAATTAATTACAATACATAAAGTAGAGATATTTATACTTTTACCAAAAAGTAAACAAAAGTCAACCCCGGATTCGCTTGATCAAAACCCAAGATTCAGACCAAAACCCAATTACCCATTCACCCTCGAGCCCGATTATGTAATTAGTTTCGAAATCCGACCTCAATGTGACGTCCAAATCTCAATTTTCAAAAAAAAATCCCAATTATACACAAATCCCTAATTTTCTACCAAGAAAGAGTATAGATTAAGGTTAAAAAATCCATGGGCGTTGATGGAAATGGAAGAAAACGAGTTAAAGTATGCTAATCATGAAATTGGGATGAAATTACTCTTCAAAATTGCCTCTAGGTCGAGCTCTAATGTGAAGATGGTGAAAAATGAAGAAAATCCCATATTTGGAACATTTAAGTCAATGGGCGTCAGGCCTTCTTCGCGTTCACAAAGGGCCTGACGCGATCGCGAAGTGCAACGACCCAAGTGGCTTTCACGTTCATAAGGAATGTTATGCGTTCGCGATGGCCTATCCGTACTGTATTTTGTGTTTGCGAGCCAGGGATCACGTTCGCATAGAGCTACCAACCAACTACCCCAACTTATCACCTAAACCTTTGCATTTGCGAGAGGGTGGTCATGTTCGCGAAGGTTAAGCCCCGCAATTCTTCGCGTTAGCAACCTTTTCACCGCGTTCACAAAAAAGAAAACCACCCCAGCCCAAAGTTCCCCTTCGTGATAGCAAGAGTGGCTTCGCGATCGTGAAGCACAATGCACCCGACACTAGAAATCTCAGAAACCAATAGTTGCTTAAGTCCAAAATCGATTTGTAGCCTATCTGAAACTTACCGGAGCCCCTCGTGCTCAAAACAAAGCATGCACACCAGTGTAATAATATCATACAAACTTACACGCTTGATCAATACACCAAAATAATACATGCAACTACAAACCTAATATCAAAATGAATGATATTTTTTTATCTAAACTATAGAACATGCAAATTTACAACCGGACATCCGAATCACATCAAATCCACTCTGTTTTCACCAAATTTTGCAGACATGTCATAAATAGTTAAATGAGTTCCGGAACCAAAATATAAACCCGGTAGAAACAAAGTCAACCTATAGTCAAACTTAGGAATTCTTTTAGCCTTCAAATTACTAGTTTTCAACAAATCACGTTAAATCAATTTAAGGACTTCCTAATTAGATTCAGGGCATAAGCCTAGACTCAAATCACGATACGGGCCCACCGTGACCGTCAAAATATTGATTCGGGTCTGTTTACAAAAAAAAAAATACCGTAGTCAACTCAAATGTGTTTTAAGGCAAAATATCACATTTTCGCGTAGAACAACCTACTGATCCCCAGCCCCCTTCCAATAACTGTATGCATTCGTGTGTTGCCGGTCGCGTTCGCGAAGAGCAAACCCCAGTGCTCCGCGTTCGCGACCATGGCCTCGCGTTCGTGTAGGACAAAACCATCCCTCAGCCCATCTCACATTTCGCGTTCGCGTGAGAGCCTTCGCAAACGCGAAGAAGGAAACCAGAAGCCTGAAGTTGCATAAAACCAGATTTTCTATGTTCAAAATCATCCCGTAGCCTATCCGAAACTCACCCGAGCCCTCGGGGCTCCAAACCAAACATGCACCCAAGTCCTAAAACATCATACGAACTTGCTCGCATATTCAAATCGCCGAAATAACACCTAGAAGTATGAATCGGACACCAAATGAAAAGAAATTTTTAAGAAAACATTAAAACTTCTATTTTCACAACCGAACGTCCGAATCACGTCAATTCAACTCCGTTTCTCACCAAATTCGACAGACAAGTCATAACTATTGTAGTGGACCTGTACCGTGCTCCGAAACCAAAATACGGACCTGGTGTCAATAAATTCAACATCATTAAATTCTTGAAAATAATTAAACCTTCAAACTTTTAATTTTTCATCACAATTCCCTATCTCGGGCCAGGGACCTCGAAAATCGATTCCGGGCATACGCTTAAGTCAAAAATTACGATACGGACCTACCAGAACTGTCAAAACACTAATTCGGGTCCATTTTCTAATAATGTTGACCAAAGTCAACTTAATTAAGTTTTAAAGCTCTATCTCGCATTTTAATCCATTTTTCACATAAAAACTTTCCGAAAAATTATACAGATTGTGCACGCAATTCAAGGAATGATTAATAGTGTTTTACGAGGTCTTAGAACATAGAATTAATTATTAAATTTAAAGATGACATTTTGGGTCATTACATTCTCCACCTCTAAAACAAACGTTGGTGCTCGAACGGAATTAGAAAAGTACCTGAACTGGTGAAAAGGTGTGGATATTTACTCCGCATGTCTGACTCGGACTCCCAGGTAGCTGTCTCAATTCATTGACCTCTCCATTGTACCCGAACTGAAGGATAACTCTTAGACCTCAACTGTCGAACTTGACGGGCTAGAATAGCCACCGGCACCTCCTCGTAAGTCAAATCTTTGTCCAATTGGACCGAGCTGAAATCTAACACATGGGACGGATCACCATGATATTTTCAGAGCATAGACACATGGAACACTGGATGAACAACTGATAAACTAGGTGGTAATGCAGCTCAATTTGCTTTTCTTTGCGAACCTCATTACAACTTTGATAGGTGAAACCCGAAGCAATACTCTTTCTCCAACCATGAATGCAATATCTCGGACTTTACGGTCAACATAACACTTTTGCCTAGACTGAGTTGTGCGAAGTCAATCCTGAATAACCTTGACCTTATCCAAGGCATCCTATACCAAATAAGTACCCAACAACCGAGCCTCTCCCGGTTCAAACCATCCAACTGGCGAATGGCATCGCCGTCCGTATAATGCCTCATATGGAGCCATCTAATGCTCCACTGGTAGCTATTATTATAAGAAAACTCTGCAAGTTGTAAGAACTGATCCCAAGAACCACCAAAGTCTATAACACAAGCGCGAAGCATATCTTCCAATATCTTAATAGTGCGTTCTGACTGTCTGTCTTGTTATGGATGAAATGTTGTACTCTACTCAACTCACATGCCTAACTCACACTATACAACCCTCCAGAAGTGCGAGGTGAATTGTGTACCTTGATCAGAATGATAGAAACAGTCACATTGTGAAGGCAGACAATCGCGCGGATGTAAATCTCTCCTAACCGCTCTGAAGAATAGGTAACTGCTACCGGAATGAAATTTGCTGACTAGGCCAACCTGTCCATAATGACCCATACTGCGTCAGACTTTCTCTGAGTTCGTGGGAGTCCAACAACAAAATCCATAGTGATACGCTCCCACTTCCACTCAGGAATTTCTAACTTCTGAAGCAAACCACCAGGTCTTTGATGCTCGTACTTAACTTGCTGACAATTTAGACACCGAGCTACATATGTAATTATATCCTCTCTTTTTTCATTCTCCTCCACCAATAATGTTCCCGCAAATCTTGATACATTTTGGCGGCACCCGGATGAATAGAATACTGGGAATTATAGGCCTCTTCAAGAATTAATTCATGAAGCCCATCCACAATAGGCACACAAATATGACCTTGTATCTGTAGAACTCCATCATCTCCCACAACAACCTACTTGGCACCACCATGCCAAACTGTGTCCTTGAGGGCAAGCAAACGAGGATCATCATACTGTCGCTCCCTGATATGCTCATCTAAAGAAGATAAAGCGAATGTACAAGCTAGAACCTAACTGGGCTCTGAAACATCCAACCTCACAAACTGATTGGCCAAATTCTGAACATCTGCAGCTAGAGGCCTCTCACCAACTGGAATATACGCAAGGCTACCCATACTCACAGCCTTTCTACTCCAAGCATCGGCCACCACATTAGCCTTCCTAAGGTGATACAAAATGGTGATATCATAGTCTTTCAACAGCTCTAACTATCCTCTTTGCCACAAATTAAGATCTTTTTTTGAAAAAATACTGTAGGCTACGATGATCAGTAAATACCTCACATGCGACACCATAAAGGAAATGCCTCCCAATTTTCAGCGCATGAACAATGGCTGCCAATTCTAAGAAATGAACATGATAATTTTTCTCATGAACTTTTAATTGTCGTGACACATATGCAATCATCCTTCTATCTTGCATCAATATTGCATGAAGCCCAACGCGAGATGCATCACAATACACCGTATAAGATCTTGAACCTGTGGGTAATACCAACACAGGCGATGTAATAAAAGCGGTCTTGAGCTCCTAAAAGCTCAACTCACACTCGTCTGACCATCTAAATGGGGCACCCTTCTGGGTCAATCTGGTCTTAATAGTTGTTCATAATCAATTATAGAATCGCCAATTAACTTCAATTTAACAAAAATCTCATTTCACACCTTCACAATACCGATAACGAGATGCGAGGCATGAAGACCTCATAATTATTTACCCGAATTAAAGAGTCACATTTAATGCCACCAGGGCGAGCACCCACCTCGTAGGTTAATACTCAATAATCACAACATGAATTTGGCAAGAATGCACAGAGAATTTCATATAAGAATTTTTAAATAGGCCTAAAAGGCATGACTCCCCATTAAAACTATAGTACAAATTTAATTTCACAAGGGCGAGCTTAAACACAAGAATTTTCATCACAAGGATCTCGTCCATATATAACTTCCACCGCAGCTCGTAGCTTGTTTAAACATATAAATTTATATTAAAATGGGAGGATCTCGTCCTTAGTTCTGAATCACAAATAATATGCACATCGTGCCAATCAAAACTTTCCATTTTCCCTTTTAAAATAATTTATGTTAAAGAAAATCATAACACATAATGAACCCCACACCGGTAGGGCATATAATTCATAATTTGTAATTAATTCTCCGTAAATTATATCAAAACTTACCGAAATGAGTAACAGAAAGCCACATTTAGCCTCACAGCTCTTATTAGTGACTAACATGGAATGATATGCGTAGTTATCTCCATAGAATCTCCCAACATGAGTAAGCACATAAGTAGATTATAGAATTACGAAGCTCACTCATAAGTGGAGCACAATAGGAAGACTCGTTTCGATACTCAGAACCAAATCAAGTTAAGGAAATTATTCCTTTATCTTAAATTAAGGTCATACCTGTAACGACACCATCTGATGTAGCGACCTCCACCATACCATAAAACAAATATATCAATGGCTGGGTCTCCACCTCTAGGATGCCTTCTACCCGCCTGTCCTCCACCCCTAACTGGTAATGTGGGTTGTGTAGTAACTACAATGTGGCACGTAGCCTGAGTGCTTTGATGAAATATATATCTCCCAAGTTTGGGACAATTTCCTCATGATATGCCTAATATCACCGTATTCATAACAACCCCTTTGTGGGTTTGGCTGCTCATATTGAGTCTATTCCAGATAACTGGAATAACAATTGTAGGAAACTCATGTCAGTGATGTATTCAAAGAACTTACTGGAGCACCCCGAGTAATCCGATGTGCGGACTGGGTTGGCCGACTGCCTGAGCCCCCGCCATAATGATTTATCCTCGTAGAGTAGAATCCACTGAATCCCCCAGAACCTCGAGACCTCTTGGTCTCCTTAGTTTCCTTTTTCCTCACCCCGAACACGTTCTAATATTTGGGAAATTTCTCCCACTAGCGAAAATGAAGTATCAGCATGTAGCTCCCGAGTCGTACAAGATTTTACGATTATAATTGAATCCTTTAATGAGTCTGTGGACCCACTCTCTGGTTGTAGGAAGCAGAGTAGGAATATGATAGCTAACTTATTGAAACTGATGGCATATTCTGACACCGTCATTGTAACCTGATGCAACTGTTAAAACCATATGCGCCACGCATTACGGAGAGTCCGGGAAACAACTCTTTCAAAATTGTTTCTGAAAACTGAGCCAAGTGGGCGGTGTTGCATTGTCTGGTATGCCTTCTTCATAGTCTTGCCACGGACACCTGTGGAGAATTATCTCTCCCAAGGCCAAATTCTTCATTGGTTATGCAGACTCAACACTGTTGAGCTGACCCATTTCTTAACATACTCTTCGATTCTTCTCAAAGTTAACCCTTACCTCTATTTATAAACAACGATCACAAAAGTAGAGGTCCATACAGACAAATCTTGGCACGCACCACATAGTGTAGAATCTCATCAACCACTGTACTTCCTCCGAAGCACCCGAAGATCTGCAACCATGACGTCCACGCTAAGTACACCTTTTGTAAAATTTAAAGTTATTTCTCTATCTCCTTTGGTACTGAAGTATAGGATTATTAAGTAGGAGGACATACCGCAAGTCCCAACCTTATCTTGTGAAAAATCTCAAGCCTTAAACATGTGTAAAATGTGTGGAAACTTTTAAGTACCACATATATACATTTCAGGCCAAAACTGATATAACACATGACCCCACAATCCATCCATTTACTATGGACTCCTGCATTTGGCGTGAAGTCATAGGTCACAACGTCCAATGATCCACAATATTAACCTTTACAGCTCGTATAAATCAACCAGATGCCAAGGTCCATTGCACCCGCCCTCCCCCCTGCATGATCTACCGGGTGGTATCTTCATATGTCTGCATCTTCAGTCGGAACCACACATTGAGAAGATGTTTGAGCATCTCTGGCTCCTTCGTAATCCATCCGCGGTATCACGAACCCTCAACGCACAACTGATACCGAGTGCACAATGTCATACAAGAGTGGATACAAAGGAATATGAGATATATGTTTCAAGCTAAATCAATGCCGCACGATAAGGAATGAAAGAAGTGGAATTATTCCTAAACTCTGTAGCCTCTAGAAGATAAGTACAGACTTCTCCGTACCGATCCCTCCGACTCTACTAAGCTTTTTGATGACTCGTGAGACCTATGTAACCTAGTGCTCTGATACCAACTGTCAGGACCCAAAATTCCCACCTTCGGGACCGTGATGGCGCCTAACATTTCATTTGCCAGGAAAGCCAACGTTAGATTTTAATTAGGCATTTTAACAAAATTTCTACTTTATTTATAACAAGAAAACAAATGCGGAAGTAAAGTCTGAAATAAAATGAATAATCCATAATAATTGCGATATCTAAATACCATCCCAGAACTAGAGTCACAAGTGCACAAGCTTCTACAATAATACAAATAAAGGTCTGAATAAAATAAAGTTTTCTGAAAGCAAACACACAACTAAAATAAAGTAGACGGGGACTTCAGAACTGCGGACGCTGTGCAGTTATACCTCAAGTCTTCTCTGAGTAGACGGGAACCAACTCCAAAATCTGCACAAGAAGTGTAGAGTGTTGTATCAGTACAACCGACCCCATGTACTGGTAAGTGCTGAGCCTAACCTCGACAAAGTAGTGACTAGGTTAAGGCAGGTCACTTACATTAACATGTATGCAATAATAGTAATAACAACAATAATAGAAATAAATCAGGTAACTCATTTTAACAGTTGAAATCAACTCGGCAGTCATAACCAATTATTATTTCCATCAATTTTCATTTGAGCGTGCAACCCGCTCCCACAATATATTCATATTCAATTCTGTTGCGGCGTGTAATCCGGTCCTCCAATATATTTATTTCAATCAATTCTGTTGCGGCGTGCAACCCGATCCCCCAATATAGACTTTAAATAAGTCTGTTGCGGCGTGCAACCCGATCCACCCAATATATTTACTTTCATTTCCATTGCGGCGTGCAACCCGATCCCACAATATATTTACTTTCATTTCTGTTGCAGAATGCAACCCGATCCCACATAAATGTATCAAAGATTACCCAATAAGTACCACGTTAAATGAGAAATTGTTAATCATTGAGGCATACAATAATTATAATTCATTTATGAAATAAACAATGACAATTAGCAATTAATTGTGGAAATCAAGGAGAAAATAGGCAGTTTAATATTTAATATGCTAAATGTCAAGTAGCAACTAAGAAACATAAATCAAATAAGCATGTAACAATTATTGCAGGAATTCAAGATTTAATATTTGACAAGCAATATGAATGAAACAATTATAATAATGATTAATTCGTGTCTTAAAATAATTTAAGATATTTAAATAATTAAGCAAATAATTAATTTGACAAAGTATAAGCACCCGTCACCTTGTCTATTCATCGATACACATGAAATTCACATAGCAAATAATTCAAGGGTTCTATTCCCTCAAGACAAGGTTAACAACAACACTTACCTCGCTTCGCAACCAAATTTCAAGTTTCCAATACACCCTTGCCTCGCGAATTAGTGTCTGAAATCCTCAAATCTAGTCATCAACAATTCAATATATTCAATACAAATAGTAGGAATTAATTCTATATGAATTTACTAATTTTCCAGATTAAAATTTGAAATTTATTTTAAAAATTAATAGTGGGGCCCACACCTCAAATCTCGGAAGAATTTACGAAATCCGTACACCCATTTCGAGACGAGTCCAACGATACAAAAAGTTATAAATTTCCAATTTCTCCCATCTAAATCCGAAATAAATGATGAATATAGACTTAGATTTATAAAATATAATCACTATAGGATATAGAACACTTGCCAGTTCGAAATCATGAAAGACTGCTTTGAAATCGCCCCTAAACCGAGTTCTAATTAAGGTTTTGTGATAAAATGGGAAAAATCCCGTTTTAGGTTCTTTTTTAATTAACTGGGCGACAGTATTCATCGCGTTCGCGTGAACACTTTTGCATTCACGAAGAACTGCGCCTGAGTGGCTTACGCGTTCGTATTGAGTTGCACTAATTCGTGATGGCCAGTCCCTCCCGGCCATCGCGTTCGCGAGACTTGGAATGTGTTCGCGTAGAACAGCCTACTGATCCCCAACCCCTTCAAATAACTCTAAGCGTTCGTGAAGAGCAGACCCTCAGTGTTCCGCGTTCGCGAACATGGCCTCGCGTTCGCGTAGGACAAACCATCCCCCAGCCCAGCTCACACTTCGCGTTCACCTGAGAGCGTTCGCAAATGCGAAGACGGAAACTAGAAGCCTGAAGTTGCAGAAAACCAGATTTTCTAAGTTCAAAAGCATCTTATAGCCTATCCGAAACTCACCTGAGCCCTCGGGGCTCCAAACCAAACTGCACCCAAGTCCTAAAATATCATACCAACTTTCTCGCATTATTAAATTGCCAAAATAATACCTAGAACTACGAATCGGACACCAAATCAAAGGAAATTTTCAAGAAAACTTTAAAAGTTCTATTTTCACAACCGAACGTCCGAATCACGTTAATTCAACTCGGTTTCTCACCAAATTTGACAGACAAGTCATACATATTATAGTGGAGCTGTATCGGGCTCCGAAAACAAAATACAGAACCGGTATCAATAAATTTAACATCAGTAAATTCTTAAAAATTATTAAATCTTCAAACTTTAATTTTTCATCAAAACTCTCTATCTCGGGCCAGGGAACTCGGAATTTGATTCCGGGCATACGCCCAAGTCCCAAATCACGATAGGGAACTACAGGAACTATCAAAATACTAATCTGGGTCTGTTTGCTAAAAATATTGACCAAAGTCAACTTAATTGAGTTTTAAAGCTCTATTTCACATTTTAATCTATTTTTCACATAAAAACTTTTCAGAAAATTATACGGACTACACACGCAAGTCGAGGAAATATAAATAGTGATTTTCAAGGTCTTAAAATACAAAATTAATTATTAAATTTAAAGATGACCTTTTGGGTCATCACAGAAAAGGTGTGGATATCTACTCCGCATGTCCGACTCGGACTCCCACGTGACTTCTTGTAATGACCCGGCCAGTCGTTTTGAGAGTAATAGCCCCGATCCCCTATTTAATATTTCCCCCATAGCTTTCTCTACTTATGTGACTTATCGGGAGGCTTCGTTTTGGTTTTTTGAGTGTTTTTGGACACTTAGTCCCTAAAACGGAAGCTTATGTCTTAGGATTTTGATCGTAGTCGGAACTATGTGAAGACAACTCCGGAATGGAGATTTGTTGATTTTGTTAGCTCCATTGGTGATTTTTGACATAGGAACGTTTCTGGATTGTGTTTTTAGGTCCGTAGCTTATTTAGGCTTGAAATGGCGAAAATCGAATTTTTGGAGATTTGGATCGGTAGTGGAAATTTTGATATCGGGGTCGGATTCCAATTCCAGAAGTTGGAGTACATCCGTAATGTTGAATATGACTTGTGTGCAAAATTTGGAGTCAATCAAACGTGGTTTGGTTGGTTTCGGCATCGGTTGTCAAATTTGGAAGTTTTAAGTTTGTTAAGTTTGAATCGGAGGATAATTTTTGGTTTAAGCATTGTTTGATGTAGTTTGAGGGCTCGACTAAGTTCATATGGTATTTTAGGATTAGTTGGTATGTTTGGTTGTGATCCCGCGGGCCTCGGGTGAGTTTCGGGTGCTTAACGGGTGAAAGCTTGGACTTAGAAGAATTTCTGACATGCTGGTTTCTGGTGTTTCTGCACCTACGGTATGGAGTCTGCGGGTGCGGCCCCGCAGAAGCGAGGCTAGGATCGCAGTGCGCCTTTAGGCCTAGGAGTCAGTGGTAGCAGATGTGACGAGTGAGCCGCAGGAGCGGAGTCGCATCTGCGGAAGGGTAGTCGCATATGCTGAGATAATAAGGACCCAAGGTTCCACAGAAGTGGACTAGTAGACACAGAAGCGCATCCGCAGATGCGGACTTAGGCGCGCAGGTGCGGACTCTGGAGTTTTAATGAAAACTCGCAGGTGAGGAGTCCTAGTCGCAGAAGCGGCACCGCAAGTGCGATGATGAGGTCGCAGGAGCGGGTTTGCTGGGCAGAAAAGAGAGTTTTGAGGGCTTGATTCATTTCTCCATTTTTTGGACTTGGGAGCTCGGAAATTGGCGATTCTTTGAGGGATTTTTAGAGAGAGCTTTGGGGTAACGATTCCTAACTCATTTTTGGTTGCATTTCATTAATCAATAGTTGTTTTCTCAATTTAATTTCGGATTTGGATTGAAAAGTTGGGAAAATGGGGGGAAAATTCGGATAATTTAGACATCTGATTTGGATAATTTTGGTACGAGTGAACTCGTGAGTGAATGGGTGTTCGTATTTTGTAACTTTTACCCGATTCCAAGACATGGGTCTGGGTCGAATTTTTGAGTCTATGGGTGTTCGTATATTGATTTCATTAATTAGATGAGTCTATTGTGGTTGTATTTATGATATTCAATTGTGTTTGGCTAGATTTGGGCCATTCATAGTCGGATAATCGAGGAAAAGGCATTCTTTCGGATTGATTGAGTTTGGTTCGAGGTAAGTGGCTTGCCTAACCTTGTGTGGGGGAAATCCCCTTAGGATTTGTATTGTTTTTGATATATGAGCGCCGTGTACGTGAGGTGGCGAGTACATACATGGTCTAATTGAGTAAAAACTCGATTTTTCTACTAAGTAATAACCTGATTTCTTTTTTATTTGAGTTTCATCAGCATGTGTAGTATCCTGCTAGATTAGAATAGCATGCCTACTTGTCCTAACTATTTACTTGAACTACGTGCAGCATGTTCAAGTTTGACAAGTACAGCATGTGCAGCATGTTCAAGTTTTGATATCGGGATCGGTAGTCCTAATTATTGAATTCTATTGTTTTGCTGCATATTGACTTTGGGACTACGGAGCGGTATTCCGGGAGACCCCCCTGTACTGCATATTTAGTTTGGGACTATGAAACGGTATTCTGGGAGATCCCCCTGTCTTGAATATTTACTTTGGGACTATGGAACGGTATTCCAGGAGATCCCCCAGTTCTGCATATTTACTTTGGGACTACGGAACGATATTCTAGGAGATCCCCCTATTTTGCATATTTACTTTGGGACTACGAGACGGTATCTCGGGAGATCCCATGTTGTTATATCTGTGTACTGAGCTGTTGTCTTCTATAATTTCATTCTTGTTAAATTTTAGTCTTTATTTTACTGCGTTATTTCATTCTTGCCTTGCTTTATTATCATATTCCAGTAGCGCTCGGACCTGACCTCGTCACTACTCTACCGAGGTTAGGTTTGGTACTTACTGGGTACCGATTGTGGTGCGCTCATGCTACTCTTCTGCACATGTTTTTTGTGTACAGATCCGGGTGCTCCTTATCAGCTGCACTATTAATGAGCCGGGACAGCTTGGAGACTTCAAGGTATATCTTCCACGTCCGCAAACCTCGGAGTCCCCTTCTACTTTTTCTCATGTCCATTATCTTCTGTATTTTTCCTTTGTTAGACTCTGATGTATAGAGACACTAGATTTACCTTGTGTAGTTTGTGATTCACGATATTCCGGGTTTTCGGATTGTTGTGTATTTTTTAATAGTTGGTTATTATACATGCCAAGCAGCATGGTACCCAGTTATGTTGTTATTGCTACAGTTAGTGGTTAAATTTATGTTTTCATTCATTATTCTGCAAATGTTAGGCTTACCTAATTATAGAGAATAGGTGTCGTCACAACGTCACACGGAGGGGAATTTTGGGTCGTGACAAGTTGGTCTCAGAGCTCTAGGTTCATAGGTGTCGTGAGTCACAAATCGGTTTATTAGAGTCTCGCGGATTGGTCCGGAGACGTCTGTACTTATCTTCGGGAGGTAATGGAACTCTTAGGAAAATTTCACTACTTTGATTCCTTATCGTGCGAAAATTGTTGACATCAAAAATTCTAAATTTCTGTATTCTATTCTCTCACATATGGTGAGGACACGCACAGGCAGATCTGATGACCAGGCACCCACACCCCCTGCTAGAGCCGCGAGAGGCCGGGGTTGGGGTAGAGGCCAAGGACGTCCACATGGTGTAGCCAGAGCACCCGCACAAGCTGCTACAGAGGAGCCCCTAGTAGCTCCAGCTGGAGGGCAGACACCCGAGGCACCTATTTCTACACCAACCCTCCAGGAGACTCTAGCCCGGTTTATGAGCATGTTCAGCATCTTAGCTCGGGCTGAAATTATTCCACTTGCTCCTGTTACATCTCAGATCAGGGGAGGAGCACAGACTCTCATCGCTGATACTCCAGAGCAGTCGGTTCAGGTCGACCAGGTTTCAGAGATTGTACCAATGCAGCCGGTAGCTCCAGCTCAGCCCGAGGTTAGGGCAGCAACTTCTGAGGTAGAGCAGCTCAGACTTAAAAGGTACAAGAAGTATCACCCACCTACCTTCAGCGGATTGGCAACAGATGATGCTTATGGTTTTCTAGAGGAGTCTCATCATATTCTATGTACTATGGGCGTAGCGGAGACGAGTGGGGTTTTATTTACTACATTCCAGCTTAGAGGAGCAACCTATCAGTGGTGGCGAGCTTATGAGATAAGTAGTCCGGATGAGGCAGATTCACTTACATGGACTCAGTTCTCGAAAATATTTGAGAGGGTATGTCCTTCAGAGCCTCAGGGATGCATGGCACATGGAGTTTGAACAGTTGTGCCAGGGTTCTATGACTGTGTCAGAGTATGCAGTCTGCTTCAATGGTTTGGCCCGCCATGCACCGGCCTTGGTTGCCACAGTTCGGGAGAGGGTACGTCGCTTTATTGAATGACTCCACCCCAGTATCCATATCAGTATGGCCAGGGAGTTGGAGATGGATATTTATTATCAGTAGGTGGTTAGTATTGCTAGGAGATTGGAGGGCATGTTTACCTGGGACAGAGAGGAGAGAGAGGCCCAAAGGTCTCGAGAGACTGGTTATTATTCTGGAACTCGTGCCGTAGCAGCTCGCCATGGTTGGGGTTATGTCAGTCGCCCCGTTCATTCAGCTCTTCTAGCCGCCAGCGGTGTTCCAGCAACTTCTAGGCCCCAGGAGCCTTATTATACAACACCAGTATCTAGTGTGCCTCCTATATGGGGTGTTTCTAGTGGCCAATCCAGCAGACCTAGCCCGAGCCAGTCACAGCAGCCACGCCCTCCCAGAGCTTATTTTTAGTGTGGCGACACTCGCCATATAGTGAGGGATTACCCTAGATTTAGGAGGGGTGCACCTCTACAGACTCCTCAGCCACAGCATTCTCCACCGGGTCCTCAGGCTATGATTACAGCACTAGCTACCACCCCACCTACTCAGCCAGCCCGAGATGGAGGTCGGGGAGGTAGAGGTCGGGCAGGCAGAGGTCGCCTTAGAGGGGGAGGCCATGCCAGATATTATGCCCTTCCTGCTCTTACAGTGGCAGTCGCCTCTAATTCTGTCATTACAGGTATTTTCCCGGTCTGTCATAGAGATGCGTCGGTATTATTTGACCCTGGCTCTATATATTCTTATGTGTCCTCTTATTTTGCCCCGTATTTGGGCGTATCTCGGGATTCTTTGAGTTCCCCTGATTATGTGTTTACTCCTGTGGGAGATTCTATTATTGTGGACCGCGTGTATCGGTCGTGTTTGATTTCTCTTAGTGGTTTTGAGACCAGAGCCAATTTATTATTGCTCAGCATGGTGGACTTCGTTATTATTTTGGGCATGGACTGGTTGTCACCCCATTATGCTATTCTTGATTGTCACGCTAAGACCGTGATGCTGGCTATGCCAGTATTTATGTGATTAGAGTGGAGTGGTACCTTATAGTATACTCCCACCAGAGTTATTTCGTTTCTTAAAGCTCAACGAATGGTTGAGAAGGGGTGTGACGCATATCTAGCTTATGTGAGAGATGTTAGTATTGATACCCCTACAGTTAAGTTAGTTCCAGTTGTGAGGGACTTTCTAGATGTGTTTCCAGCTGATCTTCCGGGCATTCTGCCCGACAGAGATATTGATTTTGGCATTGATCTATTGCCGGGCACTCAGCCCATCTTTATTCCTCCATATCGTATGGCTCCTCCTGAGTTAAAGGAGTTGAAGGAGTAGTTACATGAGTTTCTTGATAAGTGCTTCATTCGGCCCAGTGTGTCACCTTTGGGTGCTCTTGTCTTATTTGTGAAGAAAAGGGATGGTTCTATGCGGATGTGTATTGATTACCGCCAGTTGAACAAAGTCACAGTGAAAAATAGGTATCCATTGCCTCGTATTGATGACTTATTTGATCAGTTACAGGGTGCCAGAGTGTTTTCCACTGATTGACTTACGTTCAGGATATCACCAGTTGAAGATTCGGCAGCCAGATGTCCCGAAGACTACTTTCAGGACCATATATGGTCACTATGCATTTCTTGTTATGTCTTTTGGGATGACCAATGCCCCAGCAGATTTTATGCACTTGATGCACAGTGTGTTCCGGCCTTATCTTGACTTATTCGTCATTGTGTTTATTGACGACATTCTGGTGTACTCCCAGAGTCAGGAGGATCATGAGCAACACCCGAGGACTGCACTTCAGACCTTGATAGAAAAGAAGTTATATGCAAGATTTTCAAAGTGTGGTTTTGGCTAGACTCAGTAGCATTCTTGGGACATATAGTATCGAGTGATGGGATCTAGGTGGATACGAAGAAGATTGAAGCAGTTCAGAGTTGGCCTAGACCGTCCTCAGCTAAAAAGATCTGGAGTTTTATTGGTTTGGCGGAGTATTACCATCGCTTTGTAGAGGGATTCTAATCTATTACAGCACCTACGACCAGGCTAGCCTAGAAGGGTGCTCCGTTCAGGTGGACAGAAGAATATGAGGAGAGCTTTGAGAAGCTCAAGATCGCTTTGACTACAGGAACAATATTGCTATTGTCTATAGGTTCGTGGTCTTATATTGTATATTGTGATGTATCGCGGATTGGTCTTTGTGCGGTGTTGATGTAGGATGGTAGGGTGATTGAATACGCGTCCAGACAGTTGAAGGTACATGAAAAGAACAATCCTATCCATGACCTTGAGTTAGCATCTATTGTTCATTCCTTGAAGATTTGGCCGCATTATTTGTACGGTGTTCCTTGTGAGATTTACACCGATCATCGGAGTTTACAGCATCTGTTCAAGCAGAAGGATCGTAATTTGCGCTAGAGGAGGTGGTTGGAGATGCTTAAGGATTATGATATCACCATTTTGTACCACCCTGGGAAGGCCAATATGGTGGTGGATGCTTTGAGTCATCGGGCAGAGAGTTTAGGGAGCTTAGCATATCTACCAGCAGCAGAGGGGCCCATGGCGTTGGATGTTCAGGCCTTAGCTAGCCAGTTTATGAAATTGGATATTTCTGAGCCGAGTCAAGTATTGGCTTGTGTGGTCTCTCGGTCTTCTCTTTATGATCGTACCAGGGAGCGTCAGTATGATGACCCCTATCTGTTCGTCCTTAAGGACACGGTGATGCTAAGGAGGTCACTATTGGGGATGATGGCGTGTTGAGGATGCAGGGCAGGCTATGTTTGCCTAATGTAGATGGTTTGCCTGAGTTGATTCTTCAGGAGGATCATAGCTCACGGTACTCTACTCATCCAGGCGCCGCAAAGATGTATCAGTACTTGAGGCAACATTACTGGTGGAGGAGGATAAAGAAAGACATAGTGGAGTTTGTGGCTCGGTGCCTAAATTACAAGCAGGTGAAGTATGAGCATCAACGGCCATGTAGGTTGCTTCAGAAGTTAGAGATTCCGGAGTAGAAGTAGGAACGGATCACGATGGATTTTGTTGTTGGGCTTCCACGGACTCAGCGGAGGGTAGTTGCAAATGCAGAGATGAGAAGGACCCAAGGTTCCACAGAAGCGGACGAGTAGACGCAGAAGCGTATCAGCAGATGCGGGCTTAGGCGCGTAGTTGCGGACTATGGAGTTTCAATTAAAACTCCCAGGTGCGGAGTCCTAGCCGCAGAAGCGGCACTGTAGGTGCGATGATGAGGTCGCAGGAGCGGGTTCGCTAGGCAGAAAAGAGAGAGTTTCGAGGGCTTGATTCATTTCTCCATTGTTTGGACTTGGGAGCTCGGAAATTGGCGATTCTTTGAGGGATTTTCAAAGAGAGCTTTGGGGTAATGATTCCTAACTCATTTTTGGTTGTATTTCATTAATCTATAGTTGTTTTTTCCATTTACTTTCGGATTTGGATTACAAAGTTAGGAAAATGGGGGGAAAATTTCCTAACCGAAATTTTTGAGTTTTCATTGGGATTTAGACATCGGATTTGGATAATTTTGGTACAAGTGAACTCGTGAGTGAATGGGTTTTCCTATTTTGTGACTTTTACCCGATTCTGAGACGTGGTCTTGTGTCGACTTTTTAGGGCAAATTTTTGAATTTCTATTAAAATATTGATTTCATTAATTAGATGAGTCTATTATGGTTGTATTTATGATATGCAATTGTGTTTGGCTAGATTTTGGCAATTAGGAGTCGGATAATCAAGAAAAGGGCATTCTTTTCGATTGATCGAGCTTGGTTCGAGGTAAGTGGCTTGCCGAACCTTGTGTGGGAGAAATCCCCTTAGGATTTGTACTGTTTTTGATATATGAGCGTCGTGTACATGAGGTGACGAGTACGTACACGAGCTAATTGTGTAAAAAATGGTTTTTCTACTAAGTAATAACCTGATTTCTTTCTTATTTGAGTTTCATCAGCATGTGTAGTATCCTACTAGATTAGAATAGCATGCCTACTTGCCCTAACTGTTTACTTGAACAACGTGCAGCATGTTTAGTGAATTTACATGTCTTTCCTTAATTGGTACTTAGGTTGAAGTGTAGAATTTCGTGCCGTAATTATTGAATTCTATTGTTTAGCTGCATATTTAGTTTGGTACTACGAAACAATATTCCAGGAGATCCCCTTGTACTGCATATTTACTTTGGGACTACGAGACGGTATCACGGGAGATCCCATGTTGTTATCTCTGTGTACTGAGTTATTGTCTTCTATGATTTCATTCTTGTTAAATTTCAGTCTTTATTTTACTCCGATATTTCATTCTTGAGTCGGGACAGCTTTGGAGACTTCAAGGTATATCTGTCGCATCAGCAGACCTCGAAGTCCCCTTCTACTCTTTCTCATGTCTATTATCTTCTGTATTTTCCCTTTGTTAGACTCTGATGTATAGAGACACTAGATTTTCCTTCTGTAGTTTGTGATTCACGATATTCTGGGTTTTGGGATTTATTGTGTATTTTTGAATAGTTGGTTATTGTACATGCCAAGCGGCATGGTACCCAGTTATGTTATTATTGCTACATTTAGTGGTTAAATTTAAGTTTTCATTCATTATTCTGCAAATGTTATGCTTACCTAGTTGTAGAGACTAGGTGCCGTCACGACGTCACACGGAGGGAAATTTTGGGTCGTGACACTTCCTCGGTCGACTGACCTCTCCACTACACTCGAACTGAAGGATAACTCTTAGACCTCAACTTTCTGACATATGGGATAAAATGGCCACCGACTAGGGGAAGTAGGCCAAATCCTTGTCCAGTTGGAATGAGATGAAATCTAACACATGAGACAGTAGGCCAAATCCTTGTCTAGTGGTTTTGGCCATTTTAGCATATTTTGAGCTATGGAGCTCGGATTGAGGCGATTATTTAGGTGACTTTCACCATATGGAATGGGATAACTATTTTCTACTCGGTATTGATTTTATTCCGTGATTCCATCTTTATTTTTGGTATTTGATTGATGATTTCAAAAGAGAAATTGGTGTTTTTGGTCTAAAATTTAATAAAATGAGTTTTTGAGTTTTTAATATCGATTCACAGCCCATAATACTATGAGACCAAATACAGTAAATAAGGAGATAGAGAAGGAGAGGCAAGGTCTGCGAAACACGGCAGCTACCTCAAAATCTCCGAAAAATCAACCGTGCTAAAGAATCAACACCCGCTATGTCCGAAAATACCTGGATCTGCACACAAAGTGCAGGGTGTAGTATGAGTACAACCAACTCGGAAAGTAACAATAATAAATAAGAAACTGAAGATAGTGACGAGCTATACTGCTACAGTTCATTTTCAGTAATTCCAGCATAGAGTAGACATGCTTTCAAATCCAACAGTTTAAGTCAAATCAGTTTTATGCAGTTCAAGTTCATGTAATCCGGATATAAAATCTTACAGAGAATTTCACAACAATGACATATAGCACTAAGTGCAACAACAAATGAAAAGCAAGTACACCCTCTCTGGGAAACAGTCACTCAACTGGTCACAACAGCTCAACCACTCGGCTCCCAGTTCTTAGCACCCACACTCAATGGGTACCCGCGCTCACTGGGGGTGTATAGACTCCGGAGGGGCTCCTACAGCCCAAGCGTTATAATCTGCACTGACAACTCACGTGCTGCTCGGACAACTCACGTGCCATAGTATAAATATCTGGATCCACACGGACAACTCACGTGCTGCACGAACAACTCACGTGCTGCATGGACAACTCACGTGCTACACGGACAACTCACGTGCTATAGTATAATATAAGGATCCGCATTGACAACTCACGTGCCGCACGGACAACTCACGTGCTATAGTATAAAATCTCACAATCAGGCCCTCGGCCTTGCTCAATCATAAATCTCTCCAGTGTCTCGGGCTCTCAACAATCATTAAATTAGCCCAAACAACAATGATATGATGCATCAATAATGAACAATAGAGACTGGGATAAAATAATCAAGTAAACTGTGACTGAGTACAAAAATTAAGCAGATAGTTTAATATGTACACGACCTCTGTAGGGCCCAACAGTACCAACATATAGCCTAAACATGATTTCTAACATGACTTATAGTCAAATTTCCACAACACATAGAGAGCACATAGTTATCAACAAGTTATTCAACTTTACAGTTTCCACTGGACGGACCAAGTAACAATCCCCTCGGTGCATGCCCACACGCTGCCACCTAGGATGTGCGTCACCTACAAAATAGTCACATGATTTATAACAGTTACCTCAGGACCAGATTTATAACTGTTACTTACCTCAAATCGTGAAATTTATTTTCTGCTAAGCCTTTGCCTCGCGAATTGGCCTCCAAACGCCTTGTATCTAGCCACAAATAATTCGATTCAGTCAATAAAATTTATTGGAATTAATTCCACAAGAAAATATTAATTTTTCCATCAAATCCGAATTTTAGCTCAAATATCACCCGTGGGGCCCATGTCTCAGAACCCGATAAAAGTTACAAAATCCGAAAGCTCATTCCACCACGTATCTACCCATACTAATTTTACCAAAATCCGACCTCAACTCGACCTCCAAATCATCAAATCTTATTTCCAAATATCTACGTTCAAATCTCTGATTTACACCTGAAAAATATGTAATCTAGTCGGATTATTTGATGATAATTCAATATTATGGAGTAGAAATGATCACAAGTGACTTACCTCAAGTTTTCCTCGAATTCTCTCTGAACATCACCCAAAATCCCGTGCTTGAAGGTCCAAAAATGGCAAAAACTCGGGACCCCTTCGAAATGTATATTGTACTTGTGACTCACTTAACCGCTTCTGCGGAATCGCAGGTGCGAGAATTCAATCGCTTCTGCAGTTTTGCCAAGCCTCCACTGGAGCCGCTTCTGCGAGCTAGGAGCCGCTTCTGTGGGCTCGCATTTTTTAGGCTAGCTCCGCTTCTGCGATGGTTGGTGCGCACATGCGACTTCGCACCTGCGATCAAACCTCAGTTCTCGGGTGCGAAAATACTAGAAGCAAAAATTCCAACAGTGGTTTTAAATCCAAATTTGATATGTTAACCATCCGAAACTCACCTGAGGCCCCCGGGACCTCAACCAAATATATCAACAAGTCCTAAAATATCATACGAACTGAGTCGAGTCTTCAAATCAAATCCAACAATAATTAAAAGACGAATCCCACATAGATTCAAGCCTAATAAACTTTGAAACTTCCAATTTCTACAAACGATGCCGGAACCTATCAAATCACGTGCGATTGATCTCAAATTGTGCACACAAGTCATAAATAATATAACGGAGGTATTTAAATTTTAAGGATCGGATTCCGACCCCGATATCAAAAAGTCACCCCCCCCCCCGGTCAAACATCTCAAAATTTAATTTTTGCCATTTCAAGCCTAATTCCTCTACCGACCTCTAAATAATTTTTTGGACATACTTCTAAGTCCAAAATCACCATATAGAGTTATTGAAATTATCAGAATTCGAATCTAAGGTAGTTTACACATAAGTCCGTATTGGATCAATGTTTCTAACATAAAGTTTCAATTATTAGACTAAGTGTCACGTTTCATTCCAAATTCCTTCCGGACCTGAACCAATTAACCAGGTAAGTCATAAAATAAATTTAAAGTAGAAATTGAACAGTAAATGGGGAACGAGGTTATAATATTCCAAACGACCGGCCAGATCGTTACACTAAAGTTGGCAAAATGACTTACTTTAGCTACTCAGTTTGTTCTAATTTTAAGGATTCAATTGGTAAAAAAAGAAGTGGATGGGCTTATAGTGGGGGAAATGAGGTTGATGGAAGTCGAGGTGAGTAAGATAAAGAGTACATAACTTGATGCCGTTAGTAAATTCCTGAAATGTTATGTTCACCGGGAGAGAGAATGTGTAATATGTTTTAATTTAAAGAAACTTCTTTTTGAGTATTTTCTCTACGCATTTATGTGATGAACATGTAAGCATATGTCTGAAATTATAGTTGGAACACTTGCCAACTGAAGCACTTCTACTTTGGTGATAACTTAATTATGTTCTGGCTAGTTGTTTTACGCTAATTTTGATTTCATTGCTAAATATTGTAAATTAGGTTCATGGTAATAGAGGGGAAGAAAATAAATTATCTATTTACCCTAAAAAATGGATAACAATTAAATTTGTAAGTGGTTTTAATGATACGTGAATTAATTCGATACAAACGATAAATTGCGTTAGATTAAATAGGTAAAATAAATTATCAGACCACGTATAAGGGAGGATGATCCTGGACTCGATGACAACCTTAATGAAATATTCGTCCTCGATCCCAGATTTACAATGATCAAGCACGGAATAACAAGAACAAGAACAAGAACTTTAAGTAATAGAGAAAATAATAGTTTATTGCCTTTGTATGCGTGTGTTACAGAGTGATCAATGTATAATCAGACTCCCTTTTATATAGTAGGGGAGTTTCACCCTAAGTACAATTCTATAAAAGGTAAAAAATCTCTTGCTTAAATAATCATTGGCTCTCTATCGATACGTGCCGAGATTTATACTGTGATATCCGGCTAGTCATGGATATCATGGCCTTCTTGTTGGTTGTGATCAGTTGCCTGGTAATGTTCTCTAAAGCCTTTGAAGTTGGAACCGGACCTGGGGGTCATGGATCCGATATTTCCGAAGGCAATCATTTTACCTGCACTCCAGATCGAGGGGTTTCTTGCCTCAGTTCTGGCTCATTGCCTTCTCGTTTCTTGCTCCGTTTACTTCATTAGAAATTGAGGCGTACCATGAGCTAGGTTTTACCCATATACAGATAGTCCCATCATTTCTCGGAGAGTATGTTGACGAGAAACGACATGGGCTCCTTGATTCCTTCTTCAATATGCCATGACAGAAACGACAAAGAACCCGAAACATCTCAAAACGTCGTAAAGCCTCTATAAATATACCTCTCAATCGTTAATTTTTCAATTTATGTTCAATCTTCTACCTTCGAGTCTTCTACCCTTCTTTATACTCTAGCATTTTTACCTCTGTTTTCAAGAATTTTTAGTAAGTTTCAAACTTTTACTCATCTTCTATCCAAACCACCGCACTTGGCCCTTCTTCTTTTGTCACCTTTTTTCAATCCTTTTCTAGATCTGTTCCCTAAAAAGTTGCTTCTTCCTCTCAGCCGACCGCTAAAATTGATGAGAAAACTACAGATGTGGTCGACGTGGAGAGATCCGCTGCTGACGTGGCTACCGACGAACCAGCCATCGAACCTCCCTTGAAAATGTTCATTCTCGGGTGTTGTTTGGTCGCCGATGACTTTAAGGTTGAGAAGTCCTCTTCAGGTGCAGGGTCGGCATGAGGAGGCATCGAGATATATATGATCAATCGCTGAAGATGTCCTCCCTGCGGTCCGAAAGGACTGCAACTGGGCAGATAAGGACATAGTGGTCCCCGACCCTTAGGAGGCCATTACTACCCATGTAAAGGGATATCTAAGTGTTCACACTAGGCCCGGTGTACCCGGTCATTATAGACTTCTACAGGAGGTACGAAGTATGCCTCGGTCAAATTCACCCATCATTGTGGAGGATCGTGATCCTCCTCTGATTTTTTGTGAACAAGATTGACTCATATCGACTCACCGTAGATCATATACTCTGCCTGTACATTTCCTGAATCGTCTGAGGGGGGACTGATAAGAAACGTAATCGTAACGAGAACAACTACATATTCAATGAGTATAAGGACCTAAGAATCCCTAAAAGGATAATTTTCCACAAATAATTTCGAGCACGTACTCGTCACCTCGCGTACACGGACTATAGTTAGCATAGAAGACTCAAATCCTAAGGGGTAGTTCCCCCAAATGAAGTTAGGCAAGATTCTTACCTCAAATGAGACAGACTCATACTCAAAAATGAAATTCTCGGGTGAAATGACCTACAGACTGCTCAAATTTAATCAAAATAACTTTAAAGCACAAATAAAACTCATGAGAAACTATTTCGAATCATAAAGTCTCAATATTTATCAATATCTAAAAATCGACCCAAAAGTCCCTCCCCCCGCCCCCCCCCCCTCCCGGGGCCCACTCCTCAGAACCTGACAAATTTTACAAACCCCGAACACCCATTCTGATACGAGTTCAACCATACTAAAATTATCAAATTCCGATACCAATTCATCCCTCAAGTCGTGATTTTTCATTTTGAAAATTTTGTTCAAAAACCTCCATTTTCCTCCACTCAAAACACAAATTAAATGATAAAAATAAAGATAAAATCATGAAATATAACAAATTCTAGGTGAAGAACATATACCCAATCGATTTTCTTGAAAAACCCACAAAGAATCGCTCAAAACCGAGCACTAGAACTCCAAAAATGGTGAAAATGGTAAACCCTCAGAATAGAGTACTATTTATTCTGCCCAGGTGCTTATGCATCGCGAACGCGGAAGAACAATCGCGTTCACGAAGAAGGAAAATGAAAGCTACCCAGTTGTGCTTCGCGAATGTGACAACACATTCGCGAATACGGAGAGGAAAAGCCTGATGGCCCAATGACTGCTCTTCGCGAACGCGTGAAGTAGTACACAAACGTGAAGAGTGGAATGGCATAGCTACGCGAATGCAAAGAGACGGGTGCGAATGAGAAGAAGGGAAAAGTAGACCTTCGCGATCGCAAATGGAATCACGCGGATGAAGTGACGCGAACACAATTATGGAAACCAGATGACAGATTCAGCAGTTCAAAAATAGATGAAAATGGTCTGTAGCCCATCCGAAACATAGACTAGGCACCCGAGACCCCGTCTAAACATACCAACAGGTTCCATAACCTAACACGAACTCGCTTGAGGTCTCAAATCACATCAAACAACGTCGAAATAATGAATCACACCAAGAATCGAACTTAAGAACTTTCAAATCTTCCAACTTATAAAACTCGTGGCGAAACCTATCAAACGAACCCGGAATAATGTCAAATTTTGCAGGCAAGTCCCAAATAATATAACGGAGTTGTTCCAACTCTCAAAATCGCATTCCAAACCCGATATCAAAATGTCCATATCCGGTCAAAATCTCCAAAAATTTGACTTTCGTCATTTCAAGCCTAAATCAGCTACATACCTCAAATTCACCATTCGGACTAGCTCCTAAGTCCAAAATCACCCAACAGAGCTAACGGAACCACAAAACTCCATTTTGGAGTCATCTTCATACAGTTCCAACTACAGTCAAAATACTAAGACTTAAGCTTCCGTTTTAGGACTAAATATCCAGGGGCCTATAGGTCACTGAAAAACGCTCTCCGTACAAGAGACACGCTGCTACAGTAATGGGTGGTGGTCTTATGGCCACTGCTTCGCCGTCCGGTGGTGGAAAACCACCAGACCAGTCCCAAAAGATGCGTCTTGATAAGGCGAACACAACCCAACAAGTATCACTCCAAAATTCCAAAGGAGCTGTTACAGATCTCAAAAATACCGACGCGTTGACTGTAGCAAATAGTCGCCTGGGAATCTCTAAAATTTCCCAGCTTGATTGTGCATCAAACCTGCCAAATTTACCAGCTACATACACTACTCTACTGGAAACAAAACAAACTGGATAGAACGTTCCAAAAATCAAGCTAAAACACGTGATTTATGTTCATGGTGAAGCAACGATCAAATTCTCAATTGAGGAGATAAACTAATTCACAAAAGAGGAAGGATTACACCAAGCCTTGGTGATTAAATTCTCTCATGATCCATATGATATGCAGCAGCTTCGCAAACTACTTCCCATACAGTTTAGAACTCAAAGTGGATGCATCATCGGATGGCTTGCAAGAAGACATGTATTGGTCAGGTTTGATCATTATGATGATTATGTTTTAGCAGCAGCAAAATCTGCTAATTATCTACTGATTAATGGCATGGAATATCAGTTTAGAATATTTCCTTGGACAATAGGATTTAACCCTGTAGAAGAGACGTCATGAGCTTTTGTTTGGATATCGTTTCCGAGTCTGCCGCCTATGCTTTTTGCGAAGAAATCTCTGATGTCTATTGCCTCAGCAGAGGGTAAACCTGTTGCAATTGATAAAGCAACACAAGAGAAATCCAGACCAAGCACAACTAGGGTGAAAGTAGAGCATGATTTATTAGGAAACCTGCCGCAACACTTGAAGGTTCAATTGGTGGATGAAAAAACTGGAAAGATTATTGAGCATGTACAGAAATTTGTATATGATAATTTGCCTCGATACTGCATGTTTTGTAAGCATCAAGGTCATGACGAGGATGAATGTCGATCAATTGTAGGGAACTATGTTGTTAAATCACAAGAAGATGCTGAAAGAATTTGCACAGGTATTGAAAAATATCAAGGTGATGCGAGACAACTATTGGATGCTAAAAAATTGCAAAAGGATGCTTCTGGAAAAGGACTGGAATCAATAGAAAAATCTAATGTTGTTGGCCAAGGCTCAGATGCAACTAAAGACAAACATACATCAGCTAATTATGCATTGCTACAGTTCCAGTTGCGACAGCTCTTGCCAGAGTTTCTCAGGATTTTAGGGCTACAAATCTCATGTTGTTCATGGAGTTTCAACAAGGGACAAGGAAGCTACAGGTGTTGAGGAAAAAACTACTAAAGTTATTCATCAACTTAAGAAGGAACAGGGGCTGAATAACTTTAAACATATGCCTGATGCAACTGTTGCACGTGCAGAACTAGCTGTAAAACATTCAGGTTTTATAGCTACTGTTATGCATGATGAGATGCATGAAATGGAAGGAGTTGATGCTTTGGATAATGTGACTGGTACAGGTGATAACAAAGTGCTTGAACAAGCTAAGAACTCTCCAAAATCTTCAACTGATCAGGCCATTTCTGGGCACGCTAGTGAAGTGCAAATTAATATTTGTGAAAGTGCAAATGCTTTGGATATTTCTAAACGTGCAAATGCTTTGGATATTTGACTGAGGTTGATGTTATGATTGCTGGGAAAATTCTTAAACATCAGAACCAGGTTACTAAGCGAGCAGAAGCATTAGAAACAGGGGAACGAGATAAAAAAAACCTGCTGCTATTGATGCTGGTACACGACCTGATGGTTTGGAGGCTGCAACTGTGAATGTGGAGGATCTAGACCACATTTCCACTTCGTCTAATGATGCAGCACAGGTGAATGCAACACGATTTGATTGGAAAATGGCGGTGAGATCATCTACAAGGCAGAATGCATCTCCAAAAGCGATGAAACAATATCAAGTTTTAAGTGGTACATATGTTCGAAGGAATCAGCAGCAAGCAGTGACTCAACGATCACCTAAAAATAGAAGACGTGCAAGACCAGGTCATAACACCAAAGCATATCGAGTTTTCTAACTCCTTCGATGCATTGCTCAATGAGCATGATCATGTGTTTGGAAAATTCAATTGATGCAGGCAGAACTGGTGCAGTTCCATCAGATGTAGGTGCACAATCTGCCGCACAATCTACTAAACCTAATGAACTGCTGGAACAGGTAGAAAACTCTAGTAGCAAGAAAGGAGTGGATGTGAATAGAGAGGAAGGTTGATGTTCTGTAACACACAAAAAGAAGGAAACATCTAGAATTAAATCTCCAGATCAAGCTGCAGAGAAGAGTTCAAAAAATGAGAATGGGCAGATTATGGTAGTTGCGGATGAGTGCAAAGTTTCCAGGAACTCTATTGCACCTACTAATGTAAATCTTACAACAATTGGAGCTGAAATTTTGGAAGGCTTGAATCCATTACAAGTTCTGCCTTGGTTTTTGTCTAATCCAACGAAGGGAATGTCTCTTGCAGAGGTGAAGGAAAATAATGGCATGATAGGGGTTGGTTTGAATACATCCCAAAATGATATCCCTTCCAATGATTTGTTTGATCAATCTGGAAACATGTTACAAGTTTCAAACAACCAACAAACTTTATCCATGATGTCGTCGGCAACAAAAAAGGGAGGGGCTGACCACACAAGAGAAGATTATGAAGACACAATGAGTGAAGCCGAACTAAGTGATGAACATGTCCAGATTTTAAATGAGCTACAGGAGGCAATTAGCTCTAAGCGTAAGTCATGGGTTGACCAAGTAGAAGAATATGGAGAAGGTGAAGAAGATGATGGTGTTGATTCTCACGAACAAAACACACAACAAATAGGTTCGTCAACACGATGAGGTGATAACGCAAAGGAAGGAGCAGTAACTGTGTTTGAGCAGGTTGCTAGTACTTCGCCAAGTATGAAAATCAAAACAAAACTAAGTCATAATGCTGTTGTTTTTGTTCCTACTGGACAACAACTATCAGGTATGATTTTCAATCTTAAATTGATCCATAAAACTGGACAGGTAGCTAGTACGAGTGGAGTAGCTGCAATATAGCTTGACTCTGACAAACATCCTCCAAGCTCTAGTAACTCATAACATGGATACCTTAAAGGCTCTTGGCAATCCGAGGACCGAAAGAGGCGCTCTAGTACCCGCACACAATCCTATTGATGCTTTTGGGGTGGAAATTGGTCGAGATTGTTATGAAGAAGGGGAAGAGGAAGAACTACTAAATGCTTGCTTTAAAAATGTAGCCAGGGAGGGAGACCTATTACCCAGGAAAATGAGAAGTGGATCAAACAAAAACAAAAATACGGCCCATGAAAGGCAACATAGCTGGGATGGCAAAGCAACAGAAGAGGTTGTCATTAGGAAACCACCAATGAGAACTGCAAAGAAAAAGGCGAGTGTCCCTACCACCTCCACAAGGTCAAATAAATCAAAAAAGAAATGAAAAGGTTTGAAGAATATTTGAAGACAGCGGAAGAAGAAGCAAATGAGCTACAAATTGAAGAGTGCACAAGGTTGAAGAAAGAGGTCCAAAATTGTTTCTACATTATTTTATTTTTTTCACTTTTTAAGTATCATCATTTGTAATATCATCACAGAGTATGTTATAAACTCTGTGATGATCATAGAGTACTTAGTTATTTCAGCTCGTATTTTGTTTATGTTTGCTAGTAGATGAGGTTTTTTATGCCTCAATAGGATTTGTAAGGTAAGTTCTAGCACAATATGTGTGCACTATATTCCTATGCCTTTAGGAAGATCCAAGCGGCTATAAGATTATATGCCCTCGTAAGACTTCTGCCGGCAGTTACACCATGATCCTCGACATAAGGCTGCCATCTTAAGGCAATGGAGGTGCAGAGGAGTGATTATATAGCCAAGGCATAGGGGCAACACTGTTGTAGCTAGCTTCCTTACTTGTACTCTTCCATTGTGGTTTCTTTTTTTATTTGTTATTAATAAAATAGCTGCTAGGCATGCCTAGTAGTATAATTTGCCAAAAATAAAATGTGTCCCAAATCACTCCGAATCATTCGATAACTGAATTCAAACATGTACGCAAGTCAATACACATAATACGAAGCTGCTCAGGGCCTTATGCCGCTGAACGAGACTTAAATTCTCAAAACGATCGGTCAGGACATTACAAGACACCTACTAGGATATAAATAAGCAGTATGGAAATGTAATAGGGATAAATAATGAAAAGCAAGAAATGCTGATAGAAAACAAGATAATAACCAAAACAAATACTAGAAATTAAAATGGGAATGCAGAAAAGAAGCAGTTGAAGAGAACCAAAATGATCATATACGGACAACTGCTAGAACAACAAAGAACAAGACAAAAAGAACATTTCTACCAAAAGCTCCTTGAAACATGAGGTAAACAACAAAATAACACAATGAGGTACTGCCTCATGTATAATAAGAATCACCACCGAGGTACCGCCTCGTATAAATCAAGAATGATAACCGAGATACCGCCTCGTGTTCATACCACACAATCTCAATCAAAATCTTTTCTTATATCGCCGCGTGAGACTTACATTTGAAATATTTTTTTTTTTAAATATTTTAACAAAATAGCTACACGCACTTTAGCCCACCTTATGACGCATCATGGCTTCACGTAGTTTCCCTCCAAGCAACACGCACATAAGTCCCACCTTATACCGCCACATGCTCATCAACCCTAAGCCTTATACCGTCACATGCACGTCTATATCATAGTACAATAACAACTCACACCACAAGTATTCATATATCCAAATTTTCCAACAATCCACAATATCAATATTTCCACAATAATAGCCCACGGCTCCATCACAACGGGAACAAGAATATCAACAACAACAATGAATGAAAAATGCTCAAAAGGAAGATGTTTCAGCCATAACAAATTTTGCCATGGAAGAGATAACATGTAGCAATGACTTCAAATATTGGAAATCAACAATAAAAGAGATAACATGAACAACAACCTCAAATAATGGCAATCAACAATGAAAGATATAGCATGTGACAATAAAAAGAGGCTACAATTTCTACTAAAGCATAAGAACAATTTATCAATTAGGAGGTAGAACAAGTTTTAACGAAATCATTTAAGGCATGTTAGGATAGTCTAACATAAGTAAGAATAGATTGACTAGGAAAATTTAGAACATGACATGGCATTTCAATTAAAGAATAGAAATAGTCTGGGTAGCCTAAACTGATCAAGTACCACGTACAACCCGTGTACCCACTTGTCACTTTACGTACACGGATTTCACTTAGCACAATTGAATCAAACAATACCAATACTAAGGGGTAGTTACCCACATTAAGTTAGGCAAGACACTTACCTCAACTAGGCCAAATTAACACTCAGAAATAACCTTTCCCTTAATATCCGCCTCCACAAGGCTCAAATCTAACCAAAATCGACTTAATATCATCAAACAATGCTGCTGAATTCAATTGCAATATATAAAGCTAAGATCTTTACATTTTTCCAAAAAGATAACAAAAATAACCTGGGACTCGCCCCGTCAAAATCCAAGTCCAAATGGGCTCTCAAAACTCAATTATTTATTTTTCAGTTTGATTCACATGATTTTGATGTTAACATCTAAGATATGTTGATGATATATGACTAGAAATAGATTATAATTACTTACCCAAGGTTTGTAGGTGAAAATCCCCTCTCCAAATTGCCTCTTACCGAGTTTAGGGTTCAAAAATGAGAATGAGTTCAAAAATCCCGTCTCCCAGCCCTTTAACTAGCTGCAAGTATCGCATTTGTGACACGGGGTTCACAATTGCGAAGCCTCGCAATTGCAGGCCAGGGATCGCATTTGCAAACCCTGATAGCCTAAGCCAACATCGCATTTATGATAAGGGCTCCACAATTGCAAAGTTGGGTACTTCGCAAATGCGAACAAATGTTAGCAATATACGCCCAAGTCCAAAAACAAGATAGGGAGCTATCGTAGTCATAAAAGCACAATTATGGGGTCGTTCCCCAAAAGTCAAAGTTTGGTCAACATTTTCTAATTTAAACTTCTAAGTCAAGAATCAAGGGTCCGAATCAACTCAAAAGCCTTCCGGAAAGAAACTAACCACCCCGCCAGTTAAAATATCATAAATACTCATGTGTGTAGCATAAAACGGGTAACCGGGTGCAATTACACAAAATGATCGGTCGAGTCGTTACACTGATCCTTAGGAAAAGAAGAAACTTATCGAGTTACGAGCTACGTGTTTGTAATATAACAACGGGAACGTACAGTAATCATGACCTTTACCTATTTTTGAATATCTTGTTGATATCTCAAGGTAATGAAATTCGAACTAACATGGTCTCTAATAACATTTCATTTAGAAATTATTGGTACTTAAACTAACAAGTTGAATTCAAAAAATACAAATATTTCATGATAAAGACCTAAGTATACCCGGACCTAAATATGATGTTAGCTACGTACGGACTATCGTCACCTCATGCGTACACGGCACCTACAACTAGTAGCAAATAACAATTATAATACCTTCGGGGTAGCTTTTCCCTCACAAGGTGAGACAGGAGACTTACCTCGCTCCGAAGTTCCATAACTGGCTCAAGCGCCTCTCTAACACCTCAAACTTATACCCATCAATTCGAAACTAGTCAAACAACATGCAAACCACTAAATATACTCCAACGCTCGTAATTAATCAATTTATAACAATTCCTAACTCCGCTCGAAAAGTCGACAAAGTCAACCTTCGGGCCCACGTGCTCGGATTTCAAATATATATATGAAGATAAACATTACCCATTATACCACGAACCCAAATAAGTAATTATCCCCAATTTCGTGTCAAATTTCATTGTCAAAATCAAAAAAATATCAATTTTAGGTTTTCTTCATAAATTCCACAACTTTTACATATTTTCATGTTTAAATCCATATATAACTCATGTATTTAACTTACAACAAGTGGGAATCACTTGCCTTGTGTTGCTTGATTAAAACATCTTTAAAATAGCTCCACAAATTCAGCCACCCAAGTGTAAATGAGATAAAAGTTAGCCAACTCTCGAATTAAAAGGGACTTTGCCCAGACGACCCTTATTTGGGATCATAGAAAAGCCTTCACGATCATGAAGACCAAACTCCCTAGATGCCAAACTCTCTCTTCGCGATCGCGCAATACTGCCTCCTACAAGGCTTCACGAACGTGTACCCCATATCGCGAACGCAATGAGAAAATGGCAAGACACCCTCACAGACCTTTGCGAATGCAGCTCTTTCTTCAGGATCATGATGAAGGACGCACCATGAAGGACGCACCAGACCTCAGAAATAGTAGCTCAAACATGGCGAAATGACTCGTAGCCCATTCGAAACTCACTCGAGGCCGCCGATGTAATGACCCGGCCGGTCGTTTCACGAGTTATAGCCCTATTTTCCCTATTTTTGCTTCCTTTTTTCTTTTCAGCTATGTTATGATATATCAAGTTAGTTGGTTCGGGTCCAGAGTGGATTAAGACACTTAGTCTCTTATTTTGATACTTAAGTTAGAAAAGCCAACCGGATGTTGACTTATTTATAAACGATCTAGGAATTTAATTTTGATAGTGCCATTAGCTCTGTTAGGTGATTTTGGACTTAGGAGTGCATCTGAAATATGATTTGGAGGTCTGTAGCAGAATTAGTCTTGAATTGGCGAAAGTTGAAAATTTGGCGATATCGGTCGGTAGTGAAAAATTTGATATCGGGGTCAGAATTGATTTCTGAAAGTTGGAGTAGGCTCGCGATGTCATTTGTGACATGTGTTTAAAATTTGAGGTCATTCGGATGTGGTTTGGTTGGTTTCGGCATTAGTTGTCAAATTTGGAGGTTTAGAAGTTCTTAGGCTTGAATTCGAGGGTAATTTGGTGTTTTGATGTTGTTTTGAGTGATTCAAAGGCTTGACTAAGTTTGTATGTTGATATATGACTTGTTGGTATGGTTGGTTGAGGTCCCGAGGGGCTCGGAGTGATTCCGGGTGGTTAACGGATTGTTTGAAGTTGGAAAAATGCAGCTGAAGCTGCTGCTACTGGTATTTCCGCACCTACGAAGGGGGAGCCGCAGGTGTGAGGGCGCAGAAGCGGTTGGAGAAGTCGTATGTGCGGGCAAGGCTAAGGTGGGCTGACATTGCAGGTGCGAGAAGGTTGTCGCATCTGCGAGCCCGCAGGTGTGAGACATGGGGCGTATATGCGAAAAGGAGGATTTAGGCAGGCTTCGCAGAAGCGGAGGGAGATGTGCAGGTGTGCTTCCGCAGGCGCGAGAAATGGACCGCAGGTGCGGTTTCTCTGGGCAGATTGCATAAATAGGAGACTTCGCGAATTTTTGTTCATTTCCACCATTTTCAAGTCGGACCTTGGAGCGTTTGGAGTGATATTTGAAGAGGATTCAAGGGTTTTCACAGAGGTAAGTTACTTGAGCTCTAATACCCCTAGCTATGGTGTTTTCCCGTTGTTTTTCCCATCTAATTAGTAGGGTTTTTGAAGTGAAATAAGGGGTTAGGTCTTGGGATTTTAGATAGTGTAATTTGTGGATTTCAGGGATCAAATGATGCATGATTGTGAGAAATTTAGCATGGGTAGACTCGTGAGTGAATGTGATTACGGGTTTTATGACTTTTGTCCGATTCCCAGACATGGGCCCGGGGGCCGAGTTTGAGCTAATTTCGGGTTTTGAGTCTAATTTAGTAGTTTTCTTGTGGAATTGATTCCTTTAGCATATATTAATGGTATTGTACAGCTTGTGGCTAGATTCGAGATGCTCGGAGGCTGATTCGAGAGGCAAGGGCATTGCGGAGTAGAGATTTGCTTGGATTGAGGTGAGTAACGGTTGTAAATCTAGTCATGAGGGTATGAAACCCCGAATTTTGGTGTCATGTGATTTTTTGGAGGTGACGCACATGCTAGGTGACAGGCGTGTGGGCGTGCATCATTGAGGATTTGTGACTTGGTCCATCCCGTAGCAACTGTAAAGTGGAACAACCTGTTGCAGCTATATGCTCCTTATGTGCTTGGAAATATTAACTGTAAATCATGCTAGATACCATGTCCAGGCCTTATGCCAGTGTTGTTCGGACCCTTAGAGGTCATTTCTTGTTGTCCTCTCGCTGCTTTAGTTGATATCCCGTACACAATCATGTTCATGCATTCTTACATCATAGCTCAGTCTCTGTCATTCTATTTGTTGCATCATGTCAATGTTGTTTCGGCTGATTTCTTTGATTTCTGAGAGCCCGAGAGACTGGAGAGGTTTATGACTGAGTGAGGCCGAGGGCCTGTTTGTGAGGTAGTGTACCTTAGATAGTGAGTAGTCCGTGCGGATTCTGATATGATATTATAGCATGTGAGTTGTCCGTGTCGCACGTTAGTTGTCCGTGCAGATTATAGTGCTTGGGCTGTAGGATCCCCTCCGGAGTCTGAACACCCCCAGTGAGCGCAGGTACCTACTAAGTGTGAGTGTCGAGTGCTGAGCGATTGTGAGGCTTGAGTGATTATGAGGCTTGAGCGATTGTGAGGTTGGAATGATTGGGAGGACTGAGTGATGTTAGCCCGAGGGGCAGTACATGATTTCATCATCCATACTCATAGTTGCTTTGAGTCCTTGTTTGAGAACTGTTGAAAGATATTTCTAATTGTCTTACTTGAACATGATTTAAACAAACTGATTTGACTTAAACTCTTGTTGCATAGCATGCCGCACTTTACTAAATTCTTGTGATATGAACGGTACTTGAATTTAGCTCGTCACTACTTCTCAGCCTTTGTTTACTTCGGTTGCTTACTGAGTTGGTGTACTCACGTTACTCTCTGCACCTTGTGTGCAGATCCAGGCATTTTTGGTCACGGTAGCGGCTGTTGATATTCCTGTACCTGATCATTGGAGTTAGCAGGGTAGCTGGCCGGCGATCGTAGCCTTGTTTTATTCTTCTTTATCTTCCCATTAGTTGTATTTTGGATTTTCCCCAAACTATGTTGTTCTTGTTGTTGTCGGACCAGTTTTTAGTAGTTGCTCATGACTCAATGATACACCGTTGTTTGGGGCTTTTCATTCCGCATTTCTATTTTGAGTTCAACCCTTGTTTCTTTTATGAAATTCTACTATTCAAGACGCCTTTTGGCATATCTTTGAATGAATTGTTGAAGTATTGTGGGAGTCGGCTGGCCTAGTACCATCGATAAGCGCCATCACGACAGGTTTGAGTTTAGGGCCATGACAGGTAGGGCCCCGTCGAATCATACCAACCAGTCCAAAAACATGACACAAACTTGTTCGGCGCCTCAAATCACACCAAACAACATCCAAACTATGAATAGATGATCAAGATCCTTCTTTCAACTTACAATCTTCGCCGAAGGAGTCTGAATTACTCTTAAACATTCCTGAATGACATCAAACTTTACATGCAAGTCACAAATCACGATACGAACCTATTCGACAGCTCAAAATCCCAAACGGACATCGATAACATCAAAATCCACTTCAAACCAAACTTTAGAAATTCTAAAACATTCAAAATACCAACTTCCCATAATAAGCATCAAAATTCTCCCGGACCACCCGATACTCAATCAGAACATAAGCCTATATCAGAAATCATCATACAAACTTATTGGAACCTTCAAATATCAATTTCGTAGTCGTTTGCATAAAATACAAACCTTGGTCAACTCTTCCAATTTAAAGTTTTTGAATTGACAATTTTTCATCCGAATCAACTCTGAACTTCCTGAAATTCAATTCCGTCTACGTGTATAAGGTATAAAATATGAAGTGATGCTACTCAAGGCCTTAAATCGCCGAACAATATTCTAGAGCTCAAAACAACTGGTCGGGTCATTACATTCGTCATCCGTCGCGATGGGAAATAGCCTACGGCGGTGAATGATCTCTAAATCCACCCAAAATATTACCTTATAATCTCCAGCCCATCATTAATCCAAATCTATTGTTAGAATCCCCGAAATCCGTTCTAATCACTTCACCTAGTAGATTTGAGATTTACAAAACCCTAATTTGACCCCCTTTTTAATTTTTCTTCTAATCCGGACCTATTTCACGTTATAACTTACATTAATCGACTGGTCTTGTTGAGAGTTATCAATTGATGTTTGTTTCATAGCGTTTTACGGTCATCGGATTTTGGTCAAACCTTGCTGACTCACTGAGTTTGTTGTCTTTCTGACTTTAGTAGTAATTAGTGCATGTACTACTGATCGAGTTGTGAAACACAAAATCAATGGTTATTTGTTGATGACCACTATTGGTCAGGAAATCGTCCACCGATCATTCTAAGGTTTTATCATCTCCTTTCATTTGGTTCTCTGGCGGCAATAGTATACTTATGGTAATGCATCCTTTTGTTTTATTTTTATTGCTCCCTGTTTTATTACAATAATTTCTCGTTTTGCATTTTTATAGTTTCGATTTGGTTAAACCTTTCGAAAGTTATTTTTTTAGCTTTGTGTTTGCATAATTAGAATGATAGTTTAATTGCATAAGAGTTAGGTTAATTACACAAGTTTGTAGGCTATTTGATCCTGGATTAGTTAATCACATGTTGAAGTAGGTTATTTGTTAAATTGATTGGTTTTTGAATATTGTTTGCTCTGTTTTGATTTTTAATTTGGTTGAATTTCTTGTTATAGTTATTTGTAATTACTAGAAACTTAAAGGAGCATTTGAAAAATGAAAACATAGGGAATAAATATGTTAGCCATTTATGATGGTTCTAGAAGAGGGAAGTAAGGACTAAGTTGCAAAAAAAGGAAGAGAAAAGAGGGACGGGTACTGATTAGTAGGTAAATAATAGAATTTAGAGGGATATAAAAAAAATAACTGAAATAGATGCTCTGAATTTCTATAAAATAACATACACAGATCTCACCTGATTTCATTGATACACGCACATTCTCAACCATTTTCTCACTTCACTAATCACTACTCTTCTCACACACGCATTTAGTAGTACACACAAGCATCTGAAATAAATTTGGAGAAGTAAAACTCTAATCTGAAAAAAAAAGTTCAAAAAACAAAACAGAAAACCAAAAGAAATTCAAATAGACTTTGATCTCTGTTAAACTATTTGGGTTTTCAAGTTGCTTTTGGAATTGAAATTGAAGCTGTCACTTGAATCTCTGTTGATTTGCTAATTTATCTGTTGTTGAGTTCTAGTTTCCTCTTCAATTTCTTCTTCCCTACATCTCAAGGTACAACTCAATCCTTAAAACTATAATCTCGACTTGAATCAATGCAAATTAGTTGTTGAATGTAGTTGTTTTCCTTGAATCGAAATTGTTTTATGTTGTGTTGTTTCTAATAAGTTACGAACCTATAGATCATATCATTTTACGAACTTAAATTGATGTCATAGAACACTACATTTCCTTCACTAGTAGTTATTTGTTAGTAATTGATTTATGTCATATGTAAATTAGTTGGTTGAAGAATAATACAGGTGAGTTAATCATGAGCTAAGAGCCGCAGATCTTGCCACCAGTTTATTTGATTTGCAGTCTCACAAGTTCTAAACCTGTTTTCTTTCATTGGTAGACAACGGTAAGAGAAGGCAGTTTGCAAAACTGGCCAGGATTTAGCTAAAGTAATAACACATTTCTAGAAGCAATGTTGGAAGGAATTTCTTTTAATAAATGATACATGTACTTTTTAAATCAAATCCAGTCTAGTGTTATAATCTCTCATTAGTAATTAATTACATGTAATTGATTATTCGAGTTGGTATATTTGTAATCCGTGAATGTAATTTGTAAACAAGCTTTTACTGTCTCTTATTTGCTAAATCATATATTTATGACATCTTTGATTTGGGACATAATATTTGGCCCAGAAGCGGGTCAGAGTTAAATTAAACTCTGAGCATTACTTTAACTTTTGAAGCCTACTTCCTCAAATTAGCTGATTTAGGCGTTGGACCCAGTTCAAAAGCTCATTAACAAATCTGTTAAAATAAGATGAATGTGACCATGAATAATTCTTCTATACCTTTAAAATTTAGAAACCTTATCCACATGACTCATGTCAATGGAAATATAATTATCTCCAACTGTGACATACAATGTTGAAATACGCCCCTCCTCTAGTAAAACAACTTAAATAATAAACACACCCTCCCAAGTTTACCGTGCTTTTCCATAATCCCTAGACCTTCGCAATAATCTCAAATCACAGGAAATAAATAACTACAAATACCCGCAGAATGTTTTAGACACGCCTTTAATGTATTATCGTGATTATCTACACATTCGCCTGACATAATTATGATTCAAAATAAATTAAGGTACGCGTTCGCGCTACTTTGGCCAAACAATCCTAATATTTAATTAAGTGCTATTAATTGTGTACACGTGCGCGTGACAAGATTTTAGAACCCTAAATAAAACGGATTCACACACAGGTGGTTCGTTTCAAGATTATTTCATAACGCCATAATCAAGTAATTTAAATGCAGTAAAAGGTTAAAATGCACGGAGGTTCTAAAATACGTAATATCCATTAATTAAGCCAACCATGATTGTAAAGCAATCGTGCTAGAACCACGTAATCCGAGAATATTTCACACCTTCTTTCGGGTTAACAGAACTCCTTACTGAGTCAAATTTCCTTTATTTGGGATTTAAAATAAATGGTGACCCGAAACACCGTAATTAAATAATATTGAGTGGAGACTCTTATAAAATAAAAATAAATAATCTCATTTCAATAATGTCACTTTAATTAAAAAAACTCCTTCTCCCATAAAAAGGAGGTATGACAAAACCCACCATCGATCTTCTAAGGGGCGATTTTTCCCTACAAAAGGGCTGAAGGATGCGGCAGAGGTTATCGGTCGGCGAGCAGGTTCTCTCCCGATATAAGAACTGACCGCGGGTAGAATAAAAAGTCATTTCAGGACAAAAAGGTATCAGGCTCCCGAGATTCCACCTATCGCAGATTATCCGAGTATAATTTCAATATCAGTGTAGTGGAGCTGGTATCGACAATGAGGAAGAAGCATGGTTCCCGAAGCCAATGAGATCTGATCCCAACCAAAGAGATCCTAATATATGGTGCGAGTGTCATGGGACTAACGGCCATCGACTGGGAACTGTCGACATCTGCGCGAGGAAGTGGCGACATTGTTGAAAAACGGCAATCTCAGAGAGTTCTTAAGCGATCGGGAAAAAAATAATTACAGCCGCAACCAAGATAACGTAGAGCCCTCGAAGATAGGAGAAAACCCTCCCCGACTAACGATCAACATGATTTTCGGGTGGAACGAGATTAAGGGTGTAACCTACCTTGTCTCGAATATCTTCATTGATGATCTTGTCTCTTCTAGTATGCCCACACATCAACTTCAGCATTTCAAAAATGTCTAGAACTATTTGGAATTCTGATATGGATGTAATATGTAAATAGATCTTATGAAGTGCTTTATTTTTATAAACTTTAAATAATGGGTTATTTGATCACTTTCTTATCAAGTGTTATTGAAATGCGTCAATTCTTTTGTTCTTCCATATTCATATGTCAAGATCTATTAAATTTGTATATCTTTGAAGTGGTATTTCGATAATATAAAATTAAATAAAAAATAATTTAGGTATCATATTAATTTTTAGGTTTAATTATTAAATCTGATTAAACTTGAAAGTGTACATTAAGAAATCTTTTTTGTGAGATGTTAAAAAAATAACTATTACATGTTACTGAGAAAATTATCCCATAAAATTATTTTAATAGATCATATGTTTATTAATTTTTATAATTTTTAATAGACATATATTTACTTATAAAAAATTTAACAAAGTAAGATTGAAATAAAATTTATATAACAAAAAAAGTCAGAAAAACCCGAACAAATCCGGTCTATGTACACCCCTAACTAAATAGTAAGGTTTTCATTACTAAATTATACTTATATTCTCAAGGACTTACAAATACTATAATGCTTGTCGTGACCACTTTGTTCCCAACTCGATCGTTGTCACTATAACAAAAAGAACTAATAATATCTCTCCTAGATTAATTCAAGAATATTTCACTCTTTCTAGCGCTCTAAGTTCACGCCACCAACGCTTTAACTTTGTAGTGAATTTCTCTTGGTTATCTAAATTTAATTATTCACTTAGTATTTGTTACGTTAGGTTTCTCCCTTCTAGGTCGTGCACGTAACTAGACTGATGGGTTTGGCCCACTCTATTATTATATAGTAATTATTAAATTGTCATTTGGTCGTTCACTCTTAATGATTGTGGTTCCGGGAATTTGAATAGCTTCATTTTGTCATTTGGGACTTGTGTGCAAAATTTAAATTCATTCCGGGTTGATTTGCTAAGTTTCGGCACGAGTTGTGCAAGTTGAAAAGTTCAGGGTTTTATGGAGTAGTGTCATCGTATTCTCCATACTATGGGCGTAGCGGAGACGAGTAGGGTTTCTTTTACTACATTCCAGCTTAGAGGAGCAGCCTATCAGTCATTGCATATTTATGAGCTGAGTAGTTCGGATGAGGCAGCTTCGCTTATATAAACTCAGTTCTCGGATATATTTTTGAGAGAGTATGTCCCTCAAAGCCTCAGAGGTTCTATGACTGTGTCAGAGTATGCAGTCCGCTTCAGTGATTTGGCCCGACATGCACCAGCCTTGGTTGCCACAGTTTGAGAGAGGGTTCGACGGTTTATTGAGGGACTCCACCCCAACATCCGGATTAGTATGGTTAGGGAGTTGGAGATGGATATTTCTTATTAGCAGGTTGTGAGTATTGCCAGGAGATTGGAGGGCATGCTTGCCCAGAACAGAGAGGAGAGAGAGGCCAAGAGGTCTCGAAAGACTGGTTATTATTCTGGTGCTCGTGCCCCAGCAGCTCGCCATGGTAAGGGTTATGTGAGTCGTCCCGTTCATTCAGCTCTTCCTGATGCCAGTGGTGTTCCAGCGCCTTCTAGGCCCCCAAGAACCTTATTATGCACCGCCAGTATCTAGTGTGCCTCCTGCACGGGGTGTTCCTATCGGCCAGTCCAGCAGATCTGGCCCGAGCCAGCCACAATAGCCACGCCCTCCCAAAGATTGTTTTGAGTGTGGCGACACTCACCATATGGTGAGGGATTGCCCCACATTTAGGAGGGGTGCACCTCCATAGACTTCTCATCCACAGAGTGCTCCACCGGGTCCTCAGGCTATGATTACAACACCAGCGGCCACCCCACCTGCTCAGCCAGCCCGAGGTGGAGGTCAGGGAGGTAGAGGTCGCCCTAGAAGAGGAGGCCAGGCCAGATATCATGCCCATCCTGCTCGTGTAGAGGTAGTTGCTTCTGATCTTGTCATTTCAGGTACTGTTCTAGTCTGTCTTAGAGATGTATCGGTATTATTTGACCCAAGCTCTATAGGTACGAGTTTTCTGGACATAACACTTAAATGCAAGGGTTCGCGATTTTTGCTCATTTTCAACATTTTGTGCTCAGGTTTGGCGATTTCTTGAGAGCATTTTTGAGGGGTTTCTTCAGGTAAGTCCCTTGTGCTAATTTTTTATCAATAATATTGCTTCCCCATTAATTTTTCCGCCTAGTTAGTGTGTATTTAAGGTGAAATTTGGGAGTTTGAGACTAGGGATTTGGAAAGTTTGATTTGTGGATTTGAAGGACCATTTGGTGTCGGATTTTAGTAAATTTGATATGGCTAGACTCGTGAGTGAATGAGTATTTATATTTTGTGACTTTTACCCGATTCTGAGATATGGGACCATGTCGACTCTTTGGGATGGATTTAGGAAATTTTGTTAAAATCTTGATTTCATTAATTAGATTAGTCTATTATAGTTGTATTTATGAAATGTAATTATTTTTGGCTAGATTTGGGCCATTCGGAGTCGGATATTCGTGGAAAAGGCATTCTTACTGATTGATTGAGCTTGGTTCGAGGTAAGTGGCTTGCCTAACTTTGTGTGGGGGAAATCCCCTTGGGATTTGGAACAATTGTGATATGTGAGCATCGTGTACATGAGGTGACGAGTACGTACACAAGCTAGTTGTTGTAAAACCCAATTTTTACTAAGCATCGACTTGTTTTCCTTTTATTTTGAGTTATACCATTTTAATGAGTATTAATCTATTTTCATTCTTAATTGAGTCATTCCAATATGTGTATCTATCTTGTTTAGTCTAATATCGCATGTCTATGTGCTTTAACTGCTTACTTGAATTTTGTGAAGCATCCCTAGTTTATTTCCTGCTTTTTCCTTGTTCTTTATCAGTATAGTCGTAGAAATCTTACTGTTAACTATTGTATTTGTCGTTTGATCTGTATATTTACTTTTGAGACTACGAGGCAGTTCCTCGGGAGTTCTCCCTGCATATTTAGTTTGGGACTACGGAACGGTATTCAGAGAGATCCCCCTGTCGTACATATTTACTTTGGGACTACGAAATGATATTCTGGGAGATCCCCCTGTCTTGCATATTTATTTTGGGACTACGGAACGGTATTACGGTAGATCCCCCTGCACATTTACGTTTGGGACTACGAGATGGTATCTCAGTAGATCCCTTGTTGTATTTCTGTGTATTGAGCTATTGCCTTCTATGAATTCTTTATTATTAAATTTCAGTCTTTATTTTACTGCGATATTTCATTCTTGCCTTGATTTATTATCATATTTCATTAGGGCCTAGACCTAACCTCGTCACTACTCTACCGAGGTTAGGCTTGGCACTTACTGGGTATCGATTGTGGTGTACTCATGCTACTCTCTACACATGTTTTTTGTGTGCACATCTAGGTGCTCCTTATCAGCCGCACTCTTAGTGAGCCGGGACAGCTTTGTTGACATCAAGGTATATCTGCTGCATCCGCAGACCTTGAAGTCCCCTTCTACTCTTTCACATGTCCATTATTGTTTGTCAGACTCTAATGATAGAGACACTAGATTTTCTTTCTATAGTTTGTGATTCACTATGTTCCGGGTTTTGCGAAATGCTATCTAGTATGTTGAGGAGTTGGTTGATGTACATGATAATTGTCATGGTATTCAGTTATGTTGTTAAATTTATCTCGCAAAAGTTAGGCTTACCTAATCGTAGAGACTAGGTGCCCTCACGACGTCATACGGAGGGGAAATTGGGTCGTGACAATATTATAGCACATGAGTTGTCCGTGCAGTTATAACGTTTGGGCTGAAGGAGCCCCTACAGAGTCTGTACATACCCCCAGTGAGTGCATGTACCTACTGAGTGCGAGTGTCGAGTGCCGAGATACGATTGCTAAGTGCCGAGTGATTGGGAGGATTAAGTGATTGTGAGGACTGAGTGACTGTGAGAACTAAGTGACAAGGAGGATTGAGTCAATTGCTACTTTGAGAGTATAGATATAGTTTTATCACTGAGTCGCATCGTATTTGGCATGCACACATGGCATACTGGCATAGAGACGCATTTTTCCTCATGCTGTACGGTATCATGCCATTCATGACTTCTCACATATATTGACATATGGGCATAGAGATGCATTTTACACTTGCTATTTGGAAAGAAAATAAGCATCTTATTTACTGTTGAAAGCTTACTCACATTTTGGAAAATTTTCGGTAAAAGACTTTGGATTTCACTGATATATTTGAAAACCGAAACTATTTGCTTGAACTATGAATAAGCTGAGCATTTTATCTCTGAGTTACTTCTCTTATTACTTGCTTTACATTGTTATGAACTGTTGTTGGCTATTGGTGTTGGACCCGACCTTTGTTCCAGCTCATTACTACTTTCAACCTAAGGTTAGGTTTGTTACTTATTGGGTAGATGGGATCGGTTATACTCATACTACACTTCTGCACCTTGCGTGCAGATGTTGGCTGCTGAAGTTGCTATGTTCAATGAGATTTGGATTTGAAGATGTACCTCTTATTCATGGTAGCCTTAGATTATTAAAAATTTATTTATGTACCTTTCGAACTGATGATGTATTTATTTCATATCTGCATTGTAAATTCTAATCATAGAAGCTTATGATTTGTACTACCAGTCATTGGAAAATGTATAAGATTCAAATATTTTCTTTAATTTATAGTTTCATAAAATTTTATTGAAATTGGATAGAAGTTAATTGGCTTACCTAGCGGGTTGGGTTAGGTGCTATCACGACTAGTTGGATTTTGGGTCGTGGAAAATTGGTATTAGAGCTATAGATTCATAGGTTTTACAAGTCATGAGCAAGTGTCTAGTAGAGTCTTGCAGATCGGTATGATGACGTCCATACCCATCTTCGAGAGGCTACATGACATTTAGGACATATTTCCCATCTTTCTTTCCTTATCGTGCGACATTGATTTATCTTAAAGTGTAACTCTTTGAATTCCCTCCACGCATTTGTCTGCACATGTGAGCGCTCGGTATCAGCTCTGCATCGACGGCTTGTGATTCCACGGATGAGGTGCGAGATGTGATTTCTATATGCTGAAGGGCCAGTTTGGAGGACTTGAGGCCGGGTTATTTATGGTAGCTTGAGCACAGAGATTTTGATTGTGTGAACATGTGCTTTTGGACTTATAAGTCCGGTATTGTCCCTATTAGTGGAATTTATTGCTCGATGGGTTATTTGATTTCTATATAACGAGTATGATGTGACTGCGGGAAGTGTTCAGATTGTTATAATGTGACGAGAGGAGTTTTCTTGACATGTAATAAGGACTATCGGGTGCTTGATTTCTGTCTTGATTTGACGTATAGTCTCGAGTTATGGGTGTATTGAAGGATCTTTCATGTTGTTTAATTGTGGAGTGGAGTATATTTTCATGTCGTATTATAAGCTCAGACTCGGGAAGCTTAAGTGATGGCGTAGTAGTTGTGGCTATTGAAGGGTATAGAGAGTTGTCAGTTTGAGGCAAAGTAGGTGAGTGATCTCTATGTTCCTGAGGTTGCGTGATCTCTATGTTTTTTTTGTAGAGACTTCTCCTTTACCAGTGAATTATATGTGTTGCAATTTGAGTTTGGACTGCTTGTGGAAGTTGTCTTGACTGTAAGAAGGGTGAATGCGAGATTTGCAGATAATTTGAAGTATTAGATAGTTTGTGTTACATGAGCTTATGAAGGATTTAGTTGAATCACACTGCAGTAATGTGGTATGGTTATTGTAAGTTATCAGATGTTTTATTCCATGGCTTTGAGCCAAATGGTGGAGTCTGCTATCGACTAGTTGATTTCACGGTTATCTGTTATATTGGTTTCGGTTTAAGGTATATTTGTGAATAAGTTATGACTTGTATAGGTTGAGATCGAGGATGACTCGAGTAAAGGAATTTATGGATACTGGTTGTATTACACTCTATGGGTATATGAAAATCATGGGATGATTGAATTGTTATTCGTTAAATAAGATGATTCGTCAAATAAGATGATTGAAAATCTGGAGTAGGGATTTACTCGGTTGCTTGGAGGTGTGGATTACTTTATTGGGTGTTGTTGTGATAATGGGGCACGGGTCGTTCAGCCCGTTTGATCGGTGCAATTGAGATTTGAACGGAGTGGATGACTCTCGAGGAGGTTCTAATGGGTTCAAGATATATATGTGGAAATTGAGAATTTTTCGGACATGTATATGGCTAGAATCTGAGATTTGCATTGAATGGTGTCAAGACTCGTGGTATTTCTATATCATTATGGATTATACATTTCATTATCAGGAAGGTGAAGAAAATGACTTTAGATTCATAGAAGGCCTCTTCATAGTAGGTGTCTCAATTATGGCACTTTTGTGGTGCTTAAGAGGAGATACAATGACTTATGAGTCTTAGGGCGGTGTGGTTTTATGCTAGGGTCTCATATGGTAAGTTTTGGTTCAGGATTGTGGTATTATGGCGAGGAGGAGTATCAATTTGAAGGTAATTCAGAAGGAACTAGGAGAAATAGGACAACTTGATAGTAGGTCGGATCAGCACAACAATGGATATAATTGGTTCTTTGGGTAATTATGAAGTGGCGAGTCTCTAAAGGTGTTTCGTGGTAATGCTGTTGGGTTTTGGTGAATTGCGTGGCTTAGTTGAGATAGAGGGATTCGGTTCTGATAGTTTGGTTATGTGTAAATGGATTCCAAAGAGTTCTCAATGGTTTCTACCACGGTTCGAGGTGTATATTTCTTACTGCTGTATGGAACATGTTGTGTATTGTGATTTTCTCCTGAATGAGATCACACGAAAGGTTCCTAGCAAATTGAGTATGTAGTTTGCTTGTGACTCAAAGTTGATTATGAGATTCTTGTACTCTTCACATGATGGTATGATAGATGTGGTGTGTTGTGTGGCATCAAGAATTGCATGTGCAAGGTCACGAGTCTGTTTTGAAGGGGAGAACATAAATTCTTAGGCAACATTGAAGGTTTTAGATGACTATGTGAATGATATTACTACTTGGTATTGCCTGAGAAGGGTGCGCATTTCAGACGCGATGTGTTATGATTTATGGATACTTCATTGGTATTGCAGCGCTCTCTTGGCTGACCGACTGCTAATTTTCAGATATTGCTATATAGCACGGAGGAATTGGAGACGAATTCCTCGTGGGATGATCATGTATAAGAGATGTGTTAGACATTCAGGCAGTGGAGTTTGGATCAGATATGGTGATTCGTGTGTTCTATGGATTTGGAGACTAGGAGTTTTTAGAAGTAGATTGTTTCATGGTTGTGGACTGTGAAAATGTGATCAAAGCTAGTAAGAGGATGGCCTGTATTATGGTTAGGATATTGTGGACTTTTTTGGGGGTATTTATCTATTTGTGGATGACCAGAGTTGATTTGGAGCCTATTGGTAGGCCCAATTAGGATGAGTATTCTACATAGGGTCGGATTGGTGGACTCCGTACTACTACTGTTGAAGGATGATCCATTAGGTTGGAGTTGAGATTATTCATGTTCTGATATGCTCTATGAGTTACCCTTCTATGCTACGAGGAGTTATGATTTGTTGGTTATATGCACACATGGTGCGGTTCTATTAGGGCCTTACATAGGAATTTGCGCGAGATATGTATTTGGGTGATGCATGATTGATTGTGCATTGGTTAAGTTCTTTCGGGCTTGTGTGCAATTGTGTCATTTTCTTCTCCGTGGGTATGGTTATGCACCTTGGGTACTTGATGTTGAGTTGCGTGCGGCTATTGATTTTGAGTAGGGTGGCTTGAGATATTTCATATGGACAAGTGTTTGAATGGGGTCACGCATTGCAGAGGAGTCATGTTCAGATATGATCCTTTGTGTTAGATTCATGTGTTATGGTTCTACGGTGCGTGATGGGTTTTTAGCATTGCGTTGTGGCGGTACTTGTTGAGCTTGAGAGACAGTCCTGTCATTTGAGTCATTTTTTCATGTTTGAGTACATTTGTATTGTTGCATATTGGTGCACGGATTGCACGGTTTGTGGCTCTGGGTAGTATTGGTGTGGTATGTCAATAGAGTAGCTGGTATTTGATAAGATGAGGTCATCGGATCTATGATAGGTGCCATCAGATTTGATTGCGGTATATTTGGAAGGATAGTATCGGATGTCGCCTTAGAAATTCCTATAGTTATTGCCGAAAGAGAGGGGGCTCCGTGACGTGTTGATCTTATGAATGGTTATGAGTTCTGCGTGTTTCTTTCATTGTCGACACTGTACGAAGGCTTTAAAATGAGGTTTTGTTTGATATGAGGTTTATTGCCGATATTGGGTTGTTTTGAGCAGCTACTATGATCGGAAATTTTGCTACGAGTATGCGAGTGGTGTGGTACGTCATGTGATTACATCTTGGGTTATGGATATGGCTTGATAGAAGTTTTTCAGACTTATACAGTGTGTACATGCGAGATTTTTATCTTATAGAATATTTCGGATGTTGGAAATTGGAAGAGTTAACCAAGTTTGACTTTTTAGCATTTGACCTCGGATTGGGGTTTTGATGGTTTTGTTAGCTCCGTTGGGTGATTTTGGACTTAGGGTGCGGATTGTGATTTGGAGGTCCGTCGTTGAATTTGACTTGACATGGCGAAAGATGGATTTTTGGAAAGTTGGATCTGGAGTGAACTTTTTGATATCGGATTTGGGTTGTGGTTCCAGCAATTGGAATAGCTTCGTTATGTCATTTGGGCTTGTGTGCAAAATGTTAGTTCATTATGGGTTGATTTGCTTTGTTTCAATATGAGTTATGGAAGTTGAAAAGTTCAAAGTTCATCATGTTTGAATTGAGGTGCAATTCATCATTACGATGTTGTTATGTGTATTTTGAGGCTTCGAGTAGGTTCATATTATGTTATGGAACTTGTTGGGATGTTCGTACGTGATTCCGAGGGGCTCGGCGTGTTTCGGATTGATTTCGGGCAATGTTTCTTCATGTTTTCATTGTTGGTGTATTCTAGCATCTATTGTCGCATTTCTTCATCGCGATCGCGGAATGAGGTGGGAGTTGTAGCTAGAGGAATTTTTTCATCGCGTTCGCATAGATGGAACCGCGTTCGCGTAGCTCTATCTCCTGTGTGTATCATGTACGCGAGGCTTGTGCTGTGAAGGCGTAGAGTATTTTGGTGGCATTATATTTTTTGGTCATTGCGAACACGATGGTTTTGATGCCTCGACATATTATAAAGTACTTTATTTCGAGGGTTTCAGCCATTTTTACTTTGTTGGACTTATGGAGCTCGGATTGAGGCGATTCTTGAAGTAATTTTCACCGTGTGGACTGGGGTAAGTGTTCTATACTCATTTTTTATTTTATATCATGAATTTATCTTCATTTTTAGCATTTGATTGAGGATTCCAAAAGAGAGAGATTGGGGATTTTGCCTAAGGTTTCATAATGTGAATTTTCGAGTTTTGAACATCAATTTGGAGTCGGATATGAGTGAAACTAGTATGGTTGGACTTGTAATTGAATGTGTTATCGGAGTTTGTGAGTTTTGTCGGTTTTCGAGGCGTGAGCCCGGGTTGGATTATTTGGTCGATATTTGGGCTTTGATTAATGATTCGACTTTTATCGATTGGGTTTGTTTCCTTTGGCACTATTTGAAGTATTTGAGTTTCTTTTGGCTAGTTTTGGGCCGTTAGGAGGCCGGTACGTGCGAGATGACATTTTTGGAGCATCGCTTTGCCTGCTCGGTATTGGAATTGGCTTGTTAGAGGTAAGTAACACATTTAAAAATGGTGTTGAGGGTATGAATCCCCGAATTACGTGTTGAGGTGACGCACATGCTAGTTGACGGGTGTGTGGGTTTGTGACTCTGTTATTTCTATGGTATTTTGTAGTTATTTGATCTTCCATGTAACCATGAAATTTATACGTACTCGAGCTATTGAGCCGTGATCCTTGTTAGAAATCATGTCTCGGCTACATGCTTATCCTGTTGGGACCCACTGAGGTCATTTCTGCTGTTGAGCTATCTGCTTTCATTGCATTACATATCTCAGTCTCTATTACCATTTACTGATACATCACATCATTATTTTTGGGCTGAAGGAGCCCTTACGGAGTCTGTACACACCCCCAATGAATGCAAGTGCTGAGTGCCGAGTGCCGAGTGCCGAGTGATTGAGTGACTGTGAGGACTGAGTAGTAGTGAGGACTGAGTGACTGGAAGGATTGAGTGAATTGATACTCTTAGAGTATACATATGGTTTTATAACTGTGTCGCATTGCATTTGGCATGCACACTTGACATACAGGCATAGAGACGTATTTTTCCTCATGCTATACGATATCATGTAATTCATGACTTCTCACACATATTGATATATGGGCATAGAGATGTATTTTACACTTGCTATCTAGAAAGAAATTGAAACATCTTATTTACTGTTGAAAGAATTTTTGGGAAAAATTACAGTTTTCAAACTTACATTTTAGCAAATATTTGATAAAAGACTTGGGTTTTCATTGATATATTTGAAAAGCGGAACTATTTTCCGGAACTATGAATAAGTTGTGCATTTTATCTTCGAGTAATTTCTCTTATTACTTGCTTTACGTGTTATGAATTGTTGTTCGCTACTGGTGTTGGACCCGACCTTTGTTCCACCTCGTCACTACTTTTAACCTAAGGTTAGGTTTGTTATTTATTGAGTACATGGGGTCGATTGTACTCATACTACACTTTTGCATCTTGCATGTAGATGTTGGTTGATGATGTTGCTGTGTTGGATAGGAGATGGATTTGAAGATGTACCTGCGTTCCGGTTGTAGCTGCCTCTTGTTCATGGTAGCCTTATATTAGTAAAAATCAATTTATGTACCTTTCGAACAGATGATGTATTTATTTCAAACTAGCTTTGTAAATTCTAATCTTAGAAACTCATGATTTGTACTATCAGTCCTTGGGAAATGTATAAGATTCAGATATTTTCTTTTATTTATAGTTTCATAAAATTTTATTGAAATTGGATAGATGTTAATTGGCATACCTAGCGAGTTGGGTTAAGTGCCATTACGACTAGTTAAATTTTGGGTCGTGACAATGATATACTATAAATTGGTCATGGACACACCGTAATTGGGCAACACAATTTCTTAAAGCAATAACTATCACATATCAAAATAACTGCCATGGCTCCATCAAAAAAATTCTTGATTTTTCTTTTGGCTGCATTAATCGCAACCCCCGTTGCAGTTGCCCAACTTATTTCAATACATTATTAGCCTATGATATATGAGTACATATACACTGTTAGATGATCCAAGAGAAAACTACAAGTAAACTTTCTTAAAATTTAGGCAGATTTCTTGATTTGAAGTCTAAGTGAAATAACACTGCATCTATTATTCCTTTCATAACAATGGGTGAGGATGGTATAAACATAGAGTAACTTAAGTCGAATGAATTCTACACTCGTATTCATAAGATGCATATGGCTCCATCATAAAACGTTTCTGCATGTTGAACTGTATGATCATTTTATCTAAAAGTCTAAAAAGTGTGAGATAATATATTTTTATTTACATAACTTATTTTATTTTCAACATGTTAGATAAAATGCAAACTTGATCTAATTGCATAAATAATATTAATATCATTTAACTTTGCAGATGTATCAATGCAATTGCGGTGTGGATCAAGAAATGTGGTATCAAGTACAATAACAAATGGATCGGGAGTATTTTCTTTGGTGGTGGATCCTAGTGTAAATACTTTGCCATTGCTATTGTCCAACTGCCATTTAGTAGTTGCAAATCCACTCTCAACATGCAATGCGAGCTTACCATCTGTTGGGCTTTTGGTGTCATCCTTTAACCTTCTAAACATCAGTATTGGCAGTGTCGGCGGTGTTATTAGTGTCAGTTTAGGTCCTATTAATTTTTTACTTAATCTTAACCTCATTTTATAGTGAATGAGCTAGCCTGCTAGTGCTTAATTTGTACTACTACTACTATGCATTAGCTAGTTAACCTTCTTGGCCAGCTGCTTACTGCATGAATAAGGACGGTTGTTTCTACTAGTGAATAAAGTGCAAATAATATTCGCAAGTCTTATATTAGAGCAATCTAATAGTATTGCGTGTGTTTCAATTTTTTTTTATAGCTTTGTCTTGTTTATTACCCCTTCTTATTTTTTGTTTCATACATGCGGCAATGACTCTAGAATGAGCTTTGACCTAACGGCTCTACATAATAAGGACATATGAAATAAGAATGAAGGGACATAAAAAGAGAATATACTAAAAGCGGGATAAGATAAAATTAAGGAAGATACTGTAAGATGATAATGCCAATCAAATGATAATATAATAAATACTAATAAAAATAATGAATAAAAAAATAATAATATCGTATTCAAAGTTATATAATGATGGGACCCAATAAAGTATCTGATAAGGTATAATAACCCAAATAGGGGTATCATGCTTGGTGGGATTAATGAGAAAGAAGATATATATTATTAGTTCTATCAATATAATCTCTAGGGAAGGAAAAATGAAAGTTTATCTCACGACCCAAATCCCAACCTATCATGATGACGCCTATCACATTAGTAGGAAAGACGAAAATCACATAATAACTATGCATTTTAAATTAAAAACATGATTTAATAGATCTAATAGTGAAAAGTCTTATAAATAACTGATAAAAATAATTGCAACTCAACTACAATAATCCAAAAATCCTAGTGTCACCGAGCACATGAGCTACTAATGTCAACATAGTCTAAAACTCTAGTATAAATGTCTGAGAAGATAGAACAGTACTGAAATAAAATGCAATAAAGGAGAGTCACGGTTTGCGGACGTCATCACGGCTACCTCAAGGTCTCCGAACAGGTACTATCACCACTCGAAGTGTAGAGTGTAATATGAGTACAACCGACCCGATATACTCAATAAGTAACATGACTAACTTTGGGCTGAAAGCAGTGACGAGCTCAGAAAGATACAGTCTGAATAAAAATGATGACAACACTAATATAAGAAGATAATGACACTAATAACACAGAGAGTGTTTCATAAGGACCAGTATTTGAATGGGGTCACGCATTGCAGCGGAGTCATGTTCAGATATGATCCTTTGTGTTAGATTCGTATGTTATGGTTCTACAGTGCATTATGGGTTTTTAGCATTGCATTGTGGCGGTAGTTGTTGAACTTGCAAGACGGTCCTCTCGTTTGAGTCATTTTTCCATACTTGAGTACATTATTATTGTTGCATATTGGTGCACGGATTGCATGGTTTGTGGCTCTGGGTAGTATTGGTGTAGCATGTCAATAGAGTAGCTGGTATTTGATAAGATGAGGTCGTCAAATCTTGGATGGGTGCCATCATATTTGATTGAGGTATATTTGGTAGGATAGTATCAGATGTCGCCTTAGAAATTGCTATAGTTATTGCCGAAAGAGAAGGGGCTCCGTGACGTATTGATCTTATGAATGGTTATGAGTTCTACATGTTTCTTTCATCGTCAACACTGTACGAAGGCTTTAAAATGAGGTTTTGTTTGATATGAGGTTTATTGCCGGTATTGGGTTGTTTTGAGCATCTACTATGATCGGAAATTTTGCTACGAGTATGCGAGTGGTGTGGTGCATCATGTGATTACATCTTGGGTTATGGATATGGCTTGATACAAGTTGTTCAGACTTATACATTGTGTAGATGCGAGATTTTTATCTTATAGAATATTCCGGATGTTGGAAATTGGATTCTAAGGCTCATGGGCTAGGTTGAATTAAGAAATTTATGTTATGTTATGTAATCAGACCTATATGGGATAGGGTGACTTGGGATCGCCCCCTTGTATGTGCGTGGTAAGGTTACACAGCGGTTTGGCAGCTTTGGAATGACTCTGGACACGTTCGAGGACGAACGTATGTTTAAGTGGGGGAGGATGTTACGACCCAGCCAGTCGTTTTGAGAATTTTGACTTTTCTCGGGAGTTTACAGGCATGTGTAGCTCCGTATGATGTATTATGAGTTATGTGAATCGTCGGTTTTGGCTTTTAGGTTATTTGAAATTGATTTCGAAGAATGATTCTCAACTAGAAAGTATTAAATTGGAAGAGTTGACCAAGTTTGACTTTTTAGTATTCGACCTCGGATTGGAGTTTTGATAGTTCCATTAGCTCCCTTGGGTGATTTTGGACGTAGGGTACGGATTGTGATTTGGAGGTCTGTAGTTGAATTTGACTTGACATGGTGAAAGTTGGATTTTTGGAAAGTTTGACCTGGAGTGGACTTTTCGTTATGTCATTTGGGACTTGTGTGCAAAATTTTAGTTCATTATGGGTTGATTTGCTATGTTTCGGCATGAGTTATGGAAGTTGAAAAGTTCATCAAGTTTGAATTGAGGTGCGATTCATCGTTACGATATTGTTATGTATGTTTTGAGGCCTCGAGTAGGTTCATATTATATTATGGAACTTGTTGGGATGTTCGTACGTGGTCCCGAGGGGCTCGGCATGTTTCGGATTGATTTCGGGCTATTTTTCTTCATGTTTTCATTGCTGGTGTATTCTAGCGTCTAGTGTCGCATTTCTTCATCGCGATCGCTGAATGATGTGGGAGTTGTAGGTGGAGGCCTTTCTTCATCGCATTCACGTAGTTGGAACCGCGTTCGTGTAGCTCTGTCTCCTGTGTGTATCATGTTCGCGAGGCTTGTGCGGCGAAGGCGTAGAGTATTTTGGTGGCATTATATTTTTGGTCATTGCGAACATGATGGTTTTCTCGCGTTCACGTAAGATGGATGCCTCGGCATATTATAAAGTACTTTATTTCGAGGGTTTCATCCATTTTTACATTTTTGGAGTTGTGGAGCTCGGATTGATGCGATTCTTGAAGCAATTTTCACCGTGTGGACTGGGGTAAGTGTTCTTTACTCATTTTTTATTTTATATCACGAATTTATCTTCATTTTCAGCATTTGATTGAGGATTCCAAAAGTAGAGAGATTGGGGATTTTGCCTAAGGTTTCATAATGTGAACTTTTGAGTTTTGAACATCGATTTGGAGTTGGATTTGAGTAAAACGAGTATGGTTGGACTCGTAATTGAATGAGTTATCGGAGTTTGTGAATTTTTTGGGGTTCCAAGGCATGAGCCCGGGTTGGACTTTTTGGTCGATATTTGGTCTTTGATTAATGATTCGACTTTTATCGATTGGGTTTGTTTCCTTTGGCATTATTTGAAGTATTTGAGTTGCATTTGGCTAGTTTTGGGCCGTTAGGTGGCCGGTACATGCGAGATGACATTTTTGGAGCATCGCTTGGCTTGTTCGGTATTGAAATTGGCTTGTTAGAGGTAAGTAACACATTTAAACATGGTGTTGAGGGTATGAATTCCCAAATTACGTGTTATATGATTAATGTTGAGGTAACACACATGCTAGTTGACCGGCGTGTGGGTTGGTGACTCTGTTATTTCTATAGTATTGTGTAGTTACTTGTTCTTACCTGTAACCATGAAATATCTACATACTCGAGCTATTGAGCCGTGATCCTTGTTAGAAACCATGTCTCGGCTACATGCTTATCCTGTTGGGACCTACTAAGGTCATTTCTGCTGTTGAGCTATCTGCTTTCGTTGCATTACATACTCAGTCATACGCACTCATATGCATATCATATCTCAGTCTCTGTTACCATTTATTGATACATCACATCATTATTTTTTGGTTAATTCTTCATGACATTGAGAGCCCAAGAGACTGACGAGATTGATGACTGAGTGAGGTCGAGGGCCTGATTGTGAGGATTTTGATACTATAGCACGTGAGTTGTCCGTGCGGCACGTGAGTTGTCCGTGCAGCACATGAGTTGTCCGTGCAGTTATAGAACTTTGGCTGAAGGAGCCCTTACAGAGTCTGTACACACCCCCAATGAGTGCAAGTGTTGAGTGCCGAGTGCCGAGTGATTATGAGAATTGAGTGACTGTGAGGACTGAGTAGCTGTGAGGACTGAGTGACAGGGAGGATTGAGTGAATTGATACTCTGAGAGTATACATATGGTTTTATCACTGTGTTGTATTGCATTTGGAATGCACACTTGACATATAAGCATATAGACGTATTTTTACTCCTGCTATACGATATCATGTCATTCATGACCTCTCACACATATTGACATATGGGTATAGGAATGCATTTTACACTTACTATCTGGAAAGAAAATGAAACATCTTATTTACTATTAAAAGGATTTTTGGGAAAAATTACAGTTTTCAAACTTACTTACACTTTAGCAAATATCCGATAACAGACTTGGGTTTTCATTGATATATTTAAAAAGCGGAACTATTTAATGGAACTATGAATAAGCTGTGCATTTTATCTTCGAGTAATTTCTCTTATTACTTGCTTTACATTGTTATGAATTGTTGTTCGCTACTGGTGTTGGATCCGACCTTTGTTCCAGCTCGTCACTACTTTTAACCTAAGGTTAGGTTTGTTGCTTATTGAGTACATGGGGTCGGTCGTACTCATACTACACTTTTGCACCTTGCATGTAGATGTTGGTTGATGATGTTGCTGTGTTGGATGGGAGATGGATTTGAAGATGTACCTGCGTTCCGGTTTTAGCTGCTTCTTGTTCATGGTAGCCTTAGATTATTAAAAATTAATTTATGTACCTTTCAAACAGATGATGTATTTATTTCATACTAGCTTTGTAAATTCTAATCTTAGAAGCTCATGATTTGTACTATCAGTCCTTGGAAATGTATAAGATTCAAATATTTTCTTTTATTTATAGTTTAATAAACTGTTATTGAAATTGGATATATATTAATTGACATACCTAGCGAGTTGGGTTAGGTGCCATTACGACTAGTTAGATTTTGGGTCGTGACAATGATATACTATAAATTGGTCATGCACACACCGTAATTGGGCAACCCAATTTCTTACAGCAATAACTATCACATATAAAAATAACTGCCATGGCTCCATCAAAAAATTTCTTGATTTTACTTTTGGCAGCATTAATCGCAACCCCCGTTGCAGTTGCCCAACTTATTTCAATACGTATAAGTGGGGTGTTATTTTGCAGCGTTAACGACACTTTAGATGTCATCAATGGACTCACCCCCCAAGTTTTTCCTAGTAAGTTTGTTATTTTGTTAAAATTTAGGCAGATTTCTTGATTTGAAGTCTAAGAGAAATAACACTGCATCTATTATTCCTTTCATAACAATGGGTGAGGATGGTATAAATATAGAGTAACTTGAGTCGAATGAATTCCACACTCATAGTCATAAGATGCATATGGCCCCATCATATGACGTTCTGCATGTTGAACTATATGATCATTTTATCTAAAAGTCTAAAAAGTGTGAGATAATATATTTTTATTTACATAATTTATTTTATTTTCAACATGTTAGGTAAAATGAAAAGTTGATCTAATTGCATAAATAATATTAATATCATTTAACTTTGCAGATGTATCAGTGCAATTGCGGTGTGGATCAAGAAATGTGGTATCTAGTACAATAACAAATGGATCAGGAGTATTTTCATTGGTGGTGGATCCTCGTGTAAATACTTTGCCATTGCTATTGTCCAACTGCAATTTAGTAGTTGCAAATCCACTCTCAACATGTAATGCGAGCTTACCATCTGTTGGGCTTTTAGCGTCATCCTTGAACCTTCTAAATATTGGTATTGGCAGTGTCGACAGTGTTATTAGTGTCAGTTTAGGTCCTACTAGTTTTTTACTTAATCTTAATCTCATTTTATAGTGAATGAGCTAGCCTGCTAGTGCTTAATTTGTACTACTACTACTACTACTACTACTACTATGCATTAGCTAGTTAACCTTCTTGGCCAGCTGCTTACTGCATGGATAAGGAAGGTTATTTCTACTAGTGAATAAAGTGCAAATAATATTCGCAAGTCTTATATTGGAGCCATCTAATAGTATTGTGTGTGTTTTAATTTTTTTTATAGCTTTGTCTTGTTTATTACCCCTTCTTATTTTTTATTTTATACATGCGACAATGACTCTAGAATGAGGTTCGACCTAACGGCTCTACATAATAAGGACATATGAAATAAGAATGAAGGGACATAAAAAGAGAATATAATAAAAGCGGGATAAGATAAAATTAAGGAAGATACTGTAAGATGATAATGTCGATCAAACGATAAGATAATAAATACTAATAAACATAACGAATAAGACAAAAATAATATCATATTCAAAGTTATATAATGATGGGACCCAATAAAGTATCTAACAAGGTATAATACCCTAAATAAGGGTATCATGCTTGATGGGATTAATGAGAAAGAAGATATATATTATTAGTTCTATCAATATTATCTCTAGGGAAGGGAAAATGAAAGTTTATCTCACGACCCAAATCCCAACCTGTCGGGATGGCGCCTATCACATTACTATGAAAGATGAAAAATGCATAATAACTACGTATTTTAAATTAAAAACATGATTTAATAGGTCTAATAGTGAAAAGTCTTATAAATAACTGATAAAAACAACTGCAACTCAATTACAATAATCCAAAAATCCTAGTGTCACTGAGCACATGAGCTACTAATGTCAACATAGTCTAAAACTCTAGTATAACTATCTGAGAAAATAGAATAGTACTGAAATAAAATGCAATAAAGGAGAGTCAAGGTTTGTGGATGTCATCATAGCTACCTCGAGGTCTCCGAACAGGTACTATCACCACTCGAAGTGTGGAGTGTAGTATGAGTACAACCGACCCGGTATACTCAATAAATAACATGACTAATTTTGGGCTGAAAGCACTGACGAGCTCAAAAAGATACAGTCCAAATAAAAATGACGACAACATTAATTTAACAAGATAATGACACTAATAACTCAGAGAAGTTCCTTATTCAACTTGTACATAGTACAAAAATTTAGGCATGCTTTCAAGTTTAACAATTTAAGCTCAGCACTGATAAAATATGCCAAGTACAACTAGTATGAGAAATGTTACATCTCTATGCCTACATGTCAAATATGCATGTCAAATGCAATGCATCATAGTGATAATCCCAGGTACTTACACTAATTAATATGTCTATCTCAAACTCGTACTCATCACACATAATCACTCAGCATTGTACGATACCTATGCTAACTGCTGGTATGTCACACTCTGGAAGGGCAAATCTTACCCAAGAGCTAATATAAAGTCAATATGGCCTGCTGAGGCGTGCAACCAAATCTAATAATAATAAATAATCCAATGAAGTCTGCTGCGGTGTGTAGGCCGATCCATAATAATAATAATAATAATAAATATAAAGCCAATATGGCATGTTACGGTATGCAACCCGATCCACAATATCACATACAACACAGCTCTCACGCCCAAACTGAGTCATCAATATCTCCAGTCTCACGGTCTCATATATCTCATACCACTCAACCCAAACAATGATAACATGATGTAATCGTGAATGATAACAGGTACTGAGATATGTTATGCAAATGAATGAATATGACTGAGTACATAATTGCAACTTAAGTAAGTAACTCAACAATAGAAATAACCTTAGTGGATCCCAACAGAATAAGCACGTAGACTAAACATGATTTCTAATATGATTCACAACTCAATTACTCTAACACGTAGGAATTACACAGTTAGAAACAAGACTAGATAACTACACAGTATTACAGAATCAACCCAATCATAATTACCACGGTGCTCGCCCACACATTGTCACGACCCTAGTTTCCCTCTGTATGATGTCGTGATGGAACCTAGTCTATACGACTAGCTAAGCCTAACAGTTAATGAACACTTGGCATAAATAATTAACAAAATACAAAAAACAAAGCTGAATATCTGATATAAACTTCCAAAATCAGAATCCATAAAAATACACTCCCCAAGACCGGTGGAACTTAGTCATAATCTCTAGAGAGTGAAACTATAATATACTACATCACTATTTGAAAGAAAATACACAGTAATTAAGGATAAGGGAAGGTGACTCTGAGGCTTGGGGACGCCGAGTAGGCATACCTTGTGTAATGACCCAGCCAGTTGTGTTGAGTATTTTAGCCCCGATTTCCTATTTATTGACTCCTATATGTTGTATTGTTGTTATGTGACTTTTGGGGTAGTTGGTTTTGGTTTCGGGTGAGTTTCGAATTGAAAAGGGACATATAGTCCCAAAGTTGGAAGTTAAGTTCAAGAAATTCACCGTAGTTTGATTTTTGTGTAAATGACTCCAAAATGGAGTTTTGACGATTCCAATAGCTTTGTATGGTGATTTTGGACTTAGGAGCATGTCCGGATATTGATTAGGAGGTCCGTAAGTCGTTTCAACTTAAATTAGCAAAATTTAGAAAGTTGAAGGTTTGGAAGGTTGAGAAGTTTAACCAGGAGTTGACTTTATTGATATCAGGGTCGAATTCCAATTCCCGAAGTTGTAATAGGTCCGTCATATAATTTATGACTTGTGTGCAAAATTTGAAGTCAATCGTACTTGTTTTGGTATGATTCGACGTTAGTTTTCGAAGTCGGATGTTCATAGTTTCAATAAGATTGAATTGTGTTGCGATTCATAGAATCGATGTTGTTTGATGTGATTTTTTGCCTCGAGTAGGTCCGTTATGTGTTATGGAACTTGTTGGTATATTCAGACGGGTTCTGAGTGTCCCGAGTGTGAGTCCGATTGAAGTTGGATCATTTTTGGACTTGATTGAATTGTTGAAGCTGTTGGTTTTCTGTTCTGGTTTTCTTATATGCGTTCGCGAAGGTTCTCTAGCGATCGCGTAGAGTCATCAGCGACTACTGGTATTTTTCTCTTCGCGTTCACGAAGGTAAGGGTGCGATCGCGAAGTTTGCTGAGCTTGTTAATCGCTTACATTTTGTTTCTCTTTAAAGATTGCAACTTTATTGTTTGGAATAGCTTCATATAGTTTGTACTTATATTATGAAGTTGTTTTGGCTAGATTCCACCCGTTCCAAGTTGGATATTCACAGGAAAAGCTTACTAGTGGATTGAGTTAGCGTGTTTTGAGGTAGGTGTCTTGCCTAACGTTGTGTGGGAGAATTAAACCTTAGAATTGGTGTTGTTTTGTGATATTGTGATATATGGAAGCTGTGTACGCAAGGTGAAGAGTACGTACATGTCACGATCCAAAATTTCCTATCGACGGGACCGTGATGGCGCCTAACATTTCACTTGCCAGCAAGCCAACATTAGAGAATTATTAAACAATTTCCTTATTTCGATTCAGTAAATAACAATAATTAACTCAAATGAAAATAATATGTGCGGAATTTAATAAAACTGTATTAATTACTACTACCCAGATCTAGAGTCATAATTCACGAGCATTCTAGAATTTACTACAAGTAATAGTCTGAAAGAAATACAACTGTCTGAATGAAAGAAAATAGTAGAAAATAAAAAGATAGACGGGGACTTCAAGGTCTGTGAATACCGACAGATCTACCTTGAGTCTCCGGACAGCGGACCAATACCGAATATCAACCTGAGCCGGTATCAAAATCTGCACAGAAAGTGCAGATTGCAGCATCAGTACAACCGACCTCATGTACTGGTAAGTGTCGAGCCTAACCTCGACGAAGTAGTGACGAGGCTAAGGCAAGGAACCTACGATCAACTTGTATAATTTAACAATGTATGCGCAAATAACAGGAATGAAGAACTAAATAGCAAATGTCGGGAGGGGAGACATACTGAGGGGAATACAAGATATAGAACTAACAGGAATGAAGAACCCTTCGTGCATTAACACTCACAATATGACACGACATCACCCTTCGTATATTAACACTCACAATATGGCACGACATCACCCTTCGTGCATTAATACTCACAATATGGCACGGCATCACCCTTCGTGCATTAACACTCACAATATGGCACGCCATCACCCTTCGTACATTAACACTCTCCCTTACCATAATGCAATGCATAAATAATATACGGGAGATAGAATAATAAGTACAAACCTTACTTCAACATTTGGTTCCATAATATCAATCTCAACTTTGAAATAAAAACTCAATTATCACAAGAAAATTCCGTAAACATGATAAGAACGATAATTTGAACAACACTAGTATAACACGTAACAATTTGGCATAGTAATGAGACAATATCAGAAAAAAATAGACAAAAATGGAAAAACAGGTAAATTGGCGGGGTATAGGTACTCGTCACCTCACATACACGCCGCTCACATGAATTTAACTTAGCAAATAATCTAAGGTTCCTAATTCCCTCAAGTCAGGGTTAGACACAACATTTACCTCGCTACGAAGGCCACTTAATTCTCAATCACAGCTTTTTCTTTGGAATTCGCCTCCAAACCACCCGTATCTATTCAAAAATGACTCAATAATATCAAATATTAATAAAAGAATCAATTATATTGCATAAATTAAATTTCTCAATTTTCCCTCCAAAAAGTCGAAAAATCGACCCCAGGCCCGCTTGGTCAAAATCCCGACGCTCGGACAAAAATCCTTTTACCCATTCACCCTCGAGCCCGAATATGTAATTAGTTTTGGAATCCGACCTCAAATTGAGGTCTAAATATCCAAATTTCCGAAATCCCTAGTTTCTACCCTAACCCCTAATTCTACCATGAAACTCTAGATTTTTAGGTTGAATTCTAGTAAAATGAAGTAAAAGATTGAAAGAAACGAGTCAAGGAACACTTACCTATGATTTGGGGAAGAGAATGTTTTTGAAAAATCGCCCTAGGCCTCCTACCCTTTTGAAAACAAGAAGAAAAATGGTTGGAGTCTGAAATAAATGCCCATTGCCCAGCGACCTTCGCACCTGCGCATCCGCATGTGCGGACGGAATATGCGCTTCTACGAAGAAGGACTGGGCCAACTGGGGCCGCACCTACAGACAGGGTTCCGCTTCTGCGGTCCCGCTCCTGTGGAGAAAAGTCTGCATCTACGGAAAAATGAAGTCTAGGCCTGGGTCGCATCTTCGGGGCTTTCGCTCGCACCTACGAGCTCGCACCTGCCACCAAAGGCTCGCACGTATGGGAACACCAGATTTGGTGCACGAGCAGCCTTATTGAGGTTTGAACTCAACTCGCGCATCGCTCGAATGGTACCCCAGCCCTCGGGTGCTCCAAACCAAACATGCACGCAAGTCTAAAAATATTATACAGACCTGCTCGCGCAATCAAATCGCCAAAATAACACCTAGAACTCTAAATTTAGTACCAAATCAAATGAAAATCTCAAGAACACTTTAAAATTTCTATTTCCTCAACAGGACGTCCGAATCACGTCAAATCAACTCCGTTACTCACCAAATATTTCACAGACATGTCTTAAATATGATAATGAACCTGTACCGGGCTTCGAAACTAAAATACGGACCCGATACTAACAACGCCAAATATCAATCAATTCTTAAAAACAAATAATTTCTAAACTTTTAATTTTTATCAATAATTCATAACTCAAGCTAGGGACCTCCGAATTTAATTCCGGGCATACGCCCAAGTCCCATAATTCGATACAGACCTACCGGGACCGTTAAAGCACAGATCCGGGCTCGTTTACCAAAAATATTGACCGAAGTCAATTAAAATCAACTTTTAAGGAAAAAATTATTATTTGCATTGGTTTTCAACATAAAAGCTTTTCAGAAACCTGTCCGGACTACGCACGCAAATCGTGGAGGGTAAAAATGATTTTTTAAGGCTTAAGAGCGCAGATTCGAGTTCTAAAACATAAGATGACCTTTTGGGTCATCACAGTACACTGTGTAAATGTGGTAATTGACCGGGTTTAGATATGTAGATTCCTTTCATGTTTTTAATTGAGTTGCCATAATATGTTATACTCATCATCATTAGTCTATCTTCACATGCTTTACTTGACATCGCTAATACTTGTCTTACCCTTACTTGCTAATTGTCTTTGCATGTTTAGTTCAAGTTATTGTTCTCTATTTTCCTTATTCATTATTTAACCATTGAGTTCCTTATTTGAAATTGTTATTTCATGGAATATCTTATTGTTGAATTTAGTATTGAGTTGTAAAGGTCGTGATTCACATTGAGGCAAAGTGGTAAATTTGTTGAAATACTATTCTTGTGAGTCATTCACTTTCGGTTGTTATTTTGAGACTCTTGTACATATTGTGGTAGTCATGTGCTATTTATTGTGGAAATACTATTATTTTTGACTTCTTTGGCAAGTTGTGATATTGAGTACTTGAGGTGCGATTTGTGATATATTGTGATATTGATATGCATGCGGTGGAATAAGAATTGGGGGATGAAACGCATACGGTACGATAAGGTGGGATTGATATGCATGTTGCTGGTAGGAGAACTAAGAGTCCTACCCTAAACCCTCGTCCGAACCCTCGGATCGCGTAAAACAACATCCAAACTAAGAGTCCTACCCCAAACTAAATCGAATCAACTTATGAACTTCAAGTTCTTCCAACATACTCTGAACGCACTGAATCATACTTAAACTGCAGAAAATGACACCAAATTTAAAGAACTTGAAAACCATTAATTAGCGAATTTCAATATTAAGCGCAAAAATGCTTTCGGGTGATCCGAAACCCGATCAGAACACACGCCCAAGTCCAAAATTATTATACGAACCTATTGGGACCATTAAATCCTGATTTTGGGTTCGTTTACTCAAAATGTTGACTCAAGTCAAAATTAACCATTCTAAGCCATTATTAAGGAGTCAAGTATTCTGATTTTCACCCAAACCCATCCCAATTCGAACAAACCGTCCCCGCAAGTCATAAAATAGTAGAAACACATACAGGGAGTTATAATTAGGGAACATGGATCTAGAATGCAAAATAACCGGTCGGTTCATTACATTCTTCAAATCAATTTTCAAGGTAATCTTAGTAGTGACAACTTTCATATTCATGACTTCAGAGATAATTTATTGGATGTCAATTGCATCATCACTAACCCTTATAAGGAAACTAACTTGATAAGGGCTAATAAGTTCATTATGAAATTTATTTGCTTCTGTTGGTGAACATATCTCACTACTAAAAAGCGTCTATTTTTCGACTGAAAAAAATTCTAATTTCAAAACAATTTTACGCTAGATACTTCGACCATATTTGTCCAAAACTTTGGCATAAAATACCTCAAAATATATTTTGGTGATTTTTCTAACTGTTTTGGTCGTAAAAATAAAAAAACAAATTGTGACCGATTCAGCCGCAAAATGTTTCATTTACGAGGTCTGACTAGTTTGACCCAGATTACGGCTGAGTCGCTCTATCAAAATTTTAGAAAATTGATAAGAGGTAGATTTTCATCCCAACTTCTTTTAAAATACAACACACATGCTCATAACATATCCTCGAGCATATGAATTGTGCACTCGGCTTGTCCATCAGTCTGTGGTTGAAAAGTTGTGTTGTGATTCACTTGAGTCCCTAGACCTCTCTGAAATGACCTTGAGGTCATGTGTCGGATAATACCTCTCGTGGTTCCTCAACTGCCTTGATCCATACGCAATTACCTTCTCATATTGCATTAGGACACATCCTAACCCTACACCCGAGGCATCACATTACACGGTATAACCCTCTAGACACTCTAGAAGTGTTAGAAGTGGCGCTGAGGTCAACTTATTCCTAAGCTCTTGAAATCTCCATTCGCAAGCCTTTATCCAATGAAACTTAGCTTCTTTCCGAGTCAGCTTCGTCAATGGTGCCGAAAGGGAAGAAAAACCCACTACGAACCTCCGGTAGTATCCTACTATGCCTAGAAAGCTACGGACCTCTGTCGGAGTGGTAGGTCTAGGCCAGTATTTCACGGCCTCAATCTTATGAGTGCCTACCTTTATACCTTCATCGGATACAATATGTCCCAAGAATGCTACAGACTTCAACCAGAACTCACATTTAGAAAACATAGAATATAACTTACGATCATAGAGTCTTTGGATTACCGCTCGCAGGTGGTCTGCACGTGAGCGTGAATAAACTAGAATATCATCAATTAATACTATCATGAACATCAATAGTACCTAGACCTATCTTCAATGACCTCGAGGTCATGGATCAGATAATACCTCTCGTGCTTCCTCAACTGCCTTGAACCATACGCAATTATCTTATTCTTAATAGTTACCCTATTGAGCTGCCTATAATCGATACACATCCTCAGCGAGCCATCGTTCTTCCGCAAAAATAGTACTGGTGGACCCTAAGGTTAGGGTACTGGGCCTGATGAAACCTTTCTCCAGCAAATCTTTTAACTACTCCTTTAACTCATTCAATTCAGCAGGTGCCATTCGATAAGGAAGGATTGATATTGGTTAAGTTCCCAGAAGCAAATTGATGCTAAAATCAATCTCTCGCTCTAGAGGAATACTTGAAAGCTCATCTAGAAACACATCTGCATGCTCTTTGACTACTGGAATAGACTGAAGTGTAGATATCTCAACATCTGCATCTCTAACTCGCACAATATGATAAATGCACCCTTTTGCAATCATTTTCCTCGCCTTCAGATAGCAAATAAACCTATATTTGGGTGTCGTTGTATTACCTACCCATTCATGGACTAGCTCACCCGGAAAATGAAATCTGTCTACCTTTGCTCGACAATCAACTATAGCTTAGGAAGCTGCCAACCAGTCGATGCCCATGATAACATTAAAATCTATCATCTCTAGCTCAACTAGGTCGGCTGAGGTCCGACGACTACAAACTGTCACTGTACAAGCACGGTAAACCCGTCTAGCAATAATCGGTTCTCCGACTGGTGTTGATACAGCAAAAGGATTACTTAGTATTTCTGGCACTATACCAAACTTTCCCACGACAAATGGAGTAATATACGATAAAGTAGATCCTGGGTCTATCAAGGCATAAGCTTCGTGAGAGCAAATGGTCAATATACCTGTCACAATATCTGGTGAAGACCATAACTATCACACTGTGGCGGAAATGACCATGTCTACCGTGAATCTCACTCTCGCTGCAAAACCGGTGCTCGTGAGCTCCCACCTGGTCCTGACTGAGTATAGAGGTCATATATGTAACCTTGTAACTAAGGTGGCAGAGGCCTAGGTGGCCGTTCGAAGTACTGGGTCTTATAAGTACCCTGAGACAAATCTTATCCTCTTACCTTGCCCTTACTCAGTCCTCTCTGTACCTTTTTGCCGATGCCTACCCCTTTCTATATTTCGGGTGAATGCCTGAATACGGGAGATATCCATACTATCCTACAATGTAGGTGGCACATGCCTCGGTCAACTCTTGTGCCAAACCTATGAATCCTGTCCCACATAGTAGAAATTATGGGTGGTGCATATCTGGCCAATGAGTAAAAACAGAGACTATACTCTCGAACACTCATACTGCCCTACTTGAGGGCTAGAAACTGAGCGACTCAAGCATGTCAGATCTCCCGTAGTAAGTACTCGTCAAGGAAGGTATCTGAAAAATTCTCCCAAACAGCTGAAGGTGCATCACGTCCCCTGGACCTTTCCCATCCCTCGTACCAAAGGATGGCTATATCTCGGAGTCGAAAAGCTGCTAGCTCAACTGCCTCTTTCTCCATGGCATGCATAACCCGAAAGATCCTATGAAATTGATCTATGAAATCCTGCGGGTCCTCCCTCTGAACTATCCTCACTCCCAGACCCCTTAGAAGATCCTGCACAAGCTGAAGCCCTAGCATGTTGCTGGGTAACTACCAACTATTTCAACAAATGCACCGTACTCCTCAAGTCCTGACTTGATGGAAATGGAGGGGGAACATGATGTGAGGTATCCCTAGGAATCTCCTCAGGTGGTGGAGGAGTCGGTAATAGCTGAGTATGGGTCTCGCCCAAGGCCTCAGACTGGGCCCCGTATACTTGAGGTATCGTGATGGTTCCCTCACCTGCTACTGTTACTGACTCAACTCTCTCAATATAGTAAGTAAAATAGTTGTCCGGCCCTACAAGGCTCGGTATGTGTAACTGCTATGCCGTTGTAGGCTCGCTCATAGGCGCTCGGCCATACTAGGCTATTTATCTCGACCATGCTGGGCTCGCTCATAGGCGCTCGGCCACAGTAGGCTCGGTATATAACTTACCATCTAATCAAAGGTGGCCTAATAGAGGCCTGCCCACCAATTATAGCTCTGTGGTGGTGAAAATACTATAATACTGTATATATACAGACCCTATACCCTCCTGAGTGAAAGAAGATAATACTTAACTGAATAGAAAGTCCCAATAAGGGAGAATACTGTAACTTCTGAGACTGATAATGTGAATAAATTCAGGAATACGAACTTCTCTTCATGTCTCGTTATCAAACTCATGTAGTTACTGGATCATGCAAAAATGAAGGAAAGGTTTAGCCTTAACATACCTTATGACAATATTTCCAATCACCAAGTTGAACTCGCCTCTTTGCACCTTAATCTACAACAACGATAATAATACTATCATTAATTTATGAAAGGTACAACTACCGCACAACGAACAACAAGCTTATTTTGTATTAAAACGGGCATCATCTTGCCTATAATCCTTACTTCCTCCAAATTCGAGATATCACAAAACAAAACAATAAAACAACAATAACAACATATATACATTATTTTCCAACCTTATATACACCACAAAATACAACAAAACAGCCCAAAACATCCCAATCTCTTCATACACAAAATGACCATTGTAGTAGTGTCAAACAACCCGAAAATATTATGACGAATGACCAACCCACCACCCTTCATTTATATGGTATTTCTGATCACCCTTTCTCTTCCAAAACTCCCTATAATACTAGCAAAACATGCAATCCAATAGCAACACAGATCTATCCACAAAACAGTCCGCTACAAGTAAATAACTCGAACTCACGACTTCTGATCACCGTCCCGTGAGTTCTTACAATTATAGAACGACTTTACATACATATCCAGCAGAAAAAATTGATTAAAGAGGGAAGTAAACTTACCTTATTTGTTGAATAACTCAGCTCCTATCTTGGTTCTTCAAACTCAAGGTTTTTCCTCCAACTAGAAATTGAAAAGGAGAGAAATTCAATTTGGGTTTGTGTGCAATTTTTGGGAGGGTGTTTGCAGGGGTTTAGGTCTGGTTATTGTACCCTCTTATCAGTGTATTATATGAAATAATTAGGCCTTTAAAAGTTCTCTTTGGACGACCCTAAATGGCCCATTTTTGGATATATATAATCCTCTCATTTAAGCAAGTAGGTGACACACCTACTTGTCACCTATCAGTATGCAAAGTATTACAGAAACGCAGATATCTCCCTACTCCAATGTTGTATTGACAAATGGCTTAATGAGTTAGAACGTAGACTCATAGATCTTAAATTTGATGGGTATAACACCTCATAACTTATGAACGTTATATTTCACCCAAAGTTCAATAAAATGTATGAACGTAACATGTGATGACTTTCATCGTCTTTTGTTCCACAACTCGCTTGACCTAAAAATATAACACACGACTATCATACGACTAACATAACTCATAACATAACTTTCTTATCATGTTAAGAACCCTAGTCTCACCCAAAGGTACAGGTTATAACATTCCCAACTTGTCGACTTTCAACGAAATATTATTTTCTTTAATTCCTTAGCTTCTAAACCTTCCAACCCTCTTTGTACTTGTTGTTCATGATCTTCAATATATGTAACATCCGAGGTAACGTGATAACTTACTTTATATACTTTCAAAGATGATCTCATTTTGGTCTTAGATAAGTTTAATTACGACGCACTTTTACGTACGAAAATATGGGGTGTTACATCATTTCCCCTTAGGAACATTCGTCCTCGAATGTTTACTCTTAGAGACTTGGGAGAATTTTTCCAGCCATAAAACATACTACACATGCCACACATGGCCAATTTCTATAAATAGCAACACTTGGCCTCACACAGTCTCCAATTATAAATACTCAAAGTCAAAAATAGGAGCTTACCTAATGACCTACTGGCATGAATAGAGATGTGCTGAAGTATCCTATCTCGATCCATATCTTCAGTTTGAAATGGGTGGGGATATTTAGACTTCATTTCTCCCTCCACTTCCCACGTCATCTCTTCCACGTTCTTGCTTCTCCATAAAACTTTCACGGAGGCTACCTCCTTATTTCGTAATTTGCGGATTTGTCGGTCTAGGATGGAAACTGGAACATACTCGTACTATAAGTTCTCCATGATCTGTACATCATCATTGGGTACCACTCGGGTAGGATCCCTAATGCACTTCCATAACATAGATACGTGAAAAACCTGATGGACAAACTCTAATTCCAAGGGAAAATCTAATACTCTAATTCCAAGGGAAAATCTAACTCATATGCTACTTGGCCCACTCTTCGAATAATCCTATAAGACCCAATATACTGTCGGCTAAGCTTTCCTTTCTTACCAAACTGTATCAGGCCCTTCATAGGTGACACCGTTAAAAATACTGAATCATCAACCCCAATCTCTAATTCTTGTCGCCGCACATTAGAATATGACTTCTGACGACTCTGATCTATCAACAGTCGCTCCTGGGTAAATTTTGCTTTCTCTACGGCTTGCTGAACTAGGTCTAGCCCATGTAACCCAATTTCTCCAACATCAAACCACCCTATAGGAGATATGCACTTACGGCCATACAAAGACTAGTACGGAGCCATCTGGTTACTGGAGTGGTAACTGTTATTATATGCAAACTCGATAAGAGGTAGATCTTCATCCCAGCTTTTTTTAAAATCCAACACACATGCTCGTAACATATCCTCGAGCATCTGAATTGTGCGCTCGGCTTGTCCATCAGTCTGTGGATGAAACGTTGTGCTGAGATTCACTGAGTCCCTAGACCTCACTGAAACGACCTCCAGAAATATACTATAAACTGGGCCACACCGTAAGATATAATAGATATTAATACTCCTTATAGCCGCACTATCACCTTAATATATAGCTTCACATAATCCTCGGTTGTATATGTAGATCTGACCGATAGAAAATGGGTTGATTTCGTGAGTCTATCGACTATCAACCATATAGAATCGAACTTATGATGAGAATGAGGCAAACCCCTGACAAAGTCCATGTTTATCGCCTCCCATTTCCACGTCGGGATCTCTATAGTCTGCATTATCCCTCCGGGCTTCTGGTGCTCTACCTTCACCTACTGGCAAATAGGACACTAGGCGAAAAACTCAGCAATGTTCTTCTTCATATCGTTCCACCATAACACATCTTTGATGTCATGATACATCTTCGTCGACCCAGGATGAATGGAGTACTACAAATAGTGTGCCTATGACATAATCCTGTCTCGTAGCCCTGCTACATCTAGGACACACAAACGAGACCCCTGTATCTAAGAAACCCATTTTCCTTGAGATCTAACAATGGCTTCTTCTGCTGCGGAACTTGCTCTCTCAACTCAACCAACTCTGGGTCCTCGTACTGCCTTTCCTTGACTTCAGTTATGGGAGATGATTTTGCAATGTTTTGGACTACAACTCCACCATCATCAGAATCTACTAACCGAACCCCCAAATAAGCCAATTGATGAATCTCTCTAGCTAATTCTCTTTTCTCAGCCTTCACATGTGCTAAGCTACCCATAGATCGGCGACTTAAGGCATCTGCTACAATATTAACTTTCCCTGGATGGTAGAGAATATTAACATCATAATATTTCAATAACTCTAGCCATCGCCTCTTTCACAAATTCAACTATTTTTTCTTGAAGATATATTGCAGGCTTTTATGATCGATAAATACATCAACATGAACACCATATAAATAGTGACGCCATATCTTAAGTGCATGGACAACCGCAGCTAACTTGAGGTCATTGGTCGGATAATTCCTTTCGTTCTTCCTCAACTGCCTTGAAGCATATGCAATTACCTTCTCATGTTGCATCAGGACACATCCTAACCTGACACTTGAGGCATCACAATACACGGCATAACCCTCTGGACCCTCTGGAAGTTTTAGAACTAGCGCTGAGGTCAACTTGTTCTTAAACTCTTGGAAACTACACTCACAAGCTTTTGTCCACTGAATCTTAGCTGCTTTCTGAGTCAGCTATATCAATGGTGCCGAAAGGGAAGAAAAACCCTCTACGAACCTCCGGTTGTATCCTGCTAAGCCTAGAAAGCTACGGAGTGGTAGGTCTAGGCCAGGATTTCACGACCTCAATCTTATGAATGTCTACTTTTTTACGTTCATCGGATGCAATATGCCCCATGAATGCTACAGACTTCAACCAGAACTCACATTTAGGAAAAATTGCATACAACTTACGATCACAGAAGTTTTGGAGAACCGTTCGTAGGTGGTCCGGATGCTCCACCTCTGAATGTGAATAAACTAGAATATCATCAATAAATAATATCACGAACATATCTAATAATGGACGGAATAGGCTATTCATCAAGTCCGTAAATACGGCTGGTGCATTCGTCAACCTGAAGGACATGACAAGGAACATGAAGTGGCCATATCAGGTTCTGAAGGCTGTCTTCAGAATATCTTTCTCCCAAACTCTTACCTGGAGGTACCCCGACCTCAAATCTATCCTTTAAAAGCATATATCCCCCTAAAACTGATCAAAAAAGTCATTGATCCTTGGAAGTGAATACTTATTCTTAATAGTTACCTTGATCAGCTGCCTATAATCGATACACATGCTCAGCGAGCCATCGTTCTTTCGCACAAACAGTACTGGTGCACCCCAAGGTGAGGTATTGGGCCTGATGAAACATTTCTTCAACAAATCTTTTAATTGCTACATTAACTCTTTCAATTCGGCAGGTGCCATTCTATAAGGAGGGATTGATATTGGTTGAGTTCCCGGAAGCAAGTCTATTCTAAAATCAATATCTCTTTCTGAAGGAATACTGGGAAGATCATATGGAAATACATTTACGTACTCTTTGACTATTGGAATAGACCGAAGATTAGGTATCGCAGCATCTGCTTCTCTAACTCGCACATTATGACAAATGCACCCTTTTCGGATCATTTTCCTCACCATCAGATAGGAAATAAACCTTCCTTTGGGTATCGTTGTATTATCTACCCATTCAAGGACTAGCTCACCCAGAAAAATTAATTTGTCTACCTTTGCTCGGCAATCAACTGTGGCATACCAAGCTGCCAACTAGTCCATGCCAATAATAGCATCAAAATCCATCATCTCTAGATCAACTAGGTCGGCTGAGGTCCGACGACTACAAATTGTCACCGTACAACCTCGGTAAACCCGTCAAGCAATAATCGGTTCTCTGACCAATATAGATACCGCAAAAGGATCACTTAGTATTTTAGGCACTATACCAAACTTCCCCACGACAAATGTTGTAATATACGATAAAGTATATCCTGGGTCTATCAAGGCATAACCATCATGAGAGAAAATGGTTAATATACCTGTCACAACGTCTGGTGAAGACTCCTGGTCCTGTAGACCCGCTAAATAATAGATACAGTTCTACTTACCACCTGAACTGGAACCTCTACCTCTGCTTTGACCTCTACCAGCCAAAGACTAAGACTCGCGCCTTGATGGATGCACGAACATAGATGATCCTGTTGCCAAATATGCTGGTTGTGCCATACCCCCGTAATCTCTATTTGGGCAATCTCGCATGATATGCCCTGAATTCCCAAATGTATAACAAGCATCGGAACCTGCTCTGCATTGGCCCATGTGCACTCTACCATAGATGCCACACCATGGTAGAAATGACCATGTCTGCCTTGAACCTCACTGTCGCTGCAAACTCGACGCTCGTGAGCTCTCACTTGGTCCTGACTGAGTATAGCGGTCATACCTGAAACCCTGTAACTGAGGAGGCGGAGACCTAGGTGGCCATCCAGAGTGCTGGGGACTATAACTACCCTTATACTTATCGTGAGACTTGGCAAATCTCATCCTCTTACACTGCCATTGCTCATTCCTCTCTGTACCCTGCTACCGACGCCTACCCCTTTCTATATTCTAGGCGAATTCCTAAATCCGGGAGATATCCATACTATCCTGAAATGGAATGATGGCACATGCCTCGGTCAACTCTAGGGCCAACCCTGCTATAAACATATGAATCCTTCCCCGCATAGTAGCAACTATGAATGGTACATATCTGGCCAATGAGTCAAAATCGAGATTATACTCTCGAACACACATATTGCCCTGCTTGAGGTCCATAAAATGATCGAGTCTAGCCTGTCGTATCTCCCACGGTAAGTACTAGTCAAGAAAGGAATCTAAAAAATTCTCCCAAATAGCTGAAGGTGCATCATGTCCCGTAGAACTCTCCCATCCCTCGTACAAATGGATGGCTATATCTCGAAGTCAAAAAGCTACTAGATCAACTGATCTATGAAATCCCGTGGGTCCTCCCTTTGATCTGTCCCCGTGAACTCTGGGGACTCAAAGCAATAAATTCTCGGACCCTTGAACTCCCAGGTCCCTCAGAAGATCCTGCACTAGCTGATGCACTAGTCTATTGCTGGGTAGCTACCAACTGTGTCAACAAATGCAACACACTCCTCAAGTCCTGATCTGATGGAAGTAGAGGGGGAACGGGATGTGTGGTATACCTAGGAATCTCCTCAGGTGGTGGAGGACCCAGTAATAGATGAGTAGGGGTCTTGCCCAAGGCCTCAAACTGGGCCCCATCTACTGATGTGTCCTGATGGTCCCCTCACCTACTGTTGTACCTTTCCTCTAGCTAGCCGTAGTCTTCCTAGCCATCGTCATCTGTGTATTCAAACACAAACACGTAAGTTTAACTCAAATTTCCTATAACTCAGTTTTACAGCATGATTTATATTTGAAAAAAGGGTAACGAACTCCTAAATGCCATGTAGTTCCCTGCTTATATAATGTGGTACAGAAAACATCTATAAATAAGACCCTACTAGACACGACTTGTAAACTCCCTAGGATAGAATTGCTCCAATACCAAGTTTGTCACGCCCCAAACCCGAAGAGGCATGGCCGGCACCCGGTGCCATACACGGTCCGAGCGTACCACTCTGTAACTGTGAACTATGCAGGTGTAACCCTCAACTTAGGCAGATAAGGCCATATTCTGAATTATCTAAAAATAACATCTCTCTCATATGAGGGGTAAACATACCCAAAAGCTGATATATATAAATGTGCAGGTTGATGAAGCCATCATGAAAATATAATGATATACAAAATATACAGGACTTTTCTACAAGCCTCTAGAGATGACTGTATCATGGTCGAGACAGGGCCTCGACCTACCCATCCACCTGTATAAGAAAATGGACTCCAAGGTCTAGATCTGGTAACACCGAGGAAGTGGAGCTTACCAACCAAGCTAATATTTGACTCTGTTTGCTAGGAGGGTCTGTCCAACTGTCTATCAGGACCTGTATGCATAAAATACATGAAACGAACATCAGTGCAAAATAATGTACCGAGTATGTAAGAAAATAGGATAACTGAAAGCTGCAACTGAACTGATAATATAATAACTGAAAGTAATTGGAAGTCAAAGATAATCTGAAGATATGCTTACCTACCGTTACTGGCACAACTCTCTCAATATAGTAAGTAAAATAGTTGTTCGGCCCTATAAGGCTCGATATGTGTAACTGCTCTGCCGTAGTAGGCTCGCTCGTAGGCGCTCGGCCATACTAGGCTCTGTATCACAGACATTCTGGGCTCGCTCATAGGCGCTTGGCCATAGTAGGCTCGGTATATAACTTACCATCTGATCAAAGGTTGCCCAATATGGGCCTGCCCATGATTATAGCTCGGTGGTGGTGAAAATACTATAATACTGTATATATATATACACCATATATCCTCTTGACCGAAAGAATATAATACTTAACTGAATAGAAAGGCCCAATAAGGGAGAATATTGTAACTTCCGAGACTAGGATAATGTGAATAAATTCAAGCATACGAACTTCTATTTATGTCTCATTATCAAACTCATGTAGTTACTGGATCATGCCAGAATTAAGGAAAGGTTTAGCCTTAACATACCTTATCATAATCTTTCCAATCACCAAATTGAACTCGCCTCTTCGCACCTTAATCTACAACAACAATAATAATACTATGATTATGTTATGAAAGGTACAACTCTCGCACAACAAACAACAAGCTTATTTTTTATTAAAACGAGCAGCATCTCCCCTATAGTCCTTACTTCCTCCAAATTCAAGATAACACCAAAAACACAAGAACACAAAAATAACAACATATATACATTATTTTCCAACCTTATATACACCACAAAATACTACTCCCTATATTTTAATTTATGTGAACCTGTTTGACTGGACACGGTATTTAAGAAAAAATGAAGACTTTTGGAATTTGTGGTCCTAAACAATTCGAAAAGGGGCCCAGAGTATTTGTTTGGTTATAAAAGCTTCTCATTAAGGGTAAAATTATAAGTTTAAGCAAAATTATTTTCAAATTTAGAACGGGGTCATTCTTTTTGGAAAAGACCAAAAAGGAAATAGGTTCGCATAAACTCGAACTGAGGTAGTACAAAATAGCCTAACAGACCCCAAACTCTTTATACACAAAACGACCACCATAGTAGTGTCAAATAACCCAAAAATATTACGACGAACGACCAACCTACCACCCTGAATTTATGTGGTGTTTCTCCACACCATTTCTCCTCCAAAACTCCCTAAAACAGTAGCAAAACACGCAATCCAACAACAACACAAAACAATCCAGAAAACAGTCCGCTACAAGTGAATAACTTGAACTCACGGCTTTCGATCACCATCCCGTGAGTTCTTACATTTATAGAACGACTTTCCATACATCTCCAGCAGAAAAAAATGGATGAAAGAGAGCAGTAAACATACCTTATTTGTTGAATAACTCAGCTCCTATCTTGGTTCTTCAAACTCAAGGTGTTTCCTCCAACTATAGCTTCAAAAGGAGAGAAATTCAATTAGGGTTTGTGTGCAAATTTTGGGAGGATGTTTGCAGGGGTTTATGACTGGTTATTTTTCCCTCTTATCAGTGTGTTATATGAACAATATAGACATTTAAAAGGTCTATTTGGACGACCCTAACAGTCCCATTTTTGGATATATATAATTCTCTCATTTAAGCAAGTTGGTGATTCACCTACTTGTCACCTAGCAGTATGCGCAGTCTCGCAGAAATGCACACATCTCTCTACTCCGATGTCATATTGACAAGAGGTTTAATGTGTTAGAAAATAGACTCATAGATATTCCATTTGATGGATGTAAAACCCCATAACTTCAAGGATATTGGGAGAAAAGTGCAGCTACATTTGACCTAAATTTCAGTAAAACTTATGAACGTAACATGTGATGACTTTCATCGACTTTTGTTCGACAACTCGCTTGACCTCAAAACATAACACACGACTATCATACAACTAATATAACTCATAGAATAACCTTCTTATAATGTTAAGAACCCTGGTCTAACCCCAAAGGTACAGGTTATTACATTCCCAACTTGTCGACTTTCGACGAAATATTATTTTCTTCAATTCCTTAACTTCTAAACCTTACAACCCTCTTTGTACTTGATGTTCATGATCATCAATATATGTATTATCCTAGGTTATGTGATAACTTACTTTCTATGCTTCTAAAGATGATCTCATTTTGGTCTTACATTAGTTTACTTACGACACTCTTTTACGTACGAAAATATGGGTTGAAACAACAACGTTTATGAAGCAAGAGGTGTAATGATTTAGAGAAACCGTAGTTTTAGAGAAAACCCGTACAAAAATATGCGGTGTAACAACAACGTTTTAGGTGTAGTGATTTTTTCTCCAACGTTTACAATGAGATTTGATGCATAAAAAATAGAACTTTAGTATTTATATTGGTAGTTAGCTTTGATTTATGAAGCACGAATATTTAAACATCCTCTGGTATCTGGAGAGCTTATGATTGCTTTAAAAACACAAATTAGCTATAAGTATAGTAGAATTTGAATGATTATGATATGGAAAAAAGAAATAACGATTATAGAAGATACACATAATTGATTCCAAATTTGTTTGGGACCGAGGAGTTATTAGTTGAATTGATTGGATATTGGTTCATTTATGAATAGAGAACTTAAACTAGAGAAAAAATATAATTTTATGGGGGGAAATGAGTCTAAATTGGTGAATAATTCTCATTATTGAGCAAATTGTGAACCGAAAAAGTTAATTATGTTACTGTGAACAAATTTACTAGTAATTTGTTACTACCGGAATTTTTGGTTATTCCACAATTATTATAGTGGTTGTTAGACTCCTCTATGTAGGTATTTCTTTTGTTGCATCTTGTTGTAGTAGATTGAATTTTCTGAAATTTATCTTCAGCAGCATAAAGAATGAATTTTTCCAATCATGACAGGATTATAGCAAGTTGTCTGAGAAGTTAGAAAAGCATGGATTGGTGAAACCCCAACAGACCGTGAGAAGCTTAAAAATTCCACTAAGAATGTTTGAGGAATCTAATTGTGACGAGGAGGCTGATTCTGAATAGGAGTAGCTATTTGAGTTGTATGTTATGACGTGATTGCAATATGTAGACTTGTCTTGGTATATTTATGTTTTATACTTGAATAATCATATTATATTTTATACTTGAATGTGGATGTTATGTTTTAGACTTGATTATGATTTGGTTAGTATGTGAGTTAGTATTCTGGTAATTGAATGTTATTTTGTTGTGATTTAGGTGTTTCATTTGGTTTGTTTGTAATATTAGGTGTTTGATTATGAATTTATGGATTTTTTAAATTATTTTATTCTCACATTCTGCGAGAGTTTTGATCTAATATTTTAATTAATTATTTAATTTTTAGACCTAATCTGTTTTATTCAACGCGTCTCAGATTATCCATTTTGAGATTAATTCGATCGAAAATTTCTGATCATTCGGACTACAAAATTTTTACGATCATGTATTTTCTGACCGACCCATGTCAAATGAGGATTATGAAGAAGAAAACTATGTCAACAATTCTCAAGGAGGTTATCAAAGACAACCCTACCAAGGTTCAGGACAACAAAACCAATGAAGGTATAACACGCAAGGGCAAGGCAACCAACAGTGGCAAAATGACCAAGGTAGTTCAAATCAAGGAAATTTGAGTAACAATAACAACTTTTCAAATCGGAGTTCAAACCCCTATGTTCCACCAAAGGGGCAATATTCTAACTCCCCGCATTGGAAGGAAAGTTCTTCAAGTGAGTCCAAGTTAGAAAACATGCTTGAACGAGTATTGCAAAATCAAGAGAGATCTAACACTTCAATGAAGAAAATGACGGAGCTTGTGGGTTCTCATACCGCATCCATTCAAAAGTTGAAAATGTAAATGAGAGATCTCTCAAGAGAAAAAATTTTGAAGCATAAAGGCACACTCCCAAGCGACACAATTGCAAACCCAAAAGGTGGTGGGAGTGATCCTACTTCTCATTGTATCGCAATGACAACTCGAAGAGGAAAATTACTTCAAGGAGAGAATGAACAAGTGGTATGAGTGGAAGATTCTGAACAAGAAGTCGAGGCACAAGTTGAGGTTCCAATTGTTGTTGAAGTTGAAAGGCTCCCGAAGAAGGAAAGAACTCAATAAGTGGACCATGAAAAGTTATGGAAAAGGTAATAGAGGAACCAAAAATTCTAGCACAGATTCCCAGGACTCGTCCTACTTTACCACAATGACTTGCTAGAAAGGTTGATGATAGAAAACTCGAGAAGTTCTATGACATTCTCAAGCAATTATCAGTGAACATTCTATATAATGACCCGGCCGGTCGTTTTAAGAGTTATAGCCCTGATCCCCTATTAACTGCTTCTCCCATATCTATTTCTTCTATTGTGACCTGTCGGGAGGTTTCGTTTTGGCTCTTGGAGGGTTTTGGGACACTTAGTCCATAAAATGGAGGTTTAAGCCTTAGGATTTGGACCGTAGTCGGAACTATGTGAAGATGACTTCAGAATAGAGTTTCATCGATTCCGTTAGCTCAGTTAGGTGATTTTGGACTTAGGGGCGAGTCTGAATTGTGTTTTGGATGTTCGCAGCTTATTTAGGCTTGAAATGGCGAAAGTTAAATTTTTGGAGATTTGGACCAGTAGTGGAATTTTTTTATATCATGGTTGGATTCTGATTCCGGAAGTTGGAGTAGGCCCGTAATGTTGAATATGACTTGGGTGCAAAATTTGGGGTCAATCGGATGTGGTTTGATAGATTTCGGCATCGGTTGTCAAATTTGGAAGTTTCAAGTTCTTTAAGTTTGAATCGGAGGATGATTCACGATTTTAACTGTATCTATTCTCGGTATGTTTGGTTAAGGCCCTGGGGGCCTCGGGTTGATTTCGGATGGTTAACGAACCTTTTGAACTTAAGACAAGATAGCAGATTTCTGGTGTTTTTGTTGCAGATATTTCTTCATCGCATTCGCGAGAGAGGTCTCGTGATCGCATAGGGAATATGGGAGGCTAGCTCAAGTTTGTTCCTTGCATTCGTGCAAATGAGCCCACGTTCGTGAAGGTATGGTAAGTGGAAGCATCGCGAACGCGAAGAGTGGAACACATTCGCGTAGAGGTAGTGCGGCAGTTGGGGACCCCAGTCATTTGGTCTACGCGTTCGCGAAGGACCAGGAAGTGAATGGTACGCGTTCGCGAGAGGTCCCTCGCCTTTACGAAGGAGAAAATTTGGTCAGTGGAATTTGTGTTATACGCGAACGCGAGATAGTGGACGAGTTCGCGAAAAAGGGAACACCTGCCAGATTTAAAAGTTCTAAATCGAGGGTTTATGTCATTTTTCACCATTTGGACTTGAGAGCTCGGAATTAGGCAATTTTTGGAGGGATTTTCACGTGAGTGTTTGGGGTAAGTGATTCTTACCTAGTTTTGGTTAATTTCCATAATTATGTCATTAATTTCATCAATAAATTAGTGATTGGGGAAAATTTGAGAAAAGTTCTTAGGCCGCATTTCGGGATTTTGATAGAGATTTTGTCATCAAATTTGGATAATTTTGGTACGAGTGAACTTTTGAGTGAATGGGTATTCATATTTTGTGACTTTTACGCGATTCCGATACGTGGGACGAGGAGGTATTTTGGGGCGATTTTCCTCTTACGTGCTTTAGCTTTGATTTCAGTAGCTAGATTAGTTCCTTGTAGTTATATTTATGTTCTGTAATAGACTTTGGCTAGATTTGGGCCATTCAGAGTCAGATTTTTGTGGAAAGAGCATTGTTACAGATTGACTAAGCTTGATTCGAGGTAAGTGGCTTGCCTAAACTTGTGTGGCAGAAATCCCCTTGGGATTTGTGTTGTTACGATATGTGACTGTTATGTGAGCACCGTGTACGCAAGGTGACGAGTGTGTACACGGGCTATTTGTGGAAAAACCTAATTTTTACCGAGTAATAACCTGTTTTCATCTTATCTAAGTATACTAGCATGTGTAGTTATCCTGTTACCCTAGAATAACATGCCCACATGTCTTAACTGCCTACTTGAACTCTTTGCAACATGTTTAGTGAATCCTGCTTCTTTCTTGACTTGTACTTAGACTAAATGGTAGGTTTTCTTGCTGTAACTATTATATTCATTTGCTTGAGCTGCACATTTACTTTGGGACTACGGGACGGTATCCCGGGAGACCTCCCTGCATATTTACTTTTAAGACTACGAAGCGGTTCCTCGGGAGTTGTCCTTGCATATTTACTTTTGAGACTACGAGGCGGTAACTCGGGAAATCTCCTTGCACTTTTATTTTGGGACTACGAGACGGTATCTCCTTGTGAGATTTATATCGATCATCGGAGTTAGCAGCATCTGTTCAAGCAAAAGGATCTTAGCTTGCGTCAGTGGAGGTGGTTGGAGATACTTAAGGACTATGATATTAACATTTTGTACCACCCGGCAAAGGCCAATGTGGTGGCCGGCGCTTTGAGTTGCTAGGAGGAGAGCTTGGGGAGTTTAGCATATCTTCTAGCAGCATAAAGACCCTTAGCATTGGATGTTCAAGCCTTAGCTAGCTAGTTTGTTAGATTGGAT